>NC_136920.1:67682542-68282542 GCF_949752795.1 Hyperoodon ampullatus
CAAGCATTTTCCCAAACACAATGGTATGAAACTAGAAATCAGTTACAGGAAGAAAAATGGGAAAAGCACAAACACATGGAGACTAAACAATGTTCTACTTTAAATAAATGGTGGGTCAATGAAAAAATCAAAGAAGGAAAGCAGAAAATACCTTGAGACAAACGAAAATGGAAACACAACTTTCCAAAATCTGTGGGATGCAGGAAAAGCAGTTCTAAGAGGGAATCTCATAGCAATACAGGACTATATAAAGAAATAAGAAAAAAATCTCTAATAAACAATCTAACTGACCATCTAATGGAATTAGAGAAAGAAGAACAAACAAAGCCCAAAGTTAGCAGAAGGAAGGAATAATAAAGATCAGAGAGTAAATAAATAAAATAGAGACCAAAAAAAAAAAAAAAAACCAACCCCAAATATCAATGAAACCAAAATCTGGCATTTTTTTGAAAAGATAAACAAAATTGACAGATTTTTACCCAAGCTCATTAAGGAAAAAAAAAGAGAGAGAGAGGACCCCAAACAACAAAATAAGAAATGAAAGAAGAGAAATAACAACCAATATCACAGAGATACAAAAGAAATCATAAGAGAATACTATGAACAGTTATATGCCCAAAAATTGGACAACCTAGAAGATATGGTCAAATTTCTAGAAACATACAACCTTCCAAGACTGAATCAGGAAGAAACAGTCTGAACAGAGTGATCACTAGTAGTGAATTGAATTTGTAATTTAAAAAAACCAAACAGGGGCTTCCCTGGTGGCGCAGTGGTTGGGAGTCCGCCTGCCGATGCAGGGGACACGGGTTCGTGCCCCGGTCCGGGAATATCCCACATGCCGCGGAGCGGCTGGGCCCGTGAGCCATGGCCGCTCAGCTTGCGCGTCGGGAGCCTGTGCTCCGCAACGGGAGAGGCCACAACAGTGAGAGGCCCGCGTACCAAAAGGGAAAAAAAAAAACAAACAAAAAAAAACCAAACAAACAAAAAGAAAAAACTCCCAGCAAACAAAAGTCCAGAAAGCTTCACAGGGAAATTCTACCAAACATAAAGAAGAACTAATATCACCCTTCTCAACTATTAAAAAAATTGAAGAGGAGAGAACATTTGTAAATTCATTCTACAAGGCCATCATTACCCTGATACCAAAATCAGGCAAAGACACTACAAAAAAAAAAAAAAAAGAAAGAAAGAAAGAAAATTGCAGGCCAATATCTAAGATAAATATAAACAAAAATTCTCAACAAAATATTACCAAACCAAATTCAACAATATAAAAATCCCAAAATCAAGTGTGATTTATTCCAGGAATGCAAGGGTGGTTCAATATCCCCAAATCAATATGATACGTCACATTAACAAAAAGAAGGATAAAAATCACACGATTATCTCAATAGACACAGAAAAGGCATTTGACAAAATTCAACATCCATTCATGACAAAAATTCTCATCAAAGTTGTTATAGAAGGAACATATCTCAATATAATAAAGGCAATTTATGACAAACTTACAGCTAACACCATACTCAACAATGAAAAGTTAAAATCTTTTTCTCTAGAATGAGGAACATGACAAGGATGCCCATTCTCATCACTTCTGGTTAACACAGTTTGGAAGTCCTAGCCATAACAATCGGAAAAGAAATAGAAATAAAAGGCATCCAACCAGATGGGAAGAAGTAAAACTGTCACTATTTGTAGATGACATGATACTATGTATTGAAAACTCTAAAGTCTCCACCAAAAAATTATTAGAACTAATAAGTGAATTCAGTAAAGTTGCAGGATATAAGAATACCTAGGAGTAAACTTAACTAAGGAAGTGAAAGTCCTATAATCTGAAAACCATAAAACACTTATGAAGGAAATTGAAGATGATACAGAGAAATGGAAAGATATACCATGTTCATGGATTGGAAGAATTAATATTGTTAAAATGTCCATACTACCCAAAGCAATCTACAGATTTAACACAATCCCTACCAAAATACCCATGACATTTTTCACAAAACTAGAACAAATAATCCTAAAACGTATATGTAACCATAAACACCCCAAATTGCAAAAGCAATCTCGAGAAAAAAGAACAAAGCTGGAGTAATCACTCGCCCTGACTTTAGACTATACTACAAAGCTACAGTAATCAAAATAGCATAGTACTTGCACAAAAACAGACACATAGATCAATGGAATAGAATAGAGAGCCCAGAAATAAACCCACACACTTGTGGTCAATTAATCTACAACAAAGGAGGCAAGAATATACGATGGAAAAAAGTCTCTTCAATAAGTGGTACAAGGAAAACTGGACAGCTACATGTAAAAGAATGAAATTAGAACACTTGTTCATATCATATACAAAAATAAACTCAAAATGAATTGAAGACCTAAATTTAAGACCTGAAACCATAAAACTCCTAGAGGACAACATAGGCAGAACACTCTTTGAAATAAGTTGTAGCAATATTTTGGGGGATCTCTCTCCTAACACAAAAGAAATAAAAGCAATAATAAATAAATGGGACCTAATTAAACTTAAAAACTTGCACAGCAAAAGAAATATTGACAAAATGAAAAGACAACCTACTGAATGGGAGAAAATATTTGCAAATGATATTACCAGTAAGTGGTTAGTTTCCAAAATATATAAATAGCTCATACAACTCAATATCAAAAAGTCAAACAACCTGATTAAAAAATGGACAGATGCGCATCTGGAGCTTGTGCTCTGCAATGGGAGAGGCCGCGACAGTGAGAGGCCTGCACACTGCGATGAAGAGTGGCCCCCACTCACCGCAACTAGAGAAAGCCCTCGCACAGAAACGAAAACCCAGCACAGCCAAAAATAAATAAACAAATAAAGAAAGAAGCTTTCATTTTTTAAAAAAAGGGGCAGAAAACCTGAATAGACATTTTTCCAAAGAACATGTACAGATGACCAACAGGCACATGAAAAGATGCTCAACATGGCTAATCATCAGAGAAATGCAAATCAGAACAATAATGAGATATCACCTCACACCTGTCAGAACGGCTACCATCAAAAAGTCTGCAAATAATAAATGCTGGAGAGGGTGTGGAGAAAAGAGAACCCTTCTACACTGTTGGTGGGAATGTAAACTGTTGCAACCACTATGGAAACAGTATGGAGCTTCCTTCAAAACTAAAAATAGAACTACCATATGATCCAGCAATTCCACTGCTGGGTATATATCTGGAAAAGATGAAAACTAATTCAAAAAGATACAGGCACCCTGATGTTCACAGCAGCACTATTTACAATAGCCAAGACATGGAAGCAACCCAGGTGCTCATCAACAGATGAATGGATTAAGAAGACGTGGTATATATATAATATGGAATACTACTCAGCCATAAAAAAGAATGAAATAGTGCCATTTGCAGCAATGTGGATGGACCTAGAGAATATTATGCTTAGTGAAATAAGCCAGAGAAAGACAAATACTATATGATTTCACTTATATGTGGAATCTAAAAAATAAAACAAATGAATATAACAAAACAGAGACTCACAGATATGAGAACAAACTAGTGATTACCAGGGGGGAAAGGGAAGGAGGGAGGGGGAAGACAGTGGTAGGGGATTAACAAACTACTATGCCTAAAATAAATAAGCAACAAGGATATACTGCACAGCATAGGAAAATATAGCCATTGTTTTATAATAACTTTAAATGGAGTAAAATCTATAAAAATATTGAATCACTGTGTTGTATACCTGAAACTAATATAACACTGTAAATCAACTATAATGCAATAAAAGGAAAGAGAAATAAATTGGAGTAATTGTCATTTTGAAACATTCTCCCATATTGGACATTTTCTTTCTCTAGCAATATTAGAACTCCCTTGTGTTTAAAAGGGAACAACAAATCCTCCCGCCTCCATCCATAGCTCTCCTTCCTCAGGCTCCCAAGTTCATCCTTTGCACCCATGCCCATTGCCTCCACCTCTCATCTGCCCATTCTGCTGTTAACACCTTGCCACCACCTGCACATGGCCATGCTCTCTCCCAAGCCACCAGCAGGACCATGTCCCCTGGGAACTCTTTCCAACCCTTACCCTGTTCACCCTCTTGGGAGCATGTGGCTCTATTGGTCATCCCCTCTTTCTGGAATTTTCTTTCTTGGCTTCCAGGACGTTGGGAAATCACTCATGCGTTTATTTATTAATATCTTTTGAGGTCTGTGTATGCCAGGTACTGGGCCAGGCACTGGAGCAAAACAAGATCAACTCTCGGTAGTCACGTTGGTCACACTCCGAGCAGAGGCAGATTTCATCAGATAAGCACACAAACCACTGCTTGAGAACTGGAGTGAGTGCTATGAAGGAAGAGTGCGGGGGGTTTGAGAACATAAGACAGGGTGCCCTCACCAAGGCCAGGTGTCAAGGCTTCACTCAGGAGGCAGTGCTTTGAGCTGAGGTCTGCAAGAGGATCAGGAGGCAGCTACTTGGGAAGAACAATCTAGATGTTGCAACAGCATGTGCAGAGGCCAAGATGATGGAGGAGCACAGCCTATTGGGACGTTGTGAAAGGAAGCCCCTATGACCAGTGCAGAGTGAATGAGGGGGAACGTGGCATGAAGTGAGACTGGAAGGGTGGGCCAGAGTCAGCTTTTGCCTTGTAAAACCATGGATTAGGATTCTGGACTTTATCTTATGTGAAATAGCTGTATGGGCATACAAGTTGTGACCTGCGCAATCCCTGGAGCCAGAGTTATATTGTAGTCTGTGGTAATGATACCTTGGAAATATGAAGATGTGCCCCAGAGTTATGCAGTGTGCATCCTGCACAACCATACCCAGAAGCCAAAGAGTCTAGCTGCAGTGGGTAGAATGGACTGGAGAGGGCAAGAGGCTTTGAGGAGCCCAGTTAGGAGCCTGCTGCAGTGGCCCCAGTGTCAGCCTACCTTCCCCTTCACGCTCACTCCCTTAGTGAGCTCACCTCTGTCCCTGTCTGCCTTTCTAGCAGTTTCTTCTTAGGGTAACTTCCTAATCTTTGACTTGGGTGGAATTTAAGGAACACTCATCACCAAGCAGTCAGGGGAGGACAGGAATCAGCCCAGAGGGCATAGGACCCTACCTGACAGAGGGTGATTCAGCATGAGCAAGGCAAGGTAGCAGGGCTCAGCCACTGGGCAGGGTCCAAGCTGGAGGCTCACATATGTGCACGAACCAACATGGGAGCAGAAAGGAAGCTGAGCTCCAGGCCTCACGGGTGGTCCCTGAGCCCCTGGTCTATCAGCAAGAGAGCTTGGAGCAGAGTCTGAGCCCAGCAGGGGTGGAGTAGGGTTGGTCTACAACTGGGATAAGGCCTGGGAGGGGGCAGGCAGGATGGGGCCCAGGGGTTTGGGGAGCCCTAAGGAGATTCCCCAGCCCTGGGCCCTTGGCTTATGGCCCAGTAGGTGTTGATCTTTGCGGGGCCTAGGGCCTGGGCACACCTGACTGTGGCAGCTACAACTGCAAGAGTCCCAAGGCTAAGACCTGGAACCACAGCCCAGCCTGCTAGAGCTACCGGCCTCCCGCTCTGCTGGTCCTGGATGATTCCTGTTCCTGTTGACCATGCCGCTGCTGGAGCCCTGACATTGTCCCCCAATCCCTTCCCTCCTAGTGACTCAGCCTCCCACCTTTGAAACCCAGAGCATTTATTATTTTCTATTATTTTCTCTTACATCATTTACTTCATCAGACCTTCTGCACAGTTAGGGTTTTTTTCAAATAACTTTAGTGAAGTATTATCCAACGAGCCACCATGTAACCAGCACCCAGCTCAAGGGATACAGCAATCCCAGCTCCCCAGACTTCCCTCCGCTTGCCCTTTTTGGACATAATCTTCAACCTCAACTCTCCTGACTTGTATAGTCATCAGGCTTTTGCCTTTTTCCTTCTTTTTTTTTTAAAACTTTTCCTTTTCCTTCTATTACCTCAGTCTGCATCCCTAAGTAGTAGGCAGAGTTCCTTTCTTTATGTTTTCACTACGCCAGTTCCTCAGGGAAGGCGATCCCACAGGGGTGTGAGTGCAGAGGGGCAAGCGCAGGGTGGGGCCTGGGGGGGACAGGAGAAGGCAGAGGAGTCCACAGAGGGTTAGAGGGGCAGCCAGAGGAGGTGACCAGTAAAGAGAAGGAAGAGAGGGAGGGGTCAGGGGAAGTGAGGGCGGGAGGAAATGGTTGTATAGAAGCTCAGGACCGGGCTTCCCTGGTGGTGCAGTGGTTGAGAGTCCACCTGCCGATGCGGGGGACACAGGTTCGTGCCCCGGTCCGGGAAGATCCCACATGCCGCGGAGCAGCTGGGCCCGTGAGCCATGGCCGCTGAGCCTGTGCGTCCGGAGCCTGTGCTCCGCAACGGGAGAGGCCACAACAGTGAGAGGCCCGTGTACCGCAAAAAAAAAAAGTACTGCAAAAAAAAACTCAGGATCCACGGTGGAACTCTCCTGAAAATATAATCCAGCTCCCAGCCTCAAACCCGGCCGCCTTGCTCTGTCCTTAATCCTTCGGATGACACATCATCTACTGAGTACTCCCTGCCGGGTGGGCTCCTCTGCCCTTTAGGGGCCCTCCCTCCCGTCTTAAGGGAGAGGCAGCTTAGTCCTAACTCACCACCTCGTCCCCCAGTGTAGCTGCAGGCCCTCCCCTCCTTGCCACCCCTCATGGCTGGCTCTGTGGGGCAGGGTGAAGGCAGAGGGAGAGGGGCCCTGAGAGACAGGTGAGACCCAGGGCACAGAGTCGGCTCAGGGTCCTCTCGCCTGGGATTCTGTTTCCAGGGCGAAGACTACATGCTCTGGGGTCTGCTTTCTTTCAGTGAGAGATGAGACGCCCACGCCCCAGCACCTCTGCCTCTCGCTGCCTCCTGCTCTGGATTCTTGCTGCACACACTGCCCATCCTTCAACACCCACCTGCCCCTGGCATCTCATGGGGATGCTCTTCCCTCCCAGCAGGACAGGGAGCTAGCTCTTCGGGAGCACAGAATGACGTCCTGTGGGAGAGGGGAGACACCCTCCCCAGGACCATGCTGGGCACATGGTGGGTGGCAGAAGGAAGAGGACACCCGATGCCAGTTTGGGGCCATGCGGCACCACTGAAGCAATGTGTGTTTTTTTGTTTTCTATGCAGACATCGTCAACTGTGACCTGAAATCCACACTGCGAGTGTTGTACAACCTCTTCACCAAGTACCGGAACGTGGAGTGAGGGGCAGACCGGACCGTCCCCTGAACTGCCTTAACCTGCTTATTCCTGTCTCTTGCTCTGTGCTCTCTCCCAAGTCCGCCTGCTCTATTCCCAGAGATAGTGGAAACTGAGATTAGGAAGGAAATGATCAGTAACTCAGTGGGCTGACCCACACCTCCCAGTCTCTAAAGCTGACCCTGCAATGGCTTGTGAAGGTTGTCACCATCCTGGTGCCGGGTCCAGATTTCCCTCAGTGTGATTTGGAACCAACTTAGGCACAAGAGCCCACCCACCCTCAGAAGATGAAAATAAAGATAATAGTTACCATTTAATGTGTGTAACCTATGGGCTGGGCACCACACTAAGTGCTCTGAGCTACTCAAACTCACGAATACTCATGACTCCCATTGAAGCAGATGTTATCAGCCCCTTTTACAGATATGGAAACTGAGGCTCAGAGAGGTTACATGACTTGCCAGAAGCTGCCATCTGTTTTTCTTCTTTGAAGAACATATGTGTTAATAACCAGCCTGTTGCATTACAGTCTCTGCACATTCTATTCTTGTGTGTGTGTGTGTATGTGTGCACCTGTGCCCTCCAAGAAGACAGGAGCCCCCTGATCTCACCACGAGGCAGGCTAGGTCAGGGCTCAGTGATTCACACTGAAATTGGCAAATCAAATTTCACCCAATTAATAGTGTGTGTGTGGTAGGAGTCGTGTCCCTCAACTCCTTCGCAAATGAAAATTATTCTTAATTCCTTCAGATTTGTAATAACCCCTTACTCTGGTTTCAGGGTGACATTTGGGGTGGATTCTGTTTAAAATTAATGGAGTGGCACATTTTGCAGCCTTCTTGCTTGATTGCATGTAATGGAAGTGCCCTATATTTTCCTACAAAATAAGTCCTCAATTCACTATCGTTAGGCAAATGTACAATATACCCAGGCACCACAGAGAGCTGTGCACGGGCCCATGTGAGCAGGGCTTGGGAAATAGGGCTCTTCAACAGGGACCCTTGAGCTTAAAGAAAGGAACTCCTTTTTGCCCTCTAATTGATCATTTAGACCATTTCTGGCTAAGTCTGCCCACATGCAATTACTGGCTAATTCAGGCAAGGAAAAATGTAAGTTATTTAGACCCAAGCTGAGTGGTTTCCTTGCGTGGGCTACCCGCAGGCTTGCGGTTACATGGATCCCCTCTACGTGAGCCCAAGTTTGGAATACAGGGCTCTAGTTGTCCCAGCCTGCGGGGCCTGGAGGGATAGGAAAGGGGCTGAAGTGGGGGTGACTAGGAGGACAAGAAGCATGGGGCAAATACTTGCACACTTAGTATGCATGGGACCCCCTTAGACCGCAGGTTGCAGCTTGGGGTACTTAACACTTGTACTCATAAGTTGACCAAGCCCTTGGGATAATTAATAACTTGTACTGATATTATATCTTCATTATAGAATTTTCCTAAGTATGCTCAGTGGACACCAGTCTGTATCCCCACCGCCAGAAATCTATGCCTGCTTTGTCACTACTTTAGGCCCAATTGCACAAAGCCCATCCCTAGTTTGAGGAATTCACTGTGACCTCTGTCTACGCCACCCAGAGGGAGGCCTCCCATCATGTCCAAAACATTCCTTCCAGCTTTTCATCACTTCTTACTCTATGGTCTAGCTGCAGTCACTCAGAACCCATACAATTTCGATATACTACCTATGTCTGGGGAGATTTTGCTCTAAGAAGGAAGTGTTACTCAACATAATGAGCATTAAGGATAGAAAGAAAATGTACTCTCTGTGTCAATTGGTGTAAAAGTATACAATTCTTTTTACATAATCAGTGAAATATTTCATTTGTCATTAGGAAACACTAAATACTGTGATATTTATTTGCTCTCTTTTAAATTCCTGATAGCAAATCAACATAAATAATTGCTTTGTCTCCTTGAGCAATAGTAAGGCAGGATGAAATAAATAATGCATTCATTTAAACGTGCTTTGCTGTATGAATTTTGTCTCCTTTTTTTGTGTTCTTATATTCAAGCTGCAAGTGAACAGTGGACAAGTGGCCTTATTAAGATTACTCTTTTTTTATATTTTACAAATATACTGTATGAAGACACGTCAGAACACTCGGAAACTTTTTTAATAGCAGGTCTAATTTATCAGAAAATTGTGTTTCAAGACTGAGGTCTTCTCCACAGTCCAGAATCCCAGGGCTTGGGCCTGGTTTTATAACGCTGCCATCTCATTTAGAGGTTTTTGTTTAGATTCTGGAAACTTCTGCATAATACATGACTATGTTTTGAAGGGGGGGGTAAAGGCATCAGGAAACAAATAAAACAAACTTAACCCTCATCTCTTTTAAAACAAAAAAGAAAAGCTGAGGCAAGAATCAAGTCTCTGTAGGTTCACTGGGTCCTTTTTTTCCCTTTTTCCTCTTTTCTAAATTTAAATTCATTGATTTTTTAATAGTTGATGTATAAATGGTACAAAATTTTAAAAGTGTGAATGGGTATCTAGTGAAAAACCTACTTTCTCTCCCTCCCCTCCCCCAGCAGCCAGTACCTGTCCCCAGAAGCAACTATTTTGTTCTATTTCTTATATTCACTTCCAGAGATACCCCAACAATATAAAGCATATAATTATTTGTCAACATACATATAAAATCATTCTTTAAGCATAAATAGCATATTATACATAGTATCATGCACATTGCTTTTTTCACTTAATGTTCTAACTTGGAGATTATTCTGCACTGAGTATTAAAACTTCTTACAGTTTCAAAAGAGAATATGAGTACTTTATAAATACAAATGCACACCTCTGGTCTTCATGAGCTAGAAAATGAAAGCCCTACCAAAAGGAGGTAATGTTGCCTAGACAGTGATTTCAAAAATCAAGACTGGTACCTACTGGGGTTGGGGAGGTAGGGGGGGCATTACCAGAAACAGTCTTCTGTGCCCTAAACTGAATTTATTTTTTTAAAGGCCTCCTTTGGATTATTATGGCGAATGATGTACAGTTTGATTAAGCTTTCATTTGTACATATTACTAGGGCTACTAATTTGTAATTGACTAAGAAAGTGCTAAAGGTTACTGAGTACCCCACAGTATCCTGCTATAAGCCCGATGCCTGTGCAGTGCCTGTCCACTCTATGGGAAGGTCCAATTTCACATGTGCAGGCACAGAACTGACATTTCCAAAATGTGAGAGAAGGACTCTTTATCAGGATATCATCAATGTTGTCTTGAGTTGGTTGCTATTTGCAATTGCTGCTTTCAGTACTTTTTAATTATGAATTACAGTTAGCTTAGCTTTATCATTATCCGTTTATTTTGTTGTGGGTTGCTTGGTTAACCCTACAGAGTATACTGAAGCTTATTTGCATCAACAGTATTCTGGGGCTGTAATTTTCCAATAACTTGACTCTCAGACATGTATACATTGTGGTTCAAATATGAATCATCCATACTCCAGTGCTAGAGCAAATGTATACATAATCCACTCCCCCTACATTATCACTAATTTATTTTTCCACTGGAAAATGAGACTAGATGGAGTCAGTAGGTCAAGCAGTTTTGCCCTTCCTAACTAGGGGCGGATCAAAAATAATCTGATGTTTGCAGATGACATGATACTATACATAGAAAATCCTAAAGATACCACCAGAAAACTACTAGAGCTAATTAATGAATTTGGTAAAGTAACAGGATACAAAATTAATGCACAGAAATCTCTTGCATTCCTATACAATAACAATGATAGAAAGAGAAATTAAGGAAACACTCCCATTTACTATTGCAACAAAAAGAATAAAGTACCTAGGAATAAACCTACCTAAGGAGACAAAAGACCTGTATGCAGGAGAGAGGGGGAAGATGGCGGAAGAGTAAGACGTGGAGATCACCTTCCTCCCCACAGATACATCAGAAATTCATCTACACGTGGAACAACTCCTACAGAACACCTACTGAACGCTGGCAGAAGACCTCAGACCTCCCAAAAGGCAAGAAACTCCCCATGTACCTGGGCAGGGCAAAAGAAAAAAGAATAAACAGAGACAAAAGAATACGGACGGGACCTGCACCAGTGGAAGGGAGCCGTGAAGGAGGAAAGGTTTCCACACACTAGAAGCCCCCCCTTCGGAGGGGGGGAGCTTCAGTGCCGCGGAGGAGAGCGCAGCTACAGGGGTGCGGAGGGCAAAGCAGAGAGATTGCCGCACAGAGGATCGGTGCCAACCGCCACTCACCAGCCCGAGAGGCTTGTCTGCTCACCCGCCGGGGCGGGAGGGTCTGGGAGCTGAGGCTCGGGCTTCGGTCGGAGCGCTGGGAGAGGACTGGGGTTGGCGGCGTGAACACAGCCTGCAGGGGTTAGTGCACCACGGCTAGCCGGGAGGGAGTCCGGGAAAAGTCTGGACCTGCCGAAGAGGCAAGAGACTTTTTCCTCCCTCTTTGTTTCCTGGTGCGTGAGGAGAGGGGATTAAGAGCGCTGCTTAAAGGAGCTCCAGAGATGGGCGCGAGCCGCGGCTAACAGCGCGGACCACAGAGACGGGCATGAGACGCTAAGGCTGCTGCTGCCGCCACCAGAAGCCTGTGTGCGAGCACAGGTCACTCTCCACACCTCCCTCCCAGGGAGCCTGTGCAGCCCACCACTGCCAGGGTCCTGGGATCCAGGGACAACTTACCCGGGAGAATGCGCGGCGCGCCTCACGCTGGTGCAACGTCATGCGGCCTCTGCCGCCGCAGGCTCGCCCTGCACTCCATACCCCTCCCTCCCCCCGGCCTGAGTGAGCCAGAGCCCCCGAATCAGCGGCTCCTTTAACCCCGTCCTGTCTGAGCGAAGAGCAGACGCCCTCCGGTGACCTACACGCAGAGGCGGGGCCAAATCCAAAGCTGAGCCCCGGGAGCTGTGAGAACAAAGAAGAGAAAGGGAAAGCTCTCCCAGCAGCCTCAGGAGCAGTGGATTAAATCTCCACAATCAACTTGATGTAGCCTGCATCTGTGGAATACCTGAATAGACAACGAATCATCCCAAATTGAGGAGGTGGACTTTGAGAGTAAAATTTATTATTTTTCCTTTTCCTCTTTTTGTGAGTGTGTAAGAGTATGCATCTGAGTGAGATTTTGTCTGTATAGCTTTGCTTTCACCATTTGTCCTAGGGTTCTCTCTGTCCTTTTTTTTTTTAATATAAAAAAATTTTTTTTCTTAATAATTATTTATTTATTTTAATAACTTTATTTTATTTTACCTTACTTTATTTTCTTTTACCCGCTTTCCTTCCTTCTTTCTTTCTTTCTTTCTTTCTTTCTTTCTTTCTTTCTTTCTTTCTTTCTACTTTTTTTCCCTTTTATTCTGAGCCGTGTGATGAAAGGCTCTTGGTGCTGCAGCCAGGAGTCAGTGCTGTGCCTCTGAGGTGGGAGAGCCAACTTCAGGACACTGGTCCACAGGAGACCTCCCAGCTCCACGTAATATCAAACGGTGAATATCTCCCAGAGATCTCCATCTCAACACCAACACTCAGCTTCACTCAACGACCACCAAGCTACAGTGCTGGACACCCTATGCCAAACAACTAGCAAGACAGGAACACAACCCCACCCATTAGCAGAGAGGCTGCCTAAAATCATAATAAGTCCACAGACACCCCAAAACACAACACCAGACGTTGACCTGCCCACCAGAAAGACAAGATCCAGCCTCATCCACCAGAACACAGGCACTAGTCCCCTCCACCAGGAAGCCTACACAACCCACTGAACCAACTTTAGCCACTGGAGACAGACACCAAAACAATGGGAACTACGAACCTGCAGCCTGCAAAAAGGAGACCCCAAACACAGTAAGATAAGCAAAATGAGAAGACAGAAAAACACACAGCAGATGAAGGTGCAAGATAAAAACCCACCAGACCTAACAAATGAAGAGGAAATAGGCAGTCAACCTGAAAAAGAATTCAGAATAATGATTGTAAAGATGACACAAATTCTTGGAAATAGAATAGAGAAAATGCAAGAAACATTTAACAAGGACCTAGAAGAACTAAAGATGAAACAAGCAATGATGAACAACACAATAAATGAAATTAAAAATACTCTTAGAAGGTATCAACAGCAGAATAACTGAGGCAGAAGAACGGATAAGTGACCTGGAAGATAAAATAGTGGAAATAACTACTGCAGAGCAGAATTAAGAAAAAAGAATGAAAAGAACTGAGGACAGTCTCAGAGACCTCTGGGACAACATTAAACGCACCAACATTCGAATTATAGGGGTTCCAGAAGAAGAAGAGAAAAAGAAAGGGACTGAGAAAATATTTGAAGAGATTATAGTTGAAAACTTCCCTAATATGGGAAAGGAAATAGTCAGTCAAGTCCAGGAGGCACAGAGAGTCCCATACAGGATAAATCCAAGTAGAAATACGCCAAGACACATATTAATCAAACTGTCAAAAATTAAATACAAAGAAAACATATTAAAAGCAGCAAGGGAAAAACAACAAATAACACACAAGGGAATCCCCATAAGGTTAACAGCTGATCTTTCAGCAGAAACACTGCAAGCCAGAAGGGACTGGCAGGACATATTTAAAGTGATGAAGGAGAAAAACCTATAACCAAGATTATCCAGCAAGGATCTCATTCAGATTTGATGGAGAAATTAAAACCTTTACAGACAAGCAAAAGCTGAGAGTGTTCAGCACCACCAAAGCAGCTTTACAACAAATGCTAAAGGATCTTCTCTAGGCAAGAAACACAAGAGAAGGAAAAGACCTATAATAACAAACCTAAAACAATTAAGAAAATGGTAATAGGAACATACATATCGATAATTACCTTAAATGTAAATGGATTAAATGCTCCCACCAAAAGACACAGATTGGCTGAATGGATACAAAAACAAGACCCATATATATGCTGTCTACAAGAGACCCACTTCGGACCTAGAGACACACACAGACTGAAAGTGAGGGGATGGAAAAAGATATTCCACGCAGTTGGAAATCAGAAGAAAGCTGGAGTAGCAATTCTCATATCAGACCAAATAGACTTTAAAATAAAGACTATCACAAGAGACAAAGAACACTACATAATGATCAAGGGATCGATCCAAGAAGAAGATATAACAATTATAAATATTTATGCACCCAACAGAGGAGCACCTCAATACATAAGGCAAATACTAACAGCCATAAAAGGGGAAATCGACAGTAACACATTCATAGTACGAGACTTTAACACGCCACTTTCACCAATGGACAGATCATCCAAAATGAAAATAAATAAGGAAACACAAGCTTTAAATGATACATTAAACAAAATGGACTTAATTGATATTTATAGGACATTCCATCCAAAAACAACAGAATACACATTTTTCTCAGGTGCTCATGGAATATTCTCCAGGATAGATCATATCTTGGGTCACAAATCAAGCCTTGGTAAATTTAAGAAAATTGAAATTGTGTCAAGTATCTTTTCCACCCACAAGGCTATGATACTAGATATCAATTACAGGAAAAGGTGTGTAAAAAATACAAACACATGGAGGCTAAATAATACACTACTTAATAACAAAGTGATCACTGAAGAAATCAAAGAGGAAATCAAAAAATACCTAGAAACAAATGACAATGGAAACACGACAACCCAAAACCTATGGGATGCAGCAAAAGCAGTTCTAAGAGGGAAGTTTATAGCAATACAATCCCACCTTAAGAAACAGGAAACATCTCGAATAAACAACTTGACCTTGCACTTAAAGCAATTAGAGAAAGAAGAACAAAAAAACCCCAAAGTTAGCAGAAGGAAAGAAATCATAAAGATCAGATCAGAAATAAATGAAAAAGAAATGAAGGAAACGATAGCAAAGATCAATAAAACTAAAAGCTGGTTCTTTGAGAAGATAAACAAAATTGATAAACCATTAGCCAGACTCATCAAGAAAAAAAGGGAGAAGACTCAAATCAATAGAATTAGAAATGAAAAAGGAGAAGTAACAACTGATGCTGCAGAAATACAAAAGATCATGAGAGATTACTACAAGCAACTATATGCCAATAAAATGGACAACCTGGAAGAAATGGACAACCTGGAAGAAATGGACAAATTCTTAGAAATGCACAACCTGCCAAGACTGAATCAGGAAGAAATAGAAAATATGAACAGACCAATCACAAGCACTGAAATTCAAAGTGTGATTAAAAATCTTCTAACAAACAAAAGCCCAGGACCAGATGGCTTCACAGGCGAGTTCTATCAAACATGTAGAGAAGAGCTAACACCTATCCTTCTCAAACTCTTCCAAAATATAGCAGAGGGAGGAACACTCCCAAACTCATTCTACATGACCACCATCACCTTGATACCAAAACCAGACAAGGATGTCACAAAGAAAGAAAACTACAGGCCAATATCACTGATGAACATAGATGCAAAAATCCTCAACAAAATACTAGTAAACAGAATCCAACAGCACATTAAAAGGATCATACACCATGATCAAGTGGGGTTTATCCCAGGAATGCAAGGATTCTTCAATATATGCAAACCAATCAATGTGATAGACCATATTAACAAATTGAAGGAGAAAAACCATATGGTCATCTCAATAGATGCAGAGAAAGCTTTCAACAAAATTCAACACCCATTTATGATAAAAAACCTGCAGAAAGTAGGCACAGAGGGAACGTTCCTCAACATAATAAAGGCCATATATGACAAACCCACAGCCAACATCGTCCTCAATGGTGAAAAACTGAAACCATTTCCACTAACATCAGGAACAAGACAAGGTTGCCCACTCTCACCACTCTTATTCAACATAGTTTTGGAAGTTTTAGCCACAGCAATCAGAGAAGAAAAGGAAATAAAAGGAATCCAAATCGGAAAAGAAGAAGTAAAGCTGTCACTGTTTGCAGATGACATGATACTATACATAGAGAATCCTAAAGATGCTACCAGAAAACTACTAGAGCTAATCAATGAATTTGGTAAAGTAGCAGGATACAAAATTAATGCACAGAAATCTCTGGCATTCCTATACACTAATGATGAAAAAATCTGAAAGTGAAATCAAGCAAACACTCCCATTTACCATTGCAACAAAAAGAATAAAATATCTAGGAATAAACCTACCTAAGGAGACAAAAGACCTGTATGCAGAAAATTATAAGACACTGATGAAAAAAATTAAAGATGATACAAATAGATGGAGAGATATACCATATTCTTGGATTGGAAGAATCAATATTGTGAAAATGACTCTACTACCCAAAGCAATCTACAGATTCAATCCAATCCCAATCAGACTACCACTGGCATTTTTCACAGAACTAGAACAAAAAATTTCACAATTTTGTATGGAAACACAAAAGACCCCGAATAGCCAAAGCAATCTTGAAAATGAAAAACAGAGCTGGAGGAATCAGGCTCCCTGACTTCAGACTATACTACAAAGCTACAATAATCAAGACAGTATGGTACTGGCACAAAAACAGAAAGATAGATCAATGGAACAGGATAGAAAGCCCAGAGATAAACCCACGCACATATGGTCACCTTATCTTTGATAAAGGAGGCAGGAATGTACAGTGGAGAAAGGACAGCCTCTTCAATAATTGGTGCTGGGAAAACTCGACAGGGACATGTAAAAGTATGAGATTAGATCACTCCCTAACACCATACACAAAAATAAGCTCAAAATGGATTAAAGACCTAAATGTAAGGCCAGACACTATCAAACTCTTAGAGGAAAACATAGGCAGAACACTCTATGACATAAATCACAGCAAGATCCTTTTTGACCCACCTCCCAGAGAAATGGAAATAAAGACAAAAATAAGCACATGGGACCTAATGAAACTTAAAAGCTTTTGCACAGCAAAGGAAACCATAAACAAGACCAAAAGACAACCCTCAGAATGGGAGAAAATATTTGCAAATGAAGCAACTGACAAAGGATTAATCTCCAAAATTTATAAGCAGCTCATGCAGCTCAATAACAAATAAACAAACAACCCAATCCAAAAATGGGCAGAAGACCTAAATAGGCATTTCTCCAAAGAAGATATACAGAATGCCGACAAACACATGAAAGAATGCTCAACATCATTAATCATTAGAGAAATGCAAATCAAAACTACAATGAGATATCATCTCACACCAGTCAGAATGGCCATCATCAAAAAACCTAGAAACAGTAAATACTGGAGAGGGTGTGGAGAAAAGGGAACACTCTTGCACTGCTGGTGGGAATGTGAATTGGTATAGCCACTATGGAGAACAGTATGGAAGTTCCTTAAAAAACTACAAATAGAACTACCATATGACCCAGCAATCCCACTACTGGGCATATACCGTGAGAAAACCATAATTCAAAAAGAGCCATGTACCAAAATGTTCATTGCAGCTCTATTTACAATAGCCCGGAGATGGAAGCAACCTAAGTGTTCATCATTGTATGAATGGATAAAGAAGATGTAGCACATATATACAATGGAATATTACTCAGCCATAAAAAGAAACGAAATTGAGCTATTTGTAATGAGGTGGATGGACCTAGAGTCTGTCATACAGAGTGAAGTAAGTCAGAAAGAGAAAGACAAATACTGTATGCTAACACATATATATGGAATTTAAGAAAAAAAAAAGTCATGAAGAACCTAGGGGTAAGGCAGGAATAAAGACACAGACCTACTTGAGAATGGACTTGAGGATATGGGGAGGGGGAAGGGTAAGCTGTGACAAAGCAAGAGAGTGGCATGGACATATACACACTACCAAACGTAAAATAGATAGCTAGTGGGAAGCAGCCACATAGCACAGGGAGATCAGCTCGGTGCTTTGTAACCACCTAGAGGTTTGGGATAGGGAGGGTGGGAGTCAGGGAGACACAAGAGGGAAGAGATATGGGAACATATGTATATGTATAACTGATTCACTTTGTTATAAAGCAGAAACTAACACACCATTGTAAAGCAATTATACTCCAATAAAGATGTAAAAAAAAAAAAAAATGGGCGGAAGACCTAAATAGACACTTCTCCAAAGTAGACATACAGATTGCCAACAAACACATGAAAAGATGTTCAACATCACTAATCATTAAAGAAATGCAAACCAAAACCACGAGATGTCACCTCACACCAGTCAGAATGGCCATCATCAAAAAATCTAGAAACAATAAATGCTGGAGAGGGTGTGGAGAAAAGGGAACCCTCCTGCACTGTTGGTGGGAGTGTGAATTGATACAGCCACTATGGAGAACAGTATGGAGGTTCCTTAAAAAACTAAAAATAGACCTACCATACTACCCAGCAATCCCACTACTGGGCGTATACCAGAGAAATCATAATTCAAAAAGATACATGAAAAAAAAAAGATACATGTACACAATGTTCATTGCAGCACTATTTACAATAGCCAGGACATGGAAGCAACCTAAGTGTCCATCGACAGATGACTGGATAAAGAAGATGTAGCACATATATACAATGGAATATTACTCGGCCATAGACGGGAACGAAATTGAGTTATTTGTAATGAGGTGGATGGACCTAGAGTCTGTCATACAGAGTGAAGTTAGTCAAACAGGAAAACAAATACTGTATTCTAACGCACCTATTTGGAATCTAAAACAAACGGTACCGATGAACCTAGTGGCACGGCAGGAATAAAGATGCCGGAGGGGAAGCTGGGACAAAGTGAGAGAGTAGCATCGGAGTGACCTCTGTGAAGAAGTACAAAAAACTCTGAAGGAGATCTCATTTAGATTTTGAGGTCAAGAGAGGTCTCTGGCAAAGTGATGTTTTAAAGTGACACCTGAGGGCTTCCCTGGTGGCGCAGTGGTTGGGAGTCCACCTGCCGCTGCAGGGGACACGGGTTCGTGCCCCGGTCGGGGAGGATCCCAAATGCCGCGGAGCGGCTGGGCCCGTGAGCCATGGCCTCTGAGCCTGCGCGTCTGGAGCCTGTGCTTCGCAACGGGAGAGGCCGCAGCGGTGAGAGGCCCGCGTACCGCAAAAAAATAAAAAATATAAAGTGACACCTGAATCATTGAGCTACTCGAGTAAGGAGCTATTAAGGGAAGGGTCCCAGCTAGGAGAAGACTAGGTTCCCTGGAGGAGCTGGTAGAAAGCCAGGATGGCTAGACTACAAAGAATGAGCGGGGAGAAGAGGTGTCAGATCAGAGGATTACAGATTTCATCGTAGGAGAAATGGGACACAATGTGTGTTTAAAAGCCTTCTGGCCACTATGTGGGAAAACTCTGGAGAAAGCTACGTCAGCAATATGGAGGCCTGAGACTGCCCTTCCCATCTCCATACAGTGGTCATGGCTGGAGAGCAAAGGAGACCAGGAGAGGAGCTCCAGCTTCTTCCCCGCCCCACCAGCTAATCTGGTCTCAAGCATGTGCAGGAAGCCTGGCTGTGCTATCCAAAGGCAAGGCCTGCTGGGCACCCCTAATACTCCACCTCCTGCTGGGACGGCAGCTCTTAGGCCATCTCCATCCTCTCTACATTTGGGTCCTTTGAGAAGAGCTAAGGGAACCAGAAGCCTGGACGAGGCTGCATATGTAAAGCAAAGGAAAGGGGAGGACTACCAGCCAGAAAGCTGATCCCTGGGGACCAGAGCCTCCAACCTTCTCACCAGAGGACCTGTGCTATTTTATCCCTGTATGGATTCAATGGGGGGAGTGGGAATGCTGTCATCTAGCCTGGGGGCAGGCAAGGTATAGGGTTCCTGAGGTGGAATAATAATTTCATTTTCCCAATTCAGATTAATCAGTGTGAACTACTATTGTTATATTACATAAAACCTATCAAAAATGGGTCACTTATGCTTCACAGTTAGGGACTTGTGAAATATCTTTCATAGGAAGGTAGTATATTATTTTATTTTCACTGGGAGTTTTGAAATACCAGAAATATCCCAGGAAACCCCTGCTTGGGAGCTCCTTGGTTGGAAACCAGTCCAGTGGGTGCCTGCCCCAGAAGGATGCAGTTTCTCCTTAGCAGGCTCCCTGCCCAAGCAATCGGTATTCTTGCCTCCACTCCCCTAGGCCTTCTGCAAACACACGGGCACTAGCCTTGATACTGGCATTTCAAAGGGCACTTAGGAAATTCTGAGAAGCCCCAATGATTAAGATAAATGATGTTTTATCAGTGAAATGAACTTTTCATTTCTTGTTATTGATTTTCATGTTTTCACATCTTCAGATGTGATTTGTTCGCCCTGGGTGGCATTCCAAGACACACAAACGTCATTAAGGCAACTGCTTTAAAGAGTGCCCTGTTTTATTGAGGTGGACAGGACAACAGAAAAATATTTAATCTGCTACACGTTTGCTCAGTCTGGGAGCCAGGGTTAGGACTGCACGACACTCAGCCTCTTGTATGTCTTCCTGGAAACCCTGAAAATGGCCTCACCGCCTGCCCTTGGCAAACATTTGCCAGTGTTTCTGAAAAGCAGCTCCTGGAAGGCTTTTTTCACTTGAGCTTCAGAGGCTATCCCGTCTTTCCTTATTTGCCATGGTACTGGAGAATATAAACTCTCATAGAACTGGGGACATTTGGCTTGAAATAATGGATAATAAGATGGTGACCAGTGAACACGTGCTAAGCTAGGTTACTGAGGCCATGTACCCCTCATCTCCTCCACGTTGTGAGTCTCTAGATGATGCAGCGCACTTGGGGGCAGAGGGTGGTTGCATCCTCTGTACAGTACCTGAGCCCATATTTCCTGCATCGTTGGTTCTCCAGCTAATTCTCATAATGTCCTACTATCTGCATTGGAATTGCATGCAGTCCAGACCCATGACCAAGGTTGCCATTGCCTGTGAGAGACCAAGCTTACCAGCAACGGCTCTAATCAGGGGAGCTGCCAGATTGTTTTAGTTTATAAAATTTACCTATTCACGTGTCTTCATTTATGGAATAAATGGCTTTCTGACCTGCATACCTTTGGTGTGATTTTCCAATAAGATACAGAGCTTTCTCTCCTGTTCTTTTCATGATGATTCCAATTCCTACATGAAGTGTTCTCACCCATGGCAGCACAGGCCTGCCCTAGCATTGATGACAAAAACACCGAACACCAGGGGACAAGAAGACTCCCAGTCAATTCCTTTGGCAAGGCCCCAAACTGCACATGAACAGAATGCAATCAAGTCAGGGAATATTTGTGGAATGCCTGTTCTGGGTCCAGGCCCATTCTATGCACAGAATGGGATCAGAAATTACAGGGTCCCTTCCCAAATGGAATCTTCCATCCTAATGGGGGTGACAGATGCAGTTCATTTGAAATAATTCAGTGACATGATGAGACAGGCCAGATACTTTTGAGGGTCCCTAGCTAGATTCTCCCAGAAAATACCCCAGCTCCAGCTGCCATATAATCTTCAGTGGCATTTGCCCCCAGGATCAGCAATTTCATGTTCCATACAGATTTGTTGCTTCAAAAACCATACAACTCACCCTAAAGCCAAATGGAGACTTAGGAATAGTTTTTTAAAGTTCTTGCTTGTTGCTAGGAAATCACTGTCTTTGTTCCACAGATTCCAACTAGCTAGCAAGGACTCCAAAGTCCAGCCTGGGCTCCATTGCCGGATGTATTGACTCTGTCATTGCACTCAAAGCTCCATTGCCTCTCCAAATCTCCCTTCGTTCAACCCCACCGTTAGGCATCTCTAGTCTTATTCCCCAGCACAGAATTGCTACAGAAAGTCACAGTGTGAGCAACACCAGCTGACCACTCGGTCATCTTGGGTGCATCTTCAGTTGCCATTGGGTGCTTCCCTGGCTTCTGCAAGCCCTCTCTCATCTCTCATGAATTACCTTCACGTTTACAAGCACCTATGCCCTACATTTTCCCCATGCCACTTCTCCCACTTCCTCCCCATTTATGTCTTCAGCCCTTCCTTCACCAAAAAATCAAAGCTGTTTGCTTCATGTTCTTTCCACAAAATCTCAACTTCTCTTCTTGCTGCCTCGTGCTTCTTCCCACCTCAATCCCTGGGCTGTCCCTTCCTCCACCTGCCTCATCCAGGACCAGCTCCCTCATCCTCCTACAAACTCGAGCCTCCCCCCTCCTCCAGCATCTTGACTTTTACTCCAAACCATTCATATTTCTAGGATGACAAAAACTTGTATCGGTATTTGAGCCACTCCTCCCTGCAATGCCATCTTTTCCCCTGTTGATCTTTTCCTTAAGACATTCTCCTGGAAGTATACAGATCCATACTGATTTCATTTCCTCCCTTTCTTTTATGAATCCCTAAAACCTACCACTAGTTTTCCAGAAGCTGAAATTGCTCTCTGAGTAGTCAGCTCTCCACCCACTGGGCTGAGCCAGCCCTTATTTCCCAGGCTGTGCAGCATCTGACCTTATTGTCCATCGCTTCCTTCCAGGAACTCGGCAGCCAAGGTTTCAGAGGCACTGCATCCTTCTGCTTCCCTCCCAGCCTCCGGCTGCTGCTCTGTTTGCTCCTAGGTACGCTCTTCTGTTCCCCAGCCCCCAAATGTGAATGTCGCCTGGGGGCGTGCTCCATACTTCTCTCCTTACATCCCTCCCTGGCATCTACTGCCGCCTGCTCTCCCCTGGCCCCAACGTCTCACCCTGCCAATTGGGCATTTCCAGCTTCACAACATCTCCTTTTGAATGGGGTACCCCAAGTCCAACTTGGCACACCCCAAACTGAATTTTTATCCTCCCTACACCGGCTTCTTCTTTAAACATCCCTTGTCTGTTCCAGAGGTGCTTTCTCCTTTAAACATCCCTTGTCTGTTCCAGAGGTGCTTTCTCCTTTCCAGGCATCCTCGCTCTCAGGTGCACGTGTCCTGGATTTTCTGCTCCCCACCCTACTGCAGCCAGTCAGTTCTACTGACTGCCTCTTCATGAACCACCTGTTTTGCATTGATCCCTCCTCTTCAGGCACTCAATGATTTCCCTGACTTAGACCTCATCCTCTCATGCCTGGACATCACAATGGCCTCTGAACTAGTTTCCCTTTGGGCTAATCCATCCTTCACATGTTCCCTGCTTAAATGTCTTGAAACGCAGCTCAGGTTATCTCACAACCTATCAAATAACACTAACGGTGGTGCTTCTTGAGAACTGACAGTATGCACTTTACACATGTAAATCTCATTTAATCCTCTCAACAACCCTAGGAGGTAGGTACCACTATCATCCTTACTTTACAGAAGAAAAAATGAAGATGCAGAGAGATTTAGTGACTTGACACAGGTCATATGCCTTGTCAGTGACAGAGCTGGGCTTTGAGCCTGGGCAGCCTGGCCCCAGAGTTCAGGTTCTAACTTCATGAACTCAGAACCATTAGTGGCTCCCACTGTCCATAGACCAGAATCCCTTTGCCTACTCAAGGCCCCCAGAATCTGGTTCTTTGCCACCTGAGCAATCGCTAACTCTTTGCATCCCAACAGAACCATCTGTTGCCAGAGAACCTTTGTTTCCTGCCAGCAGCTGTTCTCCTTTGCCTTGTTTTTAAATGGAATTCCTGAAACAACCAGGCTCTGACTGATAAGGTTGTCGTTCATTCATTTATTCTTTGTTCAATAAATATTTAGACATTACCTATGCTGCCAGACACTGTTCTAGGCACAGAACACCACAGAGAACAAAACAGACAGGCCTCGTCTCGATATGTATACGCTCCAGATCCCACGTGGAACTGGGCTGCATCTCCTATGCTTCTGCTCAGTCTTGACCCCCTCCAGCTGCCATCTCTGTTAGGAACCTGCTAATCCCTTTGTCTCTGGGACCAGATCCCCTTTGCTTGTGTCGTACATAACCTGTGCTTTGCCATAGCCAAGAGTGCTGCCAAGGGACAGATGCTCCCTCTTGGGAAGGCTCAGATCCAAGCCCCTTTCTGCTCAGGAGGCCGTGATTCAGTGATGAGTTGCAGTGGTAAAGCAAAGACTTAACTAACTCTTGTTGGGCTCCAACCATGTGCCAGGCACAGGGTTGGTTCCTACAGACATCTCAGCAACCTCTCAGGTAGGTGCTATTGTTATCCCTATTTTACAGAAGAGAAAACAGAGGTCCACAGAGGTTCACCAGCTGGGACTCAAACCCAGCTCTGTCGCACTCTGAAGTCTCCATTCTCTCCACAATTCCCTGCTGCCTCCATGTTCTTATAATCCTGGCCAACCCAGGGCACACGAGCTGGAGACGGTGGTCAAGAGCAATGCCAGTGGGGTTTGACTTTAACTGTGGGACAGTGTTCCTTTTAACGTCTTAAATACTATGTTTCTTCTTGACTTTATTTTATGTATTTATGTATTTCGTTATTTGATTGGCAGAGGGGGAATGCTAGGGCTTTCCTTAACTGACTGCAAGAAACTCTGTAATTGGATGAAGAAAGGTTTAACAAAACTCCAAAGGTGTTCTTTCGAGGGTATGTTCCGTGTCTTTTCTGCCAAACAGCTGGTTATTGGGACGCTCTGGGAAGGGGTGCAAGTATAAATGCCTGAAGGAGGCTTACTTCCTTTGCAGCAAAGACATGGCCTGTCACTTCCCTGGAGTAGGGATTCAGGGGGCTGTGCGACTTTGGGCAGAAAGCAGGAGACAGGCTGAGCACAAGGCACATGGCTGGAGGGAGGGGAAGGGCCTGGGTCTGGGCAGGCTGGGGCAGCTGACCACTGCCGGGCCCAGGGCAAGCAGCCAGACCTGCTGAGGTCCCACAGGTGAGGCTCACACAGGCTCCACCCAGTTCAGGCAGGTATATGGGGAGGGGGTGATGGGGAGGAGGACTCCAGCAGGTAGGGCTGAGCCCAGGCAGTAAGCAACGCTTGAGAACACAGGGGGTGCTGACCAACTAGCCTTCTGAGCACCACTGGGGAATGGTGGTGGAGGGTGGGGGTCAAGGCAGAAGCCTAAGCCTGTGAGGCAGACAAGAGAGCCAGGGAAGAGGGCGCTGCCATTAAAGTGCCCAAGTGCTCTAACTCGACACTGGGTCTTTAACAACCAAACCTTTCCAGGGCTGTTGAGCTGCTGCCTGCCTGCAAACCCTATCCCCACCCTCTCCAATCTTCCTCCCCAAATTCCCCCAGTCAGGGAGCTGGCTCCCGCATCTGGCTGGGCATATCAGTGGACCCAGGACCCAGCAGTGGGGAACTGAAGAAATGTGATGACAGCCATCCTGGCTCACAGTCCAGGCCCAGCCCAGCCTCCCTGCCTAGAGCACACGGCTCTGTCGGCAGGGCCTGCGTCCATGTGTGAACGGCTCCACCGAAAGTCTCTGCTTCCTCCACTCATGACCCAGGATTACTCACACTGGCCTCCACCCACATAAATGCAGTTCAAAAGTTAAAGGTGCCACACAGATGCATATTTACAACTCTATGAGATCACGTTTCAGAATGGATTTCTAGGGGACAAAGAAAGCCACACACAGCAGCCATCTTCTCCTCCTCTTAGATTTTCCCGATGGGTCAGGGAGTTAACTTACACGAACCAGGACAAACCCAGGAGAGAGGGCACAAGCACTAGGTGCAGCCAGAACCCCTGAAAACTTCTGTTTAGAGCAAAGGACCTGGATTCAAGCCCTATAGCACTTGCTAGCTGTGTGTCACTGGGTAAGTCCCTTTACCTCTTTGAGCCTCTTTTTCTGCAGTGAGATGTAAAGGGGGGTTGTCACACATTGAGAATTAGGCTTGGTTCTGCTTGCCTGACTCAGAAGGTGTCTCCTCACCTCACCCTCTTCAGGCCTCCCTTCTGAGGCTGTGTTTCAACTATGAGAGTAACCATCCCAGACCCAGCAGGACCATTCTATAACCCAGTGCTTGTCAGGACGACTGAATGAGTGTAACTACGGACATTCAGTGAAGCCGAGAGCGCCAAGGTGGATGTGAAGTTCTTATTATTGTTATTCCTTCAAGCATAAGGCCAGGGTAGGCCAAAAGCAGTCTGCTCACTCTGCTCCTCACATACCTATGGCAGACATTACTAATCAATCCAGCACTCTTCCTCCTTAGATTGACCAGTGATGTCTGCAGTGGAGTGGGAGGGAGGTAGGAAAGGAAAGCTCTTTGCCATTGCAATGCTGCACAGAGTTTACAACTTGGATACCAACACAAGTCTCCAAATAGGTGCCTGAATGCTAATCACTGGCCCTGTTTAGCTCAGATACCTACTCCTGGGCCAATTAGCTGCAACTGGGAGTAGGGGCAGAAGGCAGAATCTATAAGAAGATAGTAACGACCATTCAAACTTGAGAGAAGGAAACATCTACTAGAAGAAAGCATGTTGTTCTGCTCAGGTGGAACTACTGTTCTCCTCTGGAAAAGCCACTACACCGGGTTCTGAGGGTAGCACCAAGCCATGTGGGAGATGAGCCAACAAACCCAGGGAGGTTAAGTGGTATGGACAAGATGGCCCTCTAGAACCATCTGCCCCCAGCTTCTGTGCTTTTTACCTCTGGGCAGGCAACAAGGTTTGCAAACACCCATGTGTTACCCAGCCAACTTTGCAGAGACCTGCAGACCCTGCAGCCAGAGGGCAGCCTGAAAAGTGAGACCCAGGGAGCCCTTGGCCAGGTTCTAAGAGCTGAGAAGCAACCACAATGAAATCCAGAAGGCTCTTTATAGAGAAGCCTGCAGTTTGGGAACAATCCCGCTAAGTCATAAATGCTTCAAATTCCTCAGCTTTTGCCTTCAGAATTTCTGGCAGCCCCAGGAAGAGGGTGAGTGTTCGTGGACAGATACTGATTTTCCTCTGCTGGGGAAGGCCAGGCTTGAGACAAAGAAGCCAGCAGACCAAGTCTCTCCTCTAGAAAAGTCTGGAGGGGACTTCCCTGGTGGTCCAGTGGCTAAGACTCCGTGCTCCCAATGCAGGGGGCCCAGGTTCGATCCCTGGTCAGGGAACTAGATCCCACATGCCACAACTAAGAGTTCGCATGAGGCAAGGAAGATCCCGCACAGGGCAGTGAGGATCCTATATGCCGCAACTAAGACCTGGCGCAGCCAAATAAATATAATAAATATTTAAAAGGAAAGAAAAGTCTGGAGGTGGGAAGGGTTTCACTGTGGAGGCTATGGCGCCCACCCAGATTCCCCTTAGGACCCAAGCTCTCATTCCCCCGTATCTCCTCCATCCCCCTTCTGCCATAGCTGTCTCCCACAGGGCCATCGGCCTCAGCCAAGGAGGCGGCTGGGTCCAAGTCTACACGGCCTCCCCTGAAGACCCAGTCACCGGTCCACGTGGGCACCAAGGCCAGTACCTTGTTTCTGTCCAGGACCTCTCTGCACAGCCGGCCCGGCTTCAGAGCTCCTGGTGAAAGTTGCGGCGGCCGCAGGGCTCACCTTCCCTCCCGCCGGCTCCCGCTCCCTCACAGCTGTCGGCCCTGCGGTCAGCGTTCCCGACAGGTGGATCTTGTTCCCCACTCCCCTGTCTGCCTGGTGTTGGCAAACCTCCATCTCAGAGCCTGCTTCCCAGGAAGCTGAAATGTAGAGCCTAGAAAGGGAAGGAAGAGTCATGGGGTCTGGATGCTGAGAGCACTGAGACATAATCTCACCCAGCCCCACCATCTCACCCGTGGAAACAGCCTGCCCGAGGTTGCAGAGCTGATTGGTGACAACGCTGGCCCCAGGGACATTTGACCCCATTGCCCTCCACCTTTGTGAGGTGATACTAAAATTCCTGACATGTTTGATGTTGGGTTACACCCCACAGGCCTGCAAGGCTTGTAGTTGCCCAGCCTCAACACAACTAACTGGCCCAGAGACAGCGACAGAGACATCAGTGGTTTAATGGATAGGGAGGTCTTACCTGTCTAAAGCAACACCCCACCATGTGCGCCAGAGAGCGGGGAAGACGTGACAACACTCCCCTCCACCCAGGAGAGATGGAGGCTACCATTTATAGGGGGAATTAACATCAGGTTGGCTCATCAGCTACCAGGGAAACCAGCAGCAGGGACACGCCCCTCACAGCCCCTCAAGTTAATGACCACCAGGAGAGCAGATGCTTTCCTTTAATAAACTCGCAGGTGGAGCTGCTCTGGCCAAAGGGGCAGGGAGCAAGCACGTTCATATCAGTAGGGCGGAGGTGAAGCAAGTGTAGGTCAAGCAGGGGATGTACAAAGAGCAAGAGAACAGCCATCTTGAGTGGCCTGACCATACATTTGAATACCTACTTTGTATATAAGCATTTCCCCTAATCTTCACAGCACCCCTGTGAGGGACATGTCATCAGCTTCACTTTTCACAGATGTTATAAATGAGTTGCCTGAGGTTGCATGGCTTGGAGATGGTGGAACCAGATTCCAACTCAGGTCTGCACGTCTCCCCAGCCCAGATTCTGTGTCCAGTGCCGCTAGCTCTTTGGGAGAAAACGGGTTGTTTATGACGTATACGAGACTCGTGTGGGTCCCGTCCCCTGCTGCCTCTGCGTGAGGATGGCCCGGGGAGGCACTCTGTGGACGAGGCTGCGCTCCAGACCTCGGTGGGTCCTGAGCTGAATGTGGCCCACATGTTGTCACTCCTTTTGCAGATCAAGTTCCCACTTACTCCTCGGGGCAGCCCTGTCAGGTTGGCCTTCCACCCCAGGAATACCAGAGCTTGCATAATCAGGAGTTAAGCCAAATCCGCTGCCGCTCCCCAGGGAGGTCCCCAAAGGTGACAGAAATGTGTCACACTTATGCTCTATACACTAGGCTGAGTCAGAATTGCTGTGACTCAAGACATGGCTCACTGAGGAGGCAGCAGGCTGTATGTCCAAGACGACATACAACGGGGAAGAGGGGGAGTATAAAAGCCTCCTGACAAACCAGCCAGGAGAGAAAAGGGAGGGCTTACCTCTGCACAGGCAAGAAAGGGAAATGGGCAGAAAAGCAGGGGCCAGGCCCACCGGTTCCTGTGGGCGCCCCTGCACTGCTTCTGCATGTGCACACACGCCCCGACCCTGAGCACCTCAGGCCATGAGGCCTCCACCTGCAAGGTCAGTCTCCTTTCAGGCCCTGAGCCCACAGAGGGCCCCTCAGCACGCCGGCGATGTTATCTTCCTCACGCCTATGAGCCTGAGTGGCTGAGGCCCAAGAGGCTGCGAATCTGAGCAGTGGCCTCTTGCCGCTCCCCAGCACACCTGCGTTTCTGCCCCAGTTTCCTTTCCTGGCTCTCATATTTCCCAAAGAAACTACTGCTGACCCTGAGTCCAGCCCGCTTGACTGAGGACCTGACATCATGCCCAGCTTTGGCTCCCTTCCCCAGGGGTTAGGTGTAGGGATGTCAGTATTTGTGCCCCCAAATCTGGCCACTGGTTGTGGTCTCCTCAAAGGGATAGCGTCCCCAGCACTCAGCCACCGATGGAGGGTGCTGGAAGCTGACGATGGAGGGTGGTCAGAGGAGGTGGCACTATATGGCTGCTGAAGCTCAGACAAGGTTTAGATGGGGTGGACCTGGGAAGGGCCAGCCCCATAGGCAGACGTGGTGTCCAATATCCAACATCAGGCAGAGGGCGGAGATTCTGGCCACCTACCCAGCTTGGCAGACTGGGAGCTTCAGGGAAATCCCTGGAATTCAGGGCTGAGCCCCAGGGCAGCAAAGGCCTCAGGGCTGGGCCCTGACCTCTAGGCCCAAGGAATGAACTGCATCTGGATCAGCAATGAGAGCCCTGGAGAGGTGGGGCCAGCCAGGGCAAGAAATAAAGGGTCTGGACCCAGAGGTGCTCATGCACTCAGCAACGTTTGCCTGAAAAAAGCCAAGAGTAATCAGTCCTTGAAAAGTGACCCAGGGTAGGCAGGGGTGTACCCCAGGAATGCATACAAGAGACGAGCTGTAAAGGTGCTCAGCCTGGTACAGAAGCATTGGGGCTGCAGAGCAGGGCCAGTCCAGGTAACACATGAGATGTGTCATCAGGCAAGGAGTCCTGAAACCCGTGTTCAAGAGCCAGCTCCACCCCTGAGATGCCGGGAGACCTTGGGCAAGTCGCGGCACCTCTGTCTCAGGTGAGTCCCTGCAGAAAATGCATGGGGCACTCAGAAGGAGTGAGAATTTATTGAAGTCACTGTTTTCAAAGCTGGGGGCAGGGCTGAGGGAGCAATGAGGGACAATGAAGCGCTGGAGACGAGCAGCACTGGGGACCTGGTACCACGCCAGGGGCAGGAGTAGGGGCCCTTACAGGGACCCAACAAAATCTATAGCTGCAAGAAAGGGCCGCCAGACAGGAGCCATGGCTTTTGGTGTTGGAATCTACTCACTACTGCCAAACCAAGGTCAGGCAGGCAGGTGAACACCCCCTCTTTCTCCTCCGGCCCTTGAGTCTCCTGCCAGAGGCCAAGAGAGCCCAGCTGTTGCAGTCTCCTGGAGGCACAGAGAAGCACGAACAAAGTTTAGAAGCAGGCCTGGAGGAGCAAACAGAGACAATCCAGCACATCCTCTCTGAAAACATTTCCTCATCCATAAAAGGACGAAACCGTATCTGTCCTTCTAACCTCCAAGGAGGCTGTGAGGATCGGGCAGGCGGGGGACTGGGGCACTTCTGAAGTCCCGTTCAGCTCTCAGAGCCTAGGATTCTCAGCAAATAAAACCACTAGAAAGGGCTTCCCTGGTGGTGCAGTGGTTGAGGGTCCGCCTGGCGATGCAGGGGATGCGGGTTCGTGCCCCGGTCCGGAAGGATCCCACATGCCGCGGAGCGGCTGGGCCCGTGAGCCATGGCCGCTGGGCCTGCGGGTCCGGAGCCTGTGCTCCGCAACGGGAGAGGCCATGGCAGTGAGAGGCCCGCATACCACAAAAAAAAAAAAAAAAAAAAAAAAAAAAAAAAAAAAAAAACCACTAGAAGGAAGGACTGAGAAGGGCACCTGGGACAGAAAAGTCTGTGGAAGCTCATAGAGCCAGTCTGGAGACCCAGAGTTCAAACTTGAGTTTAAATTTAAGTGGCCACCACAGCTGGCACCAACTGCCTCAGGAGACAATGGGTATATGTAAAAGGAGTAGTTAAAAGGCCCAGGTTCAAATTCTGGTTTTGCCACTTATTAGGTAAGGAACAGTGCTAAAGAAAGACACTATCCTGAACTGTAAAAATGGGAATAAACTCTCACAGCCTTGTTATGAAGATTAAATTCAAAGAGATGATATGTCACAATGCCTGGCATACAGTTTGTTCTCATTAAATAGGAGCTCTTTCCTTTCCTTTCTTAGGGACACAGAACATGGAAGAAAATGGCACAGACTTAGTGTGAAATGGTGAAAATAAAAGTGAAAAAGCAAGTGAGCTCGGCTTGTCTCAGGAAATGGGTTGCCTATGAAACCAGTCCCCCTAAAGGAGGGCTGGGGAAGGTCTGAAAGAACCCCAAAATGCTTTAAGACAGGTAATATGAGACCATAGAGTGACCCAACGTGAATGTCCAGAGATGACTCAGCCTCAGGGCAGAACGTGGTCCAAAGCACATACCAGCCAAAGCTCCAGGTCCTCCGGCAGCTGGCTTATCAAGTCTTGGTGAACACATACTCCTTCAAAGGGCATCCTGAGGCTTCCAGGTGCCCTGGTGGTTGGGATAGGCATTTAGGATAAACCCTTGGGTGTGTGCTCTCTGTGTGAGGGGCCAGCTCCTCGTTAGCTGGATGAGGGACGTGAATCGGGTACTGAGGAAGCACGCCTGGATGCAGAGCCAGCAGTTCTGGGTGCAGTTCCCACCGTGCCCCTAGTTGCGGCTTCTCCTTGAGTCTCTTTTTCTCAGAAACAGCAGAACAGGAGTGATGATAATAATCTCCACTTCACAGAGTTTCCATGATGACTCTGAAAGAGTGCATGGAATGTGGAAAAGTACTCACCCGAGGGTGCGGAAGATCAAGGGGGAGTGTCCCGCGTTCTCTGCTCTCCTCTAGGTGGAAGTGCCCAGTGGGGAAATGACCCTCCCCATCAAAGGCAGAGGGAGGGCTAACTCTTCCCTGCCTCAGGGAAGGAGGGAGTTTATGCTGATTGGTAGGGAGAACAGACATCCAGGCCCCAGAACTCTGAGTACCAAGGTCACAGGGAGAGAAGTCATTTGGGGATTTGGGGTGGTACTAGTAGGGCAAACCAATTAGACAGAAGCAACCTCCAAGATAGCTAATTCACCAAGACTGTACTCACAGCCAACTGAACCACTGTAGATGCTGAGAACTCCCTGCAGGTCCATGGAAGGGGCATCCAGTGAAACTCGGCAGTGAGCTCCCAGTCAGGGAATACAGAAGCTGGAATGAGAGGACTCCTGCCTGAGTCAGGGCAGAGATGACTCCCCCCGTAACTCTCAGACCTCCCCTGACCTATGGTGTACAAACCGGGTAAGGTTCTCGTTGTAGAGTGTGGGATCAGTCATTCCCAGCAAACCCTTCTGTTATGCTCACAAGAGCTCCAGGTATTGGTGATGAGGGAAGCCAACCTAGGTAGACTCTGTCTATAAGCTTAGTGATTCTAGTTCTCTGGATAGGCCAACTGAAGAAGCTCCCCAATTCCCAGTCTTTGTTGGAAAAAAATGATCTCTTAGGCAGACTGGCTTCTCTCTGGACGTGCTTCCTGGGACACCAGCTCCCAGAACAATTCCTGGCCCCTCACCAGCACTCAGTGAATGATCATGCTTTCATTCCCCCATGGGATGTACTGCCATCCAGACCCAAGAAAACAACACTCATGGTCTAATATTTGTACCCAGCCTGTTGGAGAAGGACTTCTGGAAGCAGTCTGCACCCAATGCCCCAGAAAGAACCGAGACCCCAGGCCCCAGCACACCTTAAAGGAGAGAAAGCCAAGCATCCCAGGCCCAGGATCTCCAGCTGTCTGGACCCAGTTAACAAGGCAGACAGCTTTTGCTGCTGTCCCTGAGCATCACAGCTCCTCCAGATGCTAGGCTGGGCTCTGGGGGCTCAGAAAGGCATAAGACACATCTTTGCCCTCAAAATGGCTATCCTCAGACTTGTAAATAGGTCTGAGTGATACGGAACAGAAGGCATGGAGTAGGGGTAAGTGTTGAAAGAAGGACAGGGGTTGGGTCGTGAAAGACCTTGAATGTCAAGCTAAGCGACTGTCTTTGTCCCGCGTTCAGGAGAGAGAGAGGGTCTCCAAGTTTCTCTAAGCTCAGAAGTGATAAGATCAGGTGTGACCATGCAAGGAGAGGGAAAGAGGGGCCCTGCCTGTTCCCTGGGCTCGCAGCCTGGCCACCAGAGCAGTGCCGACGGGCATGTCAGCTCCCCCGGCCCACAGAGTCCCGGTGCCAGGTGGCTTCATCCCTGCTCTCTTGCTCACTTTACCCCCAAGCTCCTTATGCTTCTTGCCAGCATGATCAGAGGATTTGGATGGTCCTGTTAAGGCCCAGAAGTCTTCAGACTTCACAGTGTAATATAAGTGTTAGAGCACTGGCTTGGAGACAGGCAGGTTGGGTTCTAGAACCAAATTTCCTTTCTGAATATGACTTCGAACGGGACATGACCACTCTCTGAGCTGGGTTCTGTTACTGGAGGACAGCTTTGCTCATTGCTGGGGGGAGGGGGTGTGCAATGAGATCATGTGTGTCAAGGCAGCTTGTGTGCCCTGAGCACCCAGAATGAGGTCAATCAATGCTTGCCGAACATGAACCTAGCAGTTCAGGCTGGGAGCTCTTCGGGAGGAAGTCTAGCCAGGCCCAGCCCAGCAGGAAAAAAGTTCCCTAACTGGGAGAATTCCGGGGATCACCAGTATTCTGAGACCATATCAGGCAGTGCTCTGACCCCTCCACTGTCCCCAGGGTGGGAGAGGCTGGGGCTCTGCTCCAAGTGTTTATAGGCTATTAATAGTTCGTAGCAGCAGGGCTGCAGGCCACTGTCCAAGGGACTTCTCTTTTCCCCGCTACTCTCAGCTACTCTGCTCTTTAAACCACTTAGAAAGAGCTGTATTCTTTGGGAAAGCTAGTGAGGGAGAGGGCATGAACTCCTTCCTAGAGAAGACCACCACTTTCCTCCAAATTTTTGTTTCCCAACAAATATCTATATATTTCATCTCTCTATATTTTTCTATATATTTCTAGTAAGGTAAATGAAAGTCTTCCTTTTCTGCCCTTTGAGGCTTTTTTTAGATTTTGTATACAGCACTTTGACATTTTTTCATTTAATCCTTATCCTGAGGTAGCGGCTCCTTATATCCCCATTTTGTACGTAAGAAAACTGAGGTTCTGAGAGCTTATGTGATTCAGCATGAGCTGCAGAGCTGGCAATGGAATCTCCAGGATCAAGGTCAGTATTTCTTCCTCCAAGTCCTGCACACTTTCTAGTGCCCCCGCCCACCCTCCCTTGTTTCCCTAAGGAACTCCCTCCAATGGCTTTTCAGAGTTTCTCTCTGAAGAGCACAGGAGCAAAGAATTCAGAGTTTGAAAGGACCTGCTTCATTTCCCACACAAGGCAGGAACCCCTCCCACAATATTCCTGGCAGATGGACATCCTGTTTCCGGGAAGGGGAAGGGAGGAGAACCAATGTTAACAAACCCATGAACGAGTGTATCACATAGGTCGCCTTCAACTAAAGAAAGCATAAGTTCTGACTTGACTGGCCTAAATCAAAAGGAAATTTCATCTATTGTATGTAACAAGAATTCCAGGGCTGGTTAATTCGGTGGCTGTGTGATGTCATCAAGGACACAGGTTCTTTCTGGGGTTCAGTGCTGCCATCCTCAGGGGTCAGTGTTTCTCCATATGGGCCTGAGACAGCTGCCTCCGTTCCAGGCCTCACAGGCAGACTCAAGAAAAGCCAGTGGAAACTGAACAGGATTTATTTCCCCCTATGTGTCTTCTTCTTCCTCTTTTTTAAAGCAAAAACACCTTTCCTGGCATCCCTTAGTGATGTTCCCGCATGTCTCATCGGCCAGGACTGAGCCTCACGGCCACCCTTAAAATAATCTCAGGCAAAGGGAATGGGATCACCAGGATGACTGGCCCGAAATCATGAATATTTATTATGCCTCCCTGAGTCATGGAGAGGGAGCATGGAGCCCTGAATACAATCAGGATTCTGCCAGCAAGGGAAAAGGGGAGAATGGTTTGGGCGGAGCTGACCAACTATCTCTAGTGCTGGTAAATGCTATTTTCTCTGGCTTTAGGTGAAAAAAAAAAAAAAAAATGACATTGAGAACTCAATGACTTGAATCCTTGTCTGTTGGATTTTACCCAGCCTCTCACTCACTTCTGTAACCCCAAGCGTATCCAGGACAATGCTTTTCAGATAGGTGGTGCTCAACAAACCAGCTGGATTTAATGCAACAGACATTTAGGGGTTGCCTACAATGTGCCAAGAAGTTTGTAGGGTGATGGGGGTACAGAGATGAACAAGGCAGAGTCTCTACCCTTGAGCTTACAATCTGGTACCTTTGGGTTATTATTATTTTTACTGTTGTTATTATTAACTAACATTTACTTAAACACATATAATGTGCTACAAGTTTTGGAAATATATAACATTCATGTCAAGAATCAGGATATTTTTTGTACCCCATTTAACAAATAATTGACACTGTGGGGCAGGAAGTAACTTGCCCAAAGTCTCAGGGTTCGTGGGCGTCAGGCACAAGGACAAACTCAGGTCTACCTAATTCAGAGACCACTCTCTTTCTGTCAGTCATGTTCTCTGTGCCCCTCCCCCTACTGATGTTCTAGCTTACCAATTAAAAAATATATAAAGTTAAACTAGCATGTGGGTACGTAGGTCTCAAAAGTTATTGTCATAAGGCCAATTTTTGCTTATCTCTCCTGGTCTTTTTTGATCTACTCAGTAGGGATTGCCCTTCCCCTTCCAAGAGATGCAAAGTTGAGCAGTTCTGCCATTTTCTTCTGACTCTTAATGCCTCGCATAAAGATTCCAGCAAAATAGTTTGAAGATTCAAATGTCTCCCCTCCCTCAGCTGGAGACATGTCAGGGAGAACCCACAGTCAGGGATGTGGGGTGCTTCTTCTCTCTTTGCTCTTTGGACAACAGATTTTCCTCAGGTCAGAATCACTGGTGAGCCATTTCTGGAATCCAGCAGTTCCTCCACTTTACCACCAGCCTCTGGTACCTCTGGGCCTTCTAGAACTGCCTCAGGATGATCCAGGGAACACGCTCTAAGATGCCACAGGAGAAAATGAAAGACATTTGTTGGCCAGCTTTGCTCAGAAGTGTCCTTCTTGACATGTCATGTGCTTCAGGATCCCACTGGGTCCGCTATGAACCCATTCTTCTCTCTTCACTGGCACACACTGCTGGATGTTACTGGGGTATACTCTGGTCAGAGTCCATCTCCCTCTCTGGATTGAGGATGCTTTGTGCCTTAAAACAGATCTGCTGCCACCCTCCTGGGAGCCCAGAATCCCAGGAGTAGGCACTCAACCACCCATCTGGCCCAGGAAGTCTGTTTGAAAGGGATTATAAGAAATTCCATAAACATCGCTCCCTAAACCCCAGTGAATCCCACTGCAGGTCTCTCAGTGCCCTGGGCCGTCGTGTCTGGAATCTGAACTCCTTAGAGTACAGACGTATTTCTATGTTGGATGCACCCAGGAAGCTTTCTCCTCTCCCTAGGGGGCAAAGAGCAACGGGCTGCTTCTCAGAACACTTCAGGCTCTGTGCCAGTTGCTCAAAGTTCTTCTCCTTAAATAAGTGCTTTCTGGGGAAATTTGGTCAATAACCTCCCACTGGGCTCCCAGGGCTCACAAGGTCTTCAGAGGTTGGGCTCGGGGTGAACGTGGGCCTAGCCCCTGTCATTTTTATCACATACTCTACCCACCTACCTCTACCTTCTCTCACCTGAGTTCCAGTTTCCCCTCTTTTGTTCACCTTAGTTTTTCTTGCCTCAGTCTCTTTTCCTGAATGCTAAATAAGACCTTCTTGCTTATGGCCAGTGTTGTAACATAGTGAGAATAAGCAGAGGCCTGAGATTCAGGCTACAGCCAGGTTCCAATCCACATACTTCTACTTACCGCTCTGAGTTCTAAAGTAACTCTCCTGAGACCCAATTTCCTCTTGTGTAAAACAGGGATAATAGTTCCTACTTCACAGTGCTGTTGGTGGATTAAATGAGATCTTTTTTGTAGGGGGACTGGTACATAGCCTGGCATATTGTCGGATACATAGTCCATATCAGTCAGCATCACACCATGTAGCCCACATAAACAGACTCACTAGTGTTCCATATAGGTTTCTTGCACTAACCTGAAATAGATATTTTCCAGATTTCTGGGCTGCACTAGAAGGGTTTCCTCGACCATCCCTACTTCAGTTTTTTTTTTTTTTTAATCAAAAGCTTGAAAGTTGAGGAGGGACTGGAGAGAGGGCAATGAAGTAAGCCGGATGCTAGAAGCCCAGACTGCCTTTGGCTCAGTCCAGATTTGAGGGAAACCTGGAATTACTGCGATTTCATCACAGCAGCTGGTCCAAGATAAACCTGCCAGAACTGCTCAGAGGCCAGATCTGGATTGCAGTGATAGCCGGGGCCTGCTGAGAAGCAAGGAGAAACTATTTATCTGACATTTCTTCAACCCCAACCAAGAATTGTCTTTGGCTCAAGATGCCGTTGGGACTGGTTTTCATTTGCACGGAGCTCATTTGAGCATCGCGCCTCTGACAGCAGAGACTTCTTAGAAAGACTTCCATTCCCCTGCCTCCCTTCCACGTGTGTCTTTCTCCTAATTCGGAAATAATGATTCATCCAGGAAAGCTAATCCCCTGGTCTTACTTGTACTTGGATTGTGCCAGAACCTCACATATAGGTTTTCTCTGATTCGGTTCCCCACCCAGCCTGTACAGGCCTGGGCAGCAGTGAAGATGGCCACCAAGGAATATTTGCCCTCCTTCCAAATTGGCAGGCTTCATCTAATCGAACCCACGTTAACCAATGTGGCACATTTTAATACACTTCGCTGTTTCAAGCTGTGACAGAAAATTAGAGTGTGAATCTTCTTAACAGCCGCTTCTAGAGTGGCTGTCTGAAATCTCTGCATCTTTGACTCTTTGGTGCCAACCAAAGAAAGACTAGTCCATTTATTATATATGTTGGAGGGGTTTTAAGACAGTCATGTCTGGACGAAAATGCCACCATAATATTATTATGTAGATTCTACACTTTTCAAATAGGCAGATTTGGGGAGTGGTATGAATAATCTAGGAATAGAATAGTGAGGTATTTTTTGAGACAACAATCCAGAATGAATCCAATCAGCTCAGCATTATCTGCTTCCAACTAGTCACCTTATTCCAAGGGCATTGCCTGGAGCTCCTGGAGCTGCCTTAGGGGCCTGTTGTATGTCTTTGGTTCATCATTTTTAGTCAAAGCCAAGTGCAAGAATGGTCTTTGCTGCACTGCCATGGCCAAAGATCAGAAACAAATGTTCATCAAAAGGGGACTGGCTAGCGGAGCCACTAAGCCTGTGTGCCACAGCTACTGAGCCTGCGCTCTAGAGCCCATGAGCCACAACTACTGAGCCCGCATGCCACAACTACTGAAACCCACATGCTTAGAGCCCGTGCTCCGCAACCAGAGAAGCTACCGCAATGAGAAGCCCGCGCACCGCAACAAAGAGGAGCCCCCGCTCGCTGCAACTAAAGCCCGCGTGCAGCTACGAAGACCCAACGCAGCCAAAAATAAATAAATAAATTTTATATATATATATATATATATATATATATATATATAAAGGAGACTGTCTAAATTAATTATGACACATCCAGCCAATGGAATGCCAAATAATCATTAAAAAAAGAATGATGTAGCAAGAATAAACCAGTGTTGTTAGAGACCCATATTGAAGAAATAGATCCTAGTTATATTGATTATCTCTGGGGAGGAAAATTAGAGGCAGAGGGCCAAGGGAAAGCAAGAAATTTTGTTTCCATCATCTAATTTTTATACATGTTGCATTTTGTACCTTGTTTTACCCATATACACAATAATAAAATAATTGATTTTTCCAAAATACATTCAGAGTCCAGTCCAAAAAAAGATGGTTGAACTAACTATATAATTCAAACAATTATAATCACTAGCATTCTCATCTGCTGAGCACTTAACCTGTATCAGCCTTTATATTAAAGCTACCTACTACACACTTTATCTTATTTTCTCCTCAAAGCAATCTTATGAAGTAGATTTTACGATCTTTATTTTAGAAATGAGGACACTGTGACTCAAAGAGTTTTTAAAAGTTGCCTAAGGTTACACAATCCACACAAGGCAAAACTGGGATTCAAACCGAGGTTGGGCTTTTTCCATTGGCCCCTGGGGGCCTCCTACCATCACTCAATGAGACTGCATCTCCATCCTCATTCCATCCCCAGGGCCTGGCAGAGTACTTGGCACACAGGAGGTGTCTAATACATGCTGAATGAGTGATAAACAGAAAGCAAAACAATGAGAGCAAGACTCAGACAGAAATTCCCTAAAAAGGAATGTTACACATGTTTGAGCATCTTAGAATTGCAGGATAACATCCCTCTGAGGTTACTTGGAAGACAGCAACCTTCATTTGGACGGCTATATTCTGCTGTGTTTGCTGAAAAAAAAATAGTCACGTTGTTTTTAGTCACACCTCACAAAGCCTCATTACTTCAAAATGCTTTCTGCTGGAAGAGGATTTCACAACAAGGAGAACCAGAGAATATGGTTTTCATTAGGCTACCTTTAAAAATAACTGTCTTTCACATGGGATCATATGAACAAATAAGTATTTCTCTTTTGTTTTATCTTCTGTTTTTCTTCATGATTGTTGGAAAATTCCAACAAGCTTAGCCATTCATTTCAGGGTGAATTTGGGACCCAAACAGTTAAATATCAGCCAATTTGGCTTCCTTGCTGCCTCCCAGCCAAAGAGATGAATGGAATGTTCATGAGGTCGCTTGGCAGGCATCCACATTCCTATGGGAACGTTGCAGCAGGGAGAGCTTTGGGACACTAAGAGGCAGATGTGTGGGAGTTATGGGGCAAACTGCAAATGATCCAAAGTCTCAGAAAAATGTGTGGAGTGCCACTGGCCCAAGGATGATTTGCAGAGGACCAGCTAAGTCTCCGCCCTTGCTCACATCCCTGACACAACAGGAATCACACTGCTCAGTACTTTCCTACAGCCTCCCAGTAGTGGAATGGTATGGGCCGCTTCCCTCACCACTGCAGATGGAAGCTTATTAAAAGAATTTCATCAAAGAGTCCCACTTCTTCAGCTGATCTTTATATTCATTCCTCTTTCTCTCATCCTCAAGAAAATGACTAGGGGAATGTGCCCAACACCCTCTTCCCCACCCTGGAAGCTTTCTCTGTCCTTCCCCAAGAAAGGGACTCAAACCCAGTGCATTTTCATTTTCCTGAAGTGCTTCCTTGTGTCATTTAAAATGTACTCGAGAGACCAGGTGAGCTCACCAGATTTCTGCATTACGACCCCCTCCAGCTTTTAGAAAAGGCTACATTTAATGGAGGATGATGGTAGAAGTGGGATTTTCTGTCTAAAATTAGAAACTGTGATATTCATGTTCTCCCCCAAAGAGCAGCTCATCAGAAATTTTCTTACCACCACACTAAAAAGGAAGCTTGAGCCTAGAGCTAGGCATCCAGAGACTTCTGTGTGTCCCCCAAACATCTCCTGTGCTGGTCATACTGAGAAATGCTCTCTGCTCGGAGCCCTGTGCTCTGATTCCCCCTCCCATTTGGTGGCATTGGTACCAAGGAGTGGTAAACACTTGAGAAGAGTTCTCTGTAGTAAGCTGGGCTGTTAAGACTTTTTTATCTTGGCACCGTTAGGCTAGGATATGGATCATCTTAATCTCCAGTGTTTTCAAAAAGACACCTTTCCATTTCATCTCTAAAGGCTAAGAGGTAAACTAGTAGGTCACTGGCTTTGTTGGTGAGGCCCTAACTAATTAACGTCCCTGAAGGCAAGACTATCAGTCTCTCCCAAGGCCAGCAAGCCAGGCTAAGATTACAAGGAAGGACTATCTGGGGGAGAAACAGTAGTTTCTAGGGAGGGAAACAGCATCCTGGCTTTGCTGGTACCATAGGGCACCAAAACCTTAGAAGCTTTCAGGACCAGAACAAAAAGCATAAAGGAATAAAATGGCATGGAAATTACTTTAATATAATATAATATTAATATAATATAGTCATCTGCTCAGCCCATAATCTAGCTTCCAGAGAAGCTGCATTTCTTTGGCCACAAAAGTAGCCCTTGGCTACAGCATTATCTGAACATATGCCTTGCTCCCCACCCCCTGGCTAATTGATCACTGATGGACACCTGACCCAAACTGAACAAATCAGATTCTCTGTCCAGGAGTTTATATTTGGGATCCAAAGATGCTGCATGTCCCAGTTAGCCATTTGAATTGAAGAGATGTATTTTAGTAGCAGTGGAGTAGCCATCTTTTGTCCTGTAGATAGAGAGGCCTAAAACCCCCCTCTGTAGAAAAAGAAGAAGAATGAACGGACCAGGTGAACAGAAGCAGAGAGAGACCATGTAGAGTCAGACAGCCCCTGAATGACACCGACCCTGGCTCCTAAGGGTATCTTTGCTCAGGCCTGGTCACATCCTTGGATTCTACAAAACCCATCTATTCTTATAATAATCCCTCTCCCCCTATTTTCTTTGATTAAGCTTGTATGAGTGGGTTTCTGTTACTTATAACTTAAAGAACATTGGCTAGGGCAGAAGCCCAGAAAGGTCCACAGGCCAAGGTAGGAACAGAGAGCGTCCAGGTAACATTTGTAAGGTGAAGTGGTCGACCTGGGCATCAGGATGGAACTGCAACTGTCCTCACCTCGTCTAGACTGCCCTCCTCCACAAACCCTGAAGAGTTTGTTGTTGTTTTCTTACACAACTAAGCTATATATACGTACACACACACACACACACACACACACACACACATATATACTCTTAGTAAAGTTCCCAACAATATAAAAGTATATAGAATAAATACAGATGTCTCTCATCACTTACCTAATCATAGATCCTACCTCCAAGATTACCTTTGCTTGCGCTATATTTCATGCAAACTGAAATGCCGTCAATTGTCAGATACATGCTCATTTCTGAGATGTTAAAAGATGAAAGGAGCTACAGTAGTATGTTGGGTATCTTTTCACATATTTTTCTCAGCATTCCACATATCCACAGATTTTTGTATGGTTATTAGTTTTTATCATTAATACATTCATTCCAAGCACACTGTTCTTCAACTGCCTTCTGAACATTTCTTGGAGCATCTTCCTTTTCAGTAGAAGATTTTGTTCTCTCCACGACTGTATCTCGAGTGCTAGAACCGTCCCTGGAACATGGTAGGAACTCAAGAAAGAAAGAAAGTTTCAACTAATGAATGTCCAGCCTCTTTTTTTCTAATGTCTACATGGTCTTCAATAGTATTTACTCAACCTTTCCCCATTAAAGTAACCAGAATGGTTACTTTATTCAAAGAGATGGTTCCTTCCCATTTTTTTTTACCTTTTACAAATAATACTACTTACAAATAATACCAAATATCCTGGCTCCACTGTGTTTATAGAACAGAAATGGTCATCATCATTGAGTTACAGATGCTATTATAAGCACTTTACATGCATTAACTTATTTAATATTCTCGAAAGCCATCTGAGGTTGGTGCTATTATTATCATTTCCATTTTTCAGATGACAAAACTGAGAAAAAAAAGAGGTTAAATGACTTGCCCCCAGAGTCAGCAGGGAATAAGTTAACAGGCAAGGATTTAGATCGCAGGCAACCTTGCTCCAAAGGCCAGGCTCATATCACTGTTCTCCTTTGGCTGGATATCTTGAAGTTGAATTGTTATGTCTGACGGAAAGAACATTTGAATCCAAAAATGCTGCATCAATTTAATTCCCTCCCTCACTGTTTGAGAATAACTGCTTCCCACCACCCTGGCCAATAATGGATGCTATCAGTTTTTAAGTCATTTTAAAATATAGGTAAAAAATAGTATTTCAGCATTCATTTAACTTGTATTTCCAGATTTACTGTGACATTAAGCTTGATTTCCACTGATTATTGGCTATTTGTATTTTTCCTATGAATTGCCTGCTCATTTTCTTTGCCCACTTCTTCTATTGGGTTCTCTGTCTTTTAGTTATTGATTTTTAGGAACTCTGAGTATTATTATAAATGTGGCAAAAAGTTTCACCTAGGCCATTTCTTTGATATGATATAGTTTGTCACACAGAAGTTTTTAAAATCTGAAGGAATTAAATTCATCCGTTTCTTTCTACATATGGCTTCTGACTTTTGTGCCCTCTCCCACTCACAATGATAAAGGATTCTATTTTCTTCTTCTCACATTTTATTTTTAGGTTTAACTCTATATTCCATCTGGAACCTATTTGGGGATAAAACTTGGGCTCTAATTTTTTTTAAGTGAAGACCCAGTGTTACTACCACTATTCTTTGCTCTGTTTATCATACATTGAATTTCCATAAATGCAAGGATCTGTTTCTAGACCTTCTGTTTCATTGTTTTAATGGTCTATTCCTGAGCCACAGTATGTATGTAAAGCACAGAGATACAGTCAGCACATAAATAATGTCAATTATATCCTTCATCTCTTGTTATCCTTCCTATATTCTTTTTCTTTTCACAGTTCCAATCTATAAATTCATGCCTTTGTTATTTTTCTTATCTATTTAGAATCTTTCACCCTGAATTTTAGAGTACACATCTGACTACCCTCGTCTCTAATGAAATGAGATAATGTGGTCACTTAACCAAATCATTTTTGTGTAGCTTTATAGCTGTAAATAACACAGCTTCCTCCCAGTCTTATTAAACCAGCCAATCTCTCCTCATTGATCAGAATAAAAAACAGTTGAATTTCTTCAGGTCACTTCTTAGGGTTCCTGGAGATAAAATCATTCACAAGTCTGCTTGCCAACCATTCTGCTGTTAGCCGAACCTGGGGTTTTGGGAAAGGATCCAGAGAGACAACTCCCCATCATGGCTATAGTGTCATTTGTGTTCTTTCTGTTGTTGGTTCAGATGGGATCACTGAATGTCTCCCCATGGCCATGTGACCTACCACAAAGTCCCACAGGTGTCCTCACCACCACCAGGTTTATTGATTCTCACTCAAGTGACCCACGGTCCACCCCTGCCCCTTCTCATAGGGCTGTTTTTGTGAATGAAGGTGATTCTTCTGTCAGCATATTCCAGTCCAGCTCCAGCCTCCACAGAGTCATTGACACTATGAGATCCCTCTCAAGTCATGAATAAAAATCTCACATTTATTCTGCTAGTTACCTATTTTCTATACATTGGTGTTTTCATATTTGGGGCCATAATAATCTAGTCCCTATTCACTGTTTCTCTGTATAATGCAGAACACCTGGTTAAGAGCATGGCCCCAGAAGCCAGTCGGCTCTGTCTGATCCCAGCTGCCCCCTCAACCAGCCGTGCAATTCAAGCCTCTGTCTACCTCAGTTTCCTCATTTGTAAAATGGGGGCGATGATGACAATAAACCCATCTTATAGAGTTGCTGTGAGGCTAAATAAATTAATAATTATACAGTACTTGGAACAGTGCCTGACACATAATAAAGCCCTGGAACTATTTGCTAAAATAAGTTAAATGAACCATAAAGCCTTTCCTATATTTTCATTAATCTCCCCATGTCATTCCTTCTACTCCACATAAAAATTGCTTTATTTACATTTCTCTCTCCTTAAATATTCATGTGAAAATATTCTTTACTTATATCAGCTAGGCTTGGAACATATATGCTTTTTCCCATCCTCCATAGATGTCCTGCAGATTTCTGAGATTGATAAGCCCATAGAAATAATAGTAGTGAAAGCATAATAATAATAATAAAGAAGTTTGCAAGGCCTGTATGAAGAAAACTTTTAAACTCTCCTGAAGGAAATAAAGGATTTGCCTGAGTGAGTAGGGAGATTCAGTATCATAAAGATGTCAATTATCCTTGAGTTAATTTGTAAATTAACTCAATAAAAATACCCATAAGCTTTTCAGAACTAGGTAAGGTGATTCTAAAAATTATGTGAAAGAGAAAAACAAACATATCCTGGAAAATTCTGAAAAAGAAGAGAAATGAGGAGGGAACTAAGCAGAGTTTAAAACTTTTTTATAGAGTCTCATGAGCTCTTGGTACATGAAGTTACAGACTGACCAGTAAAACAGAAGAAGAAATTAGCCTTTAGTGTACAATAAACGAGACATCTCAAATCATGGGGAAAGATGAACTATCCAGTGATGGTGTGGGGGGCAGTTAGTAGTCATCTTGAAAAACCATAGCAGTCAATTCTCATCAGCAGTAGTTACATTCTATAAAAATACTGCAAACACTGAATTAGTGAACACTGAACCACTTTTGCTAGGAGAAATACAGGGTTAGGGTTCTGCAAGCCTCTGGTCACAACAATTTCATCAGCTGATCAACAGATAACCTTGTTTTATGTGTCTTTCTGTTTAAAGACACCTTATTGACATACATTGTTAACTCAACATTTAACTCATGGCCAATAGCACTATAACTCATGCCTGAACAAAGCTTATCTAGCACCCATATTTTCCCTGTAAGGCACTATAATAATAAGCTTCTTGTGCTTGAGAACACTAGATAGCACTTCAGTGCTACACTTGGGGGCCATTTTAAACAGCAAAATTCCCAACACACACAGCACGGAAACGCGAAATGTGGTGCTAAATAGACCACAGAAAGGACATTCGTTTCCAGTACTAGAGCTGAAACAAGAAAGCAGAGCATCATCCTGGTCAACCTCAGCTGGCAACATGCACATGACAGGCAACTCAAATTTCCGCCACTCCTTATATGTCCACAAGTGACAGCACAAGCACTGTGAGTATTGATTTTGGAGTTACAAATACATTTTAGCAAGTCGGTGAATTTGTAAATGCAGAATCTGTGAATAATGAAGATAGATGTAGTTAGAACCATATCTCACATTACATACTAGGATAAATTCCAAAGCATCAAATCTTGAAGTGTTAAAAAAAGTAATCATAAAGTATTAGAAAAAATAATGGACATTGTTCTTTATAACCTTGGAATGGAGAAGAACTTTCTAATCAAAGCACAAAATCAAAAAGCCACAAATAAAAATTGTTAAATTTGACTGCAGTAAAAGAAACAAAAACAACTTTAAGACAAAAAGGAACTACTCTGGGCTTCCTTGGTGGCGCAGTGGTTGAGAGTCCGCCTGCCGATGCAGGGGACGCGGGTTCGTGCCCCGGTCCGGGAGGATCCCACATGCCGCTGAGTGGCTGGGCCTGTGAGCCATGGCCGCTGAGCTTGCGCGTCCGGAGCCTGTGCTCCGCAACGGGAGAGGCCACAACAGTGAGAGGCCCGCGTACCGCAAAGAAAAAAAAAAGGAACTACTCTAACAGAAGTCAAACTTAACTTATTAAACAATCAAAATAACAAAAGATAAATGACAAATTGGGAAAATATTTGCAATTCTTATAAGAACAGAAGACTAACCTCCTTACAAAATAAAATGTCCTAGACACTGGCAAGAAAAAAACTAAACTCTAATTTTTAAAAAACTGAAAAATGATATGAAAAATTCAAAGAAAAATTATATAGGCAGTTCACAAATCATATGATAAGGTGCTCAACTTTCATAATAAAAGGAATGTAAACTAAAGCTATATTTAGATATTATTTCTCATCAGACTAGCAAAAATCCAAAAGATTTTAGAATGGTGTGATGACACTGCTTTGAAGAAACAAGCATTTTATACATTTCCATTGGGGGTTTTAATGGTACAACCTGCAGTGAGGACAAGTTGTCAATAATTATCAGAATTCAACTGGATATAATCTTTGACCCAGAAATTCACTCTTAGGAATTTATCCTATACTTAGGCACATGCAAAATGACCAATGGACAGAGCTATTCATTGCAACATTGTTAGCATTAGCCAAATATTAGAATGTCAATAAAATAAGGATTAAATACACTATGGTTATTTAAACAATGGAAGACTGCAGCTGTAAAAACACCTGAAAAAGTTCTTTATGGATTAACACAAAAAGATCCTGGAGATATACTGTTAAGTGAAGAGCAAGATGCAGAAGAATATTCATGTTATCCTTTGTATAAAAAGGAGAGAAGAAAAAATATTATGTGCACTGGCTTGCATATGCATAAAAATTCAATGAATGGATTATTAAGAAACTAATAATGGATTATTAAGAAATAATAACAATGATTACCTATTCATAGTAATGGAAACTGAGCAAATATAGGAATAAAGTGGGAAGGAGCTTGTTTTAGAATTACCGATATTCAACCCTTGGAAATGTATACCATATTCAAAAAATTAAGTAGAAAATTTTATTTAAAATTGGAAGCTGGATGGATTGGATTATAAAATGAAGGCACATTATCCTTTTATCGACACAAAATCAGAAAGGCAATTAGAAACTCCAGGAAGGGGAATTCCCTGGCAGTCAAGTGGTTAGGCCTCACTGCTTTCACTGCTGAGGGCCAGGGTTCGATCCCTGCTTGAGGAACTAAGGATACACAAGCCGCGCAGCGTGGCCAAAGAAACAACTCCCGAAAGAAAACAAACAAAAATACTATATACAAAAGTCCTAGTCCAAACTGCAAGCAAACTAAAATTCATCATGATATCTGTAGATGATATGCTATATGCAAAGTGAATCCATTTAGCCTTGATGCTTAGGACCATGTCATTCTCTGGGTCCCAGATTCTTGAGCAGTCAAATCAGGTCAGTGGGTACCAATTTAAATTCAGCCCCTCCTGTGACACACTCAGTGAAACTAAGATCAATGACATTCAAAAGGGAAGTTGTCATGACTGGAAAGTCACTGTGTGGCCCAGCCACCTTGTCTTTTTGTAAAATTACTAAACTAACTGTTAAAATTAATGCTAAATCTAATTGTAAACAAAAGCACCTTTCTTTAAAACTCACACACTTCTCTAACAAGTAATAATCTAAAAACCCAACCTTGCTTTGGTCATTCTACCAGCCCCAGCAGGCTCTGGGAAGACAAGGATGATTCAAAGATGCAATGGAATAATGTAACTATCTTTGTGAAAATTCCCTGGCCATCACCAGCATAGTTTAGCTTCTCTTCACAGTCAGGCTGTGATAAGAAAAGAGTTGTGTGCCAGAGAGTTCCATCTCATTTTCTCTCCACTCTTGCTGGGGTTTCAAGAGTTGCCATCCAGACTTTCTCTACCTGATTCAGACAATCCCTGAGAGGTCCCTGAGTACAGCAGAAGCCTTAGTTTATGGACATATGTGTGTAATTATGGCATTTCATCGTGGAATAGACTCAAGAGCAGTGGTCAGCAAACTACAGCCCACAGACCAAATCTGGTCAGCTGCCTGTTTCTGTAAATAAAATTTAATTGCAACATGGCTACATCCATGCATTTATGTATTGTTTATAGCTGCTTTCATACTACAATAGCAGAGTTGAGTAGTTGCAACAAGAGAACATACAGCCAGGGCTTCCCTGGCGGTGCAGTGGTTGAGAATCTGCCTTCCAGTGCAGGGGACACGGGTTTGGTCCCTGGTCAGGGAAGATCCCACATGCCGCAGAGCAACTAAGCCTGTGCACCACAACTACTGAGCCTGCGCTCTAGAGCCCTTGAGCCACAACTATTGAGCCCACGGGCCACAACTTCTGAAGCTGCGCGCCTTGAGCCTGTGCTCCACAGCGAAAGAAGCCACCGAAATGAGAAGCCTGCGCACTGCAACGAAGACTCAACGAAGACCCTAAAATAAATAAATAAATATTTTTTAAAAATAAAAGAGAACATGCAACCTGCAAGCCAAAAATATTTACTACCTAGGCTTTTACAGAAAAATTTCACTGAACCCTGTGCAAGAGTATCTAGGGCTGGCATTCAGCAGATTCCCACTGACAAAATCAGACAGACATGTAGCCTGAATTGCCACTACAAATCCTGCTTTGGAAGTATAGATATAGATAAAATCATCATTATTATCATACATAGTAAGTATATATATGTATATGTCTGTGTGTGTATATGTATGACAGCACACTCTCACTACAAAATAACAGTAAATCTGGAACAAGAGGTTCATTCTAAGGGACTGTAGTAATCTTATCCTCACTCTTCATTCTCACAAGAATCCAGTGTGTTCTACACACCTAAGGGAGGCAGCATAGTGTAATGCAAATAGCAGACAGATCCGGTTGAAAGCAGCCCACTCACATCCTGGTTCCCTGGCTCAAACAGTGAGACACCACATGTGAAGTGCACCACACACTGTCAGCACCCAGTAAGTGGTGATTATTAGTTTTACCTCACATATCCCCTTCTGCCTGGATCCCACTCCTCTTTTCTTGCTTTTTTCATTCCCTGGTCCCATTTCCCAATCACCATTTCCTTTAATTACTAACAATATCTTTATTAAAACCCTTTCTCTTATCGGTATTTAGGTACTTAAAATTTATTTATTTATTTGGTTGCGTCGGGTCTTAGTTGCGGCACGTGGGATCTTTTGTTGCGGTGTGCGGGCTTCTCTAGTTGTGGTGCGTGGGATTCTCTCTAGTTGTGGTGTGCAGACTCCAGAGCATGTGGGCTCAGTAATTATGGCACACAGGCTCTCTAGTTGTGGCGCATGGGCTCAGTAGTTGCAGCATGTAGGCTCTCTAGTTGTGGCACACAGGCTTATTTGTCCCGTGGCATGTGGGATCTTAGTTCCCTGGATAGGGATCGAACCCACATCCCCTGCACTGGAAGGGAGATTCTTAACCACTGGACCCCCAGGGAAGTCCCAGGTACTTTTTTTTTTTTAATTAATTTATTTATTTATTTTTGGCTGCGTTGGGTCTTTATTGCTGTGCGAGGGCTTTCTCTAGTTGCGGCGAGCGGGGGCTACTCTTCGTTGCGGTGCACGGGCTTCCCTTTGCGGTGGCTTCTGTTGTTGCGGAGCACGGGCTCTAGGCGCGCGGGCTTCAGTAGTTGTGGCTCGCGGGCTCTAGAGCTCAGGCTCAGTAGCTGTGGCACACGGGCTTAGCTGCTCCGTGGCATGTGGGAAACTTCCTGGACCAGGGCTCGAACCCGTGTCCCCTGCATTGGCAGACGGATTCTTAACCACTGTGTCACCAGGGAAGTCCCTCAGGTACTTATTTTTTAACTGCAAATTATTGAAGGCTGGAAACTTCCCTAAGTTGCCACTAACAGGCTTCCCTGGTGGCGCAGTGGTTAAGAATCTGCTTGCCAATGCAGGGGTCATGGGTTCCATCCCTGATCCAGGAAGATCCCACACACCGCGGAGCAACTAAGCCCGTGTGCCACAACTACTGAGCCTGCATGCCACAACTACTGAAGACCATGCACCTAGAGCCCATGCTCCGCAACAAGAGAAGCCACCACAGTGAGAAGACCATGCACCACAACGAAGAGTAGCCCCTGCTCGCCACAACTAGAGAAAGCCCTTCTGCAGCAACAAAGACCCAACACAGCAACAAATAAATAAATTAATTAATTAAAAAAAGAAAAAACTTGACACTAACTAGTAATCAAAAAGAAGTCATGTAGTTACCTGGAAGATATATATATATATATATTTTTAATAGTTAATACCATAAGAAATAAAGAGAAATCTCCACATCCTAGAAATGAAGAAGAAACTGAAAATCAGAACAATAAGTATGAGAAGTGACTCTGTGAAGGTCCTTGAGGAAGGGAAGTGACGTTAGTTTCAGTAATCTAGGGATTTGGGTTTCAGCACCAACATAAGGACAGAAAAGCCTTCTGTAATGCTAGGAGTTAGAAATGAGATATCTACACAAGGAGTAGTTTTCTACACCTCCTAAGGGAGGGAGAAAACTACCTATTAGCATGTATTAGCATGTAAGGATCATAAGAAAGTTTGTCAGTCTTTTCTTAGGTGCTGGATTGAAAAACAGGAAAAGTCTCTTTTGACAATTCAAAAATGAGAGCCCACAACATACATGGCTTTGGACTTTGAATTTATACTCTTCATGCGATCTGAGGACATCAAAGATGTCCAATGGCTCAACACAATTATTTTATATATTTTGTGAGCTTATCTTCTGTGGGTTTTTAATCTGCGGGAATACTGTACAGCTGAGAAATTAACATAATCCAGTATAAGGGAATACAAAACTACCCTGGAAGGACATGCTTTCAACACTGGCTACACAGGATTAAAAAAAAAGCCCACTAACAATGAGCTCATAAGAAAAGATAACAATGTTAGATGTTTGAAAACATAACACCATGAGTAAACAGTATTCACCACATAAAACACAAGGTAATCATTTAAGTCTTAGATACAGTCTGCATCCATAAAATAGATACTTTTAAAGTTATTAAAGATGAGAACTTCCACTTCTGGTCAATATGAAGTAACAGAGATGGGATATGCTTTTCATCTGAAACAATCCAAAAAAGGACACCATATATGAAACACTGGTTTTCAGATATTGGACATCAGGCAGTTCTGGACAGTGACACCTGAGAGAGGAGGAACATAGAAGATGAGTCCAACAATTGCCTCAGCTTACTGCTTGGAGGGAATTTCCTGGCCACAACATAGGAAGAGAGAAGGGAGGCAGAGGCTTGCAGTTTCCTTATGCTGAGAAGAGAGAGCTAGAAGAGAGGGAGGCTGAAGTGGCTAGAGCTCCCAGGACAGAGAACCAGAGAAGAGGAAGATCGGCCAAGAGAGAGCTCCAGAGATCATCATTGCCTCTTGAGTCTTCAGCTGAATACAGATCAGAGCATGTTTGTGAGAAAACTACCCAAGGATGGGGAAATAATCAACCAAAAATAGCAGGGGGAAAATCCCCAAAGCTCACACAAAGACAGAAATAGTTCCTTTTCCTACCAGCCAACATGAAAAACCTTCTATTTCATAAGCATTGAGTAGAATACTTAGAAGGATGCCACTTCGTTAGTAATATCAAGATTTAAAACAAAAAAATACATAGTGATGGATAAAGAGAGACACAATAATAATAAAGACATCAATTCATCAAAAGAAAATAATCCTTGACTTGAGGAGATGTAACTGAGAGCCTGGGGAGACCAAGGTGACCAATATTTGAAGGACAGAGTACAAGAGAAGACCAGGCATCACAAAAAGAGAGCTCTGGGGTCTGCAGGGGGTCTCCTTGAATATTCAGCTGAGTATGATAAGCACATGTGTGTGAGGAAACTAGACAAGGCTGGGGAAAGAACCATTTAAAAGATTTAGAAATAACAATGCCCAGTGCTCTCACATAGCTAGGAATAGTTCCCACTAGCCAGGCTGGGAAACCTTATGATTCTCAGAGTGTGAGGTAGAATACACAGAAGACACTTGTACCAATAGTGGGGAATAATTAGTCCTCTACTGAACACTGCTTTAGCTTTGCCCAATAACTCTTAAAAGCAAATCCTGAAAGGCTTCAAGTAACTTAACTGTGTCCCAGATCAAAGGGTGAGAACAAAAATATCCAGAACCCATCAAGGAAAAAATCACAATGTCTGGAATCCAGTAAAAAAATTCCCAGATACAAAAAAGGAGAAAAAGGTGACCTATAATGAGATAAAATAAATACATACATTAAAACCAAACCAGAACTGACACAGATATTAAAATTACCAAACATAGTCATTAAAACAGTTACAATGACTATATTCCACATGTTAAAAAATAGTTAAGTGGAGATATGTAAGATATTTTAAAAAGAACCAAATAAAACTTCTAGAGAAGAAAACTACAATGTATGAGATGGAAAATAGACTGGATAGGATTAATGGCAAATTAGATTTTGTAGAAGAAAAGATTAATGAACCTGAAGATGGAACAATAGAAACTATACAAAAAAAAAAAAAAAGAAACTAGAAAGAAAACAGAAATTTTCTTAAATGAGCATAGCATCAGTGAGCTATGAAAGGCTTCAAGGGACCTAATAATGTTCGTAATTGGAGTCCCTGAAGGAGAGGAAATGTAGGAGCAGAAAAAATATATCCAGAAATAATAACAATAATTTTTCAAAATTTGATAAAATCTATAAGTCCACAAATCCAAGAATCTCAGCAATCCACAAATGCAAAAAAAATTAAGAAAAATATACCAACGCCCATCATAAGTTGTTCAAAACCAGTGATAAGAAAACTTAAAAGCAGCCAGATTTAAAAAAAAAAACAAAAACAATATGTTGCATCACACTTTCTGATTTCAAACTATATTACAAAGCTATAGTCAAAACAGTATAATCTGTTAAACAGTATAATCTGTCAGTATAATCTCAAAACAAACTATATTACAAAGCTATAATCAAAACAGTATGATACTAGCATAAAAGCAGACACATAGATTGGTGGAACACAACAGAGAGTCTAGAAATAAACCCATGCATATATGGTCAATTAATTTACAACAAAGGAAAAAATAATATACAGGAAAGGACAGCTTCTTCAATAAGTGGTGCTGGGAAAACTGCACAGAGAAAAACGCAAAAGAATGAAACTGGATCACTATCTGACACCATATACAAGGATCAACTCAAAATGGATTAAGGACTTGAATGTAAGACATGAAACCATAAAACTCTTGGAAGGAAACATAGGGAGTAAGCTTCTTGACACTGGTCTTGGCAATGATTTTTTGGATTTGATACCAAAAGTGAAGGCAATAAAAGCAAAAGTAAATTAGTGGAACTACATCAAACTAAAAAGCTCTGCACAGCAAAGGAAACCATCAACAAAAATGAAAAGGCAACCTACTGAGGGAGAGAAAATATTTGCAAATCATATATTTGATAAGGGGGTAATATCTAAAATATACAGAGATTCATAAAACTCAATAGCAAAAAACAAAAGAACAATCCAATTAAAAAACAGGCAGAGGAAATGAATAGACATTTTTTCTCAGGAAGACATACAAATAGCCAACAGGTACATGAAAAGGTGCCCAACACCATTAATCATCAGGAAAATGCAAATCAAAACCACAGTGATATTACCTCATACCTGTTAGAATAGCTATTATCAAAAAGACAGGAGATAACATGCATTGGCAAGGATCGGAGAAAAGGGGACCCTTGTGCACTGTTGATACGAATGTAAATTGGTGCAGCCACTATGGAAAACAGTATGGAGTTTCCTTAAAAAATTAAAAATAGAACTACCATATGATCCAACAATCCCACTTCTGTGTATATATCCAAAGGAAATGGAAACAGGGTATCAAAGAGATATTTGCACTCCCATGTTCATTGCAGCATTATTCATAACAGCCAAGACACGGAAACAACCTAAGTTTCTATCAACGGTGAATGGATAAAGAAATAGATAGATACACACATATATAAATACATACATACATAGGCAGATATACATATACACATACATCAATACACACACAATGGAGCATTATTCAGCCATGAGAAGGAAGGAAATCCTACCATTTGCAACAACATGGATAGAACTTGAGGGCATTATGCTAAGTGAAACAAGCCAGAGAAAGACAAATACTGCATGGTATCACTTACATGTGTAATCTTTAAAAAAAAAAAGTCAAACTGATAGAAATAAAGAGTAGAAAAGTTGTTGCCAGGGCTGGGGGTAGGGGAAATAGGGAGAGGTTGGTAAAATGGTATAAATACTGAGCTATAGAAAGAATAAAGTCTGAGGATCTAATGTAAAACATGGTGATTATAGTTGATAACACTGTATGTTATAATTGAAATTTTCTGAAAGTAGAATTTAATGTTCTCACCAAAAAAATGATAATATGTGAGGTAGTGAATGTGTTAATTAACCAGATGGTGGGAATCCCTTCACAATGTATATGTCTATCAAATCATCACAATGTACACTGTAAATATTTTACAATTTATTTATCAACTATACCTCAATAAAGCTGAGAAAACCAATATGTAACATATGGGGAACAAAAATAACTTGCCAGAAACAATGCAGAGTAGAAGACATCAGACAACATATTTAAAATACTGAAAGAAAATAAACATCAGCCTAGAATTTGATACCCAGCAAAAATATCTTTCAAAAACAAAAATGAAACAGATTTTATTCAGATACTCAAAAGCTAAAAACAAAATTACTACTAGCAGACCCACACTACAAGAAATAGTAAAAGAAATCCCTCAGGCAGAAGCAAAAAGAAATAAGATAAAAATATGGATCTGCACAAAGGAGGAATGAGCACTGCAAATGGTAACTACAGAGGTAAATATGTAAGATTTTTCTCTTATTATATAAATTACTGTAAAGGAAGTGACTTTTTCTTTTTTTCGGTACGCGGGCCTCTCACTGCTGTGGCCTCTCCCGTTGCAGAGCACAGGCTCCGGATGTGCAGGCTCAGCGGCCATGGCTCACGGGCCCAGCCGCTCCGCGGCATGTGGGATCTTCCCAGACCGGGGCACGAACCCGCGTCCCCTGCATCGGCAGGCAGACTCTCAACCACTGCGCCACCAGGGAAGCCCAAGGAAGTGACTCTTTAAACAAAGGCAATAACTAGTTAATGTGGGTTTTATAACACATGTAAAAGTAAAACTTATGACAACAATAGCACAAAGTTTAGGAGGAAAGAGTTGGAAGTATACTATTGAAAAGTTCTTATACTATATGTGAAGTGGTATAATATCACTAGAAGGTAGAATGTGATAAGTCAAAGATGTATATTATAAATGCTAGAGCAACTTCTAAAATAATAAAAATAGTAATAAAAACTATAATTAATAATCTAACATGAGATAAGATGGAATCACAAAACATATTCAGTTTATCCAAAAGAAGTTAGAAAGAGAGGGAAAAAGGGAACAAAGAAAAATGGGACAAATAGGGGGAAAAAAGGAAGATGATAGATTTAAACATAACTATATCAGTAATCATATTATGTGTAAATGGTCTAATTGCCCTAATTAAAAGGCAAAAATTGTCAGATTGGTTAAAAAAAATTGTGAGGCCCAGTTATATGCTGCCTATAAGAAACTCATTTCAAGCATAAAGAGCAGAGGTCGCCTTCCCTGGTCTTCTTGCCAGAAGGGAAAGGTTTTCTCTGAGTTTTACTCTTCATATTACAGTTCTATAATTGGGGCCACCCTTGGGTTAAAGCTGGGATACAAAGTAGGAAGCAAAACCAGGAAATTCAATCTCATATTGATTGTTCTGCAAGATCTGACTTCCCTCCCCAATCTGAATATTATTTTTTTATTTTTCAGAGTCTTTAAGTAGTTTTTTAAATTTCTATTCAGAGTTATTAGTTTGTAACCTGTGGAAAACATAGGCTGTAGTGGACTTAATCCATCTTGACCAACGCTGGAAGTTACGAATATCTTGTTAAGGCAGGCGAAGTTTATGAACATACTTTCAATAGTGGCAGAGAACAATAAACTGATAAACTCATGAAAAAATACTGACATTCATTTATAATCATGGAAATGGCAGTTAATGTGATAAAATTTGTACACAGCAGTTTGGCAAACTTTTTTTATCATCTGATAACATCAAGAGTGGAAGAAGATATAAGGAAACAGGAACTCTTATATTTTAGGTGGAATTGTAAATTGGTATAACCAATTTCTAACCAAAGACAAAACAGAGATTAAAAGAGCTAAGAGAATATCACACGCAAAATCCATAGGCACAAATTTGAAAATCTACAGAAAACAGATAATTTTCTAACAAAATAAAAATTGTCAACATTAACCTGAGAAGAAACAAAGTCTGAATAGACCAATTATAAAAGTGGTTGAAAATGCCAAAAAATCTACCATTGAAAATGGCACTAAATACAAATGGGTTTAGAACTGAGCTTCATCTAAGCTATAAGGCAAATTATTATAATTCTATTTAAATTATTCCAAGCCACATAAAAATATAGAAAACTCTCCAACTCATTTTACTAGCAAATATTTTAACAACCAAATTGGTTACAGACAGTACAAAACAAAGATGATCGAGATCACACATTTATTTAAAAAGAAAAATTCTAAACAAAATATTAGCAAATAAAATGCAGCCATGTACAGTAAAACCATATGACCAATTGGTATTTATTTTAGAGAGTCAAGGATGGTACAATAGGAAAAGATTGATCAACATAATCCATTACATAAAGACATCAAAGGAGAAAAACTGTGTCATCATTGAGCTTCTATCAACATCTGTCAAGATGTTCAAGACTAATAATCATTAAGAAGCATAGCTGAGAGAGAGAGCACCTAATTATCTTTTAAGTTGAATTCTGATTGTGTATGATCAGCACTTCGTTTGTCCTTCTTGAATACATAAACCAATACATTTCTCTTTTATTTAAATTTCTCTTAGTTACATAAACCAATACTTCAGCTAGTTTGATCTGGAATGCTGTCACTTGAAATTGTGAGTACATATTAATAAAGCATCAACAGAAAAAAATACTAAAAGAAAAGATTATTCAATAAGATAGTCACATATAAAGTAAATATATTAAAATCAATAGAGAATCTTCACACATTGCTGGTGGGAATGTAAAATAGTGTAGCCACTCTGGAAAACAGTTGGGCAATTTCTCAAAAAGTTAAACATAATCAATAACAGAAAAACAAACAACCCAATCCAAAAATGGGCAGAAGACCTAAATAGACATTTCTCCAAAGAAAATATACAGGTTGCCAACAAACACATGAAAGAATGCTCAACATCATTAATCATTAGAGAAATGCAAATCAAAACTACAATGAGATATCATCTCACACCAGTCAGAATGGCCATCATCAAAAAATCTAGAAACAATAAATGCTGGAGAGGGTGTGGAGAAAAGGGAACACTCTTGCACTGTTGGTGGGAATGTGAATTGGTACAGCCACTATGGAGAACAGTATGGAGGTTCCTTAAAAAACTACAAATAGAACTACCATATGACCCAGCAATCCCACTACTGGGCATATACCCTGAGAAAACCATAATTCAAAAAGAGTCATGGGGCTTCCCTGGTGGCGCAGTGGTTGAGAGTCCGCCTGCCGATTCAGGGGACACAGGTTCGTGCCCCGGTCTGGGAAGATCCCACACGCCGCATAGCGGCTGGGCCCGTGAGCCATGGCCGCTGAGCCTGTGCATCCAGAGCCTGTGCTCTGCAACGGGAGAGGCCACAACAGTGAGAAGCCCGTGTACCGCAAAAAAAAAAAAGAAAAAAAAGAGTCATGTACCAAAATGTTCATTGCAGCTCTATTTACAATAGCCAGGAGATGGAAGCAACCTAAGTGTCCATCAACAGATGAATGGATAAAGAAGATGTGGCACATATATACAATGGAATATTACTCAGCCATAAAAAGAAACGAAATTGAGCTATTTGTAATGAGGTGGATGGACCTAGAGTCTGTCATACAGAGTGAAGTAAGTCAGAAAGAGAAGGACAAATACCATATGTTAACACATAGATATGGAATTTAAGGGAAAAAAAATGTCATGAAGAACCTAGGGGTAACACAGGAATAAAGACACAGACGTACTGGAGAATGAACTTGAGGATATGGGGAGGGGGAAGGGTAAGCTGTGACAAAGCAAGAGAGTGGCATGGACATATACACACTACCAAACATAAAATAGATAGCTAGTGGGAAGCAGCCACACAGCACAGGGAGATCAGCTCGGTGCTTTGTGACCACCTAGAGGGGTGGGATAGGGAGAGTGGGAGGGAGGGAGACGCAAGAGGGAAGAGATACGGGAACATATGTATATGTATAACTGATTCACTTTGTTATAAAGCAGAAACTAGCACACCATTTTAAAGCAATTATACTCCAATAAAGATGTTAAAAAATAAATAAATAAGTAAGCAAGTAAGTAAAAAAAAAAAAAACACATGTCCCCACAAAGACTTCATGCAAATGTTCATAGTAGCATTATTTATAAATAGTCTGTAACTGAAAACAACCTAAATGTCCATCATTGGTGAAAAGATAGACAAAATGTGATATAAACATGGAGCGGAATACTATTTGGCAGTAATAAGAAACAAACCGCTAACATAGGCTACATCACAGATAAATCTCAAAAAACATTGCGCTAAATGAAAGACAGATACTTGAGACTACATATTGTATGATTTACTGATATGAATTGTTTAGAAAATTTATAGAGACAGAAAGTAGATTAGTGTTCACCTGGGGCTGGGGATGAGAACTGGGATTAACTGTAAACAGACACGAACGATCTCACTAGAGGAAGGAAAATATTCTAAAAATAATTTATGGTGATTGTTGCACCACTCAGCAACATTACTAAAAATCATCAAAATGCATGCTTGAAATGGGTGAATTCTACCATACTGTAAAATTTATCTTAATAAAGCTACTAAAAATTTTAAAATAAAACTAATAGATTTCTGATATACAAAAATAATCAAGTAAAATATATGACAGAAGTAAACATCCATTCACAATCATAGAAAATCATAAATTATCTAGGAATGCTGTAACAAGAAATGTTTGGAACTTGTTGGAAACTATAAAATTCTACAAAGAACATTAAATCTTGAATAAATGGAAAGAGATATCTTGTTTTTTAAAAGTAAATTTCACCATAATAAATTTTTCCTAACTTAAACTATAATTTCAGTGTATTCACAATCAAAATCCCAGAATTATTCTTTTAGAAGGAACTTGAAAAAATGATTCTTAAATTTACCTAAAATTATAAACATGTGAGACTAGCCAGGAAAATTTTTAAAAGAACAAGAAATGGAAACATGTCATAAAATACATTATTATCATAAGGCTATCATAAACTGTAGAATAGAATTTAGAGATATATCAATGGAATAGAATAAAAGTTAGTAAATCAGCAAATAAATATGCAAATTTAATATATTATAAATCAAAGTTCAAAGCAAAGGGGAAAACATAGAATATTCAATACATGGTGTTTGGACTGGTGTCAAGACATTTGGAAAAACACAAAGTGTGATTCTGACCTCACTTCATATGCCAAAATAAAATCCAGATGGATGCTATTTCTATAATTGCTGAGTAGAGAAGACTTTTCTAAGCATTTCACAAAGATCATTGTCTATAGCGAAAAGGTTGATACATTGGATTGCATTTTAGCTAATAGTATTTGACAGCTCACCCTGTACGGGGCACTTTTCTAAGCTTTTAAAAACTAGTAACGTGGACTTCCCTGGTGGTGCAGTGGTTAAAAATCCACCTGCCAATGCAGAGGACACAGGTTCGAGCCCTGGTCCAGAAAGGTCCCACATGCCGCAGAGCAACTAAGCCCATGTGCCACAACTACTGAGCCTGTACTCTACAGCCCGTGAGCCACAACTACTGAGCCCGTGTGCCACAACTACTGAAGCCTGCGCACCTAGTGCCCGTGCTCTGCAACAAAAGAAGCCACCACAATGAGAAGCCCACACACCACAACAAAGAGTAGCCCCTGCTCACTGCAACTAGAGAAAGCCTGCGTGCACAACACAGCCAAAAATAAATAAATAAATATTTTAAATAATAATAAATAAAATAAAAACTAATAACATATTTAATCCACACAACAACCCTATGATGTAGGTACTAGTAGTAGCCCTATAAATAATCCTATTTTGTGCACGTCCTCATAGTCTCTCAGCCTCACATCTCCTGCACTCTCAGCCATTTGCTCTGCTTTGCTCAACACCTCAGCCGAAGGACTTCTTGTAGGCCCTTGTGGTCTTGATGCCTGAGGCTGGCCAACCACTTACCTGGAGTCTATGGCTCCTCCCACAACCTCCAGGCTCAGAGGAAATGCCACTCCACAGGGTAAGGGATCCGGTTGCCCACAGTTGCCAAAAAGCCTGATGATGCAACAGAGAAGGAGGGGAACTTAATTCCCAGTGGGACAAATGTTGAACCCCAGGAAAAAACAGGAGGCTGGAGGATAGAATCCCTCCCCTTCCTCTTACCCACTGACTGTTCTGAGACTCAGGTTGTCATTCAGCCTATCTGGAGACATCTTGCATGGCTGACAGACTCACCAGCTAAGCCACTGCTTATGTCCTTGTAGCTCATCAAGAGACAGTGGCCAGGGTGGTGAGACATTACTTTACTTTGCTTCCCACACTGCCTGGCCTCACTTTCCTTTGCACTCATTCCTGCTATTCTGGGATTACACCTCCTTTATAAAGCATTAGCACTTAATCCTTGTCCCAGTCTCTGTTTATCAGAGAATCTAGAGTAGGACATCCATCTTTTTCTCATGAGAAAACTCACAGAGAGGTAAAATTACTTGCCAAAGATCGTCCAGCTAGTTATTCACAAAGCTTGGCTTTGAACCCAAGGAAATTCATTAATCTTATGGAATATAACTCTAAAAAAGAAAAAAAAAAAAACAAGACCAAAAACAACAGGGAACACCATCCTTACTGTTGAACTATGGAACTATGGAACTATGGAACACTATTTTGGGGACTGGGAACAAGACAAGACTGCCTTATTCTACTTATTACCACCTCTGTTCAGTATTACACTGGAAATCCTAGCTATTCATTATGGCAAGCAAAAAAACAAAAGAAACAGCATTGATATTACTCACAGATGTTATGAACAAATTTGTAATCTATAGGTAAATTATTAGAATTAATAAACTTGAATTAATAAAATATTTTTGAATACAAGGTCAATATACAAACCTCAATTATATTTTTATATATCAGCAACAAAACACAAATACCGCTTTCAATAGCATAAAAAATACCCAGGAATAAGTCTTACAAAAAATGTGCAAGGCATTCTCAAAACCATAGAACATTATCAAGAGAAATTAATAAGGACTATTCCAAAATGGAGACACATATCATACCAATGAATTATAAGACTCAATATTATAATGATGTCATTTCTTCTCAAATTTATTCATAGATTCAATGTGATCTTAAAGTTTTAGCAATTTTTTTGGAGGTATTTTGCATGTGTGTGTAATAAATGGGTGCAAAGGATCAAGAATAATCAAAATGCCCTTGAAGAAAAACAAATGAAGAGGGACTTGTTCTAACAGAGGCTAAGCTACAGGAAATTCAATACAGTATTGACACAAAGGTTGAAAAATAATGGAAAAGAATAGAACCCTGACTCAGACTTATGCATAAGGAAATAGGCCATAATAAATAATACACTCTTGGACCCTTACTTCATACTATACTTAAAATGAATCCTAGGTAAAGATGAAATGAGAAAGGTAAAACTATATCACTTTCAGAAAATAATATATCTTCATTATTTCACAGTAGGAAAGGCTTTCTTAAGATGCAAAAAGGAAAAAAACACAGAGAAATAAGTAGATATTCTAAAACATGACACAAATGAACCTATCTATGAAAAAGAAACAGATTCACAGACGTATAGAACAGACCTGTGGTTGCCAAGGGGGAGGGGGGTGGGGGACGGAAGTATTGGGAGTTTGGGATTAGCAGATGCAAACTACTATACACAGATGGATAAACAACAGGTCCTACTATATAGCACAGGTAACTATATTCAATATCCTGAGATAAACCATAATGGAAAAGAATATAAAAAGGAATGTATATATATGTATAACTGAGTCACTTTGCTGTACAGCAGAAATGTAAATGACATTGTAAATCAACTATACTTCAATAAAAAATTTTTAAAAAAACAAAAGAGACCTCCAGAGGGCTTCCCCCAGTGTCTTACTCCTGACCTTGATTGGTGGTTACATGGGTGTTTTTTTCTGTTTGATAAAACGTACAGTTGCACAACTCTGTGACTATACTAAACACCATTGAATTGTATACATTAAAGGGGTAAATTGTAGAGTTGTAAATTATATCTTAAGTTGGGTTTTTTAAAGATATGTGTTTATTAAAGTGAAAAGCTAGGCAGGGAGACCTTCAAGATGGCGGAGGAGTGAGACGTGGAGATCGCCTTCCTCCCCACAAATACATTCGAAATACATCTACATGTGGAACAACGTCTATGGAACACCTACTGAACGCTGGCAGAAGACCTCAGACCTCCCAAAAGGCAAGAAACTCCCCCGCGTACCTGGGTAGGGCAAAAGAAAAAAGAAAAAAGCAGAGACAAAATAGGGACGGGACCTGCACCTCTGGGAGAGGGATGTGAAGGAGGAAAGGTTTCCACACACTAGGAAGCCCCTTCGCGGGCGGAGACGGGCGTGGCAGAGGGGAGGCTTCGGAGACACGGAGGAAAGCACAGCAACAGGGGTGCAGAAGGCAAGGCGGACAGATTCCTGCACAGAGAACCGGTGCTGACCGGCACTCACCAGCCCAAGAGGCTTGTCTGCTCACCCGCCGGGGCAGGCGGGGCTGGGAGCTGAGGCTTGGGCTTCCATCAGATCCCAGGGAGAGGACTGGGGTTGGCGGCGTGAACACAGCCTGAAGGGAGCTAGAGCGCCACAGCTAGCTGGGAGGGAGTCCGGGAAAATGTCTGGACCTGCCTAAGAGGCAAGAGACCATTGTTTCGGGGTGCACGAGGAGAGGGGAGTCAGAGTGCCGCTTGACGGGCGCGAGCCACAGCTATCAGCGCGGACCCCAGAGACAGGCGTGAAACGCTAAGGCTGCTGCTGCCGCCACCAAGAAGCCTGTGTGCAAGCACAGGTCACTATGCACACTGCCCCTCCCGGGAGCCTGTGCAGCCCGCCACTGCCAGGGTCCCATGATCCAGGGACAACTTCCCCAGGAGAACACATGGCGTGCCTCAGGCTGGTGCAACGTCACGCCGGCCTCTGCCGACGCAGGCTCGCCCTGCATTCCGTACCCCTCCCTCCCCCAGGCCTGAGTGAGCCAGAGCCCCCGAATCAGCTGCTCCTTTAACCCCATCCTGCCTGAGCGAAGAACAGACGCCCTCAGGCGACCTACACGCAGAGGCGGGTCCAAATCCAAAGCTGAACCCCAGGAGCTGTGCAAACAAAGAAGAGAAAGGGAAATCTCTCCCAGCAGCCTAGGAGCAGTGGATTAAATCTCCACAATCAACTTGATGTACCCTGCATCTGTGGAATACCTGAATAGACAACGAATCATCCCAAAATTGAGGCGGTGGACTTTGGGAACAACAATATATATATTTTTCCTTTTTCTCTTTTTGTGAGTGTGTATGTGTATGCTTCTTTGTGTGATTTTGTCTGTATAGCTTTGCTTTTACCATTTGTCCTAGGGTTCTGCCTGTCTGCTTTTTTTGTGGGGAGGGGTAGGGGGGGTTTTTTAGTATAGTTTTTTTTAATTTGAAGATTTATTTATTTATTTATTTATTTATTGGCTGTGTTGGGTCTTCATTTCTGTGCAAGGGCTTTCTCTAGTTGCGGCGAGCGGGAGCCACTCTTTATCGTGGTGCACGGGCCTCTCACTGTCGCGGCCTCTCGTTGCGGAGCACAGGCTCCAGACGTGCAGGCTCAGTAGCTGTGGCTCACGGGCCCAGTTGCTCCAAGGCATGTGGGATCTTCCCAGACCAGGGCTTGAACCCGTGTCCCCTGCATTGGCAGGCAGACTCTCAACAACTGCGCCACCAGGGAAGCCCTAGTATAGTTTTTAGCACTTGTTATCATTGGTGGATATCTTTTTTGATTTGGTGGCTCTCTTCTTTCTTTTTTTATTTTTAACAATTTTTTATTTTAATAAATTTAATTTAATTATTATTTTTTATTTCTTTCTTTCTTTTCTTCTCCCTTTTCTTCTGAGCTGTGTGGCTGACAGGGTCTTGGTGCCTGGGCCGGCTGTCAGGCCTGTGCCACTGAGGTAGGAGAGCCGAGTTCAGGACATTGGTTCACCAGAGACACCCCAGCTCCATGTAATATTAAACGGCAAAAGCTCTCCCAGATATCTCCATCTCAACTCTAAGACCCAGCACTACTCAAGAACCAGCAAGCTACAGTGCTGGACACCTTATGCCAAACAACTAACAAGACAGGAACACAACCCCACCCATTAGCAGAGAGGCTGCCTAAAATCATAATAAGTCACAGACACCCCAGAACACACCACCGGACGCGGTCCTGCCCATCAGAAAGACAAGATCCAGCCTCATCCTCCAGAACACAGACACCCGTCCCCTCCACCAGGAAGCCTACACAACCCACTGAACCAACCTTAGCCACTGGGGGCAGACACCAAAAACAACGGGAACTACGAACCTGCAGCCTGCGAAAAGGAAACCCCAAACACAGTAAGTTAAGCAAAATGAGAAGACAGACAAACACACAGCAGATGAAGGAGCAAGGTAAAAACCCACCAAACAAATGAAGAGGAAATAGGCAGTCTACCTGAAAAAGAATTCAGAGTAATGATAGTAAAGATGATCCAAAATCTTGGAAATAGAATGGAGAAAATACAAGAAACGTTTAACAAGGACCTAGAAGAACTAAAGAGCAAACAAACAATGATGAAAAACACAATAAATGAAATTTAAAATTCTCTAGAGGGAATCAATAGCAGAATAACTGAGGCAGAAGAATGGATAAGTGACCTGGAAGATAAAATAATGGAAATAACTACTGCAGAACAGAATAAAGAAAAAATAATGAAAAAAATTGAGGACAGTCTCAGAGACCCCTGGGACAACATTAAACTCACCAACATTCGAATTTTAGGGGTCCCAGAAGAAGAAGAGAAAAAGAAAGGGACTGAGAAAATATTTGAAGAGATTAGAGTTGAACCTTCCCTAATATGGGAAAGGAAATAGTTTATCAAGTCCAGGAAGTGCAGAGAATCCCATACAGGATAATTCCAAGGAGAAACACACCAAGACACATATTAATCAAACTATCAAAAATTAAATACAAAGAAAAAATATTAAAAGCAGCAAGGGAAAAACAACAAATAACATACAAGGGAATCCCCATAAGGTTAACAGCTTATCTTTCAGCAGAAACTCTGCAAGCCAGAAGGGAGTAGCAGGATGTATTTAAAGTGATGAAAGGGGAAAACCTACAACCAAGATTACTCTACCCAGCAAGGATCTCATTGAGATTCAACAGAGAAATTAAAACCTTTACAGACAAGCAAAAGCTAAGAGAATTCAACACCACCAAACCAGCTTTACAACAAATACTAAGGGAACTTCTCTAAGTGGGAAACACAAGAGAAGAAAAAGACTTACAAAAACCCAAAATGATTACGAAAATGGGAACAGGAACATACATATCGATAATTACCTTAAATGTAAATGGATTAAAGGCTCCAACCAAAAGACACAGGCTTCCTGAATGGATACAAAAACAAGACCCATATATATGCTGTCTACAAGAGACCCACTTCAGAACTAGGCACATATACAGGCTGAAAGTGAGGGGATGGAAAAGATATTCCATGCAGATGGAAATCAGAAGAAAGCTGGAGTGGCAATTCTCATATCAGACAAAATAGACTTTAAAATAAAGACTATTACAAGAGACAAAGAAGGACACTACATAATGATCAAGGGATCAATCCAAAAGAAGATATAACAATTGTAAATATTTATGCACCTAACATAGGAGCACCTCAATACATAAGGCAAATGCTAACAGCCATAAAAGGGGAAATCGACAGTAACACAATCATAGTAGGGGACTTTAACACCCCACTTTCACCAATGGATAGATCATCCAAAAGGAAAATAAATAAGGAAACACAAGCTTTAAATGACACATTAAACAAGATGGACTTTATTGATATTTATAGGACATTCCATCCAAAAACAACAAAATACACTTTCGTCTCAAATGCTCATGGAATATTCTCCAGGATAGATCATATCTTGGGTCACAAATCAAGCCTTGGTAAATTTAAGAAAATTGAAATCTTATCAAGTATCTTTTCTGATCATAACACTGTGAGACTAGATATCAATTACAGGAAAAACCCTGTAAAAAATACAAATTCAAGGAGGCTAAACAATACTTAATAACCAAGAGATCACTGAAGAAATCAAAGAGGAAATCAAGAAATACCTAGAAACAAACGACAAGGAAAACACAACAACCCAAAACCTATGGGATGCAACCAAAGTAGTTCTAAGTGGGAAGTTTATAGCAATACAATCCTACCTCAAGAAACAAGAAACATCTCAAATAAACAACCTAACTTTACACCTAAAGCAATTAGAGAAAGAAGAACAAAAAAACCCCAAAGTTAGCAGAAGGAAAGAAATCATAAAGATCAGATCAGAAATAAATGAAAAAGAAATGAAGGAAACGATAGCAAAGATCAATAAGACTAAAAGCTGTTTTTTTGAGAAGATAAACCAAATTGATAAACCATTAGCCAGACTCATCAAGAAAAAAAGGGAGAAGACTCAAATCAATAGAATTAGAAATGAAAAAGAAGTAACAACTGACACTTCAGAAGTACAAAGAATCATGAGAGATTACCACAAGCAACTATATGCCAATAAAATGGACAACCTGGAAGAAATGGACACATCCTTAGAAAAACACAACCTTCCGAGACTGAACCTGGAAGAAATAGAAAATATAAACAGGCCAATCACAAGCACTGAAATTGAAACTGTGATAAAAAATCTTCTAACAAACAAAAGCCCAGGACCAGATGGCTTCACAGAGAAATTCTATCAAACATTTAGAGAAGAGCTAATACCTATCCTTTTCAAACTCTTCCAAAATATAGCAGAAGGAGGAACACTCCAAAACTCATTCTACAAGGCCACCATCACCCTGATACCAAAACCAGACAAAGATGTCACAAAGAAAGAAGACTACAGGCCGATATCACTGATGAACATAGATGCAAAAATCCTCAACAAAATACTAGTAAACAGAATCCAACAGCACATTAAAAGGATCATACACCATGATCAAGTGGGGCTTATCCCAGGAATGCAAGGATTCTTCAACATACACAAATCAATGTGATACACCATATTAACAAATTGAAGGAGAAACACCATATGGTCATCTCAATAGATGCAGAGAAAGCTTTCAACAAAATTCAACACCCATTTATGATGAAAACCCTCCAGAAAGTAGGCATAGAGGGAAATTTTCTCAACATAATAAAGGCCATATATGACAAACCCACAGCCAACATCGTCCTCAATGGTGGAAAACTGAAAGCATTTCCACTAAGATCAGGAACAAGACAAGTTTGCCCACTCTCACCACTCTTATTCAACATAGTTTTGGAAGTTTTAGCCACAGCAATCAGAGAAGAAAAGGAAATAAAAGGAATCCAAATCGGAAAAGAAGTAAAGCTGTCACTGTTTGCAGATGACATGATACTATACATAGAGAATCCTAAAGATGCTACCAGAAAACTACTAGAGCTAATCAATGAATTTGGTAAAGTAGCAGGATACAAAATTAGTGCACAGAAATCTCTGGCATTCCTATACACTAATGATGAAAAATCTGAAAGTGAAATCAAGAAAACACTCCCATTTACCATTGCAACAAAAAGAATAAAATATCTAGGAATAAACCTACCTAAGGAGACAAAAGACCTGTATGCAGAAAATTATAAGACACTGATGAAAGAAATTAACGATGATACAAACAGATGGAGAGATATAACATGTTCTTGGATTGGAAGAATCAAAAAGAATCAAGAATCATTTCAAAAATGACTATACTACCCAAAGCAATCTACAGATTCAATGCAATCCCTATCAAACTACCAATGGCATGGTTCACAGAACTAGAACAAGAAATTTTGCAATTTGTATGGAAACACAAAAGACCCCGAATAGCCTAAGCAATCTTGATAAAGAAAAACGGAACTGGAGGAATCAGGTTCCCGGACTTCAGACTATACTACAAATCTACAGTAATCAAGACAGTATGGTACTGGCACAAAAACAGAAATATAGATCAATGAAACAGGATAGAAAGCCCAGAGATAAACCCATGCACATATGGTCACCTTATCTTTGATAAAGGAGGCAAGAACATACAGTGGAAAAAAACAGCCTCTTCAATAAGTGGTGCTGGGAAAACTGGACAGCTACATGTTAAAGAATGAAATTAGAACACTCCCTAACTCTATACACAAAAATAAACTCAAAATGGATTAAAGACCTAAATGTAAGGCCAGACACTATAAAACTCTTAGAGGAAAACATCGGCAGAACACTCTATGACACAAATCACAGCAAGATCCTTTTTGATCTGCCTCCTAGAGAAATGGAAATAAAAACAAAAATAAACAAATGGGACCTAATGAAACTTAAAAGCTTTTCCACAGCAAAAGAAACCATAAACAAGACAAAAAGACAACCCTCAGAATGGGAGAAAATATTTGCAAATGAAGCAACTGACAAAGGACTAATCTCCAAAATTTACAAGCAACTCATGCAGCTCAATATCAAAAAAACAAACAACCTAATCCAAAAATGAGCAGAAGACCTAAATAGACATTTCTCCAAAGAAGATATACAGACAGCCAACAGACTCATGAAAGAATGTTCAACATCACTAATCATTAGAGAAATGCAAATCAAAACTACGATGAGGTATCACCTCACACTGGTCAGAATGGCCATCATCAAAAAATCTACAAACAATAAACGCTGGAGAGGGTGTGGAGAAAAGGGAACCCTCCTACACTGTTGGTGGGAATGTAAATTGATACAGCCACTATGGAGAACAGTATGGAGGTTCCTTAAAAAACTAAACATAGAACTACCATATGACCCAGCAATCCCACTACTGGGCATATACCCTGAGAAATCCATAATTCAAAAAGAGTCATGTACCACAATGTTCATTGCAGCTCTATTTACAATAGCCAGGACCTGGAAGCAACCTAAGTGTCCATCGACAGATGAATAGGTAAAGAAGATGTGGCACATACATACAATGGAATATTACTCAGCCATAAAAAGAAACGAAACTGAGTTATTTGTAGTGAGGTAGATGAACCTAGAGTCTGTCAAACAAAGTGAAGTAAGTCAGAAAGAGAAAAACAAATACTGTATGCTAACACATATATATGGAATCTAAAAAAAAAGGTCATGAAGAACCTAGGGACAGGACAGGAATAATGACACAGATGTAGAGAATGGACTTGAGGACACAGGGAGGTAGAAGGGTAAGTTGGGACAAAGTGAGAGAGTGGCATGGACTAATATATACTACCAAATATAAAATAGATAGCTAGAGGGAAGCAGCCGCATAGCACAGGGAGATCAGCTTGGAGCTTTGTGACCACCTATAGGGGTGGGATAGGGAGGGTGGGAGGGAGATGCAAGAGGGAGGAGATATGCGGATATATGTGTATGTATAGCTGATTCACTTTGTTATACAGCAGAAACTAACACACAATTGTAAAGCAATTATACTCCAATAAAGATGTTAAAAAAAGGGCTTCCCTGGTGGCACAGTGGTTGAGAGTCCGCCTGCCGATGCAGGGGACATGGGTTCGTGCCCCGGTCTGGGAAGATCCCACATGCCGCAGAGCGGCTAGGCCCGTGAGCCATGGCCGCTGAGCCTGCGCGTCCGGAGCCTGTGCTCCGCAAGGGGAGAGGCCACAACAGTGAGAGGCCCGCCTACCGCAAAAAAAAAAAAAAAAAAAAAAAGACCCAATGGCAGCCAAAATTTAATTAATTAATTAATTAAAAAATTAAAAATAAAGTGAAAACAAACAAAAAAAACCCCTGAAATTTCCAACCAATTATAGAGTTTAAGATCTGTTGGGCTTCCCTGGTGGCACAGTGGTTGAGAGTCTGCCTGCTGATGCAGTGGACACGGGTTCGTGTCCCAGTCCGGGAAGATCCCACATGCCGCGGAGCGGCTGGGCCCGTGAGCCGTGGTTGCTGAGCCTGCATGTCCAGAGCCTGTGCTCCGCAACGGGAGAGGCCACAGCAGTGAGAGGCCCGCGTACTGCAAAAAAATAATAAATAAAAAAAAAATAAAAAAAAGATCTGTTGGCATTTCTTCTTTATTTTTACACTGAAGGTAAAGTACTGTGCTCAGAATTACCTGGATTCATTTACTTTTTTTCTCTGAAGTTATGTTTATTTGAAATACGAGGTTAATTTGTTTCTCTTTATATTCAATTTTAGAGTTGTAGCTACATCCTTATTGATATAATTCTAGTTCTGAATACTTAAAACTTTTATGTTTTCAGAATAAGAACTATACATATTATACTGAGAAAAAATGAATAAAATAAAATGTACATAGTGCTTTATGCACATTTCTGTATAAATGTCCTATTTTGAATAAAACAATACAAAATTTTTTCAAAAGTAGACAAGTTTGACTTCATTAAAACTTAGAACTTCAGTTAATCAAAGGAGTCATAAAGAAAGGGAAAAACCAAGCCAAAAATTGGGAGAAGCTGTTTGCAGCACATAAAACTACCAAAGGTCTTGTACCTAGAATACCATACTTTTGGTTTTTAAAACATTTTCCCAGGACTTCCCTGATGGTCCAGTGGGTAAGACTCCACACTCCCAATGAAGGGGGCCTGGGTTCAATCCCTGGTCAGGGAACTAGATCCCACATGCATGCTGCAACTGAGTCCACATGCCACAACTAAGAAGTCTGCATGCCGCAACAAATATCCCACGTGCCACAATTAAGACCTGGTGCAACCATAAATAAATAAATAAATAAAACATTTTACACATTTTACCATCACAGAAATTGGGTACATATCATGGTCAAGGGCAGGTTATGATTTCATTGATAATGTTCTCTTTTTTTTAATGTAACGTAAAATAGCAGAGCATTTTTAATCAATGGCATCTTAGCTTTGATTAAAAACTACATGTAATGAATACTTAAGAATCACTAAATAAAAATAAATAACTCAAAAGAAAAATGGACAAATGACTTAAATACTGTATAAAGAGACAACCAAAATGGTCATCAATTATGTGAAAAAAAAACTTAGCATCATTAGGAACAAAGTAAATGCCAATTAATACCATGATGAGATTCTACATATAGGCAAAAGGTTTTAAGTCTGGCAATACCAAGTGTTGACAAAGATGTGAAGAAATAGGACCTCTCATCCACTGCTGGTCAGAGAGTAAATTGGTAAAACTATTTTGGAATACAACTTGGGTTATCTAGTAAAGATAAACATGTGCAAACCCTATGATCCAACAATCTCTCTCCTAAGTACATATCATAGGAAAACTTTTATACAATTACACCAGGAGATATAAATAAATTACTTATAATAGTATTATTCATAATATTAAAAAACTGAAAACACAAATGTCCATCAATAGTTCAATGGATAAACAAATTGACATATCCACGTAATGAAATATTATACATCAATGAAAATAAATGAACTACAGCTACATGAAACAACATGAATGAATCTCATTAACACTACTGAATGAAAGAAGTCACAGGAAAATGCATTCAGTGTTATTCCTTTTATATAAAGTTCACAACAGTCAAAACTAAACAAAATATTATTTCGGGATACACAGATATATGATACAGGCATAAAGAAAATCAGGGCAATGATCGTCACAAAAATCAAGGTCATGATTTCCTATGGAAGACTGAGAAGTGCTTGTGATCATGAAGGGACACAGACAACTTCTAAGGTGCAGGATATTTTATATTTCTTAACTTGAGTAGAGGTTGCACTGGTGTACATTTAATTATAATTCACTAAAACGTACACATCCATTTATATAATCATCTGTATGTATGATAACATATCACAAAATTTTAAAAAGAAAAAACAAAAAAGCAAATTGCAGAGTAATATTATCTCATTTAATTTTCATACTTATATATGTTAAGCGCTAATGGATACAAGAACTCTGGAATACTACATAAACTGCTTAACTTATGGGGTCTGACATCTGGTATCCTGGGTTGTGAGTTTCTAAGATATTCATAGTCTACACTGTTTGAATTTTTACAATAAGCTCATATTACTTTGTAATTAATTACTTTGTAAGTAAAACTTTTAAACAACCAGGAAAATCATACTAGGAAAAATGTCCCAGGTATTGAGGCTAGCCAACTTTCACCCAAATAATTGAAATTGAAGATTTCCATAAATTTTCATATTCTTTACCATATTGCCTGGATTGCTAAGAATCTGATTTCAAAGGCCAAATAAAGCCCTTACAGAAAACCTATTATATCAATACAAGCACAGCCAAAATTCTGGTGCTGACAATAACTCTAACTGTGGCCCCACCATCACATTGTATCACAGTAAGCTTTATCTGCTATAAATAATACTCAGCTACTTCAGACACATTCCAGAGCTTTTTCCAAATATAACAAGAGACAAAGACATTCCAAAATTTACACAAACATCTTGTAGCTTTCCAAAGACGTGGACAACTGGGCAGTAGCAGGACAGTGGCAGGATGCGGCAAGTGTAAAATTTGTAAACACAGATTAAATCTCATGCATCACCTCCAAGTTTAATCAGCTCTAAAATAAAATAAAAAAGAATCCCATCATCCCATCTATAGCTATTTAATGAGATTTTCTAGCCCCTAAAATTTTTTCCTATTGAGTTTATATTAATAGTGTCTAATTACTACTTCATAACTACATTCTCATCAGCGTTTTATTTTTTTCTTTTTTAACTAAAGAACACCCATACAAAACATTTTTATTTGTAAGATACCAAGCCCCCTTTTTTAGCCCCCCTGAGTGTTAGCTATCCCAAATACAGAGGAGAACAACCGCAGGCAACAGTAGTTTTAATCATTACTGTTCTTTTGACATTGGCTCTGAACCTTGCCCTTTTCCCAGGGATTAAATCAATGGTGTCCTGATAAATGTTTAGCAACCAGCTTTTGGGAGAGTGGAGGTTGGTTGGTAGCATTTGCTGATTTCCATGGTGTAAATACTTCACAATGGACCATTTCAAGGTACTTATGTAATGTCACTGAACACAGGGTCAGAAAGAGATGCACAGTGGTGCACCAACCACTACATAGTATTTCCACCATTCAGTGTCAATAGATAGAAACAACTCAAAAGCATAGATAACAGTAAAATGTAGTAAAATAATTAGGAAGTGATGAGTTTTGAGCTTGTAGTTTCTTTGTTCTTAGTATAATTTTTAATTATTATATGTTTATAACACTTAATTTTTAATAATGGCTGCATCTAATAACCAGCTCACAAAATTCCTGAAAATTTAACAATCCGCTTTGTGAGCTGGCACATCACTGGATTCAACCTTCCAATTTGAACTTAACTTCCCCCAGAGACCTCTCTTTGCTCTTTGTGGTTAGGAGATGTACACTTTCCACACTGGAATCCTTGAAGGCTCTCACACCTCTGCATAGACAGGTCCCTGCTCTACTTTTGCCCAGGAAAGAAAGTTCCCTGAAGACTTTTTGTTATTCACAGCTTAGGTCATTTCCCTCCCTTTGAGTTACAAAAAGGGGCGAAATACCTACTACATTAAGCTTAAAACTAGTTATTTAGAAGTTATAAAAGTTAGTTATATTGTGGATAAAAACAGAAAGACCTGGGTCTTAATTCTTATTCTACTATGTATAAGCTGTAGGACATCATTCAACTTCTCTGAGTTTCAGTATCCTCATCAGTAAAATGGGAATTATAACAACCTCATAGGTGGTTATGAAGATTAAATGAAATAATGTGTACAAAACAGCACAGTGTCTGGCATTGACTAAGTGCTCAACACATGGTAACTGTCGATATTACCTGTTTCTAAAGGCCGATGTTATGCAGGTACACGTATGATACAATTTATGAAAGTTTAGAATAATCTGAACTCCTGGTTAACTAGCTCATTACCTAAGCAAAATGCCTTCCAAAAATCACATTATTTCAATATTCACACTCAAATATTAAAATCAGGAATATGTTCTTCAGCCACCAAAACACCCAACCTGCTTTTTCATACTAATGTGGTGGAGAAGCACATTCATTTATTCGTCCATTTTCCCAGGCGTGGGAAATACAGCATTTAACAAGGTTGAAACACTTTTTGACAATCATGGAAATTAAAGGCCTGGTGGGGGACAGGGGAATGGAAGATAATCACATAAATATATAATTTCATACTGAAATTGAAGAGCAAGGAAAAGATGTTATAAGAAATTATTATGAACTGGAGTGTTAGGGGAGCTATCTGTTCAAAAGAGACATTTAAGCTAAGATCTAAATAATGAGTTGGAGTTAACCAACCACAGATTAGAGGGAAAAGCATTTCATAGTAAGGGATCAGCCTTTGCTGAGGCCTTGAAGTGGGAGAGCGCTTGGTGTGTTCAACGCACTGAAAGATGGGAGGTACGTAGTGTAATAAGCAAACTAAGAAAATAAAGAAAAACTATGTCTGTTATTAACATTAACTATATTTGTTATTTCCCCATCATTCCCCACCCGGCCTCTCCAGTTCTTTCTAAGAGGGTGGATCCTATACCTAGAGAGCTCTTTGTGATATGTTTGACTGCACCAGTTTGGAGGTAGAAATTGGAAACAAGTTGGGATCAAGCTTAACAGCTCAGCATATTAACAGAATGAGAAGTTTAAGAGCAACCTAGAAGGAGAAGCTGAGAGCCAGGGAGGCAGTACGCTATACTGAGGAAGGGAGTTTCAGCTGGTAGGAAAAGATCAGAGGCTAGAAGGAGAGTAGAAGCCCAGGGTATTGACTCCCTATCTCTCTGCCTCCAGCTGGGTCTCCAGCAGCAGCTGCATCTTTGCTGGTCACTTCAGACCCTTCCAGACAACCCCTTGGTCCCAGCTCCCTTCAGGAAGGCATGGCCATGTTGCTAGCTACCACCAAGGCACCGAGTTCTAGTCTTTGGTAACAATGTCTCCTCTCGGTATTCCTTCAACTCTAAGGAAAATTGTGGCTTCCTGCTATTGGTAATCTCTGGTTGACTCAACTTCCCCTATTTCCTTGCTATTCAAAATGTGGGTCATGAACCAGCAGCACTGACTTTATTCCGGAACTTCTTAAAAACACAGAATCTCATGCTCCACTCCAAACCTATTGAATCTGCATTTTAAAAAGACCCCAGATGGGACTTCCCTGGTGGCACAGTGGTTAAGAATCCACCTGCCAATGCAGGGGACATGGGTTTGACCTCTGGTCTGGGAAGATCCCACATGCCACGCAGCAACTAAGCCCGTGCACCACAACTACTGAGCCTGCGCTCTAGAGCCCGCGAGCCACAACTACTGAGCCCGAGTGCCTAGAGCCCATGCTCTGCAACAAGATAAGCCAACACAATGAGAAGCCCATGTACCGCAACAAAGAGTAGCCCCCGCTCGCCGCAACTAGAGAAAACCCACATGCAGCAATGAAGACCCAACATAGCCAAAGATTAATTAATTAATTAAAAAAAAAAAGACCCCAGGTGATTTGAACACATTAAAGTTTGAGAAGTAAGGCCCTATTTGTGTCTTCAGGAAGACCATCCTCTAAGTAACAAATAGCCTGTACTAAATTCCCTCTGTTTGAAATGCTTAGATGGTTTCTGGCAGGACATAACTGACACAGTTAAGTTTTTATATTCACATGTTCACTTGTTTTCAATGCTTACTACTTACCCCTTTATACTACAATTTAATATTCTTGAATTATTTTAGACTCATCTCTCTCTTGGTTTCTCTGACCAATACTTGTTTCACATTTTTTTCCTTCAAAACTACACAGACATTGCTTTATTGTTTTAAGTTACTCAATGTTGTCAAAGAGAAGTCTGATTTTGTTCCTTTGTAGATAATCTGGGTTGTTCTATTTGTTTGGGGCATGGATTCTTACAGAATCTTTTGTTTTCCTTAAAATTCAAAATAGGTCATTAGGAATATATATTAATATCACCTGGAACATACCAAATCATATTGTTCTCCAAACACTGCCCTTTTCTTCCAATAAAGAATAGTTTCTTCTATTAAGACTTAGATTTTTATCCTTTTTTATTTGTTCTAATCTTTTCTTCAGGAACAGTTCAATTTTATAAAATCATGTCCAACACTGATTATTAATCCTGCTTTTGAAGTTGAACTGCAAGCTTCCTTTTTATTTCAAACCATTGCTGATAAAGCTCACTTATCCTTCTTCAGAGAGAACATGACTGCCTGCATCTTGCTGGAAAGAGGTAGCAAATGTCTTCCAAAAATTTTCTGACTCCTCTAGTAGGTAATTTTTACTTTTTTTTTTTTTAACTATTTTGTTCCAGTTTTATTGAGATATAATTGACGTACAGCACTGTATAAGTTTAAGGTGTACAACATAATGATTTGACTTACCTACATCATGAAATGATTACCACAATAGGCTTAGTGAACATCCATCATCTGATATAGATACAACATTAAAGAAATAGAAAAATATACATATTTTTTCCTTTTAATGAGAACTCTTAGGATTTACTCTCTTAACTTTAATTTATACCATACAGCTGTGTTAATTATCTTTATCACGTTACATAGTAAGTAATTTCTAGAGTAAAGATTTCCTTCTGAGCCTAGAGAATAATATTCCATTTCTTTTATGCTACAGTAATTTTTACAGGGCTCCTTTTTTTTTTTACTTTTGACTTATCTTTTAACAAGGGTCAACTTTTGCCCAACAGGTAGAGGCCATGGGATCTCCTTGGTTTCTCTCCCTGTGCACTTGGGTGCTGGAGCATACTTCTCTAAGATCCACACTTAGAGTAGGTATGATATACATGGTCCCTAGTCCTGGGCTGGGTGGGTAATTTGTCTCACTTGGCTAAGGAAGACTGAGGTAAGCTCTCCTCTCCCTCTGACTTTTGGGTCAGATGCATTCATTAGTTCTTTTGTCAGAGCATAAAATATCACATCCTTTTTCCTGCCTCTGCCTTCATCACCACTAGCTTCTCTCTCTGTGTGGAGTGGAATTTATGGAATTGAGAGGATAGGACCAGTTCTATCAAGTTCAAAAGATAAACCCCAGATGCAGAAGGGATGTAGCTGCACAAGGTTTGCTGATATTTGGGGTCACTTTAGACTCCTTCTCCAAAGGGGGCTCCATGCTTTCTAAAGGAGAATGTAGTCTAGGATGTGTACCTTTATCAACAGTATAGCTGGAAGGAATTCCCCCACAGACTTTGGCTTATGGTCTTCCCTTTAGCCTCCAGTGTTTGTCTTTTTGCATAACTTCGTGGATATTTTAATGGAAGGATATCAGACAATATACTGGGGACTGCTAATCTGCTGCTATAACAACAACAACAATAAAGGCTAACATTGGTTGAGTGTTTACTATGTGCCAGGCACTGTGCTTAGTATTTTGTGTATATTACCTCATACTTCATCCTCACAAAAATACTTTGCTGTAGGTGTTGGAAGCAACCTCCCTTCCTCTGGCTTCATGTTTCCACGTGGAAGGATCTCCATTAGAATAAAACTCTTGGCCTCTTGCTCACCTCTTCAGTCTCCCTGGGGAGAGTCACTCACCTCATTGACTTGTTATGAAGAAGGAACTAGACACATCTGGCTCAGCCACATCCAGGACCAGTCTTCGATCTGTCTGCCTAAAGAAAGGATGCGTTTTGTTCTGCTGCTGAGTCTCTCGGTGAGCTGAGTGGAGTAGATCTGCCCCAGGAGAGAGGCCCGTATTTCCGTTTCTTCCTGTGCCTAGTGAGTGTATTCGATGTTGAGGTACAGGATTAGGAAACACATCATTTCTAAAATATCCAAGTTTTCAAACACAGTCTTATTAGTAGTAAAGCAACATTTTGATATCCATCCCTCTAATTTCTGCCCTTTCAATTATTCAAATTTATATGGGGAAGATGGGAAAGTATTTGTAGATCTTTTAAAATCCCCAAAGTAGGAATTATTAGTGTCTCTAGTTTAAGTTGTGAAACACAAGCACTGAGCCAACTTATCCAAGGTTCCACAGCTCATCAATGACAGAGCAGGGATTCTTACTCGGTTCTGGCTAACTCTAGAGCAAACACTTGACAACCATGCCAAGCTAATCCCTCTATCTTCCCTGCTCCCCACGGCTGAACCTCACAAAATCTCATCACACCTTTAAGACTCAGTGTTGGCACCATCTGAGGAAAACCCAACCTATCCTTCAAGGATCTGCTGTGGAGCCTTTCCCGATTCTCCCAGAGTTAGTGAGTCCATTCTGTGTGCTTTGCACAGCCTTCTGTTGGAGAGCAAAGATTAATTCAGTTACTGAATTATTTCATTTCTCTCTCTGACCTTAGAATCTAGCACAGAGTAGCTGCCAACTTGGTTTGTGTTAAATGATACTCATAGAAACAGATTAACTAATACCAAATTCTTCAAAGCAACGACTTTCAGCACAAGGTCTTACACAGATTCCAGGATGGATTCAGTTGCACTCTAGCGATATTTAAGTTACAGGGCCTCCCTCTGTTCCTTTTAGTGTTGGGGGAGGGTCTTTTGTTTTTGTGCATGTTTGTTTGTTTAAGTTCCTTCTATTCTTGCCTTTAGAAGCTGTTGTGCTGGGAAGCAGTAAGCTGGCAGCATATCTGATGCCCATTAGCATTGTTTTATTGCACCTGATTTAATCTCACCCAGAATTACTACAAGAATCCAAAATAACTGCAACATTTACAGAACATGAAAATAATAACTACCACTTATTTTTTTATAAGCTAATTTATTATTTTTTTAATTAATTTATTTATTTTGGGGGGCTGTGTTGGGTCTTCGTTGCTGCATGCGGGCTTTCTCTAGTTGCTTCAAGCAGGGGCTACTCTTCATTGTGGTGCATGGGTTTCTCATTGCAGTGGCTTCTCTTGTTGCGGAGCACGGGCTCTAGGCGTGCAGGCTTCAGTAGTTGTGGCTCACAGGCTCTAGAGCGCAGGCTCAGTAGTTGTGGCTCACGGGCTTAGTTGCTCCACAGCATGTGGGATCTTCCCGGACCAGGGCTCGAACCTGTGTCCCCTGCATTGGCAAGTGGATTCTTAAAGTCCCATAACTACCATTTATCAAGCACCTATCATGTGCCAAACACCATGCCACATGGGTTATACCCATTAGCTCTAACCATCACAAGAAGGCTGTGAGGTAAGTATTATTACTCCCATTTTACAAATGAGAAAACTGAGGCTCAAGGAGATGAAGAGATTTGCCCACTTCCACACACGAGTAAGTGGCAGAGCAGAAATGGAATCAGTGCTGTCTGGCTCCAGAGCCGGATTTCTTTTCCTTTATTCAGTGCCCTCTGGAACATATAGCAGCTGTTGTGATGATTAGAAAAGATAATGGATAGGAAAGTGCTTGGAAAACTCCACAGAGAACTAAGCATATAAGAGATTATGAAGACTTGTTGAGAGCTTTGGCAAGGGCACTGATAATAGCCCTGGGGAGGGGGAACAAATTGATCTGGCTGGAGTTTAGGGACATTTCCTATTATATAATTGCTCTGAATGCAGTATTTCTCAAGCAGTGGAGATGCAGACCCTCCTTTCTTTGTGAAACAGTCTTCATCTCTGGGAACAAAGACAGGAGAGGTTAGTTTGGTTTAAACTAGTAATTTTCTTCCAGGACAAATGAAAGGGTGTGGGAGGATGGTGGTGTTGTCCACTTGCTGTTGGGTCCTAGGCGTTGATTGGTTCCGGACTCTGCTTTGAGTGAGAGCAGTTACTACAACACATGCTGAACGTTTTTCCACTTAAAATTCATTTCAAAACCACAATAGGCCTGTGTGTTTATTCTCTGAAATATAGCACAACAGAACACATGGTTGTTACATATGTTCTGAATGTTTCACCAGAATTCAGAGGCAGAGAAAGGCATTTTTGTTCTCTCATTCACACAACAAATATTTATTGAATGATTTCTGTATGTCAAGCATTGTACTAGGCACTGAGGAACAAGACAGGGGCCCTGTTGTCAAAAAAAATAAGACTAGAGTAGGAGAGATATACTTATAAACTAATTTTTTAAATATTATGATACAAAATAAGTGTAACAATAGGAGTACACACAAGATAAAGAAAATTGAATGAGTGATGCTCTCCACCAATGGAGACTCTTTCCAAGAATAAATGATGTCTGAGCTGATTTTTGATGACCAAACTGGAAAATTAAGCCCAATCCCTATAATGTGCACTCTGCATATATATATACGTCTGGTGCATGGAAACACACTAAAATATTATTTGTTATTTTAATACTTATTTATTAAGAACCTAGTACATGCAGAACACTGTGTTAATATTTGTACAGGATGCAAAGAATAAGGTATTGTTCTATCTACCTGACCTATCAAAACAGATTATATTAGAATAGAGAAAACAAGACATGTTCCATAATAATAACAGAATAAACTATAATGGGGAAAATATTTGCCCAACACTGGCTATGAAAAATCAAGCAGACAGGGCTTCCCTGGTGGCGCAGCGGTTGAGAGTCCGCCTGCCGATGCAGGGGACACGGGTTCGTGCCCCGGTCTGGGAAGATCCCACATGCCGTGGAGCGGCTGGGCCCGTGAGCCATGGCCGCTGAGCCTGCGCGTCCAGAGCCTGTGCTCCGCAATAGGAGAGACCACAACAGTGAGAGGCCCACATACCGCAAAAAAAAAAAAAAAAAAAAAAATCAAGCAGACAAAATATAAACTCTGAATCAACAGAGAGGCAGAGAGTGGGGCTAATGACTTAAGCATCCACCTTAAGAAGCTAGAAAAAGTAAATTAAACCCAAAATATGTAGAAGGGGAGAAACAGTAAAACCATTTCTGAAATGATCAATAGAATTGAACAAAACTCTAGCAAGACCTCTCAAGAATAAAAGAGAGTAGACACAAAGTGACAGTTTAGGAATGAAAGAAGAAACATCACTTTAGATACTGTAGATACTAAAAGAATAATACTATGAACAACGTAAGGTCAACAAATTTGACAACTTAGATGAAATGGACAAATTCCCTAAAAGAATACAACTTACCAAAACTGACTCAAGAAGAAATAGAAAATATGAATAGATCTATATTTTACTTAAAAATTGAATTTATACCTAAATACTGTTATGGATTAAATATTTGTGTCTTCCTAAAATTCATATATTGAAGCCTAATCCCAATGTGATGGTATTTGGAGGTGAGGCCTTTGGAGGGCGATTATCTCATAAGGGTAAAGCCCTCATGAATGAGATTAGTGCCCTTTAAGGGGCTGAAGAGACAAGAGTTCTCCCTTTCTGCCATGTGAGGACACAATGTTGATGAGGATGTAAAACAACTGAAACCCCAGCAGTGCTGGTGGGAGTGTAAACTGGTACCACTTTGAAAAACATTTTGTCAGTTTCTTAAAAAGTTAAATACATTGCATGAAGCCCAGAAATTCCATTCATAGGGATTTACTCAAGAGGAATAAAAACTTATGTCAAACAAAGAAGTATACACAAATGTTCACAGCAGCATTTTTCATAATAGTTCAAAACTGGAAACCACACAAATGTCTTTCAGGAGGAATGGTGGATAAATGAAGAAACTGTTGTATATTGACCCAATGGAATACTACTCAGCAATAAAAAGAAACAAACTACTGATATATGCAATAACATGGATAAATGTTAAGCAAAAGAGCCCAAACCCCGAAGTGTTCATATTGTATGAGTCTATTTACATGAAGTTCTAGAGAAAGCAGGTTAGTGGTTACCTGGGGTGGAATTGACCCCTGAGGCAGGTGTCCCCAACCCCCTGGCTGCAGCCAGGGCCGCACAGCAGGAGGTGAGAGGCCGGCGAATGAGCAAAGCTTCCTCTGCCGCTCCCCACTGCTGGCATTATCACCTGAACCATCCCCTCCTCCCCGTCTGTGAAAAAATTGTCTTCCATGAAACCAGTCCCTGGTGCCAAACAGGGTGGGGACCACTGCCCTAAGGGACACAAGGGAACTTTTGAGCTCAATGGAAATATTTATATTTTTATTGTGGTGGTAATTACAAGGGTGTATACGTTTGTCAAAACTCATCAAATTGTACATTCAAAATGAGGGCATTTTTTTTTAATTTTTGGATTTTATTTTATTTTTTATACAGCAGATTCTTATTAGTCATCCATTTTATACATATTAGTGTATACATGTCAATCCCAATCTCTCAATTCATCCCACCACCACCACTCCCACTGCCACTTTCCCCCCCTTGGTGTCCATACGTTTGTTCTCTACATCTGTGTCTCTATTTCTGCAAAATGAGAGCATTTTATTGTAAGTTAATTAGATCTAACTAGAGTTGACTTAAAAAGGAAAAAAAAAAGAAACTAAACAACAGGGAAGTGTGATGCAGGAAATAGATTATAGACTGACATTCAGACCAACTGGGTTCAAATCTCAGCCCTTATATCCCAGAGATGTGACTTCGGACAGATTACTTTACCTCTCAGATTTTCAGTTTCCTCATCTATATAGTGAGAGTACTGACATCTATATCAAACAGTTGTGTTTGATAACACACAGTAAATATATACACAGAGAAGTAAGTACATATATATACACATATACATATAATACACTTATATACTTATAAATATTTATATGTAGGTAAATTCAACATATAATACTATTAGTGTTCTAATAATATTCATTCTCTTGTATTTAACTTCCACCAGGAGATGAAAGAACAGGAAGGCTGTGGTATTTCTTGGAGATGTTTAGCCAGCCTTTTGGACCCAAACTGTCCAGAAGTAATTATGGCCCCGAGTCACAGATCAGGCTGGCAGACACTACTTTCTTCCCTGGATAATAAAACAAAACACAGGAAATTGTGGCTTGGCAGTGGTTCTTAGATAAAAGGAAGGCTTGTAGGACAGACCATCTGGAGGGAGGAAGATGGGTAAGAAGCAGGGAAAGGGGATACAAGTCCAACTGTGGATAAGGAGGATTTTCCTCTCTGCTGCGATTCCAAGTTTTTCTTCAGTTCTATGATTGATGGTGTCTGTAGGTAACAAATAATTACAGTGTCCAGTGCAGGGTAGCCTGGTAGAAAGAAAACAGCCTTTGAAGCTCTCAGCCTTGAGCTTGAATGCCAACTTTCCCATTCCATGGGTGTGTGATCCTTGGCAGGAGAGATCGGGTCTCTGAATCACCGTCTCCTCGTCTCAAGACAAGGATAATAAAAGAATCTAGCTCCTAGGGTGTCCTGGGTATTAAATTAGTACAGGCTTCCACCAAAATCTATTATAGACAGAGTTCTCAAAGACAGGAGTTCCCCTGCATGCAGACCAAGAATAGGCACAGAGCTTCTGGAGGGGGTTCCCCAGAGGCAAGTCCAGATTGGACGAGAATGTTCCCTCAGCCAGTTGGCCAAACACCCCAGCCCGGAGGGTCTTGAGTGAGCTACTCAAGATTTCGCTGGGTCATGAAAGTCTCTGTCCTCCTCACCCCGATTCTCACTCACATTTCTCCTGCAGGATCTCAGCTCCGCCCCCTACCACTGTTGAGCCTCTTGGCCCTGGAACCCCCAGAGCAGAATGTAAGTGTACTTCCCGTGGGGAAGCACTGCATCACAGCTGGGTACGTTCTGTGAAGTGTTTGTCCTGCCTGCTCTTGGTAAATGACCCCTCCCCTCTGTGGGCCCAAGGCCTCCTGTCCCAGTTGGCGTGCGCACGTCCCGCAGCGGCCGCTAGGGGGAGCCTAGTCCAGGAGCTCTGGGAAGTTGGACCGCTCTGCTGAGGTCATCATCCCAGTAGGAAATCTTGCGGTGGCCCTATGTCTGTGCCTGAAAGGACCTCACTCTAAATAGACCAGTATTCGCAGAATATCTGAGAAAGGAAAACTGTCCAACGCTGAACGAAAAAAATCAGGAAACATCCTATTATCTCTACACTCTCCCTTCACCGGCTAAGATAGTCAGCATTTTCCCCATTCATCCTTTCAAAAGTCACTTCAGAAGCTGTGTAGCATAGTGGGAAGGACAAGGGTCAGAACTCATGGATTCAAGACTGTTTTGAACTCTCCCTGGTTATGAGAATGTGGACGTGTCTCCAGTTTTCTGAACCTTTGTTTATTAATAATGTCTATTACCATTCATTGGCTCTGTTCCCTGGGTTATGCTGCTAAAAATTACCTCGTTTAATCCTCACAACAATTACATGTTTGTTTTCCTCATTTTATAGACTAAGAAATGGAGACATAATAAGTCACTTGTAGGCTTCCCTAGTGGCGCAGTGGTTGAGAGTCCGCCTGCCGATGCAGGGGACACGGGTTCGTGGTCCGGGAAGATTCCACATGCCGCGGAGTGGCTGGGCCCGTGAGCCATGGCCGCTGAGCCTGTGCGTCCAGAGCCTGTGCTCCACGACGGGAGAGGCCACAACAGTGAGAGGCCCGCGTACTGCAAAAAAAAAAAAAAAAAAAAAAAGTCACTTGCCCAAACTTTTAGGCCAGTAGAGTTGTTGAGATCTTTCTGACTCCAAAGTTTATGCTGAAGCAGTTTTATCTCCAGTATATACTCTCTTAATTTCAAATGTGCCTTAGTAGTAGTAATAATAATAATACTAACAATAACAATAATAATGTCTTCATCACATATTTTGTCTTCCAGACTTTAAAGTTATTCAAATGATTATTTATATTCAAGATTATGTTCAAAGTCACAGAAAGACCCTGTGTTTCAGAATGAGTCACCTCCACAGAGGGCTGTGCGTGAGCAGGAAGAGATCTGTGGAGAGAGCTGAAACCAAGACCATGATCCAAGCACACATAATGGCAGCAGGCTTCTCCTTCTGCCTTCTCCCCTCACTTGGCACAGGTGCTGAGGCATGTGGAATAGCCTTGTTTCTTCCTGGCCACTCCTTTGCTCCTGGGCAGGGGTCTCCAATCCTCTCCTGAAGAGTCTGATGACACAGTCCCTTTTCCTTGGCACAGCTAGGCAGGCTGGTTTTATTCTTCTTTTGAAATCTACTGCATCTCCCTCAAAACATTCCTCCCAGACATTTATCCAAACTTTTCCTCCATTCTCCTCCTCTGTGGAGCCCCCAGGGTTGCATGGCTCATAATAGCTAAAATCTGGAGCAACTTAAATGTCCATCCATAGAGGACTGATTAAATACATGACGCTACCTCCTTACATTGTTCATTAGTCACCTAAATTTTAAGTGTAGTTGAAATAAACACAACTCAAACTCCCAGAGGCCAAAATGGGGGCTTACTGGCTGATGTAACTGAAAGACACAAGGATATATGGCTTCAGGTCCAGTGGGATCCAGGTATCCAAAGAATGTTGTCAGGTACCTGCTTCTTTTCATCTCTTGTCTCTGCATTCTTCTTCTGCATACACTTCATGCTCAGGCAGTAGAGATAGCCCACAGCAGCTCAGGCTTTTATCCCACAGAATTCACTACCCCCAAATGTAAAGAGTATCTCATGTACTAGTTGGAGCTACGGCTGCCCATTTCTTGACCAATCTTTGTGATTCAGACCAGGCCAAGTCCTAATCAAGGGATAGATATAACATGAAACTTCTAGAAGAAACATGATAAAAATCCTTACAGCTTTGGAATAGGCAAAGGTTTTCTTAAACACCACAAAAGAACTAGTCATAAAAGGAAACAACTATATAAATTAGACTTAAGCAGGGCCTCCCTGGTGGCGCAGTGGTTAAGAATCCATCTGCCAATGCAGGGGACACAGTTGCGAGCCCTGGTCCGGGAAGATCCCACATGCCGCGGAGCAACCAAGCCCGTGTGCCACAACTACTGAGCCTCTGCTCTAGAGCCCGCGAGCCACAACTACTGAGCCTGCGTGACACAACTACTAAAACCTGCGTGCCTGGAGCCCATGCTCCGCAACAAGAGAAGCCACTGCAATGAGAAACCCACGCACCGCCAACGAAGAGTAGCCCCTGCTTGCCACAACTAGAGAAGGCCTGCTCATAGCAACAAAGACCCAACGCAGCCAAAAATAAATTAATTAAATAAATAAAATTTAAAAAATAATAATAAGGGGAGAGATCCCCCCTCCCTTTAAAAAAAATTAGACTTAAGCAAAGTTAAAAGCTGCTGTTTGGGGCTTCCCTGGTGGCACAGTGGTTGAGAGTCCGCCTGCCGATGCAGGGGACACGGGTTCGTGCCCCAGTCCGGGAGGATCCCACATGCTGTGGAGCGGCTGGGCCCGTGAGCCATGGCCGCTGGGCCTGCGCGTCTGGAGCCTGTGCTCCGCAACGGGAGAGGCCACAGCAGTGAGAGGCCCACGTACCACACACACACACAAAAAAAACTCAAGTATCCAGTAATAAATATAATGAAAAATATGCAAGACCTCTACACTGACAACCACATAATGTAATTGAAAGAAATAACAATAAATCTAAATAAGTGGAAGGATATACCATTTTCATGAATGGAAGATAATATTTTAAAGATACCAATACTCTCCAAATTGATCTATAAATGTGAGCACTCCTGATCAAAAAATAAGCCATGTTTTATTGGGAGAAATAGACAAGCTGTTTTTAAAATTTATATGAAAATGCAAAAGCTGAGAAGAGCCAAGACAAACTTGAAAAAAGAACAACATTGGATGACTTGAACTACTAGATATCAATAAAAAGTTAAAATATAAATGAAGTTATATGACAATTGAATTCTAAAGCAGCATTTTGAAAACTTTAATGTATACAGGATAACAAGGTAGGCATATCAATTATATCTTTTCTACTTCCTGTCCCCCACTTTCCAGGATAAGCACATTCACTGCAGTGAGGGCTTTTGTTTACAATATGTGGAAGAAGTGGGTGTTCAGTAAATATTTGCTGAGTTGACTTTCATAACCCAGTTCTCTCAGCAATTTTTTAAATAATAAATATCACATCAACAAAAGGGCGAATACCTTCCCATACATGTCCATTAGTCTGGGGAAATGATAAGTGATCTTATACTAAACTTGGATATTGGATATTGGATATTGGATATTGGATATTGGATATTGGATGAGTCAGTTTTCTATGAAGGCTTTTTCCTGATATAATGAGCTACAGACCAAGAAGACAATGGGACCAGTTCTTTACTTCAGCTGATATCTAGAAAGCACAAGCCTTATTCAGTAATTCCCTCAGGTTAGGTGTGTATTTTACATCAGTACCTTTATCTACACAAAAGGCCCTGGGACCTCAGTCTATTGTGATTCAACAAACAGTACTAGCTAGTGATCTGAAATCAGCTGCCTATACCAATAATGGCTCCATTGGACCTTATCTTTCTATTGTTGCTCCTAAAATTAGTATTTCTTTCTGTTATAATGAAAAAATCAATCTCCATTGATTGCAAAGAGCAAACCTGATATTACAACGTGATTACTTTCAGAATAAATTGAATCCTGTATTGTCAGGTAATAATTATCATGTTAAAGAGATTTCAATTTGTGAGATAAGAAGAAATCCCGTCAATTAGATAATAGCCAATAAACCAATAACCAAACTGTACCAGTACATTAAACATAATTAGCCTTAGGTTTTTAAAAAATAATTCAGAGGCAAAGTCAAGCCATTCCCTGGGAAGATGTTATGATTGCCAAGTGCAGCCTGTATCTGAGGCTGACAGAGGCTCAGAAGACAGCATGATGTTTAAGAACATGGTATGAGTAATGCTTTTAGCTTTATTGTTTTATTATTATATTTAATGCTTTATTGTCCTTTGTTCCCACTATAGTAAGCTAGTTTAGGCCCTTGTCACTTAACATATGTGTCTTAGTGCATTCAGGCTACTATGACAAAATACCTCAGACTGAATGGCTTATAAACAACAGAAATCTATTTCTCACAGTTCTGAAGGCTGGATGTTTGGATCAAGGTGTCCATATCATCAGGTTCTGTGTCTGGTGAGGCCCTGCTTCCCAGTTCATACATGACCATCCTCTCACTGTGTCCTCACAAGATGGAAGGGGACTAGGGAGCTTTGTGCGGTCTCTTTTATAAGAGCACTAATCGCATTCATGATGGCTCCATCCTCATGACCTAATCATCTCCCAAAAGCCCCACCTCCCAATACCATCACATTAGACATTAGGTTTCAACATATGAATTTGGGGGGGTGCAGGGCACAGATATTCAGTCTATAGCAATATGTTCCCATATCCAGGCTGTGCTTCTCTCTACCCATGTCTGTTGAACACCACAATTATATTATCTAAAAAACTAGAGTCATCCTTTGCCAACCTGATATTCTTTGCATCAGTTAGGATTGGTTAGGTTATGGTAAGGCAGTGCACATCTCCACGTCGTAGTGGCTTACTATACCAAAACTTTATTTCTTGCTTATGCTGCATGTTCATTGATGGTTGGCAGTGGGGCTGTGCTCTTTGTAAACTCTCAGATCTGGGTAGAGGAAGGCTGTAATGGGTCATAATCCCCACAGCTGAAGGAAGGAAGAGAACATGGCAAATTATACACTGACACTTAACTGCCTAGAAGTGACATCCATGGTGGCCACTCACATTTCTTTGTCCAAGGCAAGTCACATGACTATGCCTAACTTCAAAAGGGGCAGGGAAATGCTATCTTATTGTGTGCTTACAGAGAGAAATGGAATATTATCAACAGCCCAAATAATTCATACTTTTATAATAGGAGAATTTAAATAAAAGAAACATGCAACCTTATGGGAAAAGTCAAGTGATGGCCACTGAAATTAAAACTTTCAACAAAGTAAATCAATTACCTCAGCACACCATTAGCATTAGTTTTTTAATACATATTAAATTAGCAATAAAGATTCTCTATAATTAACTGCCTATTATCATTCTTTTCTCTCTGGAAAATTTAAAATTTCTCTCCTCAGTAGTTTCAGTACTAGCTGTATATTCATTTTGCTTGGTATGTATAATGTATGTAGAATACACAAATATACAAATTATATAAATATAAGGTGTGTGAAAAGGCATTTTTCTACTATTTAATATTCCACTCAGGTGTTCTGTTTTATTTTTAACTCCTCATAACAATTGAAAATTCACATATTCTCAGTGAGACATATCCATAGTCTAGAATAATATACACAATTTTCTTTTCTTTTCTTTTCTTTTTTTTTTTTTTTTTGTGGTACACGGGCCTCTCACTGTTGTGGCCTCTCCCGTTGCGGAGCACAAGCTCCGGACATGCAGGCTCAGCGGCCATGGCTCACAGGCCCAGCCGCTCGGCATCATGTGGGATATTCCCGGACCGGGGCACGAACCCGTGTCCCTTGCATCGGCAGGCGGATTCTCAACCACTGCACCACCAGGGAAGCCTTCACAATTTTATTTTCCACAATTCAAAATTTATAGAAAAGATATTTGAGATAGAAAAAAATATCTGGCGTGGCTTCTTGCTATTATTTTACCTCTCTGCTCAAAATCTTTAAAATTTTCCATTATCTACCTGTTCAAATACAAATACTAATGTTTGGTATTAAATCACTAAAAAAAAAAAGAAGAAAGAAAGAAAGAAAGAAAAAAAAGGCTACACAACAAACATGGCTTTGTTCCCAAAAAACTTGATTTACAAAAAATTCTGATGCTTGGCTTTTGCAAAGATGGCTAGCTCTCTACAAAAAATTCAGAAAGTCCTCTTTCTCCTTTCAGAGTGTGGAGCTGTCACTGGGAAATGGCTGCCTAGCTCTCCTTACAGCCAGATATAGCTAGTGGAATGTAAGCAGGAGTTATTATTACTATAGTTGTTGCTATTATTTATAAAACACTTGTAAAGGGCATAATATGTGTCAGGTATAGATAAGTGTTTGACAAACATCAACTCATTTAATGCACATAACAATCTTATTGTTATGTGGAAAGGAAAGTTCTATTACTGCCCCCATTTCACAGACAAAGAAACTGAGGGTCAGAGTAGTTGAATTATACAGAGGAACACAGCTAATAAGTCACGGAGATGACATTCCAGCTTAAGACATCTAATTCGAGTCCATACTCTTAACCATTGCATTATGCTTCCTCTTGGGCCAGGGCCTTTAAAAAGCAAATGAGGCTTCTCTATCTACTCTGTGGTCCCAGGGGATGGCAGAGCCACACAACTGTAGGGTCCTGGGTTTCTGATTAGCCACAGGGAAGCAAGCTGCCCACTGACCAGAAACTCCCACACTAGACTACCACATGAATGAAAAATAAACTTCTGTTGAGTCAAGGCACTGAAATTTTGGCTTTGTTTGTTAGAGCATCTAGTGTTTGCCCTAACTGATACACATGGCAACCAAGACCCACCACAATTTGTCCAGAGTCAAAGACCTGGATTCTAGCCCCAGTACAAGCTCTGACTTAATGTGTGACCTTAAAGAAGCGCTTCCCTCAAGGCTACATTGGAAAGGTAAGAGGATTAGATTGGATCAACATTTTACAATCTGTATTTCATTTTCTATCTTGAATATGTTGCTTGAATCTTCTTCCAAATAGGACTCCATGGCCAAATAAGGTAGGAAAATTTTGGATACTACATTCCCCCCTTAGAGTTACATAAATATTCACTGAATGAAGGCTTTGAGACTTCCTTCTGTAAGGACTTTAACAATATTCATTAGATGGAGCTGACCACAGAACCTCTTAATTTTTTATTCATTGGGAGAAATTTATTAATACTTAGAGAGTAACTATAGTTAATATACTGTATTCTATATTTGGAAGCTGCTAAGAGAGTAGACCTTAAAAGTTCTCATCACAACAAAATAAATCTGTAACTATGCATGGTGATAGATATTAACTAGACTTATTGTGGTGATCATTTTTCAAATGATACAAATACTGAATCATTACACTGTACACCTGAAACTAATATAATGTTATATGTCAATTATACCTTAATTAAAGCAATACTTAGAGGAATACTAGTGTAGTAAGATGTGTAGTTTGGAGAATGGTGAAATAGAATCCTAAAGCTATTCAAAATTCTAAAAATGTTTTGCATGGTTCTCTACTTTACCAAATTTCCCATACACAGTTCCAATCAGATTACCTCTTTGTTGCTACACGTATGCAGCATATATCTCCACTGAGAGCTGGGAATGTCGCACATTGTTTCCTGAAGCTGGAATGACCCTTCTCACCTCTAAATCACTCCAAGTCTTTCTTATATTTCAAGGCTCAACTCAACTCTGTGCCTGGTCCATGAAGACTTCACAGTGTGATCTAGCCCACACCATACTTTTCTCTTACTCAACACACATTAAACTGTGTGGGCCTTCCATAGACATTTTAGGCTTGGACTCCCCTGAAAAACTTCTTGAAAGAAAGTGTTTGTAGGGCAAGAGATAACTAGAAGGTGAGTTCCTTGAGCTATTTTGATATGCATTGCTTGAACAAAGACAAAATTAGACTGGAAACAGTCACAAACAAGAAATACGTGTATTTATTCCTTGGGGGAGAAATGGGAGAACAAACTTTGTGATCCTTGGACAAGAGAATCCATGAGGAGCAAATAAGGAGTGAGATGCAGTTCTAGTTGGAAATTCCAAAGATAGTCTGCAAACAGGAAGAGGTTGTGTGTTGGGATTGTCTTCTAAGGTAGGTTTATGTTTAACCAGGCTGAACATGCATTGACTGCATGGGTGTGGCTATGTATTCAGTTTGCCTCCTCTACATTATAATGGCATCTCCTTTGGCATTTTAGGATATCTGATCTACCAGGATAAACACCCAGGTGCCAGTTACATTTCATGTATTGCTGCACCACAGCCCAAAATAAAGTTCTGTTTTTAATGAAGTACTGGCTGTCCAAAATACTGACATATTTGAAAGAAAAAATAAATAATTCAAACATAATAGAAGAGGAATGAATACTTTCTAACTCGCTCTTTGAGGCCAGAATTACCTTGATACCAAGGCCAGACAAAGAATTCTCAAGAAAGAAACTACAGAAAACTATATCCCTTATGAACATGGATGCAAAAATCCTGAACAACATACTGGCAAACCAAATCTAGCAGCATATAAAAAGGATTATACATCATGGCAAAGTGAAATTTATCCCAGGAATTCAAGGGTGATTCAACATATGAAAATTAATCAATGTAATACACCATATTGATAAAATAAAGGACAAAACCACATTATCATCTCAATAGATGCAGAGAAAGCATGGACAAAATCCAACACCCTCTCATGATAAGAATTTTTAACAAAGTAGGAATAGATGGGAACTTCCTTAACCTGATTAAAGGCATCTATGAAAAACTCACAGCTAACATCATAGTTAATGTGGAAAGACTGACAGATTTGTCTCTAAGGTCAGGACCAAGATCGGGATATTTGTCTCACCACTTCTAATCAGCATTGTAGTGAAGGAGCTAATCAAGGTACAAGGCAAGAAAAAGAAAAAATAGTCATCAGATTGTTGAAACAAAATAGAGAGCCCAGAAATAAACCTTATATGGTCAATTAATTTATGGCAATAATAGACAACAGGGAAAGAATAGTCTCCTCAATAAATGTTGTTGGGAAAACTGGACAGCCACATACAGAAGAATGAAACTGGACCATGATCTTACACTATGAACAAAAATTAACTTCCAATGAAGATTTGAATTTAAGACCTAAAACCATAAAACTCCCAGAAGAAAACATAGGCAGTAAGCTCCTTGACATAGGTCTTGCAATGATTTTTTGAGTCTGATACCAAAAGCAAAGGCAACAAAAGCAAAAATAAACAAATGAGACTAGATCAAACTAAAAAGCTTCTGCACAGCAAAGGAAACCATCAACAAAATGAAAAAGCAACCTACGGAATGGGAAAATATATTTGCAAATTATATATCTAATAAGGGATTAATATCCAAAATATATAAAGAACTCATAAAACTCAATAGCAAAAACCCAAACAATCCAAATAAAAAATGGATAGAAGATCTGAACAGATATTTTCCCAAAGAAAACATATAGTTGGTTAACAGGTACATGAAAAGATGCTCACCATCACTAATCATCGGGGAAATGCAAATCTAAACCACAATGAGATATCACCTCACATGTGTAAGGATGGCTACTATCAAAAAAACAAGAAATAGGGCTTCCCTGGTGGCGCAGTGGTTGAGAGTCCGCCTGCCGATGCAGGGGACACGGGTTCGTGCCCTGGTCTGGGAAGATCCCACATGCCGTGGAGCGGCTGGGCCTGTGAGCCATGGCCACTGAGCCTGCGCGTCCAGAGCCTGTGCTTCGCAACAGGAGAGGCCACAACAGTGAGAGGCCCGCATACTGCACAAAAAAAAAAAAAAAAAAGAACAAGGGAATTCTCTGGTGGTGCAGTGGTTAGGGCTCCGTGCTTCCACTCCAGGGAGCACAGGTTCAAGCCCTGGTCAGAGAACTAAATCCCACATGCCACATGGTGTGGCCAAAAAAAGAAAGAAGGAAAGAACAAGAGTCGGCAGGGATGTGGAGAAAAGGGAAGTTTTGTGCACTGTTGATGGGAATATAAATTGATGCAGCTACTATGGAAAACAATATGAGGGTCCCTCAAAAAATTAAAAATAGAACTACCATATGATCCAGCACTTCCACTGCTGAGTATTTATCTGAAGAAAAGGAAAACGCTAATTTGAAAAGATAATGCATCTCATGTTCATTGTAGCATTATTTACAATAATCAATACATGAAAACAATCATTGATGGATGAATGGATAAAGAAAATGTGATACACACACACACACACACACACACACACACACACAGAGGAATATTATACAGCCATAAAAAATGAAATCTTGCCATTTGCAACAACATGGATAGACCTTGAGGGCATTATGCTAAGTGAAATGAGTCAGGCAGAGAAAGACAAATACTGTATGACCTCACTTATATGTGGAATTTAAACAAACAAAAACAAGCTCATAGATACAGAGATCAGATTGGTGCTTGCCAAAGGGGAGGGGTAGGAGATGGGAGAAATGGGTGAAGGGGGAAAAAAGGCATAATCTTCCAGTTACAAAATAAATAAATTATGGAGATGTAATGTACAGCATGATGATATTGGGTTGGCCAAAAATTTGTTTGGTTTTTTTTCCATAAGCTCTTACAGAAAACCCAAACGAACTTTTTGGCAAACCCAGTAGTTAATAATATTGTATTACAAATTTGAAAGTTGCCTAGAGAGTAAATCTTAAAAGTTCTTATGACAAGAAAAAAATGTTTTCTAACTATGCATGGTGACCGACGTTAACTAGACCTTGTGGTGATCATTTCACAATGTACACAAATATTGAATCACTATGTTGTACACCTGAAACTAATATAATATTATATGTCAATTATACCTCATAATAACAACAAAATAAGTTTATTTAATATTGTTAAGATGACAATACTCCCCCAAATTGATCTACATATTCAACACAATCTCTTTGAAAATTCCAGCTGGTATAGTTTCGGAAGCTGATCCTAACATGCATATGAAAATGCAAACAATCTTGAAAAAGTAAAACACAGTAAGAAGCATCACACTTCCTTCAAAACTTACTAAAAAGTTACAGTAATCAAAACAGTGTGGTACTGACATTATAATAGACATATAGATCAACAGAATAGAATTTAAAGTCTAGAAATAAACCCATACATCTATGGCCAATTGATTTTTGACAAGGATGCCAGAACCATTTAACAGAGAAAGAATAATTTCTTCAACAAATGGTGTGGGACAACTTAACACCCCCATGCAAAAGAATGAAGTTGGGTCTGTCCCTCACGTCATACAAAAACTAACTCAAAATGGAGCAAAGACCTAAATATCAGAGCTAAAACTGTGACACTTTTTTTTTTGCATTACGCGGGCCTCTCACTGTTGTAGCCTCTCCCCTTGAGGAGCACAGGCTCCGGACGCACAGGCTCAGTGGCCATGGCTCACGGGCCCAGCCGCTCCGCGACATGTGTGATCTTCCCGGACCGGGGCACAAACCCGTGTCTCCTGCATCGGCAGGCGGACTTTCAACCACTGCACCACCAGGGAAGCCCTGTGACACTTTTTGAAGAAAACATAAGGATAAAGCTTCATGATCTTGGACTTATCACTAGATTCTTAGGTATGACATCAAAAGCACAAGTAACAAAAGAAAAATAGATATATTCTACTTGTCAAAATTAAAAGCTTTTAGGCATAAGAGGACACTATCAAGAAAATGAAAAGAGAACCAGAACAGGAGAAAATATTTGCAAATCATATATATGATAAGTGTCTAGTGTCTAGAATACAGAAAAAAACTCTTACATCTCAAAAAAAAAAAAAAAAAAAAGCAAATAATCCAATTAAAAAGTGGCTGAAGGGCTTCCCTGGTGGTGCAGTGGTTGACAGTCCGCCTGCCAATGCAGGGGACATGGGTTCATGCCCTGGTCTGGGAAGATCCCACATGCTGCAGAGCGGCTGGGCCCGTGAGCCATGGCCACTGAGCCTGCGCGTCTGGAGCCTGTGCTCCACAATGGGATAGGCCACAACAGTGAGAGGCCCATGTACCACCAAAAAAAAAAAAAAAAAAAAGTGGCTGAAGACACTTCCCAAATATATATACACATGAAAGATCCAGAACTGCCAAAGCAATCCTGAGGGAAAAAAACAAAGCTGGAAGCACAACCCTTCCTGACTTCAGACAATACTACAAAGCTACAGTAATCAAAACAGCATGGTACTGGCACAAAAACAGATAAATAAAGCAATGGAACAGAATAAAGTAAAGAGCCCAGAAATAAACCCACACACCTATGGTTAATTAATCTATGACAAAGGAGGCAAAAATATACAATGGAGAAAAAGGCAGTCTCCTTAGCAAGTGGTGTTGGGAAAGCTGGACAGTTACATGTAAATCAATGAAATTAGAACATTCCCGTATACCATATACAAAAATAAACTCAAAATGGTTTAGAGACCTAAATGAAAGACATGACACCATAAAACTCCTAGAAGAGAACATAAGCAAAACATTAATGGACATAAATCATAGCAATATTTTCTTAGGTCAGTCTCCCAAATCAAAAGAAATAAAAGCAAAAATAAACAAATGGGACCTAATCAAACTTAAAATATTTTGCACAGCAAAGAAAACCATAAACAAAACAAAAAACCTACAGAGTGGGAAAAATATTTGCAAATGATACAACTGACAAGGGATTAGTATCTAAAATATACAAACAATGCATAAAACTCAGTCAAAAAACCAAACAACCCAATCAAAAAATGGGCAGAAGACCTAAATAAACAGTTCTCCAAAGAAGACATACAGATGGCCAATAGGCACATGAAAAGATGCTCATCATCACTAATTATTAGAGAAATGCAAATCAAAACTACAATGAGGTATCACCTCACACCAGTCAGAATGGTTATCATCAAAAAGTCTGCAAATAATAAATGCTAGAGAGGGTGTGGAGAAAAGGGAACCCTCCAAAACTATTGGTGGGAATGTAAATTGGTGCAGCCACTATGGAAAACAGTATGGAGATTCCTTAAAAAACTAAAAATAGGCTACCATATGATCCAACAATCCCACTCTAGGCATATATCCAGAAAAGAGGAAAACTCTAATATGAAGACATACATGCACTCCAATCTTCATAGCAGCACTATTTACAACAGCCAAGACATGGAAGCAACCCAAGCACTCATCAACAGATGCTTAGTTTAAGAAGATGTGGGGTGTGTGTGTGTGTAATACACACATGCACACAATGGAATATTAGTCACCCATAAAAAAAGAATGAAATATTGCCATTTACAGCAACATGGATGGACCTAGAGAATATCACACTAAGTGAAGTCAGACAGAGAAAGACAAATACCATATGATATCATTTATTTGAGGAATCTAAAAAATAATACAAATGATTCTATATACAAAATAGAAATAGACTCACAAACATAGAAAACAAACTTATGGTTACCGAACCAGGAAGGGAGGGGAGAGGGATAAATTAGGAGTATGGGATTAACAGATACAAACTAATATACATAAAATAGATAAGCAACAAGGACCTACTGTATACCCCAGGGAACTTTATTCAATATCTTGTAATAAACTATAATGGAAAATAATCTGAAATTTTAAAATATATATACATGTATAACTGAATCACTTTACTGTACACCTGAAACTAACACAATATTGTAAATCAACTATACTTCAGTAAAAACCAAGAAAAGTTAGAAAATATTTTGAACTTGTTAAAAATAAAAACCTAATATCAAAATTTATGGAATGCAGCTAAAGTAGGGATTAAAGGGATACTTTTAAACACCTATATCAGGAAACAATCAAGTTCTTAAAACCATTTGAATAGTATACTTATAGTTGGTGAATTTCGTGGTATGCAAATTATACCTCAGTAAAGCTGTTAAAATATGAAAAAATATATATATATACAAATCACCAACAATCACATGAACAGACATTCAACATCATTTGTCATTAGGGAAATGCAAATCAAATCCACAATGAGATACCACTTCACATCCACTAGTATGACTATCATCAAAAGACAGATAATAACAAGTGTTGGCAAGTATGTGGAGAAACTGGATTTCTCATATATTGTTGTTGGGAATGTAAAATGGTGCAGCCACTTTGGAAAAACTGTTTGGCAATTCCTCAAAAAGCTAACCATAGATTTATCATATGACTCAGCAATTTTACTTCTAGGTATATACCCAAGAGAATTGAAAACATATATCCACACAGAGGTACACAGATATTCATAGCAATTTTATTCAGCAAAAAAGTGGAAACCACCAAAACTTCCATCAACTGATGAATGGATAAACAAAATATGGTCTAGCCATACAGTGGGTTATTACTGAGTCATAAAAAGAAATGAAATATTAATTTGTGCTACAACATGAACGAACCTTGACACATAATGCTAAGTGAAAGAAGCCAGACACAGAAGGTCACATCCTATATGATTCTATTTATATAAAATGTCCAGAAAAGGAAAACCCATAGAAATATAAAGCAAAGCACTGGTTGCCAGCATCCAAGGGAGGGAGGAATGGGGAGTAACTGTTAATGAGAATGGAGATTCTCTTTGGGGCAACGAAAATACTCTGGAATTAGATAGTTATACAGTGGTGATAGCTGCACTTCTTTGTGAATATAGTAAAAACCACTAAATTGTATACTTGTAAAGGTGAATTTCACAGGATGCACATTCTGTCTCAAAAAAAATTCATAGAAGACATGTTCACTCCTTGGAAAGAATCCCAGCAACATGACTTGGGACAAGGTACCTAGTCTTTTAGGACATTATTTCTTCATTTGCCAGTTAGACACAATACCATCATCTCCACAAGCTTGTGGCTAAGTCAGTATATGTGATGTTCTGAGCCCTGTGCTCTTCATCCTGTTAGTACTCTCAGTTGAATCTGAATCTTTCTTCTTTTTTTAATAGTATTGCCCTCTGTCCAATCTAGCCTCATCTAAGAGAATGTTTTTCAGGTTCTTTGGTTTGGTTTGGTTTTTTATATGCCCTCCCCCTTCCTGAAAGTCCTGAAAGTCCTCTCCCTAGAGAAAGTAACCTTCACTGAGGACCTATTAGGTGTCAGACCCTGGTGTAAAATACCATAATTTAGGCCCCCAGACAATGACCTGGGTCAGCGGTATTTATTTCTACTTTAAAGAATAGACACTGAGGCCTGGATTACAAAATTCTCTCTAAGTCACACCATTAAGAAGAGTAGGATGTTGGATTTAGATGGGCCTCAGTTCAAACCTGCCTCTCAACAAATTTGATATCTCCCATTAATTACCTAAGCCTCCTGATCTTTGGTTTCCTCATCTATAAAACAGGGACAATGGGAGAAACTTCGCTGTGGAGTGGCTTTGAAAATTTAATGATACAGAAGATGTACTTAGCACAGATCCTGAAATACAAGTTAACTATTGTTCTCTTACATTAATCTGACTGGTGGCTAAATTTGGATTGAAGCTGTGGCATTCCAAAGCCTTCTCTCCCACTTCCCCATGTTGCCTCTTCTCTTTTCTGTACCTTCCAAGCAATTTGCCCTATCAGTTGACAAGCAGACTGTGTGTTGAAATGTGAGTCAGCAGGGAGGACTAAAAACAAATTATCAATAGGCATACACATCCAGTTTCCCCCAAACTTGTCACTTGTCAATCACGGAGCTTCTTTCATGGATGCTCCCATGCTGCTCTTGAATGCACTCTCTCTCTCTCTCTCTCTCTCTCTCTCTCACACACACACACACACACACACACACACACACACACACAGAGTTTTCTTACTTTTTCTGAGTAACCAGCCTTAACAGCTTCCTGGAAAAAGGGATACAGCTTGAATCAGAGTTTCACTGGAACGTCCCCAGAAAGTCTCACTTCTTTGGCCTTTCACAAAATCTCTGAGCCACAATCAAAAAGCTTGCACAAGCCTCTCCACGCCTTCTGTGTCTTCTAGTAAACTGGCTTCTGGCCTCTCACAGCTACATCTGTTCTTAGTGGAATGTGCTTATCAATCTTACTCCAGGGGAATGAGTCCAACAGCCTGGTGCTCTGGTGGCTGAGAAGGCTTATACAAGCTTGTGACATGTCATCAACAAGTGGGTTGACATGGGATTTCAATTTTTTATCTTCTGGTAACATCCATAAGACTCAGAATTCCTCCTCACATGCACCCACACTTCCAGATTTATTCTCTTTTTCTGTCTCAATCCCACTTGCTTTCCCGATCAGTCTATTAGCATCAATTGAGTATTAGCTCTCACTATGATCATTATTGTGTTGCTATTGTAGCTTACAGTAATCACTGGTCCAGCTGGACTCCCTGGTAGCTCAACAAAAGCATTTACCATTCCCCGGAAGGCGCTATGGAGTGGCAGAGGGCTTTAGGGTTGGGCACCTCTGGCTTTGAATCCAGCTTTCAATTCTGAGAGAACTTGAATATGGTTCTTCTCCTGAACCTGTATCCTCATTTGTAAAAGGTAGTTATTAGTCCCCACATAGCCAGATTTTTGGTGGGAAATAAATGAAGTGATATAATAGGCTCCATGGCAATTATTGACATTGTCATTGCTGTTGTTGCTCTCAGGATTCCAAGAACCACCTGATAGGAACATATTTCAAAGCACGCTCTCAGCGCAAACTGTTATATCACTGTTAAAAATTAACCAGGGGCTTCCCTGGTGGCTCAGTGGTTGGGAATCCACCTGCCAATGCAGGGGACATGGGTTCGAGCCCTGGTCCGGGAAGATCCCACATGCCACGGAGCAGCTAAGCCCGTGTGTCACAACTACTGAACCTGTGCTCTAGAGCCCGTGAGCCACAACTACTGAGCCTGTGTGCCTAGAGCTTGTGCTCCGCAACAAGAGAAGCCACCTCAGTGAGAAGCCCGTGCACTGCAATGAAGACCCAACACAGCCAAAAATAAATAAATAAATTAAATTAAAAAAAAAAAAAATTAACCAGGAGATGTCTAAACCTCAAGGGTATACAACGCTTTATATTCAGACACCCAACTCCTAGAACTTGAGTCTAAAGAAATAATCATGGATATAGGGCAAAGATTTAGCTACGAGAATGATCATCACATTTTTATTATTATTATTATTTTTTTGGCTGAGCTGCACAGCACAGAACTAGGATCTTAGTTCCCTGACCAGGGATCAAACCCATGCCCCCTGCAGTGGAAGCACAGAGTCCTAACCACTGGACCGCCAGGAAAGTCCTGATCACCACATATTATTGTTTTTGACACTGAAATAGAAAAAACCTAAACATGAAAAATGACTTCGTATATAGACTATGGAACTCCAATTCGGTAGACAACTAGCAACCCTTTAAATGTGGTAAAAGAATGCTAATGACATGGAAAGGTGTTGACTGTATATATGGTGGAAGTTGCAAAATGCAGTTACAAAACAGAATCTAGAATATGGTCCTGATTTTATCTGAAGGAAGGGCTGAAGAGGACATTTGAGTGTATAGAGAAAAGGCCAAAAGGATAATGATTAAAATGCTTTAAGTGGGTATTCTCTTGCAATATTTATTTTTCTATTTTGTATTTTCTAAATTTTTGATAATGAAAATATTGAGGAAAAAATTAACTTTGGGGGTAAGTTTTATTGAAGCAAAACATACACATCGAAAAGTTGCACAAATTCTAGTACCACTTGATGAATTTTGATAAAGTAACATACCTGTATAATTAGCATCAGCTCATGAAACACCCCAGTCATTACTCGTCCCACACGGATAACCACTATTCTGATTTCTAACAGTCTAGACTAATTTAGTTTGATTTTAAGCACTTTACAAATGGAATCATTCCATATGCTTTGTACAGTCTGTTTGCTTTCATTAACAATGTCCGTGAGTGTCCACGTTGCTGTATGTAATAGTAGTTCATTCATCCTCAACCCTGTATTCTGTTATACGAACATACAAACACAATTTATCTACCTATTCTTCTCTCAGCGTACATTTGCGTTATTACTTGTTTTTGGTATCATAAATAATGCTGCTGGGAACATTCTAGTTCCATCTTTTGTTGAACTTATGTATGCATGGAATTGCTGGTCAGAGGAAATGTGTATGTACAGTTTCATAGACACTGTCAAACTATTTTCCCAGATAGTTGTTCCAAAACACACATCCACTAGCAGAGTGTAAAAGTTCTAGGTACTTGACTCCAGTCACATGTCAACACTTGGTACTGTCTGGTGTTTTCATTTTGGCCATTTCTAGTGGCATCACTTTGAGGCTTTAATTTACATTCCCCAAATAACTAGTGGAATTTAATATCTCTTCAAATGTTTATTGCCATTGGATACTCTCTTTTGTGAAGTACTGTTCAACTCCTTTGCCTATTTTTCTATTAGGTTACCTGCTTTTTTCATATTGACTTGTAAGAATTCATATACTCTGTACACAAGTTATAACAGATGCATGTACTGCAAACATCTTTTCCCATTGTGTAGACTTGATTTTTTTCAATCTCTTAATGGCGTCTTTTGATGAAAGAGAGTCTTAGTATTAGTGCCCGGTAGTTCCGTAGGATCCTTGCTGTGTCCCCTGGCAAATGTGAAGCCCTGATCATTTTCCAGAGGCAAGAGAGGCAAACCCATAATCAGAATGAGTCTCTATCCCTGTGAGGATGAACTACTAGTCCTCCCAGAATGGAAAGAAGCCAGTAGTATTATTACCCCACCTGCAGTACTACTTTTGTTATCTGAGTCCTTGAGAAAGTCATGCCAAGATGGGATTAAGTGTGCAAAGATTTTCATTTAAGAAAATGGAGACAGAGCTGCAAACAACTGGGAGAGCCATTGGACCACAAATGCAGGAGACCCCAAGTGTTGGAGTAAGGAAAGAAAGCTTGGGTAAAAGCATCCTAGACTGTCATGGAACATTTCACAAGGCTGTCAGGGAGTCCTTGAGCTGAAGTCAGTTGTCAGAGTTCAGAGTTATCCCACATCACTCAGAAATGGATCTGCCTCAGTATCCTGGCCACGCTTAGTCATTGCTGGCAGCAGCCCGTGGGAAGCATGGTCTCAGCCCAAACACAGTGAAGGATTTCAGAGCACAGTGGGCCCTTGGTCAATTACACTCCTTGTAGTTCACGTTCTGGTAGGTGCCCTCTCATAGCCACCACACCAAGGTAGGGAACATGGGAGAAGAAGTAGCGGTAAATGGGGAAGGTGACTAACATGTTCATTTTTAAAATACTGAGTTTTTTTTTTTTTTTTTTTTTTTTTTTTTGTGGTACGCAGGCCTCTCACTGTTGTGGCCTCTCCCGTTGTGGAGCACAGGCTCTGGACGCGCAGGCTCAGCGGCCATGGCTCACAGGCCCAGCCGCTCCACGGCATGTGGGATCCTCCCGGACTGGGGCACGAACCTATGTCCCCTGCATCAGCAGGCGGACTCTCAACCACTGCGCCACCAGGGAAGCCCCTAAAATACTGAGTTTGATACATCTTTTCCTCTTAGCTATTCAGTAACCAGCAAAATATACATAATTCAGCAAGTGGGTCTGGGTTGCTCAAATAAGACATTAGGGAGTGACCCCTGGAAGAGCTTTGAGAGAAAAGGACCCTCAGGTATCTCCTTATAGGAGATATAATTGTACAAAGGGAACCCAGGGTTTTCAGTGACTTCCTGCTCTTTCTACCCAAATCTCTTTCCGCTCAGTTGAGATGGAGAGCAGAGCGGGAAGAAAGAGATAGAGGCCTTGTGTGGTAGACCATGGGGCCATGCCCAGACTTAGGGCCCCTCATTATTAAACACCTCCCCAAACATGAGAGCCCAAGATTGCTGACATGTTTCTGCTCTATTTGTTTCAGCAGAGCAAATTGGTTTTTCCCATCTTAAAACTGAATGTGGCCAAAAGTAATTTGTATCACTATTTCAATAAGAATTTTAGAGGGAAGCCAATGTACATTCATTATACATATAAGTGAGCTTGCACACATGCTTACACACACACACACACACACACGCGGTACAAGGATATGAGCAGTCAGATGTGGTCAATCACAGAATCTATGCTCTGCAATCTGGAAGAGAGCGTGTGGGCCCACGAGTCAGGATTAAACACCATAGCGACCAAGTCACTGAAGCTTGCACGAGTCAGGCAGCAATTTCTGCTTAATAGAGCCCTTAGGTCTCAATAATTGCTTTGATATCCACACATCAGCATGCAGTTCTCATACTGGGGAAGCCAGAAATCCAAGCATGAGGACAGAACAGACAACCTCTCCTATGCACGTTCTACCTCATTCTCAGCATCTGTAAATGTGCCTCTGAGACTATCCTTTTAGTACTGTCCAATCACCCACACTCACCTTTCAAAGTTTCAAGGCAGATTGGGCTGGTTTGTGGACAAGAGCAAGAGGTGGCCCCTGAATTAAAATTCAGCTTTTGTTAAAAGAGCTGCCACTGAACCATACAACCAACAAGAAAAAGGCACCTCTTCTCAGGACGCTTTTCTTCTTATGTCTGAAAATTGTCATAATATACTAACTTTGTTAAACAATTTAACAAAGCCACCTTTCAGAAAAAACTGTTGTAATAAGTATGCAAATTATTAATGTTTACTTTTTGAATGCAAAATGTGGCAGGATTCAACATAGACAACAGTACATGGCAGCCGTCTCATCTCAGCACCCAGGAATTGTCCTACTTCTGCTCTTTGTTTTCACACTGCTGAATTTAACATACTACATTTATATGGCTACTACTTGTTAGGAAAACAGCTATTCCAGCAGGCCAGGTTCTGTGCCAGGAATTTCACAGCTGTAGATGCTCATGGTCTATCTGGAATGACAAGCAGAGCCTGGGGGATAGAGGAGGCAAAGACTTCCAGCATCAGAGATACTCAAGAAACCTCAACAAACGTGGAGAACAAGGGAGCCTAGAACACTGTGCCCCAGATGTTTGCAGCCTAGAAGCTGCTCTGTGCCTGGCTTTCTTCCTTGGCCTCTGTCTTTCTGGCTCTTTCCAACTCTCCCTACTCCACTTCTCCTCACTCCCAGGGTCCCTCCGCAGCAGTAAATGTGGCTGCTTGAACAGAGAGGTCATTGGTTGGGAAACGGTGGTAGCCAGCATTGAGAAAGAGAGTGCTCTCCCCTTCTCTCCTGGACCAGCGGTGGTCACCATGGGGCCGAGCCCAGCCTGGCCAGAGGATGTCCAGGAACACATGCCTCTCACTCTGCAGGGCACTGCTCAGGAGCCTCAAGAAGAATTATGGAAACTCTGATCTAGAGTCCTGGATTAGAGTTTTTAAATCTTTTTTTTCCCCATATTTAAAATACTACAACACAGGGGAGTTCCCTGGTGGTCTAGTGGTTAGGATTCTAGTCTTTCACTGCTGTGGCCCAGGTTCAATCCCTGATTGGGGAACTGAGATACCACAAGCCATGCAGCATGGCCAAAAAAAGACCCAAACAAACAAACAATAAAAACACTATGGAGGGCTTCCCTGGTGGCGCAGTGGTTGGGAGTCCGCCTGCCGATGCAGGGGGCACGGGTTCGTGCCCCGGTCTGGGAAGATCCCACATGCCGCGGAGCGGCTGGGCCCGTGAGCCATGGCTGCTGGGCCTGCATGTCCGGAGCCTGTGCTCCGCAACGGGAGAGGCCACAGCAGTGAGAAGCCCACGTAATGCAAAAAAAAAAAAAAAAAAAAAAAAAAAAAAAACACTATGGAACAATAACAAAAAGAATTAAGAAGATGAGTTTCCCTTAATCTCATTAACCAGAGATAAGTTGCCTGTTTTTTGTTTTGATTACAGAAATAATACATGTAGTCATTATAGAAAAATCTGAAAAATAAACAGAAATATTAAGGAAAAAACTATTTTATGTATCATTCAGTATCATTTTAATTTGTTCTTTGTCTTTTTTCTGTGTACACCACTTTAAAAACAAATGAGGGACTTCCCCGGTGGCACAGTGGATAAGACTCCACGCTCCCAATGCAGGGGGCCCGGGTTTGATCCCTGGTCAGGGACTAGATCCTACATGCATGCCGCAACTAAGAGTTTGCATGCCACAACTAAGGAGCCCATGTGCTGCAACTAAGGAGCTTGCCTCCTGCAACTAAGACCTGGTACAACCAAATAAATAAATAAATAAACAAATATTTAAAAAATAACAACAATAATAACAATGGGATTATAGCATATGTATGGTTTACTGTGGGTTTCTTTTTTCATTTATTTTTATTCTATGAGCATTTTCCCAGGAATTTTAAAATTTATTTCTATTTCTTTTCTTTTTTTTAAATTTATTTATTTTTGTCTGCACTGGGTCTTCGTCACTGGGCGTGGACTTTCTCTAGTTGTGGTGAGCAGGGGCTACTCTTTGTTGAGGTGCGCAGTCTTCTCACTGCGGTGACTTCTCTTGCTGTGGAGCACGGGCTCTAGGCACATGGGCTTCAGTAGTTGTGACACGCAGGCTCAGTAGTTGTGGTGCATGGGCTTAGTTGCTCTGTGGCATGTGGGATCTTCCTGGACCAGGGCTCAAACCCATGTCCCCTGCATTGGCTGGTGGATTCTTAACCACTGTGCCACCAGGGAAACCCTCTATTTCTTTTTTACTTTTAAATGTTATTGTTATTTTTTATTTATTGATTTTGGAATAGGTTGTATATCTACATTGTACAAAATTTGAAAAATATGGAAGAACATAAAGTGAATAATATGTTTTCCCTTTATTCCTATTCCCCAAAGGAGCCATTATCATTAACAGCTTTTTATCTCCTTTCTGAGATAGTCTATAAATTAACACACACACACACACACACACACACACACACACATTAGTAGTATATTAGTTTTTGTGCTGTACTTTTTTCATTTTTTAAATTGAGTTTTATTTAATATACAAAGTTCCACAGTAGTCATGAGGTAAATGAAGTACCTCATTTTTTTTTTTTTTTTTTTTTTTGCGGTACGCGGGCCTCTCACTGTTGTGGTCTCTCCCGTTGCGGAGCACAGGCTCCAGATGCGCAGGCTCAGCGGCCATGGCTCACGGGCCCAGCCGCTCCGCGGCATATGGGATCCTCCCAGACCGGGGCACGAACCCGTATCCCCTGCATCGGCAGGCGGACTCTCAACCACTGCACCACCAGGGAGGCCCTATACCTCATTTTTTTAACAGCTGCATAGTATGCTACTTTTTTTCTTTTTTTTTTTTGGCCACGCCATACAGCATGTAGGATCTTAGGTCCCCCCCACTGCATTGGAAGTCTGGAGTCTTAACCACTGGACCGCTAGGGAAGTCCCTAGTATGTTACTTTTGATAGCTGTGCCATCTTGTATTTACTCAATGCTCTATTGGTGGACACTTAGTTGTTTCCAGCTTTTGCCCCTGAAACAATATTGTAATAACTCTCCTTGTACATATATCATGAGACACAAATGCAAATGTATCTGCAGGATAAGTTCTTAAAAGTAGAAGTCTTGGGTCCCAAAGTTTGGGTATTTTAAAATTTGATAGAAATTGCCACTCATTGCAGCACTATTTATAATAGTCAAGACATGGAAGCAACCTAAATGTCCATCAACAGATGAATAGATAAAGAAGAGGTGGTATATATATACAACGTAATATTACTTAGCCATAAAAAAGAATGAAATATTGCTATTTGTAGCAACATGGATGGACCTTGAGATTATCATACTAAGTGAAGAAAGCCAAAGACAAATATCATATGATATAGCTTATATGTAGAATCCAAAAAAAAAAAAAAGATACAAATGAACTTTTTTGCAAAACAGAAATAGATCCAAAGGCACAGAAAACAAACTTATGATTATCAAAGGGGAAAGGGGGGCAGGGAAGGATAAATTAGGAGTTTGGGATTAACATATACACAATATATATATAAAATAACCAACAATAGATAACTTACTGTAAAGCACAGGGAACTATACTCAATATTTTATAATAACCTATAAGGGAAAATAATCTGAAAAAGAATATATATATGTGTATGTGTGTTTGTGTATGTACATGTATAACTGAATCACTGTGCTGTATACCTGAAACTAATACAACATTGTAAATCAACTACACTTCAATTAAAAAAAAAATTACCAATCATCTTCCAAGAAGGGTGTGGAATTTATCTTCCTACTTGCGGAGTATGTGGGCCTCCTATATGGCCCTGATAATCCTCATCTGGTATTCATGTCCTTAAGTGTTCTCCGCCCACATTAAATCAGAGCTTTTCCTGTATTTAAGAGAATTTATACCTACTTTCTTGTGAACCATATATTTTCTCTAAATACAGTGGACTCTCTGTATCCACAGGGAATTCGTTCCAGGATCCCTACAGATACCCAAATCCACAGACGCTCAAGTCCCATATGTATAGTGATGTAGTACTTCCATATAACCTACACACATCCTCCTGCATACTTTAAATCATTTCTAAATTATTTATTATACCTAATACAATGTAAATGCTATGTGAATAGTTGTAAATACAACATAAATGCTGTATAAATAGTTACTGGTGCAAGGCAAAGTCAAGTTTTGCTTTTTGGAATTTTCTGGAATTCTTTTTTCAAATATTTTCCATCTGCGGTTAGTTGAATCTGCGGTATCTCCACAGATACGGAGGATTGACTATGAATCATTTTTCATGGAGGCATGATATTCCACTATATAAGTTTAATGTTACTAATTTAATCATTCATCTATTATTAGACACTGAAGTAAATTTCCATTATTTTGGCATTAGCAATACTGGGATAAACATCACAAATCTGTGTTCATATAGCTGATCATTTCCTGAAAGGAGGTTGTTATAAAGAAATTACTGGACCAAAGTGCATTATGAGACAGATATGTATAACAGAGCTGTCTAGAAATCTGTCTAATTTTTTAAGGCTCCTTATACAAAGTGGCAAATTCCTTTTCGTAAAAGTTCTGTTAATGTATACTCCTACACATCTCAACCTCATCCTTCACAGAAGCCAGTATTATCATTAAAAAAAAAAAAAACACATTGCTAATCTAAAAGACAAAAAATGGCCTTGGGCTACAAGTACTGCTTTTGAAAAGCACCCTCATGGAGAACCCTAACTGAAACTGGGGTTGCATCAAGGCATGATTAGCCAGTAGGGGTATCTCAGGGCCTCTGGCATCACCCCAAATTCCCACTGTCACCTGAATGTCACCTGACATGAATCTACCTTGGACAATAGCAAAAGCAAAGGCAGCTGTTAGGGTTATGAGGACCGTACAAGCTGGGACCCTACTGCTCAAAGCTTTGGCTACAACAGATGCCAGGTTTCTGGGGCAGCTCTGATTACACATATTCTGGTCATAATCCCACAAGCACACGCATGTTTGTCAGACCTTGTGTCCCCAGATGGGGTGTGGAAAATGTGGATGCAAATCTCATTACCCATGCATTGCCTTGGCGCACACTCCCCAAGCCCGGAACAGCAGGGCAGGCATTTAGGACTATCAGGACATCCCTATGAATGGAGGGTGGTTGGAGCCTAGGGCCCTGTCAGCTAGCTAGGGGGCAAAAGGCTCCTGACAGAAGAGCCCAGGCCCCCAGGGCTGTGAATTTCCTCTTCATGGAGGTTTGGAATCCTCCAGGGCTCAGGAGGCTCTTTGAGAAAGATTCACACTGAGAGTCCATGTGGTAATATTTAGGCTGCAGGGCTCCCTTCCTGCCCAGTGCCAGTCTGTCCCACTGAGCACTAGGGATCCTGCCCTCTTATCTGACATGACCTCCCAATCCTGCCCTGAACATTCTCCCAGGCTCAGGGCCAGCCCTTGACTTGCTGGCCCTGCTTCCAGCACCCAGTTTCCCTGCCTGCTTTTCTCACTTGGAACAGGTGGATTGCAGGCCTTCCCCAGGACCTTGGGGTATTAACAGAAGTAGGAAACTATCAGCCTGCTTCCCACAGCTCGAGTTAATTTGGATACTTTGGGACGAGGAACACCAGAGACCCTTAGCAAAGGCTCAGCTTTGCTGAGACAGTGGCTGTAAGTCACCCCTTCCAGTTCCTGTATGTGTAGTGACTTCATGGTCCAAACAAACCCAATCAAGACATCAAACAAAGTAGGGTTATCTCATTGTACTACTTCAGAAATTCTCTTAAAGGTAAGAAATTATTAAGCAAGTGGTTTTTAGGTAGGGGAAGATCACTTATAAATAGGATATAAGGTAAAAGTTCTCAAAATGTTAATCTCCCCCAGGAGCTGTGAGAACAAAGAAGAGAAAGGGAAACCTCTCCCAGCAGCCTCAGAAGCAGCGGATTAAAGCTCCACAATCAACTTGATGTACCCTGCATCTGTGGAATACATGAATAGACAACAAATCATCCCAAATTGAGGAGCCAGGAGTCAGTGCTGTGCCTCTGAGGTGGGAGAGCCAACTTCAGGACACTGGTCCACAAGAGACCTCCCAGCTGCACATAATATCGAACGGCGAAAATCTTCCAGAGATCTCCATCTCAACACCAGCACCCAGCTTCACTCAACGACCAGCAAGCTACAGTGCTGGACACGCTATGCCAAACAACTAGCAAGACAGGAACACAACGCCACCCATTAGCAGAGAGGTGGCCTAAAATCATAAAAAGTCCGCAGACACCCCAAAACACACCACCAGACGTGGACCTGCCCACCAGAAAGACAAGATCCAGCCTCATCCACCAGAACACAGGCACTAGTCCCCACCACCAGGAAGCCTACACAACCCACTAAACCAACCTTAGCCACTGGGGACAGACACCAAAAACAACGGGAACTACGAACCTGCAGCCTGCAAAAAGGAGACCCCAAACACGGTAAGGTAAGCAAAATGAGAAGACAGAAAAACACACAGCAGGAGAAGGAGCAAGATAAAAACCCACCAGACCTAACAAATGAAGAGGTAATAGGCAGTCTACCTGAAAAAGAATTCAGAATAATGATGGTAAAGATGATCCAAGATTCTATTTCCCAGATCCAAAATCTTGGAAATAGAATAGACAAAATGCAAGAAACAGTTAACAAGGACCTAGAAGAACTAAAGATGAATCAAGCATCGATTAAAAACACAATAAATGAAATAAAAAGTACTCTAGATGGGATCAATAGCAGAATAACTGAGGCAGAAGAACGGATAAGAAAGGTGGAAGATAAAATAGTGGAAATAACTGCTGCAGAGCAAAATAAAGAAAAAAGAATGAAAAGAACAGAGGACAGTCTCAGAGACCTCTGGGACAACATTAAACGCACCACCATTCGAATTATAGGGGTTCCAGAAGAAGAAGAGAAAAAGAAAGGGACTGAGAAAATATTTGAAGAGATTATAGTTGAAAACTTCCCTAATATGGGAAAGGAAATAGTTAATCAAGTCCAGGAGGCACAGAGAGTCCCATACAGGATAAATCCAAGGAGAAATACGCCAAGACACATATTAATCAAACTGTCAAAAATTAAACACAAAGAAATCATATTAAAAGCAGCAAGGCAAAAACAACAAATAACACACAAGGGAATCCCCATCAGGAAAACAGCTGATCTCTCAGCAGAAACTCTACAAGCCAGAAGGGAGTGGCAGGACATAATTAAAGTGATGAAGGAGAAAAACCTGCAACCAAGATTACTCTACCCAGCAAGGATCTCATTCATATTTGATGGAGAAATTAAAACCTTTACAGACAAGCAAAAGCTGAGAGTGTTCAGCACCACCAAACCAGCTTTACAACAAATGCTAAAGGAACTTCTCTAGGCAAGAAACACAACAGAAGGAAAAGACCTACAATAACGAACCCAAAACAATTAAGAAAATGGGAATAGGAACATACATATCGATAATTACCTTAATGTAAATGGACTAAATGCTCCCACCAAAAGACACAGATTGGCTGAATGGATACAAAAACAAGACCCATATATATGCTGTCTACAAGAGACCCACTTCAGACCTAGAGAAACATACAGACTGAAAGTAAGGGGATGGAAAAAGATATTCCATGCAAATGGAAACCAAAAGAAAGCTGGAGTAGCAATTCTCTTATCAGACAAAATAGACTTTAAAATAAAGACTACTAGAAGAGACAAAGAAGGACACTACATAATGATCAAGGGATCGATCCAAGAAGAAGATATAACAATTGTAAATATTTATGCACCAAACGTAGGAGCACCTCAATACATAAGGCAAATACTAACAGCCATAAAAGGGGAAATCGACAGTAACACAATCATAGTAGGGGACTTTAACACCCCACTTTCACCAATGGACAGATCATCCAAAATGAAAATAAATAAGGAAACACAAGCTTTAAATGATACATTAAACAAGATGGACTTAATTGATATTTATAGGACATTCCATCCAAAAACAACAGAATACACATTTTTCTCAAGTGCTCATGGAACATTCTCCAGGATAGATCATATCTTGGGTCACAAATCAAGCCTTGGTAAATTTAAGAAAATTGAAATTGTATCAAGTATCTTTTCTGACCACAGTGCTATGAGACTAGATATCAATTACAGGAAAAGAGCTGTAAAAAATACAAACACATGGAGGCTAAACAATACACTACTTAATAACGAAGTGATCACTGAAGAAATCAAAGAGGAAATTAAAAAATACCTAGAAACAAATGACAATGGAGACACGACCCAAAACCTATGGGATGTAGCAAAAGCAGTTCTAAGAGGGAAGTTTATAGCAATACAATCCCACCTCAAGAAACAGGAAACATCTCGAATAAACAACCTAACCTTGCACCTAAAGCAATTAGAGAAAGAAGAACAAAAACATCCCAAAGTTAGCAGAAGGAAAGAAATCATAAAAATCAGATCAGAAATAAATGAAAAAGAAATGAAGGAAACGATAGCAAAGATCAATAAAACTAAAAGCTGGTTCTTTGAGAAGATAAACAAAACTGATAAACCATTAGCCAGACTCATCAAGAAAAAAAGGGAGAAGACTCAAATCAATAGAATTAGAAATGAAAAAGGAGAAGTAACAACTGACACTGCAGAAATACAAAAGATCATGAGAGATTATTACAAGCAACTCTATGCCAATAAAATGGACAACCTGGAAGAAATGGACAAATTCTTAGAAATGCACAACCTGCCAAGACTGAATCAGGAAGAAATAGAAAATATGAACAGACCAATCACAAGCACTGAAATTGAAACTGTGATAAAAAATCTTCCAACAAACAAAAGCCCAGGACCAGATGGCTTCACAGGCGAATTCTATCAAGCATTTAGAGAAGAGCTAACACCTATCCTTCTCAAACTCTTCCAAAATATAGCAGAGGGAGGAACACTCCCAAACTCATTCTACGAGGCCACCATCACCCTGATACCAAAACCAGACAAGGATGTCACAAAGAAAGAAAACTACAGGCCAATATCACTGATGAACATAGATGCAAAAATCCTCAACAAAATACTAGCAAACAGAATCCAACAGCACATTAAAAGGATCATACACCATGATCAAGTGGGGTTTATTCCAGGAATGCAAGGATTCTTCGATATACGCAAATCAATCAACGTGATACACCATATTAACAAACTGAAGGAGAAAAACCATATGATCCTCTCAATAGATGCAGAGAAAGCTTTCGACAAAATTCAACACCCATTTATGATAAAAACCCTGCAGAAAGTAGGCATAGAGGGAACTTTCCTCAACATAATAAAGGCCATATATGACAAACCCACAGCCAGCATCGTCCTCAATGGTGAAAAACTGAAACCATTTCCACTGAGATCAGGAACAAGACAAGGTTGCCCACTCTCACCACTCTTATTCAACATAGTTTTGGAAGTTTTAGCCACAGCAATCAGAGAAGAAAAGGAAATAAAAGGAATCCAAATCGGAAAAGAAGAAGTAAAGCTGTCACTGTTCGCAGATGACATGATACTATACATAGAGAATCCTAAAGATGCTACCAGAAAACTACTAGAGCTAATCAATGAATTTGGTAAAGTTGCAGGATACAAAATTAATGCACAGAAATCTCTGGCATTCCTATATACTAATGATGAAAAATCTGAAAGTGAAATCAAGGAAACACTCCCATTTACCATTGCAACAAAAAGAATAAAATATCTAGGAATAAACCTACCTAAGGAGACAAAAGACCTGTATGCAGAAAATTATAAGACACTGATGAAAGAAATTAAAGATGATACAAATAGATGGAGAGATGTACCATGTTCTTGGATTGGAAGAATCAACATTGTGAAAATGACTCTACTACCCAAAGCAATCTACAGATTCAATGCAATCCCTATCAAACTACCACTGACATTTTTCACAGAACTAGAACAAAAAATTTCACAATTTGTATGGAAACACAAAAGACCCCGAATAGCCAAAGCAATCTTGAGAACGAAAAATGGAGCTGGAGGAATCAGGCTCCCTGACCTCAGATTATACTATAAAGCCACAGTAATCAAGACAGTATGGTACTGGCACAAAAACAGAAAGATAGATCAATGGAACAGGATAGAAAGCCCAGAGATAAACCCACGGACATATGGTCACCTTATCTTTGATAAAGGAGGCAGGAATGTAAAGTGGAGAAAGGACAGTCTCTTCAATAAGTGGTGCTGGGAAAACTGGACAGGGACATGTAAAAGTATGAGATTAGACCATTCCCTAACACCATACACAAAAATAAGCTCAAAATGGATTAAAGACCTAAATGTAAGGCCAGACACTATCAAACACTTAGAGGAAAACATAGGCAGAACACTCTATGACATAAATCACAGCAAGATCCTTTTTGACCCACCTCCTAGAGAAATTTAAATAAAGACAAAAATAAACACATGGGACCTAATGAAACTTAAAAGCTTTTGCACAGCAAAGGAAACCATAAACAAGACCAAAAGACAACCCTCAGAATGGGAGAAAATATTTGCAAATGAAGCAACTGACAAAGGATTAATCTCCAAAATTTATAAGCAGCTCATGCAGCTCAATAACAAAAAAACAAACAGCCCAATCCAAAAATGGGCAGAAGACCTAAACAGACATTTCTCCACAGAAGATATACAGACTGCCAACAAACACATGAAAGGATGCTCAACATCTTTACTCATTAGAGAAATGCAAATCAAAACTACAATGAGATATCATCTCACACCAGTCAGAATGGCCATCATCAAAAAATCTAGAAACAATAAATGCTGGAGAGGGTGTGGAAAAAAGGGAACCCTCTTGCACTGCTGGTGGGAATGTGAATTGGTACAGCCACTATGGAGAACGGTATGGAGGTTCCTTAAAAAACTACAAATAGAACTACCATATGACCCAGCAATCCCACTACTGGGCATATACCCTGAGAAAACCATAATTCAAAAAGAGCCATGTACCAAAATGTTCATAGCAGCCCTATTTACAATAGCCCGGAGATGGAAACAACCTAAGTGTCCATCATCGGATGAATGGGTAAAGAAGACGTGGCACATATATACAATGGAATATTACTCAGCCATAAAAAGAAATGAAATTGAGCTATTTGTAATGAGGTGGATGGACCTAGAGTCTGTCATACAGAGTGAAGTAAGTCAGAAAGAGAAAGACAAATACTGTATGCTGACACATATATATGGAATTTAAGAAAAAAAATGTCATGAAGAACATAGGGGTAAGACAGAAATAAAGACACAGACCTACTTGAGAATGGACTTGAGGATATGGGGAGGGGGAAGGGTAAGCTGTGACAAAGCGAAAGAGAGGCATGGACATATATACACTACCAGACGTAAGGTAGATAGATAGTGGGAAGCAGCCACATAGCACAGGGAGATCAGCTGGGTGCTTTGTGACTGCCTGGAGGGGTGGGATGGGGAGGGTGGGAGGGAGGGAGATGCATGAGGGAAGGGATGTGGGAACAGATGTATATGTATGACTGATTCACTTTGTTATAAAGCACAAACTAATAAAAAAAAATGTTAATCTCCATCTTTTTTTCTTTCTGGGAACTTCCTGACCTTTTTCATAATAAACAAAATCATCTATGTGGCCTTAAGAAGTAAAGGTATTGAGGGGGTGGGTTTGTAGAGCATTAAATATTAACCAATATAAGTGATGGGGCCAAGAGGTGGCTTCACTGTATCCTCCTCACTAATTATGCAAACTCAACTTCCAGACAAATTCCCAGCCCCACTTCCCAACAAGATCACTTCCTCTCTACAAAACTCCTCCCTTCCTCTCTACAAATCCCCTCACTTGCAGCAGAGCAAGACTGTACTGTTTAGTGATTCTATTTCCAATGGGCCAAACATGCACATAGTAGGCCCTATGTAGTGTTTGCTCTGCCTCATAAACTCATTGAATCTTCCAAAAAACAAAAAGACCTTCAAATATCTGGAGAAACTATCAAGTTTTATCTAAACTTTCCAAACCCTTCAACTACATCCAGGTGATATCATTTGTTTATTCATTCATTTACTTATCCAATCATCCATTCATTCATTTGATAATTGCCTACCCTGGGCTAAGCACTGTGACAATCAATTAACTAAGGAACCATGGAATGACAGAGAAACATGACTCAGTAAAATGGAGTTGACTTCTGTATTTCATTAAATAATTATTTTAATTTGTTCTGTTTTTTATCTACTACAAATTGAGGGAATCTAACCCAACCTTTTTTTTTTTTTTTTATAGTGTTTATTTTTACTTGTTGACAGTTTGCTTTATCTATTTATTTATTTTTGGCTGTGTTGGGTCTTCGTTTCTGTGCGAGGGCTTTCTCTAGTTGTGGAGAGCGGGGGCCACTCTTCATCGCGGTGCGCGGGCCTCTCACTATCGCGGCCTCTCTTGTTGCGGAGCACAGGCTCCAGACGCGCAGGCTCAGTAATTTTGGCTCACGGGCCCAGTTGCTCCGCGGCATGTGGGATCTTCCCAGACCGGGGCACGAACCCGTGTCCCCTGCATCGGCAGGCAGACTCTCAACCACTGCGCCACCAGGGAAGCCCTAACCCAACCTTTTAAGCTAATGCTTATTTTCTTTTTCCCATTTTCCTAGGTTACCTAAGTAACTGTTGTCATTATGAGTTCAAATTCTCAACTATAATATACTATAGGTAAAATTATAAATTACTGATCTATGCTCTGATTCCAGGGCATTCATTAGCTGCAATGAAAAACAAAAAGATATGTTTATCTATATATATTTTTTCTTTTATTTTAAAGCTAATAGCAGTTTTAAATGGAAATAGAACAAAAAGGTGAAGTAAAGAAAACCCAGAAAGCACAAAGACATTACTTCTTTTTGGTGCTGAGTATAATATAGGTGGTTCTGCAATTCAAAGCCAGTTGCACTCCAAAAGGGCACTTATAACTCAATTGCTAGGAATGCAGATCTTGTTTTTCCCATAGGCAGAAACAATTACATGCATAGGGATTAAGCCCCTCCACCCCTGGAAAATCTAGTGAAGGGAGAAACACAAACTGAAGCCAACATGCTGTACATCTCCCACTGAATACTGTTAGGAGACATGCTATGGCTACACACAAAATAGGAAAGCAACAAAATTCAATAAGAAAATTCTTTTTACTTATTTTTCTAGTTCTTGATTATAAGCGAGTATTATTCATTCATTCATTCATTCATTCAAAATACATTTATTGGGGTTTATTTAGAAAGAGGTTTTAAAATCCATGTTGGCAAAATTTGCAGAGATTCTTTTTTTGGGGGGGCCATGCCTTGTGGCTTGTGGGATCTTAATTCCCTGAGCAGGGATCGAACTCATGCCCCCTGCAATGGAAGCACGGAGTCCTAACCACTGGACTGCCAGGGAATTCCCTTGCAGAGATTCTAAAAGGGACTTATGGGCACTGTCAAGGCACTTGGAGAGTTATGCTACTTCTTTAATTATGAGTAATTTCATTTTTGAATGTATTGTTTTTCTTTTCCTTGATATAGGTAAGCTACCAACAATATTTATGCACTGACTGGCATAAGCATGGCCACTTTGGGGATTGTCAGCCAAAAGAAACCAAGGTTACTGTTGAGGAATTTTCCAGAGATAACTGGGCAAGAGCTAGAAAACAATGGAAGGAACTCTAAGATCTCACTGTTACGTAACTAAACTAAAACAATTACCTATGTACTGGAACAGCAATGAAAAGAGGGATATATTAAGTGTCTACTTGTACCAATAAACAAGACAGACATGTTTTTATAATTCTACATGACACAAAAGAAAGAAGGGGATGGGAAGGAGACATGAGTCAGCATATTCCCTGTGTTGGCCTCCACAAGTTCTTCTCAGCCAGGGTGTGCCATTTGATTTCAGAGAGAGATCTGGGAAAAGGAGGGAAGAGGAAAGTTCTCTGTGTCGGAGGTACTAGAAGAAGCATCCTACTGCTGTCTCTTTGAGTTAAGGGTGCTTGAACTGGTCATCCAAACTCCAAAAGCATCTATATGCCTTGAGGAAAACATAATTGCCTTAGAACAACTGCATAAATTGTGAAGAGATGAAAAGTAAAAAAATAAATATTAGTAACCATTGTATTGTTCCCCCACCTTATATTACAGGATAATTCAGCACTGTTCTCCATGTTAAGAGGCTGCACAGTAGATCAATCAGTCTATCAGTCAAGTCTTTGTTGAACTCCTTGGGAAGGCACAATAGAAAACAATCCCTCAGGGAGCTTACAATCAAATAGAGAAGGAAACATTATTAAATAATAAATAACTCAAAATAATAAATATTACAGGTGTGGAAAGGGATGGTCTCTGTTCCAGTGGGGCACTGGATCTCCCCACATCAGGACACAATGAGAGGACTTTGCTGATGTGTGATGCTTAGGCTGAATTCTGAACCATGAGTAGAAATTAGCCAGGTACAAAAAGAATGGCACAGCTTTCCAAGCACATGAAAGCTGTGTGGGGAGGTCCTGAGGCAGAAGACAGCTTAGCATGTTTGAGGAACTGGGAGAGATCTTGTGTGGCCAGTGAGAAAAGAGTAAGAAAGAAATTAGTTCAAACTGAAGCTGGAGAGCTAGGCTAGATTATGTAGGTTGGCCAAATTGAGAATTTTAGATTTTATTCTAAAAGTAATAGGGAATCATTAAATTCATTAAATTGCTTTAGGCTAGAGAGGAGGAATAGTTTCAGAGCAGGAAAATCAGTTAGGTTTACATTTTTAAAAGATCATTTTGGGGGGGGGACTTCCAGAATGGTGGAGTAAGGAGCTCAGTGGGCCCTCTTGCCAGCAAAACATCAGTGTAACTGGAGAAAATTATTTTAAGAAAACAACAATTAAAAGTCTCTGAAAATTGTCTTAAAGACATACAGCAAATGGAGAAACATTCATTTAAGAAAATCTACTAAATCTTGGTAAGAATAGTGAGCTACCACTCCCTCCTTTATACATTCTGATCTACATGTTATGGAAACTCTACCCTAGGTATTCAACTCCAGGCAGAAAGAGCTGTCAAGAAGCAGCCAAGAAGGTGAGGACTACCTCTCCCCTCAACCCCCAATCTGGGGTTATACGTTCAACCCAGAGGGGGAATGCTGCTGGGGCTTCTCATCCACCACCACCACACCACACCCCAACCTTGTATTGCAGAGGTTCTATTCTATTCCATTCAGCCCCACTCATAGAATAGAAATTCTACCCTAGGCATAAAAGGTTGAGAATACTAGGAGTCGAATCATCCCCCACCCTCACCCCCACCCCATGTACTCACAGAGCACAGTCTCCATGCTAGGAGAGTCAAGCCACGAAGATAAGGGATTGCTACTTTCCTCCCCTCCACTCCCAGTCTCCTCTTGTACAGCAGGAGTATCACCAAAATAAAAGTTGGTCTCCACCCCCAGTTAGATGCAGTGGCACAGGGTTATGCCTGGGAGGAGAGGTAGGCCATGAGATGAAGAACCCTGCAGGTCTGCCTGAGGGGACTGACTGGAATAGAGTGGAGAACTCCTTGCCTAAGAAGGTTGTCAAAAACGAAGAAGACTAGGTGGAGAACAATGAAGAGGAGTCTAGTAGCTCCACTATACAAACAAAATAATAAAGCAGACACAAGTTTAATAGAGAGAACCAGGGAAAGAGATAGCCAAGAAGAAGCCTCCTGGGATCACAGTCAACTCTGGGGTCAGAAAGGCTGTGTGCATGTGCAAGGCTGCACCAATGCAGGAGCAGTCAGAGTAGGACATGGGGCAGACTTGAAAGCATTCCCTGAGCCACATATAGACCCCTCAATACAAGGTGAAGCTTTAATAGAGTAAGGGGATTAAATACAGGCATACCTTGGAGATATTGCAGGTTCAGTTCCAGACCACCACAATAGAGTGAATACCACAATAAAACGAGTCACACAAATTTTTTGGTTTCCCAATACATATAATAGTTATGTTTACATATACTGTACTCTAATGCTATGTCTAAAAAAACATTATGCCTAAAAAAGCAACATGCACAATTTAATTTAAAACACTTTATTGTTAGAAAATGTTAACCATCATCTGACAATGCAGGGTTGCCACAAACCTTCAATTTGTAAAAAAAATGCAATATCTGCAAAGTGCAATAAAGGAGAGGTCTGCCTGTACACATATGACCAAACACAGGAACAATAAGCTACTCTGCCGCAGAGACAATGCCTAAGAAACCAATCTTAAAAATGAAATCACACCCATCACTGGCAATCTGGAAGAATGTGTGATGCACAAGACTGCACCCTCTCGGGAGTGATTAGAGAAGGAACATCCAAGTTACCAGTCCCTGGCTGAATGCGGTGCAAAAATGTAAATATCTTGAATTGTGATAGCAGACTGCAAAACACAACAGTAAAATGTAGAAAAATCTAACTGGATAAGGGAGCTTAAGCATGACCTTTGACCAATAAGTCACTTCTGCTGACCAAGGAGTGACTCTTAGGTATCCAGGCTGAAGGATAAAAACGAAGGGAGAAAACTTGAGTAGGTAAATTAGAGGCTCCATACTACAGGAGAAATAGACTTTGTACAAAATTAGTTCATACAAGTCACTAAAGGAATAAGCAAACAATCAAGCAAAGAAAATAAACAACAAAAACTTCCTGGGAATGAGGCAGTAAGTATTCAAACTGCCACAATATAATATCTAAGGTGTCAAGTTTTCAACAACAAAACTATAAGATATGGAAAGAAACAGGAAATTGTGACCCCTACATAGGAAAAAATGCAGACATTAAAAACTGCCATTCAGGGCTTCCCTGGTGGCACAGTGGTTGAGAGTCCGCCTGCCAATGCAGGGGACGCAGGTTCGTGCCCCGGTCCGAGAAGATCCCACATGCCGCGGAGCGGCTGGGCCCGTGAGCCATGGCCACTGAGCCTGCGCGTCCGGAGCCTGTGCTCCGCAACAGGAGAGGCCAAAACAGTGAGAGGCCCGCGTACTGCAAAAAAAAAACAAAAACGAAAACAAAAACTGCCACTCAAAGGGGGCACAGATGGTGGAATTAGCTGACAAAACTTGAAAACAGTTATTACATATATGTTCAAAGAGCTAAAGGAAAAACAACTTAAAGAAAAGTATGATGACAATGTCTCATCAATAGAGAATATCAATAAAGAGCTAGAAACTATTTAAAGGAATCAGTGGGATTCTGGAGTTGAAGAGTACAATAACCAAAATGACAAATTCACTAGAGGAGCTCAGTAGTAGATTTGAGCTGGCAGAACAAAGAATCAACTAATATGCAGATACATCAACAGAAATTATGCAAATGTTTTTGAAAACAGAGTCTCAGAAAAATGTGCAATATCATTAAGTGCACCATCACATATGTAATGAGAGTATCAGAGAGGAAGGAAAGAAAAGGACAGGAAAAAATCTGAAAAATTAATGGCTGAAATTTTCCAAAATTTCCTAATAAACATTAACCTACACATCAAAGAAGCTCAACATGCTCCAAGTAAGATAAACACAAAGAGATACATATATGGACATATCACAGCCAAAATGTTAAAAGAAAAAGAGAGATATCTTGAAAACAGGGAAAGAAAAACTACTTGCCATGTACTAGGCAACACCAATATGATTTTTCAAAAAAATTTTATTATTTTTTGGCCGCACCACGCAGCACGTGGGATCTTCATTCCCCTGACCAGGGATCAAACCCGTACCCCCTGCAGTGGAAGTGCAGAGTCTTAACCACTGGACAGCCAGGGAAGTCCCACCAATAAGATTAATTGTTGACTTCTTATGATAAACAGTGGAGGCCTTCAAAGAATGGAATGACATATTCAGAGTGCTAAAAAATTTTTTTAAGAAAAAAAGACCTGTTAACCAAATATCTTATAATAAAAAACTATCTTTCAAAAATGAAGTTGAGGTAAGACATTCTTATATAAACAAAACCTAAGATTTTTTTTTTTATTGCTAGTAGATATGCCTTACAAGAAATACCAATGAGAAAGTAAAATTGAAGAAGACTGCCAAACAGGCTTGTTCCTGGCTTCAGCTTTTCTTAAAGGTGAGGCCAGCCCAGATCAGAATGACTTCATGCAAAATGGTGAAGTAGAAATCTCCAAGAGTTGGTCCCTTCACCAAAGCAACGTCTGAGCTGGAAAGAGTTGCTTGAATTAACTATTTTGGAACTCTGAAACTCTGACTGGATACTTATAATAACCAGAAGAGTGCTTGTTTCAGTAGATAAGTTTTTAAAAAACATAAGAGAATATAGTGAACAACTTTATGCTAATAAAATTCAAATGAAATTAAAAATACAGCAAACTATATTACCAAGATTGACTCCAAAAGAAATAGAAAACCTAAACAGACTGTTGGCTCTTTAAGAAATTGAATTAGTAGTCAAACATCTCTCAAAAACCACCATGTGTTATGAATGAAGTTTACCAAACTTTTAAAAAGGGAGATAACCTTCTTTTATATAAACTTTCTAAAGAGGAGAAAAAGACAAGACACTCAATTTGTTCTATGATTCTAATAAAACATCGGTAAACTAGACAAGGATGGTAGAGGAAAAGAAAATTATGGACATATCTTGCCAAGAAATCTAGACTCCAAAGTCCTAAAAATAATTAGCAAGTTGAATACAAATGTTTATCAAAACTGAATTTCTTAATTTGGATTTATCCAAGAATGCATGATTTCACATTAAAACCCCTATCAATTAATTTACAGCATTAATAGATTTTATAAACCATGTTATTACCTTCCAGTTTAGTGTGTGCTAAAAGCCTCTACGAAGAAAAGCTCAACTGTGTTGCAACAAATATATTAAACAATCCCTTTTTTTTTTTGGCTCTGCCACACAGCACGTGGGATCCTAGTTCCCTGACCAGGGATTTAACCCCCACCCCCTGCATTTGAAGTGCGGAGTCTTAACCACTGGACCTCCAGGGAAGTCCCCCAATACTTTTTTTTTTTTTAGGTAAGAAGTGGATTTATTTAGAGAGAAACACACTCTACAGACAGAGTGTGGGCCATCTCAGAAGGTGAGAAAGGCACCAGGGTAAGGGGTTGTCAGTTTTTATAGGAGTGGGTAATTTCATAGGCTAATGAGTGGGAGGAGTATTCCAGCTATTTTAGGAAGGGGTGGCTATTTCCAGGAATTGGGCCACCGCCCACTCTTTGATCCTTATGGTCAGTCTTGGAACTGTCATGGTGCCTCTGGGTGTGTCATTTAGCTTGCTGATACTGAGGTTCAAGATCTAGTGGAAAAAGTCGACTTGTCTGCCATCTTTGATCCATTTAGTTCTAATCAGTTTATGTCATGTCCTCGGGCTATGTCATTCTTTCAAAGGTGGTGCCCTGCCCCCTTCCCTCCTGTTTCATTCCCCCCTTAGAGATTTTACTCCCATGTTCTTATGGGAAGCAGAAGGGCGATGGTCTGTCTTCTGTAACTGCTTCAAGGCTGAGTAGGGGTGTCAACCCTGCCTGTCAGGGAGTAAAAATCTCTGGATGCCTGATCTAGGGGCTCCAGGGACAGGGAAGCTCCTTGTTAAGTCAGTATGGGCTGGAATCCTTGCAGAGCCATCATCTTGGTGTGGAACTGTTGTAATTGTTTCCATAGCCTTTCTATGAATCTCCTTGATGATGAAGCACTTTTTGTAACAGCATCGGAGTACAAAAATATCTATAAATGACAAAAGACTTAAAAGGCATGTTTAAACATCTGATTACAGTGTAATCGATAAAGAAACTTGGTTACAATAACCAGAATTACGAATGCTTACATTTAACTTAACATACCAAATAATCCTAGTTAAATATTTCTCTTTAAGATACTTCAGGGGACCTCTAAAGTACCCCAAAGTTAGCTGGAAATCAAAAGAAAAAATTAAAATGTGATATTTGGGAAGTTCGTCAAAAAGTTTTAAAACACTTGGTCAAATAAGATCATAGGTCACTGTGAGACAATACTTATTCCTTAACCAAAGTTACAAAAGATCTTAAAAGCAAATACAAGTCACTTAAAGGCAAAGAAACTCACACAATCTGTTGTCAAAATCAGCATTTCAAGAATACTTTGGAGGGAGAAAAAAAATCCAGTCTTGTTTTAGCCCATTCCTAACAAAATCCATTTACCCAACTAAATTCAATCCAGTCTTAGAAAATCCTGATCACGCAAAACTCTTTTCAGTAGTTTTCATTCTTCACACCTTCTTTTACTAAAAACACATATTTTACTTTTCTTAAAAGTTTTTTTCACATTGAGTTACTTTTCTTGTTGACAAATTTGTGACAGAATAAGGTCTTATTTGACCTCTAATAAACCTAGGTACAACAGAAGTATTGTACTTGACACTGATGACTCTAACATGTCTATATTAATCAAATTAACAAGCTTAAAGCCACCTTCAATACCAGATATCAGTTTAGTACTGAATATTTTCCCGATGATATGAACCTGAAATTCATTTTGGCCAGATTGTTTTTTATTTCTGAGTATTTATATAAGCACTTAATTTTTAAAAAGCCACTTAAGTAGAGCTATTTTATGAATTAATTTTTGGCAATACCATACACCTACAATGCACATGTAGGTACCTATGAACACACAAACAAACACAGAGGCCTCATAGTTCCCATTCCAAAATTTCAGCCCTGAGTCAGGTGCAGCATAAAAGCCATCAGTTACAAGGGGTTGGATTCAAATTGGGCTTCTAGCAGATGGAACAAATCAAGGTCACCTGCCTAGATGGCTAAACCCTTTTTACTAGTGTTTACAGAAAAGACACTTAAGATTTCTATTTATCCTTGGCAAGTCAAATTCTAAATTACTTTACCCTCTTTTTATTTTTATTTAAGGTTTTAAAAATAACATTTATTTCTTAAAAGTTAACATGTGCATAATAGGAAACCAAAGAATACAAGAAGCAAAAACAAAGTCATCCATCATCACAAGCAGTTTACCATTTGATGTGTCCTAGGTCTCATTTGTGTATTTAAACACAACTAAGCATCCATTTATATGTAATTAAGATCATACAGTTATGTATCATGCTTTTTCACACATCATGAATATTTACCATTTCAAAGTCCCAAAGCTATGAGTATTTTGATAACCAAAAATACACTACATCAACTCAATCTGGAAGGAAAAAAAAATGTAATCCTTTCTTGGCGACAAAAATTTCAGAAAAGACAAAAATGGTAACAGGCCTCTAGATAAAGATATTGGCAGAGTTATGATTAAAATACTACATTCCCTTAATGTTCAATTAAAAATGAGACATAGGGACTTCCCTGGTGGCACAGTGGTTAAGAATCTGTCTGCCAATGCAGGGGATACGGGTTTAAGCCCTGGTCCAGGAACATCCCACATGCCATGGAGCAACTAAGGCTGTGCACCACAACTACTGAGCCTGCGTTCTAGAGCCCACGAGCCACAACTACTGAGCGCATGTGCCACAACTACTGAAGCCCCTGTGCCTAGAGCCTGTGCTCCACAAGAGAAGCCACCGCAATGAGAAGCCCACGCACTGCAATGAAGAGTAGCCTCAGCTCACCGCAACTAGAGAAAGCCTGTGTGCAGCAATGAAGACCCAACACAACCAAAAATAAATAAATAAAAAAAATTGATTCTTAAAAAAAAAAAAGAGAGACATAAAGCAACAGAGTACACAAAGTATAATGCTTTTAAGAGGATTCATTATCCAATCTAAACTATTAAAGTATTAGGAAGGAGGTATGTATAAAAGGGAGGGAAGTATGTGGATGTGTTCCTATTTATATTTTGATGATAACCATTGATGTGTCTGCATCTCTTAGTTGTACTATAGGAATACATTGTTAAGTAATTCAATGGAAACACACCCTATTTTTAAAATTTGCGTTTAAAAAGATGGCAGAGGTAAGCATTCCTGAGAAGACCAGATAGGATATTTGCATCTCAAAGGAACTGGTAAATTCCTCCTAGGATGACTTTGTTTCCCCTTTGTTTAATATTTACAAGCCTCTTAAGATAAATAGGGAAGGTTTGGGGAGTGGTAAAAGGATTGGTGGGCTTTGGATTATGTTTGGAGCCACACCTCTGGTCCTGTAAAGACTACATTTGTAAAACAAGGACAGTTTCGTTTTCTTTTTCAAAGAATTAGGTGGTTACCTCAACGATATTGAAGGACTGACATACCCATTCACCTGTGTTGGAAAGTTTTATTTTCCTCATGTAGTTTAGGGGAGAAGGCCTCTTCTAAAATTCCTATCAGACTCTGAATATCAGCTATGGTCAGTTTGGTCAGACCAGTGGCCTCCTATTTTGGTAATCTACTCACAAACATTTTTGAGGATCTTCCCTAGGTTTAAGGAATTTGTATCTTATATTTAGACACTATATAACCCTTTTTACTTAATAATCACCGGCTGGATATCTTTGGCCAAGCCTGGAACCTCAATATTCCACATTCTAGGGTCTATTAAGTCTTCTGTTTCAGCTTCAGATTTTATCTGTTCCTTTTTGCTTTTTGTTAGAACCATTTGATGATAAAAATGTTAAGGGAACTTCCCAATTCATTTTATGAGTCAGCACAATTTTGATACCAAAAACTGAATAGGACATTACAAGATAGGAAAATTATAGACCATTATCTTTCATGAAACTAAACAATAATTCTATGTAAAATAATAGAAAACTGAATATAGGATTACGTAAAAGGGATAATCATGACCAACTGGACTTGTTCCAGGAATGCAAGTGTATTACTTTTCTATTGCTGTATAATGAATTACCTCAGTATTTAATGGTTGAAACAAAAAATATTTATTATCTCATATTATGGGTCGGGAGTTTGAGAGTTGCTCAGATAGCTCTCAGGGTCTCTCATGGAGTTGAAGTCAAGATATCACCTGAGGCTACAGTCATCTGGAGGTTTGATGGAGACCAGATAATCAGCTTTGAAGATGGCTTACTTACATGGTTGTTGGCAGGAGGCCTCAGTTCATTGCCATGTGGGAAAGGACACAAAAGGCCACATATTTTATGATTTCACTTATATAGAATTTCTAGAAATAACAAAACTACACAGACGGAAAGCATTTCAGAGGGTGCTTAGAGGCTGGAATAAGAATAGGAATGAACTGCAAGGGAGAGCAAGGAAACATTTTGGGTGATAGTTTGTTATAGTGGTTGTACAATGGTGTACGTTTCCTAAAACTCATCAAACTGTACATTTAAAATTGGTGATTTTAAGGTATGTAAATTGTGCTTCAATAAATTTGTTAAAACATCAACCAATATAATTCACATTAATAAAATTAATGAGAAGAATTATATGTTTCTCAATAAATGCAGAAAAATTATTTGATAAGATTTAACACCTATAAATGATACAGTCACAGAGGAGATTAGGAGTAGAGGAGAACCTCCTTAATCTGATGAAGAGGTTATTACAAAAAAGGGAGAAGGAGAAAGAAAAAGCTAAATTTAAAAAAGACTAACACCAAATGTTGTTGAGGGTACAGAACATTTGGAACTCATATATTGCTAGTGGTAATGGAAAACAGCACTACCAGTATGATAAACTGTTTTGAAGCTCCTTATAAAGTTAAACATAGACTTAATCCATCATAACTCAACAGTTCCTGTCCTAGGTATTATCTCACCAGAAACTAAAATTTGGGTTCACAAAAGGACTTGCATGGAAATGTTTATAGTAGCTTTATTTATGATACCTTCAAACTAGAAATAGCTTAAATGTTCATCAAATAGATGAATAAATAAAAATGTATGGTATTTATGGTACATTGAAAATATTTTGCTGAGCAAATAAGCCAAAACACAAAAGAATACATGCTCTACAATTCCACGTAAGTGAAAATTTAGAACAAACAAAACTAAAACCATGACAGAAATCAGAACAATGGTTGTGTATATGCTGTGTGTAGTGACTGAAAGGAAGCAAGACAAAATTCAAGGGGGAAATAAAAATGTTTTAAATCTTGATTATGGTACTGGATATATGAGTATATTATAATTCATTTAATTATATACATAATTATATACATGTGGATATTTATCTATGAAAATTTTACTTTGATTTAAAATACTTAAAAAACTTTAAACATGTGCTACATTCTCAATCATAATCAAAAGTAAATTATTTTACTTATTCTCTATTGGTCATTTTTTTAAATTGTCCTCTTAGTTTACAGTAGCAGGTCTTAATAATTTATATGGGGCTAAAGGACATTTTTTTTAATGGTTCTGAATTTCGAACATGGGGAAAAAAAACCCAAAAATCTATCATTGAAATCCTACTCAAAGGTGAAATATTGAATATTTTTCCACTGATCTCATAAATAAATCAAGGATGTCCACTATCACATTTATTCAGTTTTGTACTGGAGATCCTAACCAGTGCAATAAATCAAGTAAAACAAATAAAAATAAAGAGTAGAAAAGAAGAAAAAACTAAAATTGTCCTTATTCACAGAAATGTGATTGAGTACCTAGAAAATAAAAAAGAATCTACAGAAAAACTATTGTAATTATTAAGTAAATTTATCAAGTTGCTGGATACAAAATCAAAAATGTAAAAACAATTATTTCTACATACCAATAATAAACATTTAGAAAATGAAATTAAAGAAGTAATACCATTTACAAACAAAAACATCAAATGCACAGGAATAAATCTAATAAAAGATGTGTAAGATCTCTACCTTGACAACTATAACACTGCTGAGAGGAATTTAAAACATATGTAAATTGATTAAATATTCAAAAATCAATCAGTGTAACCACCATATCAACAGGCCAAAGAAGAAAAAACACATGATCACATCAGTTGGTGCAAAAACAAACATTTGACAAAATTTGTTTCCTGTTTGTGAGAAAAACACCGAGCAAACTAGGAATAAAGGGGATCTTCCTCATCTCAATAAAGAGCATCTATATAAAAAACTGTCAGGTAATATTATACTTAATGTTGAAAGACTGAATGCTTTCTCCCTAAATTCAAGAACAAGACAAGGATACTCACTCCTTTTTTCTCCCCCTGCGGCTTGCGGGATCTTAGTTCTGCGACCAGGGACCAAACCCATGCCTCCTACAGTGGAAGTGCAGTTTCTTAACCACTGGACCAACAGGGAAGTCCCAAGGATGCTCACTCTTACCACTCTTGTTCAACATAGTACTGGAAGGCCTAGCCAGCACAATAAGGCAATAAAAGAAAATAAAAGGAGCACGAATTGGAAAGGAGGAAATAAAACGGTCTCTATTTCCAGATGACATAATTATCTACACAGAAAATCCCAAGGAATCTAAAAACAAAACAAAAACAACCTCCTAAATTAATAAGTGAGCCCAGCACCAAGGCCACAGGAAACAAGATCAACACACAAAAATCAATGTATTTCTAGACACTAGAAATTAACAAGTAGAAAATGAAATTAAAAATACGGTATCAATTACAATCACTCAGAAGGAAAATATAATAAATTGAAGCTTAAATACTCCCTATCAAAGCACAACATTGAGCAAGCAAAAATGCAAGCCAAGGGCATGGGAAAGATATTTGCAGTGTACACCTCTACCAAAGGAATCCTATACAGAATATATAATATGTTTTGGCAGTTCACTAAATAAAAGTTAGGTGATTTTCACAAAAATGAGCTAAAATTTCAACAAGCACAGCACAAAAGAGGATGGGCAAATCACTAATAAATGGATGAAAAACTGTACAGTATTATCAACAATCTGGGAGACACAAATTAAAACCGTAGTCAATACCACTACACCTCCATCCTAAAAGAGAATACCAAGTGTTGATGTTAATGTGGAGCAACTGGTACGCTCATACACTTTTTAGGAAGTTTAAATTGTTATAGCCACTATGGAAAACTGAAAGTGTCTCTTAAATCTGAACAAACTTATACTCTATGACCTAGCAATTCAATCTCTGAGTATGTTTCCAACATAAATAATTGCTTATATCCATCTAAAACACATCCAACAATATTCAAAGCAGGATTATTCACAATATCTCCAAACTTGAAAGCATGCTAATGTATATCAACAGTAAAATAGATCAATAAACTGTGCTTTTTCATACAGTGGAATTCTACATAGCAATGAGAAAGTACTAAATGTAATGAAATGGATAAATCTTTGAGACATAATGCTGAGCAAACAGAGACCCAAATAAAGAGAAAATCTTGTATGTGATATCCATATATGTGAGACTCAAAAACAGGCAAAAATGATTGGCATCAGTATAGTGGTTGCATTTCAAGGGTATTGACAGGGAAGGAGCATAAGATACTCTCATGGAGTACTGGAAATATTCCATATCCTAATCTGAGTGGTAGTTAGACAGGTTTATATATAGGTCAAACTTCATTTTAGCTATAAAGCTAAGAATTGCATATTTTATGGTATGTAAGTTACAATTCAATAGGAAAAAAACTCTCACACACAAATCTACATAAACCTTTAGAATTTAAATAATTGAGCATTTGTGTAGTAATACACAAATGGATCAGTGTCCTGTGATAAAGAACTCAGAAATAGATTCACAAGTATGATAATTCATATTATGAAGTGATAATCACATATCAGTAGGTAAAACAAAAACTATTTAGATGTGTGTTATTGGGACAACAAAGTGGTCATCTAGGCAAAGGCTGTGAACAATTTTAAGAAAAAGAAATACAGCTGGCTATAAAACATATCTTTTGCCTATTGTTCTATTGGGTTGGTGGATTTATATTCTGGTTAATTTGTAGGACCTTATTGTGTATTGTGGAAATTAACCCTTTGTAACAGGAGTTGCAAATATATAAGAATTTTACTGATAATTCCAGTTGATACTGTCGTAGATGAAAAAATTGTCCGAACTGAAATTAACAAAAAAATTATCTAAGAACCTCAATGGCTGAAGAAAAGTTGTCAAATTTGGCATTATGATCAATAGAAGACAAAGTACGTGAAAATCTTGACTGTAAAAAGATTATTAGTGATTTGCTGAAATGGAGGCAAGAAAAAAAACTTTGTGGGAAATATATAATTATTCATAGATTATATATATTTTAGTTTAGTAATCATCTAACTATCACAAGTCCATCAGCAAACTCCCACACATACAGCAGAAACTAACAGAACAATGTACAGCAATTATACTCCAATAAAGATGTTTAAAAAAATTAAATCATATTTGTTATTTACTTACATTTTGGTTTCAAAAAAGTATAGCCTTATAATTTCTGGTCAGGAAAATTATTTGTCAGTGTAGGAGGGTAAAATATACTTTAACAGTTTGTTGATTTAGATCTTAAATATTTAGACATAAAGTATGTGGGCCTCTATCTGTAATTTATCCCAGGCTATGAAAATGTAAGGAACTGACTAGAAGTAAATATGACAAAGTATTAGCAATTTTCAGTTCTGAGTGGTGGAAACACAACTATTTGTTACATTAATCTATTTGCTGAGTTTTACAAACAGTTTAAAAAATTTTTAATAATTTTTGTTTTATGATATGATACTTATTTCTTCTTTATATTTTTCTCAATTTTCTAAATTTTAATATAATTAACATTTCAGTTTTGAATCAAAAAAAGCATTCTAAAATTTTAAAAGAATAGTTTGGGGCTTCCCTGGTGGCGCAGTGGTTGAGAATCTGCCTGACAATCCAGGGGCCATGGGTTCGAGCCCTGGTCTGGGAAGATCCCACAGGCCGCGGAGCAACTGGGCCCGTGAGCCACAATTACTGAGCCTGCACGTCTGGAGCCTGTGCTCCGCAACAAGAGAGGCAGCGACAGTGAGAGGCCTGTGCACTGCGATGAAGAGTGGCCCCCGCTTGCTGCAACTACAGAAAGCCCTCGCACAGAAACGAAGACCCAACACAGCCAAAAATAAATAAATTAAAAAAAAATTTAAAAAGGGATTCCTTTAAAAAAAATTGAAAAAAAAAAAAAGAATAGTTTGGAATGAAGATAATTTTAAGAACCCAATCCTGTTTTTACTTTTTGGCCACACCACACAGTTTGCAGAATTTTAGTTTCCTGACCAGGGACTGAACCTGGGTCCTGGCAGTGATAGTGCCGAGTCCTATACACTGGACTGCCAGGGAATTCCCAAGAACCCTATCCTTGTATGAGCCTGTTTAAGCTTTTTAATATTTAAAGGAAAAACTGCTCCAACAGGCCTAGTCAGTAATTCACTGACATGCACCAGTAGCAACTAGGACAGGGTGTCAGAAGATAAAGATTAAAGGCAGGTCAAATCAAAGGATTTATTGGAAAGCAAACTGCAGCACAATCCAATAGGGATGGGCAGTGGAAGTAATGAGTTGCCTGTAGGGAGACCAATCAAGGACCTTAGGACACACGAACTCATCCCCACTTTATATGATACTGTTGTCTATTATTTTAATTCTAGCCTGTATTCCTCCACAAACTGGACATTTAAAAAAATTTTATACAATGTTTGCTTAGAGTTACTGAAAAGTTTTTCAATATGTTCATCATTCCTTCATGCTTCTCAGATTTCCATATGCATTCATTTTCCTTCTGGCTGAAGTACATCCCTTAAAATTTCTTTTAGTGAAGGTCTGTGGGTGATGTAATCTCACATCTGTATCTGTCTGAAGTTTTTTTTATTTCTAACCCATTCTTGAAATATATAATATGTATATTATATATGGTTTGTATATGGTTTAGAATTGTAGTTTATTTTCTCTCAGCACACGAAGATGTTATTCTACTGTCTGCCAGCTTCCATCAGATCTTCTGCTGTTGAGAAGTCAGACAGCAATCAATATTGCTCCTCTGCAGATGATGTGTCTTTTGTCTCTGGATGCCTTTGAAATCTTCTTTTTTTCTTTGGTGTTCTTTAGTTATCTGATGATGAGTGTAGATATGTGTTTTGTTTTTATTCATCCTGCTTGGGATTCATTGGATTTCCTGCATTTAAAGATGTGTTTTCAAATCTTCTGGAAAATTATCAGTTATTATGAATTTGAATATGGGCTCTTTCCTATTTATTACCTCTTTTTAAAACAGCTTTATTGATATGTAATTTATATAACATAAAGTTCACTTGTTAAAAGTGTATAGTTTCGGGACTTCCGTGGTGGCACAGTGGTTAAGAATCCACCTGCCAGTGCAGGGGACACGAGTTCGATCCCTGGTCCGGGAAGATCCTACATGTCGCGGAGCAACTAAGCCCATGAGCCACAGCTACTGAGCCTGTGCTCTAGAGCCCAGGAGCCACAACCACTGACCCTGTGTGCTGCAACTACTGAAGCCCACACACCTAGAGCCCGTGCTCCACAACAAGAGAAGACACCACAATGAGAAGCCTGTGCACTGCAACGAAGAGTATCACCCGCTCACCACAACTAGAGAAAGCCCATGTGCAGCAACGAAGACCCAACGCAGCAAAAATAAATAAATAAATCTTAAAAAAACCCTAAGTGTATAGTTTCCTGGTTTTCAGTATATTTAGTATATTTAGAGTTGTGTGCCATGACCATAATCTTATTTTTTTTTTTTTTTTTTTTTTGCGGTCTGTGGGCCTCTCACTGTTGTGGCCTCTCCCGCTGTGGAGCACAGGCTCCAGACACGCAGGCTCAGTGGCCATGGCTCACGGACCCAGCCGCTCTGCGGCACGTGGTATCTTCCTGGACCGGGGCACGAACCCACGTCCCCTGCATCGGCAGGCAGACTCTCAACCACTGCGCCACCAGGGAAGCCCCATAATCTAATTTTAAAACACATTACACCCAAAAGAATTCTTGTACCTGTTAGCAGTCATTCTCCATTCCTACCTCACCTGATGCCTAGTCCTGGGAAACCACTAATCTGCTTTCTTTTCCTATTTCTCTGCCTATTCTGGAAATTTCATATAAATAGAATCCTACAGTATGTAACTATTTGTTAGTGGCTTGTTTCACTTACCATAATGTTTTTGAGATTCATTCATGTTGGAGTATTTATTTGTACTTCATTACTTTTTATTGACAAATAATATTGTTGTATGGATATATCACATTTGTTTGTCCATTCATCATTTGCGTTGTTTCTACTTTTTGGCTATTGTGAATATGATGCTATGAACATTTGTATACTAGTTTTTTCTTTTTTTAAAATATTTATTTATTTATTTGGTTGTGTCGGGTCTTAGCTGCGGCAGGTATGCTCCTTAGTTGTGGCTCACTGGCTCCTTAGTTGTGGCATGCATGTGGGATCTATTTCCCAGACAAGGGATCGAACCCGGGCCCCCTGCATTGGGCATGCAGAGTCTTAACCACTGCGCCACCAGGGAAGTCCCTGTATATAAGTTTTTGTGTGGCTGTACGTTTTCATTTCTCTTGTATAAATACCTAGTAGTGGAATTTCCAGATCATACACTAACTCTAAAGATTTTGAGGAATTATCAAACCATTTTCTAAAGTGGCTACAGCATTTTACATTCCCACCAGCAATGTATGAGGGTTCCAATCTTCCCATCCCCATTATGTTCTTTTGGAAATATGACTAGAGATATGCTAGACCTTCTCATTATATCTACCATATCTCATAACCTACCATATATTCAATCTCTTTATATTCCGTATAAATTCATCCAATTCTATCTTCAGTGGTAGAATCTACTTTCAGTGGTGGAACCCACTTTTCAAATAGGTGTTTTACTTTCATTATAATTATAATTTTGAGAATTTCTGTGGACTTTTCTCAATTCTGTCAAATTATTCCATTCTCCTATTTTAAGCTTGTCTTATATTTATGTAAACATATTGTATTACTCATCTTGGGCTGCCATAACAAAATACCATAGGATAGGTGGCTTAAACAACAGAATTTTATTTTCTCACAGCCTGGAGCCTGGACATCCAGGATCAGGATACCACCATGCTCAGGTTCCTGGTGAGTGTTCTCTTCCTGGCTTACAGATGGCACTTCTGACCGAGTCCTCAGATGGTGGAGAAAGAGAACAAGCTTTCTGATGTCTTTTCTTATAAAGACACTAATCCTGTTGGGGCTCCACCCTCAAGACCTCATTTGACCTTAACTACTTCCTTACTCCAAATCCTTTCACACAGGGGGTTAGGACTTCAACATATACATTTTAGGGGGGATATGATTCAGTCCATAACACACATTAAACTTAGTTACTTCAAAGTCCATGTCTTTTAGTCTTGTATCTGAATACATAAAGGCTCTATTTCTGCCTTCTGTTTTTTCTGCTTGTTCTCACAGATGATACCTTGCTTTTGTTTTAAAAATTCATTTATTTTATTTTTATTTATTTTTGGCTGCACCAGATCTTCGTTGCTGCGCACGGGCTTCCTCTAGTTGCAGCGAGTGGAGGCTACTCTTTGTTGCGGTGCATGGGCTTCTCATTGCGGTGGCTTCTCTTGTTGCAGAGCACAGGCTCTAGGCGCATGTGCTTCAGTAGTTGTGGCACGTAGGCTCAGTAGTTGTGGCTCACAGGCTCTAGAGTGCAGGCTTGGTAGCTGTGGCGCATGGGCACAGTTGCTCCGCAGCATGTGGGATCCTCCCAGACCAGGGCTCAAACCCGCATTGGCAGGCGGATTCTTAACCACTGTGCCACCAGGGAAGCCCCGGTACCTTGCTTCTTAGCATGTTTTGTGACCATATTTTACAATGCATTTCTCACTTGTGTTGGAACTTCATCTGTAGGAATTCTTGGAGGCCTGGATTGAGTTTGAATTTTTCCAGTGAGCATTCACTTTTGCACCTCTCAGTCAATGAAGGGCCTTACAACAGGGGACCACTTTGAATACCATCATCAGCTTGCATTTTCCTTTACAGAAAACTCTGTAAACCCATGTGATGGTCAGTTTTTGGTTACAAATTTGCAGATGATTCTTTTCCCCAACATCTAGCACCAAGGACAAGACATGTATGCAAGTTTTTCTTGCTGTCTCCTTTTTTTCAGTAAGGTTGTTTTTCTCATTCACCTTAGACTGAGGGTGGGGTCTGAACTTTATGTAAGGGTCTGATATTTGATTCCCTTCTTTTTGTAACCCTTAGCTTTGCCTTCTATTTCCTATGCACCATGTAACTATTAAGATAGGAGCTCAAGTTCTCCAGTGATGCAGAAAATCTCAGGGAAAAAGACAAATCTTGGAGTCTCTTGTCTCCCAAGTTTCCTGCTATTATTTTGATTAGAGCTCTGAGATTTCTTATATTCTTTCCGGTTCAGATGAACATTTAAAATAATGGTTTAAAAAAATTGTTTTTAACTGACATTGTAATCATTTAATTAGGAAAGTGTGCCAAATTGTTACACTAATGGCCAGCAATGAATTGTCTCCCTGTGCTCCTTTGCAATGTAACTTGCTGCTCCAGCTCCAGCCATCAAAGAGTGAGGGTCTGTTTCCCCACCCCTTGAATCTGGGCTGTCCTGTGACTTGCTTTGACTAATACAATGTAGTGTAAGTTACATTGTATGACTTAAGAGGCCTTTCAGTTTTGCTTCCTGGAACACTTCCAGAATCATGTAAAGAAGTCCTAGTTGAAAGACCACATGAAGAGAGAGCTTGAGCCGTCCCAGCCATCTCAGCTAAGACCTCAGAAATGTGAATGAGGACATCTATGAATGGCCATTCTCCACCCAACCCACTAACTGAATGCAGCCAGATGAGTGAGCTCACGTGAGATAAGCAGAAACTCCCAGTCAATCCACAGAATTGTGAGAAGTAATAAATTACTTTTGTTTTAAGCCACTAAGTTTTTGGGTGGTTTGTTGCACATCTATAGGAAACTGATACAAAGGGTCATTTGGGATATCTAATTCACCATATTCCTGGAATAGGATGTTCTCAGTGTGAAGTGCAGGAACTTAACAAGGTGAAGACGGCATCCATGTCAGGGGAGGGGAGGCAGGAAGTGGTGAAGAGAAATTAGTTACAATAGGGGATTAATCAAATCATATATTTAGAATAATGGGGGCTTCCCTGGTGGTGCAGTGGTTGAGAGTCCGCCTGCCAACGCAGGGGACGTGGGTTTTTCCCCGGTCCGGGAAGATCCCATATGCCGCGGAGCGGCTGGGCCCGTGAGCCATGGCCGCTGAGCCTGCGCGTCCGGAGCCTGTGCTCCGCAGCGGGAGAGGCCACAGCAGTGAGAGGCCCGCGTACCGCAAAAAAAAAAAAATAATGGTAGCCAGTTTTCTCACTGTTGGAGAACGGAGTTACAAATGTGGAAAAGAAAACTAGAATGAATTCAAGAGTATTTGACTGGAATTGGAGGTACCATTATAAACTCATAGTTGCAAAAGATGATACCTAGCTAGCTAGCTAGATATAGATATAAGTATATATGTGAATGCATGCATATATTATCTAATTCTGTCTATAAAGATGCAATGAGAGAAGTAGTCCCCCAAGAGCAATGAGCATACCTAGCACCCAGATCCTGACTTCTAAAAACCATTCTCCACTAAAAGGAATCATGTCTCTTTGGTGAAATGGCTAATTTGAGAGCCAGCCAAGGAAAGTATCAGATGTGTTGGGAACACTTTGGGGCCAGAAAGTTGTAAAGTGCTCAAAAAACGATGGAGACATGTCAAAAGGACACAGAAGCCAGTTGAAGGGGCCCTGACTGGCTAAATATGATATGAGTTGATCATCAAAATAAACACAGATAGTAATGGCTTATAACCACTGAATAAAATAGGAGTCCAGGGATCTATACAGATATAAAAATTGACTTATAAAGTGGAAGTTGTTTAAACACAGTACAGTTACGTGGTATCAAAGTATCTCTCCACAAATTACTTACTAATTACACACACAAAAATATGCCTTTACAGTGGAGAAGCATGGCAGACACTACCTTAATCAAATGATCAAACCTAACCAATAAATTGAAATCATGCATAGAAATGACAGATTGCAATGAGAATACAGCATTACCACTGTGGTGTGCCTGCCATAGATGAATAGTTTGTATATAATCATGAGGAAACAGACAAATCTGTATTCATTAGTTATTGTTGCATAACAAATTATCTTTCAAAGTTTCTGTGGGTCAGGAATTTGGGAGCAACTTCGATGGGTGGCTCTCACTTAGGCTTTCTCCTGAGATGGCTGGAGAATCCACTCCCAAGGGGGCTTATACCATGGCCAGCAGGGTAGTGTGGCTGCTGATTGGATATTTTAGTTTATCTCCATGTGGGTTTCTCCACAGGAGTGTTGGAGTGTCTTCAGTGTGCAATGACTGGCTTTCCCCAGAGCAAGCAATCCAAGAGGCAATCCAAGCAACCTGAGGCAAAGATTGCTATGTCTTTTACCACCGGGCCTCTAGGTACATGCTGTCACTTCTGAAGTATTCTTCTGGTCACACAGGTCACCCCAGTACAATGTGGGAGGGGACTCCACAGGCCATAAATACGAGGAGATGAGAATCACTGAAGACATTTTGGAGTCTGACTACTACAAACCCAAATTAAGGGACAAAATACTGATAGCTGACCTATAATCTTCAAAACCATTACAATCATGAAAGTTAAGAAAATGCTGAGGAACTAACTCAGATTAAAGGACCCTAAAGAGACATGACAATTAAATGCCACACATAATATGGGACAGGTTCCTTTGCTATAAAGGACTCTATTAGATAACTGAGGGAACCCAAATGCAGTTTGAGGCTTACAGGTCAGTGTTAATTTCCTAATTTAGATGACTGTATAAGGTTACGTATTGGAATGCTCTTGTTTGGAGGAAAGACACATTGAAGAATTTGGGGGTGATGTGGTGTCATGTTGGTAGCTTCCACTCATCTTTTTGAATATTTGAGATTGTTGAAAGAAAAACACATACACCTTTCAATACAGAGAAATGATTCAAACTTCTTAAAATATACATAATCAGGGGTCTTATATTGCAATTCTTTAACTCAGATAATGTTTTTAGCAGACCTTCTTTATAAGAGTCACAGTGCTGGGCCTCCCTGGTGGCGCAGTGGTTGAGAGTCCGCCTGCCGATGCAGGGGATACGGGTTCGTGCCCCGGTCTGGGAGGATCCCATATGCCGCGGAGCGGCTGGGCCCGTGAGCCATGGCTGCTGAGCCTGCGCATCCGGAGCCTGTGCTCCGCAACGGGAGAGGCCACAACAGTGAGAGGCCCGCGTACCACAAAAAAAAAAAAAAAAAAGAGTCACAGTGCTTTAAATTTGAAGAACACAGAAAATGCCAAAGAAAAAAAGAAAAAATCACCTATAATCTATAATATTTTGGCATGTACCTTTCTGGTCCTTTTCTGCGCACACATATACTTTTGTTTTTAATCTGAAATTTTATTTTGATTCTCTCATGCTTAATTTTTTAATGGATTAATTTTAAAATTTTTTATGCAATTTTAAAAGTTTACACTCCAGTTATAGTTATTACAAAATATTGGCTATATTCCCTGTGTTGTACAATACATCCTTGTAGCCTTTCACCCAATAGTTTGTACCTCTCACTCCACCACCCATATATTGCCCCCTCTCTTTCCCTTTCCCCACTGGTAACCACTGGTTTGTTCTCTATACCTGTGAGTCTGCTTCTTTTTTGTTATATTCACTAGTTTGTTGTATTTTTTAGATTCCACCTAAATACTGTGATATAATACAGTATTTGTCTTTCTCTGACTTATTTCACTTAGCATAATGCCCTCCAAGTCCATCCATGCTGCTGCAAATGGCAAAATGTTTTTGTTTTTTATGGCTGAGCTGTATTCCATTACATATCTGCCACATCTTCTCTATCCATTCATCTGCTAATGGATATTTAGGTTGCTTCTGTATCTTGGCTATTGTAAATAATGCTGCTATGAACATTGTGGTGCATGCATATTTTCAAATTAGTGTTTTTGTTTTTTTCAGCTATATACCCAGGAGTGGAATTGCTGGGTCATATGGTAGTTCTACTTTTAGTTTTTTGAGAAACCTCCATACTGTTTTCCACAGTGGCTGCACAAATTTACATTCCCAGAAATAGTGTACAAGGGTTCCCTTTTCTCCACATCCTTGCCAACATTTGTTATTTGTGTTCTTTTTGATGTTAACCTTTATAAAAACAAATTATAAATGTGATATCATACTGTTCATGTTTTTTATCACAAACCTTTCCTTGGGCCAATAACATTCTTCTGCAATGTAAAAAAAGATTATTTCTCACTTTTATACATCAATTCAGCAATGACGCTGAGAGCCAAGCCAAGTTTGTCCTGCCTCCAAAGTCTATACTCTTTCTCCATGCACTACTCCATCCCCCTGCCACCAAACAGTAAAATACAGCACAGATTTTTTTTCCTCACCCACCAAAATGTATCAACAATGGCGAAGATGCTTGCCAGCTGTGCAGCTCTTTGCAGTTTCCAGCACCCTTTCACACCTGTTGTCCCAGGATCTACCAAAGAGGTGTATTGTTATTTTTTTTAATTAAAAAAATTGTATTGAGGGACTTCCCTGGTGATCCAGTGGTTAAGATTCCATGCTCCCAGTGCATTCCTCAATCCCTGGTTGGGGTACTAAGATCCCACATACTGCAATTAAGCCCACAAGCCATAATAATTACTGAGCCTGCATGCTCTAGAGTCCATGTGCTGTGACTAGAGAAGCCCACACACAACAACAAAGAGCTTGCGCATCACAACAAAGACTCAGTGCAGCCAAAACTGAATAAATAAATTAATTTAAAAAGTAAACTAACTTAAAAAATTGTGTTGAAGTATAATTGATGTACAGTATGATGATGTTACAGGTGTACAATACAGTGAGTCACAACTTTTAAAGGTTATACTCCATTTATAGTTATTGTAAAATATTGGCTATATACCTTGTGTTGTACAATATATCCTTATAGCTTATTTATTTTGTACATAGTAGTTTGTACCTCTTAATCCTCTACCCCTGTATTGCCCCTCCCCCTTCCCTCTCCCCACTGGTAACCACTAGTTTGTTCTCTATATCTGTGAGTCTATTTCTTTTTTGTTATGTTCACTAGTTTGTTGTATTTTTTAGATTCCATCTATGAGTGATATCATACAGTATTTGTCTTTCTCTATCTGACATATTTTACTTAGCATAATAGAGGTGTACTATTTTTAACGCACCACCTTCATCCTCAGGGCGTTTACATAGCTAATAGCTGTCAGTCTCCATTTCATAATATTCTTTTCAGGAGGTTTATTTAAAATAGTGCTTCGTGGTTTACCACTGGCCCCTTTTGAAGTGATGATAGAAGGTGTCAGTGTATGAGTCAATCAACCAATACTTGAATATCCACTATGCACAAGACTCTGCATCTCAAAACTCTTGGGAGAGTGGGCTTCCCTGGTGGCGCAGCGGTTGAGAGTCCGCCTGCCAATGCAGGGGACACGGGTTCGTGCCCCGGTCCGGGAAGATCCCACATGCCGCGGAGCGGCTGAGCCCGTGAGCCATGGCTGCTGAGCCTGCGCGTCCGGAGCCTGTGCTCCACAACGGGAGAGGCCACAACAGTGAGAGGCCTGCGTATCGCAAAAAAAAAAAAAAAAAAAAACAACTCTTGGGGGAGAAAAGATGTGAATGCTAATTCCCTGCCAGAATGCACACTGAAACTCAACTAGGGAGAGAAGATAAATATGCATATGACAATACACAGTAGCACCAGGAAGTTCTGTGCTCAGTGACGGGAGTCAGTGAAGCACTTGGGCTTTTATTATCAGAAAGACTTCATTGAGAAGGACGGACTTGGGCTCAGCCTCCAATGATGAAGGGGTATACACGGAGCAAGTATTTCTGGCGAGAGAGATAGTATTAATAAAGCTGCAGGGGCAGGAATGTTTTAGACATGTGTGGTGGATGGTGAAGAGATGAGCTTGCCTAAAAGGTGACAAAGAGAAAAATGGGTAAGAAAAATGGGCCAGGGACTGATTGGGGGGAGCCTTGAATGACATATCCTGAACAAATTTGATTAAATAGGAAGCAAATGAATTAGATGAAAGTTAGGCTCTAGGTAAGAAATGAAGATGTAGGCAGACAGCTCCCCAGAACCAACTGGTAGGGAAAAGAAGGGGAAGATGGGATGGTGGCCTAAGGGTTAACTCAGGTTAACAACATTGGGTAAGCTGTGCCTACTTGGTGGAGAGGGAAAGATGAAGATGATGAAGAGAAAGAGAATAATTAGTAAAGCAAGTTCTCCAGTGCAATGAAGGGCATAGAATCTAGAACACATCTGTTGATGGAGAAGTTGATGGAGGGACTGTATCTAAGAAGGAGAGAAATTACATACTCTGAGACAGGAGGGGCAAAGATTGGCCTAAGTACAGAGACGAAATGGTTTTAAGGGTAAAAATGTGTTGTCTTGGCAGAGTAGCTGCCTAGGCTCAGTGGGTTCAGGGCAGCAGGTGTGGAGCAATCTGGTCTGGAGAGTGCTGGTGATTATTTAAAGTGAGATAGCTCAGAGGATAGATGGGGAAGAGAGAGAAAGCCTGGTGAGAAAGCATAGACCTGTAGCGGAAAATCCACACCCAGAGCCCCTCGATTAGGGACCATTTCCTTCAGGTGAGCTGGGGCTGTCTTTGTGATGGATAATTCCTCTAGCTCTTGTTTTCCTCTTCTTCCATGGCTTGGGAATTCTCTGGGGTTAGGATTACCTAGGTTCTCTGGCAGCACTGTTCAATAGAATATTTTTGTGATAATACAAATGTCCTACAATTTGCACCTTTCAATATGGTAGTCACTAGCCACGTGTGACTTCTGAGCACTTGAAATATGGTTAGTGCAACTGAGAAACTGAATTTAAAATTTTTATTTAATTTCAATTAATTTAAAATACCACAAATGACTAATGGCCACCTCATTGGACAGAGCAGCTAATGAATGTCTCCTTTCTCCATAGTAAAGAAGGAGATAAGATTTTGCACAGGAGTGGAGGAATGCATGGGGTCAGATAGAAGAATCCGGTATTGAGAGCCACTAGTTCTCCCAGTGACCACTCTGGGTGACTCTCCCAATAGTAGATTGGTAGTTTCAGAAACTCCACTTTCTCTTCTTTTCATGATAAGAAAACTCAAAAAGATCAATTACTTTGGAGAACCTTTTTTTATTCATGACTAGATTCTGAGTATTATCTCACTTTAAGAACAGTCTGTCCTTAAATTCTTACACCTGGGAAGCTGAATTAGCTATCCCAAGGCTTCCTGATAAGAAAATCTAGAAACATAGGAGACAATTTCACTCAGACCAGAGTAACTTCTGTGCCTCTATTGTGGTCATAGGGAGAAATTCTAGAGTCCTAGAAATAGTTCTGGCTTAGCAACAGAGGGATCTGGATTCAAACTTTGGTACTTGAACAAGTTACCCAACAATTTTGACTCCACATCTATAAAATGGAAAGAATAATACCTACCTAAAAGGGGCGTTGCAGGTGTTATTTATAATCTTTAACTTATTTATATTTATTCCACACTAATTGCCAGATAGCATGCTAGGTACTAGGAATCAGATGGAAAGAAAAGTAGATATGGTTCTTGTCCTACTAGCTTATTCCACTAACTTGTTTTAATGTGGGAAGATAGGCATTAATCAAATAGTCACAGAAGTATATACACAGACTGTGGCAAGTCCAGGAAGGGAGGGTATAAGTGACGTGATTTTTAAAATATGTCTGCAGATTTTTTGACATTTCCCCTCTAAACAGTAGAATCTAATTCCCCTCCCATTGGATATGGGCCAATCATCATGACTCACTTCTAACAAACAGAACATGGTAGAAGTGATACTATGTGGCTTCTGCGGCTAATCATAAAAAGGATGCAGCTTTTTGCGTACATGAGCTTTCTCTCTCTCTCTCTCTCTCTCTCTCCTTCCCCCTTTCCCTCCCTCTCTATCCACAACTCTCTCTTTCTCCCTCTCTCTCTGTCTCTTTCTCAAATCTGACCTTTGAATTCAAGCCACCATCTTGTGAGGAAGCCCAAGAAACATGCAGAGGTCCATGTAGAGAGAAAGTGAGTCCCCTTGCCAAGAGCAAATACCAACTTGGTAGCCCCATGAGTGAACAGTCTTAAAGTGGAAACTCCAATCCCAGTCAAACCTTCAGATAGCTGCATCTCCAGCTGATATCTGACTACAATCTCATGACAGACTGTAAGGTAGAACCACCTAGCCAAGACATTCCCAAATACTTGACCCATAGAAACCATGAAAGATAATAAATGATTATTACTGTTTTAAGACATTACATTTTAGAGAGATTTGTTACCCAGCATTATATAACTAATGTGATAAAGGCTTGAGAATCATGAAAGACCCTCTTGATGAAATAACATTTGAGCTAATAACAGGGGGAGAAGAATGAATTAGCTAAAGAGGAAGGAAAAGTACTCCAAGGAGCTGTACTAACACAAAAAAGGACCCTGTGGGCAAATGATAAATTTGAGGAACTAAAAGTTTTCCAGTGTGCTAGGGACACACAGTTGGGAGAGAGAGATGCAAGATACCTGAAAAGGTAGGGAGAGGTTGGATCATGCAGGGCTTTAGAATGGCTTTTCGTAAATATGATAGAACACTATTGAAGGGTATTAAGCAGGTAGGGATGTATCAAGCCCATCATCTGTGTGCTTTTCCCAGAGATAGGAAACACCTGACAAGGACCATATCCATAGTGGAAGATCACAATTCTGGACAGGTTGTCTGACATACTTTTGAGATACCCAGATGATGTTGTCAAGCAGGAAATTATATATATATAACTGAATCAGCTACACTGAATCATGAGGGCTAGAAGGACACCTGTTTTGATGGAATAAGTAATGGAAGCAGAAGCCCAACGGGACAGGGCCAAAGAATAGTAAGAGGTAAAGAAATGGAGGTAATGGAGTCAGTTCTTTTCAGATGTTTAGCTATGAAAGGAAGGAAAGAGGACAGTAGGAGGGCATGAGGTTAGAGCAATAGAAGGTTGTTTTTTATTGTTGTTGTTTTTAAGATGGGAGGACTTGTGTATGTTTAAATGCTGATGGAAAGGATCCAATATACAGTGAAGTTGAAAATCTGGAAGAGAAGGAATGATGTATTCCAAAAGGATTATGGGAATGTGAGAAGGGATAGGATTCAGAACAGGTCAAGCCCTGGGCACATGGGAGGCATTTGAATATTGGCAGGTCTCTTTAACATTTATTTTTAATACTTAAATATTGCAAAATATGGTCACCAAGGTGGCGACATCGGTTGTCCCTGACTTGGTCCCCCTCACAAGAGGAACAAGTAGCAACTATTCCAGAACAAGACACAAATAATAGAATCCTAGAACACAGGGGTAAGGCTGGAGCACCTCCTGTAGCACAGAGACCAAGACAGATGGCATTAGAAGGTAAGAGAAGTGGTTACATGTTAACAGCATTGTCCCCACCCCCAACCCTGGGCCAGCACAGCACCATGGGGAAAGGTCTTCCCTGAGCCTCCAGTTCTTCCAGTGGGAAAAGAGGACCCCGGCAGGAACAACCAGCATCTCCCAGCATTGTGGGTCACTTTATGGGAACCCCTGCCCTGATCTCGTTCCACGGAATTGCAGGGAATCTGACTGACAGAGAAGAGGGTAGATGCTTGCAAAAACAATGGATCTTGGCAGATTGAGTTTACACCATGCAGTGCCCAAGTATTAATCCCAACCAGAGTTTTGCTCATCTGCAGAATCAAGCTGGGGGCACACTCTGACCAGGGAACTTGGCAGGACGCAGATCTGTCAGATTCGGACTTCAAACAAGGGGTTTTGCTCGCCCTAGACCCTGGTTTAGCCATGCCCAGGGAAGCAGCTGAATCATAGCCCTACCCCCTGCTCTCCTTGCTGTGGAGAGTGTCTTGTGGCCCCATCTGACCAGAAGGGCTGGCAATAACTCCTGGAAGCAATGTGGCCCAGCAGTGTTCAAGCCAAGAGGTAGGCAGGCAGAGAGGACTGCCCCCAGAGCAAAGCTAGTAGGGGACGGGGAATGTTCCCATGCTACACACAGGCAGGAGGATTAACTCATAGCCAAGGTTGGTGGTAGCTCTCAGCCCTTCCAACCTGAGCGCCTGTTCAGGAAATTGAGAGTTACCTAGAGCAGCCCCTTTCCCTCCTCTCCAGGCAAGGAAGCTGCTACATAGCCCTGCCCACTGTAGAGAATGCCTTCCAGCCTCATCTGACCACAAGGGTTGGACAAAATTCCTGGAAGCTGTGTGGCTCAGCAACACTTGAACTGGGAGGCTGGTGGGCAGAGTTGACAGTTTGCAGAACACAGCCAGTGGCCCTATTCAATCAGGGAACTTGAGTGTGGGCTGGCTTGAGTTAAGATAATAAACATAGAACTTTACCAGCTTTAGGGCTGCTTCTCCCACTATCCCTGGGCAGGAAATCTAATTTGTAGCCCTGCTCATTGCAGAATACAGTCTTCAGCCTGTCTGACCAGGGAACCTAACCAGAGAACATGGGAAACATGTGGCCATTCAACAGTCCTACACACAGTGGCACCTGAATGGAGAGCACAGCCTATGGCTTCCACCATTTGTGTGGTAAAATGGTGGCCTCACCTGACCAGGGAATTTAGTGCACATTCTGATTTGGGTCCCCAAATAGCAAACTGTACAGGCTGGGGTCCTGTCCTGCTGTCCTGCCAGGGCATGGAAGCTAATTCATAGTCCCATCAGCTACTGAATATAGTACCCAGTCCTGACCATCTAGTAAACCTGACCAGGGAATCCACACAACCATGGACCCCATCCTAGAGCCTCACTTGGGTAGGAAACAATGCCAGCAGTCCTATGCAACTGTTCTCAGTCAGTGGCACATGCCCTCCATCCATGTCCTCAGAGCTTAAACAGTTGCCTTCCCCCAAAATAGACCATAATAGCTGGTCCCACCTGCCCAAGGACATTACCAGCAGACATACCTAGAAATCCAACTAAGGTGACTGGTGAAGAACTGTTTCTGCCAAAGCAAACCTGTAAAGTCTGGAAGAGGAACCCCATTACTCAAATGCGCAGACACCAACGTAAAGAATCAAGGATCATGAAAATCAGGTAAATACGACACCACCAATGGAAACTTTATTAAGCTCCAAAAACTGACCCTGAAGAAGTGGAGATCTATGAACTGTCAGACAAAGAATTCAGAATAATTCTTTTAAGGAAGTTTAGTGAACTACAAGAAAACACAAACAGACAACTAAACAAAATTAGGAAACTAATGCATGAACAAAACAAGAAGTTTCACCAAAAAAATAGCAACCATCAAATAACAAAAACAAAAATGAAACTACCAAACAGAAATCCCAGAGTTGAAAAATACAATAACTAAACTGAAGAATTCAACAGTTAGAAAAATAGGTTCAACCATGCAGAAGAAAGAATCAGTGACCTGGAAGATAGGACACTGGAAATTACCCAGGAAGAGGAGCAAAAAGAAAGATTGAAAAAGAGTGAAGAAACTCTATGGGAATTATGGGACACAGGAAAAGAAACAATATTTACATTGTGCGAATTCCAGAAGGAAAAGAAAAAGGGGCAGAAAGTATATTTAAAGATATAATGGCTGAAAACTTCCTGAACCTGGGGAGAGAAATGGACATCCAGATCCATCAGGACCAAAGGACCCCAAATAGCTTGAATTCAACTAGGGCTACAATGAGACACATTATAATTAAATTGGCAAAAGCTAAAGACAAAGAAAGAATTTTAAGAGTAGCAAGAGAAAAAAGAGAAGTTACATGCAAGGGACTATAAGACCATCAGCAGATTTCTCAAAAACTTTTCAGGCCAGGAGAAAATGGGATGACATATTGAAAATATTGAAGGAAAATAACTGTCAAACAAGAATTTTACACTCAACTAAGCTCTCCTTCAGAAAAAAAGGAGGGATACAGACTTGCCTGAACAAACAAAAGCTGAGGAAGTTCATTACCACCAGACCTGCCTTACAAGAAATTTTATAGAGTTCTTTGAGTAGAAGTAAAAGAATGCTAACTAATATCATAAAAACATAAAAAGGTAGTATAAAACTCACTGGTAATGGTAAATATATAGTCATAGTTAGATTCTGCAATTTGGTAATAGTGGTGCATAATTCACTTACAACTCTAGTTTTTTAATAATTTTTTTTAAGTAGTTATGTATTCAGTATTTTATTTATTTATTTTTGGCTTTGTTTGGGTCTTCATTTCTGTGCGAGGGCTTTCTCTAGTTGCGGCAAGCGGGGGCCACTCTTCATCGCGGTGCGCGGGCCTCTCACTATCGCGGCCTCTCTTGTTGCAGAGCACAGGCTCCAGACGTGCAGGCTCAGTAGCTGTGGTGCACGGGCCTAGTTGCTCCGTGGCATGTGGGATCTTCCCAGACCAGGGCTCGAACCTGTGTCCCCTGCACTGGCAGGCAGATTCTCAACCACTGCACCACCAGGGAAGCCCTACAACTCTAGTTTAAAAAAATTTTTAAGTAGTAAAATAGACATAACTATGATAATCTGTTATTAGTTATATAATACTAAAAACATGTAAACTGTAACAGCAATAACCAAAAATGTGTAAAAGTTTACAAATTCTATTGAAGCTAAATTGTTATGAGTTTAAAATAAAGTGTTATACATTTAAGATATTTTATGTAAGCCTCATGGTAACCACAAGGGAAAATCCTGTGGTAATTACACAAAAGAACATGATAAAGAAACCAAAGCACACTGATACATAAAGACATCAAAACCCCCAGAAAGAGAGCAGAATAAGAAACAAAGAACAACAGATCTATAAAACAGCCAGAAAACAATGAACAAAATGGCAATAATAAGCCCTTATCAATAATTACTTTAAATATAAACAGATTAAATTCTTCAACTAAAAGACATAGAATGGATAAATGGATTAAAAAAAACAACAACAACAAGATCCAACAATATGCTGCCTGTAAGAGACTCATTTTAGCCTTAAAGATATACATAAACCAAGAGTGAAGGGATGGAAAAAGACATTTCAAACAAATGGTAACCAAAGAAAGCAGGGGTAGCTATACTTATATCAGACAAAATAGACTCAAAACTGAAAATGGTAAAAAGAGACAAAGAAGGTCATTATATAATGATAAAGGGATCAATACATCAAGAAGATATAACAATTGTAATTATTTATGCACCCACTAAATATCGGGTTGGCCAAAAAGTTTATTCGGGGTTTTCTGTAACATCTTACAGAAAAACCCTGAGCAAATTTTTTGGCCAGCCCAATATATGAAGCAAAAACTAACAGAGTTAAAAGGAGAAATAAACAGTAATACAATAATAGTTGGGGGCTTAAATATCCCACTCTCAACAATGGATAGATCATCCAGAGAATCAATAAGGAAACTATTTGGACAAAATGGACCTAACAGACATATACAGAATATTCTATAAAACAACAGCAGAATACACATTCTTCTCAAGCACACTTGGAATATTTTCTCAGATAGACCATATGGTAGCCCACAAAACAAGTCTTAGCAAATTCAAGAAGACTGAAATCATATCAAGTATCTTCTCGGACTACAATGGCATGAAACTAGAAGTCAATAACAAAGAGGAAAACTGGAAAATTTACAAACACACAGAAATTAAACACTCTCCTGAACAACCAATGGATCAATGAAGAAATTGAAGGGGAAATAAAAAAGTTCCTTGAGACAAACAAAAACTGGAAAATCAAGATAAAGATACCAGAACTTGTGAAATACAGCAAAAGCAGTTCTAAGAGGGAATTTCATAGTAATAGACACCTACATGGAAAAGGAAGAAAGATCCCAAATAAACAACTTAATTCTATGCCTTAAGGAACTAGAAAAAGAGGAACAAACTGAGTCCAAAGTTAGCAGAAGAAAGAAAATAGTAAAGATGAGAGCAGAAATAAATGTAACAGAGAACAGAAAAAACAATAGAAAAGATTTTAATCAAACTAAGAGTTGGTTCTTTGAATAGATAGACAAAATTGACAAATCCTTAGCTAGACTAACCATGGAGAAAAAAACAAAGGACTCAAACCAACAAAATTATAAATGAAAAAGACATTACAACTGATACCGCAGAAATTCAAAGGATCATAAGAGTCTACTATGAACAACTATACACCAACAAACTGGACAACCTAGAAAAAATGTAAAAAATTCTTAGAAACATACAACTCACTAAGGCAAATCAGGAAGAAATAGAAAATCTGAATAGACCAATTACTAGAAAGGAGATTGAATGAGTAACCAAAAATCTCCAAACAAAGAAAAGCCCAGGACCAGATGGCTTCAGTGGTGAATTTTATCAAAATTTTATTTTATTTTTTTCTTTCTTTTCTTTTCTTTTCTTTTATTATTTACTTTTTGGCCATGCCACACGGCTTGTGGGATCTTAGTTCCCTGACCAGGGATTGAACCCAGGCCCTCAGCAGTGAAAGCATGGAGTCCTAACCATTGGACCACCAGGGAATTCCCCTTTACCCAACATTTAAAGATGAATTGACACCAATTCTTCTCAAACTCTTCCAGAAATTCAAAGAGGAGGAAGCACTCTCAAACTCATTTTACTAGCCAGTATTATCCTGATATCAAAACCAGAAAAAGCTACTATTAGAAAAGAAAACTAGAGGCCAATATCCTTGGTGAACATTGATACAAAAATTTTCAATAAAATAACAGCAAACTGAATTCAGCAGCACATTAAAAGGATCATACACCATGATCAAATGGGATTCAAGCCATTTGAATGGATTCAAGCATCTGGGATGCAAGAATGGTTCAACATAGGCAAATCAATCAATGTGATACATCACATTAATAGAATAAAAGAATTATATGATCATCTCAATAGATTCAGGAAAAGCATTTGACAAATTTCAACACCCATTTATGATAAACACTCTTAACAAATTAGGCATAGAAAGAATGTATCTCAACATAATAAGGGCCATATATGACAAGCCCACAGCTAACATCATTTTCAAAGGTTAAAGACTGAAAAATTTTCCTCTAAGATCAAGAACAAGACAGGGTACCCACTCTCACCACTCTTATTCAAAATAGTAATAGAAGTCCTAGCTAGAGCAATTAGGCAAGAAAAAGAAATAAATGGTATTAGAATTGGATAGAAGAAGGAAAATTGATTGTATTTGCAAATGACATGATTTTATATACAGAAAATCCTACAGACTCAACCAAAAAGCTGTTAGATCTAACCAATAAATTCAGTAAAGTCAAGGATACAAAATTAACATACAGTAATAAGTAGTGTTTCTATACACTAACAGTGAATTTTCTGAGGAACAAATTGATCCCATTTATAACAGCATCAAAAGCAATTAAATATTTACGAATAAATTTAACCAAGGAAGTAAAAGATCTTTACTCTGAAAACTACAACATTTTGATCAAAGAAAGCAAAGAAGACACAAATAAATGGACGATATCTTGTGTTCATGGATTGGAAGAATTAATTTTGTTAAAATGTTAATAATACTACCAAAAGTCATCTATAAATTCAATGCAATTCCTACCAAGATTCCAGTGGAATTTTTTTTTACAGAAGTAGAAAGACCACTCCTAAAATTTATATGAAACCACGAGAGACCCCAAATAGCCAAAGAAATCCTGAGAAAGAAGAACAAAGCAGGAGGCATCATATTCCTGATTTCAAGCTGTACTATACAGTTACAGGCTTCAAAACAATATGGTACTGGCATAAAAACAGACATATAGACCAACGGAACAGAACCTAGAGCCCAGAAATAAATTCAAGCATAATATTTGATAAGGGAGCCAAGAATACTCAATGGAGAAAAGAAAGTCTTTTCAATAATGGTGTTGGAATAATTATATATTCACATGTAAAGGAATAAAACTGAACCCATAACCTACACCACCCCAAAAAATTAACTCAAAATTGGTTAAAGACCTAAATGTAAGACCTGAAACCATGAAACTCCTAGAAGAAAACATAGGAAGAGAGGCCCTTCACATGGTTCTTGGTATTGATTTTTTGGATATGACACCTAGAACACAAGCGACAAAATTAAAAATAAACAAGTGGGACTACATCAAACTAAAAAGCTTCTACACAACAAAAGAAACCATTGACAGAGCGAAAAGACAACATATGGAATGGGAAAAAATATTTGCAAATCATATGTCTGATAAGGGGTTAATATCTAAAATATATAAAGAACACATACAACTCAATAGCAAGAAAACAAATAACCCAATTAAAAAATTGGCAAAGGACCTAAACAGACATTTCTCCAAAGAAGATATATGAAAGGCCAACAGGTACATGAGAAGATCCTCAATGTCACTAGTCATTAGGGAAATGCAAATTAAAAGCACAATGAGATATCACCTCATGTCTGTTAGAATGGGCACTATCAAAAAGACAAGAGATAACAAATACTGGCATGGATGTGGAGAATAGCGAACCCTTGTGTACTGTTGGTGGGATTGTAAATTGGTACAAACACTATGGAAAACAGTATGGAGGATCCTCAAAAAAATAAATATAGATTTAATTTTGATTCAGCAATTCCACTTCTGGGAGTATATCCCAAGGAAATGAAAACACTAACTCAAAGAGATAGCACCCCCATGTTCATAACAGCATTATTTACAATAGCCAAGACATGGAAACAACGTAAGAGTCCACCAGTGGATGAACAGATAAAGAAGTTGTGATACACACACACACACACTGATACACACACACACACACAGACAGACACACACACACACACACACACACACACTGGAATATTATTCAGCCATAAAAAATGTGGAAATTCTATCATTTGTGACAACATGGATGAACCTTGAAGGAATTATGCTAAGTGAAATAAATCAGATAAAGACAAATACTATGTGATTTCACTTATATGTAGAATCTTAAACAAACAAACAAACTCAGTAGCAAAAAGCCATAGAAAAAGATCAGACTTGTAGTTACCAGAGGTGGAGGAAATTGGAGGAAGGCAGTCAAATGGTACAAACTTTCAGTTATAAGGTAAATAAGTACTAGGGATGTAATATACAACATGATGACTATAGCTAACACTATGATATAAAGGAAAGTTGTTAAGAGAGGAAATCCTATGAGTTCTCATCACAAGGAGAAAAAATTTTCCTTTTCTTTTTTCTTTCTTTTCTTTTTATTGTACCTATATGAGAAGATAGATGTTAGCTGAACTTACTGTGGTAATCATTTCACAATATATGTGAATCAAACCATCATGCTGTATGCCTTATACAGTGATGTATGTCAATTATTTCTCAATAAAACTTGAAACAAATTGTGAAATACAACAGATATGTAAAGAAGAATGCTTAAAACAAATACATAACTTAATGAATACTTATAATAAACACCCATGTAACCAGACAAAAATATAACATTGCCAGCACTCCAGAAGCCCCCTCTCCCAGGTTTCCCCTCTTTGCCAGAACATACTATCATTTGGGATAACCACTACCCCAGATTTATTGGCAATTACTTCATGTTCTTCTATCTAGTTTTTTTCCCCCTTCTTTCTAGTTTTGCCCAAAATTATATATCCCAAAACAATGCTGGTAAATTTTGCTTATTTTTGAACTTCATATAAACACAATTATACTACTTGGATTCTTTTATTTCATGTTGCTTTCACTCAATATTACATTTTTTAGCCTTTATCCATGTTGTTGCATGTAGCTGTACTTCATTCATTTTCAACCCTGTATAGTATTCCACTGTATGATTATATCAAAATTCAGGTATCCTTTCTACTGTTAGTGGACATTTGGGTTGTTTCTTGCTTGGGGTTACTACAAAAATGCCCCAATGAACATTCTTGTACATGTGTCCTGGTGCATACATACCTGAGTTTCTCTTGGCTGTATTCCTAAGAACTTCTGGCTCACAAAATACGCATAGCTTCCACTCCACTAGCTACTACCAAACTTTTCGAACATGGTTGTACCAATTTTTACACTCCTGTAAGAAAAGGGGATCAACTTCTTAGAAATGAGACAAACTGTATCATTATTATTAATCATACATCTTTGTCTTCCAAAGCAGTATCTTCCTGAGCCAAGTGCTTCCTTATGGTAAATTCTAACCCACTGGCTCTCCTTTCTAGTTTCAGGTGGACTCAGAGTTTCTACCTCAGCATGACTTGTTACCATTAAGTGGATCACTGTTTCTCTTATATGTTACAAATTAGGTTCTTCCTTGGTAAAACTTGAAGGTAACAAACTTTCCTTTATCATAGGTGATATGTATAATTGTTACATTTCAGGGTAGGTCAGCCCCTGCAGATGGTTGATCTTTCTTGTTCTGTATACTACTGAGTTTGGGCCTTTGAGTGGAAGGTTAAGAGCATGAAATCTGGAGCTGGACTGCCTGGGTTTGAATCCTCACTCTGTACTTTCTAACAGTATGATCTTGACCAAATTATTTCACCTGATTCTCAGTTTGCTCACTGATAAAATGAGAATAAATAAAATCACCTACCTCATAGGGTGACTGTAGGGATTAAATGAGGTAATATATGGGAAGTACTTAGAACAGTGCCTGGCATTCTATTGTTTTGGTATATATCCATTTCTGTTTTGTGGGCAGTAGAAGGGTTCTGAACATGGGCTGAAGTCAGAAGGAATTCAGGACTTGGCTCTGCTCTTTCCTGACTATGGGACCGTAGGCAAGTCATAGTACCTTCCTATACCTCAGTTCTTCACCTCTATAAACTGAGCTAACAATTGCTACCTTGTACAGGTGCCATGAGGATGAACTGAGATGGCAAATGCAAAATGCCAAGGACTAAGTATTAGTGCAGTACATGGTAGTTGCTACCATCTTAGCAGGTGGCAGCTACTTTTCCTGCCCTCAGATGCTGGGAGTGAACAGCTCCGGGGTCCTAAACCCTTAGCTCCTCTGCACTGACCAATGAGTGGCTGAGGAGACTGAGAATGTGTGGAGGTTAGGGTGGAGAGACCATGAAAGTTAATCCCATTTATGTGTAGGTCTCTGGCAGTGTACACATAGCTGAATGAGACCCAGTACACTTTCTAGAGGCTCAGACCTGGGGCACCCCAGTATGCTGGTAACTAACAGAATACAAGTACTTTGTCTGGAGAAAGGAATTTTGAGGGTGCTAGGGAGGAAATATCTATGTGCGTAGTCTTGCTGGAAGAAAAGGTTTTCAAGATGAGTCTCAAAAAATATGCATGTAGGGCTTCCCTGGTGGCACAGTGGTTGAGAGTCCGCCTGCCGATGCAGGGGACATGGGTTTGTGCCCCGGTCCGGGAAGATCCCACATGCCGCGGAGCGGCTGGGCCCGTGAGCCATGGCCGCTGAGCCTGCGCGTCCGGAGCCTGTGCTCCGCAATGGGAGAGGCCACGACAGTGAGAGGCCCGCGTACCGCAAAAAAAAAAAAAAAAAAAAAAAAAAAAATGCATGTAGATGGGAGAAGTTGGAGAAAATACTGGTCATGAAGAGTTTTGAATCCTAGGCCAAGGATTTTTTTCCTGAATTCAGTAAGGATTGGGAGACCTTGTATTGCCAGGTGGCTGTGAGATGGGAAAGTGTCTGAAAGGCGCCCAGGTGTACTGGGCTAACCAACAATGATTTAGAAACCCTACTGTCTGGCACTGCCATCGGACTCTATCTGGTGTATTTAGAAACTGATGTTTGGAGAGAGATACACCTAGTACAGTTGTAATGCCAAAGTTTGTGTTTCCCTAACAAATTTCCCAAAACCAGCGTTAAGGTGGCTAGTCATTATTGTGACCCTCATTGTATCACCTCATTATTGCATGCAAACTAGATAGAGATAAAATGCATCAGTACCTGTGGTGGTGGATATCTACACAGGTGAGAAAATTGTATAGAACGAAATACAGGCACACACAAATGAGTACAAGACTGGGGAAATGTGAATAAGATGTGGTGGATTGTATCAATGTCAATATCTCAACTGTGTTATTATAGTTAAGACATTACCACTGGTGAGAGAAATGGGAAAAATGAACAAAGGTTTTCTCTGTATTGTTATTTTTTACAACTGCATGTGAATATTTAATTCTCTCAACAAAAATTTCAATTAAAAATGCATTAGTAAAATTATGCTTTGTAGAAAATGTGCTGTCTCCAGTCACATTCCGCCTCCCTCAGTTACCCATATTTAGGGGATTCCTGGGGGCACACAAAATAGGCGGCATTACGTATCCTGGGGGCCCCAACTGGAAAGGAGAGCGAAGTGCCCCAAGAAAAGAAGTCAACAGAACAGGAATTGCTTTGCTACTTCGATCTAACTGAAACTGCCGGTTACAATTACCCCCAATTTTAGACAGTTCTGCCACAGTGGGTCAGCTTTATCCAGCTGTTTTCTGATTTACCCACGGAGTCTACTGTCACTTCAGCGTCACTACCTCCAAAGGTAGGGTAAAAGTTATTCTATGTGTACATGAAGTTTATTCCCCACCACCACCAAAAAAAAAAGTGACGTGAAATTGCCGGATGTAGCATTTAAAAATTTAGGGAGTTTTTACCTGACCCATTGCTTTTGAAAATTACAACTCGCAGGGATGAGTGAACTCGATTTCTTGAGCGACTCGGAGAAGACCGTGTTAGCAGGGCAGCATTATTACGAATTCCGCAATTATCCTTTCTTTGCTATGCTAAAGGTTTCCCTTTCCAACAGTAGGGCTGACTTCGACTTGAATGAGAGCCCTGAACTTTTATAAACTGAAAAAGAGGGGAAGACTTGGCAGGCTGGGAATCCGGCCCCGGGAAGGCGTCCACCGCGCTTGTGAACAACTACGTGAATTTCCAGCAGAGAAACTTCTCTTCCCCACACTTGCAGACTTCCGCCGAGTCCAGGAGCGCTCCAAGCGGCCGCCCGAGCTTCCGCGTCCCGGGACAGGGAAACTGAGGCAGGGCAGGAGCGGCGCGCGCATCTCCTGCCTCGGCGCCCGCCCCAAGGAAGAAACCCAGGATTCCAGAGTTCTCCGCGCCGCGTAGTCTCCTCCGAGGCGCCCTCCCACCGTCCGCCCCGCCCAGCTAGGGACAAAGCCCGGAGCCCGCGCCGGGAAGGGGCAGGGCGGCTCCCGCGCGCTCCCCGCTCCCCCGTGGGCGCGAGACTCCGCCCCGCCGCCCCTCCTGAGGGAGCCCGCGCGCGCCCCAACGGCTAGGCTGCCGAGCTGGGCCCGCCCCGAATCCCCATGACGTCACCGGCGGCGGCAGGCCCCGCCCCCGCCCCCGGGCGGCAGGCCGCATGACGTCACCGAGGCCCCACCCCTCCGGAGCGAGTTCGGTCCTGGCGTTCATTTCATTCCTGTCCTCATTCCGAACATTCTTAGCATCGCTCGCGCCGTGCCGCGCCGCCCGAGCCGAGCCGAGCCTCTGCAGCCGCCGCCGCGGCCCCGCCGCCCGCCGCGGGCGCCCACCAAGCACTTTGCAGACTCGCTTCCACCCTGCGGGCCAGTCCGCGCGGCGGGGCCCGGGCTCGGGGCGGCCGCGTCCGGGGACAGGCCATGCAGTGAAGCCCCCCCACCCCGTCCACCTTTGCCCGGAGCCGCGGGCAGCAGCCCAGTACGTCCAGCCGGCCCCGGGGCAGGAGCGGTGCTAGGCGGGGGGGGGGGTGGCCCAGCCCGGGGACCGGGAGCCGGGCTCCGAGCTGAAGGCGGGGGAAGCGGCGCCGAAGTTTGCCTCGGACTCGCCGGGCGCTGCGGCAGCTCCCTTCGCCGAGGTAAGTTGGCGCGCGGGGCTGATGCTGGGTGCGGGGGGCGCGCGGGGCGCCGGGGGCCGGGGGCCCGCGGCGTACGGCACGGGCCGCTCTCTCTCTCCGGACTCTTGCTTTGTGTGCGGCGGGCGGGTGGGCACGCGGAGGGCCGGGGCCGGGCCCCTGCGCCCGCCTCCCCGCGCCCCTTCAAGGTGAGCGGCCGGGCGCCGCCGCGGGAGTTGCCGGGACGCCAAGTTGGGCCGCGCGCTGCGGAGCCCGCGCGGCAACAGGCGGCCCTGGAGGCGCCAGGCCGGCCGCGCCCCCCGCGCCCCCCTCTCGCGCCCGTCTGCCTGCCAGCGCGCACACGCACACACCCTCGGGCAGTTTCCACGTTTTTCTCGGGGAAGTCAGAAGTTAGGAGCGAGCGCGGGCTGGGAGAGCCGCCGGCGCCTCCAGGGAGCCCGAAGCCGGCCCGATCCCCCCACCGCGCCTCCCCAGCCACCACAGGCGCCTGGGCCCCCCGAGGCCGGCCTGGGGGCTGCGCCGACTTGTGCTGCTGGCGGGGTTTCGCTCCTTCTCAAAGATGAAAGGAGGCACGGTCGTCTTTGCCGCTTCTCCAGGACTCTTGCTGCCGCCGCCGCTGCTTCATTGCACATTCAAGTGGAAAATTTTCAGGAGTCAGCAGAAACATTGTGTCCAAAAAAGACTGAGTCGCAGTTACCACCAAACCCTGGAGGAGACTCTCCCTGGAAAACTTCCCTTCGGTAGGAAATACTGGGGGATTCGTTTGTTTATTGGAAGAGAAATGATCCCCAGGAGGGGAGAAAATCAGGGTGCATTTCTGCTCTTTGTTCGTAGCAGCAACATTTGTTTTGTTCTAAAGTCCAGAGGCCCGCTTTAAAGAAAGTTCAACTTCTATGAGTTTCCTTTTTTTCTTTTTCTTTTAATGTGTTTTTATTTATTTTTTAAACCGAAGCAACATTTTAAATGAGTTGAAAACAGTGGAGGGGCTCACACCTCCCTTCTTTTTCTCCCACGAAAATAAATAAAATCCAAATCATAATTTTCTTTGCTTTTTAATTGTCTTTTTAAAGATTTATTTAAAGTTGAATGTCACTGTATAAAAATATTTATGAAACAATGAAATACCAGCCACCAGCATTTCTCAGGAGGCTTGTTAACTTCTCAGAAGCAAGTGGCTGCCTGTGATTTGCAGAAATGAAAATTGACCTCAGTAAGCACTGGAAACTTAGAGACAGATGATGTTCCAGGAGCGGGTAATGTAAAAAGGCCGTGTTTTAAAAACAGTGCTTTGGAGGAAGCCCAGGTCCTGGCACAGAAAGGTCTGCAAAACCTATCAGATTTCAAAATATTATAGTTTAAAAATATATGTATTAAAAATGCTACAGATATTGCAAATGAGTAGAACACTGTCAGTTCTGGACAACCACGTGTTTCTTCCTCCCTACCCTTTGCCTTGATTGTTTCTGGAAGTTTAGGTGGTCTGATGCTTGGGGTGTGCTGGGTGCCTGCAGGTGGTTACCTGAATAGACAGATCCCTTCAGGAAGAAGTGATCCCGCTGCGTTGTCCGAGCAGGGAGTGGGCTCTGTTCTCTAAAGCTTGCAGTGAATTTTGGCTGGTGTTTTATGCATGGGGGCTTGTCTGCCGGGGTACTGTGAGGTGGTTTGGGGAACAGACCTCAAGCTGTGCCAAGTGCTTCATCCTTTCACTATTGGGTTTGTGCCTTTCTGTAAATAGCAGGATCTTTGAGCCCCAAGTACATCTGAATGCTTGTAAGGGCCAGACTTAGATCCAACTTTGGTAAGAATCTTTCCTTTTTAGATGGAAATAGTAGAATCAATTACAAAGTGACTCAGGAAAGACAAATGGATTAGTTGAACCTTTGTCAACAGTGAGGTTTTGAATTGTTGATTGTTTTTTAGGGGAAAGGCTTATTTTTCTAATCTCACTATTCCCATAAATGGTCACAGATATTTTGTTTAGTATTTCTTTCTATGTGCAATTCTGTGTTGGACTCTCAGGTTTCAGGTTTTAAACAGAGTTTCCAATTCTTTTATTTGTTGTTGGTGTAAAAGAATGAGCTGATAAGCTGCATCCATTACTAGTTCTTGCCGATGGTATAAAAATGCCCAGGGAGACCATTTTATTTTTACGTTAATGATTAAGTATTATTTGATTTGCAGTTTTAGGAGAATATCAGACTACCTTTCCTTCTTTCCTTCCTCCCTTTCTTCTTTCTTTCTTTCTTTTCTTTCTTTCTTTCTTTCTCTCTTTTCTTTCTCTCTCTCTCTTTTTACAAGTTTGAAATAAAACCAGTGTGACACTTTGCCTTGACAGTAAGAGTAAAAAACTATTAAAGGAAAGAATTTTTGTGTAGATTTCTCCTCTATGTGATGTTTTATAAAGTAACAAATAGAACTCCATCCAGGAAACATGCCTGAGAGAGATTATTGGGGGATTTTTTTCTTCTTCTTTTCCCAAAACATAAACCAGGACTCACCATGGCATATACTTAATGAAATTTAATTTAAAGAAGGAGGACATGCTAACTTAGTTTGAGCCAGACTGAACTGAATTTCTCACCAAGAGGTGCTTCCTGGCATTGTGGTGCAGTGTGTGCCTAGGTCCCAGCAGCAAATTAATTATATGTAAGGGCTACTGGTGGTAGGGGGGTGGGGGGCAGCCTGGGGAAAGTCAGCTTCCTCCTTTCTTCTTCTCTGCCCCTCCCCCTCTTTTGCTTTATATAGAAAGAATTCTATATTCACATACTCACTTTGAGCACTGGTACCCCCACTTTATTTTTGGAAAAAGGACAAGCAAGCCATAAGGAAAAAAATGTTCGGGTTTTTTGCTGCTTGAGTTTCAGTCATTTATGAACAATTTTGAATTTTGCTGGCTCTGACAATACAGGACAGCAAGTATAAGAGGGTATTTCTTAATGCGAAAATTTGGTGGAATATACTTGTATTGATATGGGGATCTAGATCATATTTGTTGTCACATTTTCAGTAGAAAAATGTGTAACGGCGACAGTTTGAGAATGTAGATCCCAAATGTTAGATAGGCCTTTGGAGGAATGAGCTGTGCCGTTAACAATATTTTAAGGTTTCTTGCTTCTGAAATGGATTGACCTGTCATACATGGCGGTGGGACAAGAGTTTGTGCATCTGTGGAGTTACTCTTCTCTCTAATCTCTTGTGTTATTATGTGTTAATTGTGAGCATAATTATACTGCCTGCAAATGATAATTGTAGTGTCTTATCACTCAAAAGGTTGGTGCAAATAACTGTGTGTATGATCCCATGTATGTAAAATGACCGTGCTCACATACAGACAGTAGGTAGATAACACTTTTTTTTTTTTTTTTTTTGCGGTAGGCGGGCCTCTCACTGTTGTGGCCTCTCCCCTTGCGGAGCACAGGCTCCGGAGCACAGGCTCAGTGGCCATGGCTCATGGGCCCAGCCGCTCTGCGGCATGTGGGATCTTCCCAGACCGGGGCACGAACCCGTGTCCCCTGCATCGGCAGGCGGACTCTCAACCACTGCGCCACCAGGGAAGCCCAGATAACACTTTTAAGCTTGTATTTTAGGCATTTTATCTTGTTTCCAATAAAGAGGTTGCGAAAGGAGAGAAAAATATTGTGGATTGAAAGCTGTGCTTAGAAGTTGGATCTGTTTAGTGATAAAACCTTTTGGGTTTTTTCCAAAGACTGAAGAATACTGGCCCGAGCAAGTGTCCAGCCTTCTCTGTAGAATTGCAAGGAAATCAGAGCCCACCTTTCTGTTGATAAATGCGGGCATTACAGCTTCCTCTTTCGAGTTCAGAGACTGGAACTGCAGAGTGCTAATGGCCTACTTCTGAACTCGGCAAGAAAAGTATATTGTAAGCTTTGACAGACTCAGGCTGTGCTGCTGGGCTATTGGGGACTGACCGATGACTGGAGTAATCTCTTACAGCTGCGTGACGCTTTTTCTTATTTTATCTGTAGAAGCCACGGATTACACTGTGGTGCTTAAGTTAGATCCCAAGTCATGTTTGAACAGTATCAGTGATATATTTTATTTTCTTGTTCACGAAGGTGATAAAATCAAGTAATTCAGGTCCATCCTAAGCACTTAATGTTTCAGGGTTGGGCTTTTTGACAAATACTAATTTCGACCCCCTTGTATCGCAATTACTGAATACTTCTGAAATCAGGGAAGTTTGGGGCCTTCCCTCTTCTGGGGTAGTTTGGGGAATGCTAGAATATTTGGATCTAAATACTTGGAGTGTTTTTTTCTTGTTTTTTTTTTTTGATTTTATTTATTTTTTGGCTGTGTTGGGTCTGTTGCTGCGCGCGGGCTTTCTCTAGTTGCGGGGAACAGGGCTACTCTCCGTTGCGGTGCGCGGGCTTCTCATTGAAGTGGCTTCTCTTGTAGTGGAGCACGGGATCCAGGCGCATGGGCTCAGTAGTTGCAGCACGTGGGCTCAGTAGTTGTGGCTCATTGGCTCTAGAGCGCAGGCTCAGTAGTTGTGGCACATGGGCTTAGTTGCTCCACGGCATGTGGGATCTTCCTGGACCAGGGCTTGAACCCATGTCCCCTGCATTGTCCCGTGGATTCTTAACCTCTGTGCCACCAGGGAAGCCCATTTGGAGTGTTTCTGCATGGGTTTTTATAATTTGTTTCAGAGCTGTGGGCAGTTGAGAGTTTTCAACGTGTAAGATTGTCATCATAAGCTTCCTCGACACTCTGCCTTGTTTGAACTCAGAGTGGTAATCCAACCATTTCTTCAGATATATTCGGGCTTTGTAGTGGTGCAGCATAAGAGAATTTTGAAATGTGTATTTATTTTAGTCAAAGCAAATGGGTTTTCAGGAGTGTTTCTTACTGGGTGGGTCGCTTTCAGCTCTTAAGTTCTCCTTTTGTCCACTGGCTTTTTGCATGGTTGGGAGGATTCTCTGAAAATACTTTCCATAGTCTGGGAGTCCTGCCTGGCTAACTGTGAAACCACTGGTCTCTCTTCTGATTGGATAAGGGGTGGGGGGAGTTCCTAAGAAGCCGTCTTTTCTACTTTTGTGGCAGGCCCAGGGAGGAAGGCTCTATCCTGGCTGTATTTTGCCACTAACCCCCCAGTATTAACTATCCTGATGCAATGCTTCCTGCCCTTTTCACATTAGTTTTTAAGGCTGTGTCCTAGGATTTCATTAATGGTTTTAGTATGAGGAGCAGGGCCCAACAGTGGAAAAGGGGTTTAAAAGAAAAAGCCAGTTTATTGATGAACAAGTTAAGCACCACCATTGTCTCCATTGGGAAATTCTGGTTGCTTTGAGGCATCTGACAGGTTTAGATGTACGTGTAAAGTGACTGAAACATTATTGGCGGGGGTAGATACAACAATGGCGAGTGCTGTTGTTTTTACATATAAACTGAAAAACTGCTGCTAATGGTGGGAAATGTTAATTATGTGAGAACATATTGAACTTATATTCTCTGGCATGAACTTTTAAAAAAAATGCATGAACTGTGCTGCTTTTTTATAAGCACAGCTTTCTAATTATCATAATTCAGTTCAGCTCCGCTCTTGGATGGAGTTCAAGTGCAATCTCAATTTAACTTGAAAGGAGGTTTTTTTTTTTATTTTAACTGAGAATGTTTAAGAAAATTTGAAAAGTTCATCCAAGAATGTTGTCTGCTTAGGTGTGGTTAATTGGGGGGATGAAATGAGTGGCTTTCTGTAATAGTTAATTAGATCTGAATATTAGGAAAGAGGCTTTTTTTTTTTTTGCTTTGTACTGTATCCAAACCTGCATCTTGTGCTTTTTTTCATAACCAGATGCTATGTGTTGTTGAGTTCTCTTTGAAAACCAGTGTCTTTTCCCTGATAGTAAACTAAATAGATATTCTGTTACCATCAATGCTATAATCTCTGCAAAGATAGGAACCTGTTTTGAGAGAGTAGAAAGAAAGAATTGCAGAAATCTTATGAATTCATTTGCCAAAAATCACTGTTAATCTTTTATACCACCCAAGACTTTAGAAGGTGATATCCTTATGTGGTCATACTTAATGGCATTTTGTAAAGGGAGTCATCTTTGACAGCATTTATTCCAGTGTCCTTTACATTTTCTATGACCTTAGTGTCTTTTCAAAAAAAAAAAGAAAAAGTTAGTGAAGCCCAGGCGCCAAATCCTCTGTGGAATCAGTTTTAATTGGAAAAAAGAACATCTTCAGCTGGACCTTCCGACTTTCGTCCAGTCTGACTTCTGCTAAAATGCAGACTTCTGCCCGCGGAAACCAAATGACTTCATTTGCTCTGGCACTTAAGAGTCCGAATTCACTTCCCTGGTGGTGAAATAAAAGGAGCCAAGTGTTTTAAATAGCCACTCCCCGAGGCCCGCCTGCCCAAGTGTTTTGAGAAAAGCGCATTGTCTGCTTGCAGCTCTAGCTGGGAGCTGGCCTGGCTCGCCCTCCCCCCAACCAGACAGCTCCGTTTCTGAAGTTGACATCTGGTTTTCTCTCTGTTCACCTGATGTATACCACACACGTGCACACATGTGGCGTGCACGCATGTGTCCTGCAGGTAACACAAGTCTTTGACATTGAATGTGTGTATGTTTCATGTCACTCCTGGGATAGGGGGAAGCTCACAGCTAATAGCACAAAATAAAATGTAAACACAGTAGCCACCCCACATGCCGCTGCTGCTGGGTTTCTGTCTAATGGTGCTTTCTGGGTAGGCGTGCCTATTGTTGTGGCAGCAACAGGCGGCAGAAGTTGGGGCACCATATGGCGGCTGTGGGCCTCAGATAAGCTGTCTGGTAATTTAGCTCATCAATAGCATTTTGATCTGCTTCATTTTCAGATCACCCATCACCGTGGCTGGGGGTATCTTGGGGGCTGATTCCGAAACCATTGAAACCTCTGTGAGCCAATGCTTCCTTTGGTGGAATCTGTTTCAGCCCTTTCTCCTTTTCATTTAAAAGCTTTTGGGAGACAATGGTGGTTGGTAAGAGTTAGGAAGAGCTTGCATCAGCTGAGGGAACCTTCAACCCCATCTTGAAATCTGGAATGCTTAGAAGACCTCATCAGGTATTTCCATTGACAGAAAAGCAGAAAACAAGCTATTTAATAGCGTTTCATACTGGCAGAGCCAAGAAATTCCCATAATTCAAAATTTGCTTTTGTTCTAAATACTGGGAGGATAAGACCAATATGGTTCTTATTTTGACAAAATGTTTCTAGTTTTGTTGTGCATTAAAAATACCTCCCTAATTTTCTTCCACCTTTCATCAAGTGCAAAAATGATTAATATCTATGTAACTGAAAATCAAAGGAAGTATTATCTGTGATTCGGAGGCAAAAAGCAGCTTCCTTTATGACTAGGAATTCTTAAAGAGGGAAATGCTTCTAGAACATCTCTACTCAGATGTTCAGTGAAGCTGAAGCAAAACTAAAATCTCTGCCACTGGTGAATCAACCGGGGGACTCCTGCCTTGAGTTGCTGGGGCCATTTCAGGGATTCTGCACATAGTAGGTGGATTAGTGGAAATTTCCATGATGTGCATGCCCATGTGCTTATCAGCCATGTGAATCTCATTCAGCAAACATTTGTGTCCCTGATGTGTGCCAGGCACTGGGGAAGCCAGGGTAAGACTGTCTGTCCCTTTCCCCACCCAGCCTCTCTGCACATTCTCAGTCTCCTTTCCAGGCCTCCCGCCTTTTGAATTTGGGGTTTCTAATTCTTGCTACACAGATCTGTTTACATGGCTAATGCAGGATGGTTCTGACTCAAACCCAGGGCAGCCTCTTTCCACGCCTGTCCTAGGGAGTCTCTGCCTCACCAGTGATTCCTTCCTGAGCACGTGCATCACAGCCTCCATGGAGCTTTCCACAGACTGGGTATCAGCCCTGGAGCCTTAGGAGGGCTGGGATAGGTGCAGTGTTTCTGTATTTCTAAGAGACCCCAGAGTGGTGTCCACCTCTGATTGGGAATTATTACTCTAGGTATTCTAACTTTTATCCTCAGATGGAATCAGGCTAAATTTGCCTCCTAACTCTCAATGGGATTTTTCCTGTATCTGTGAGGTGATGTACCTAGGAGCATATACTGACTGTTTATGGAATTCACTAAGATCTTTTTGGTTGGTTTTAAAGATACGGCTACACAAAAATGCGCAGGAGAAGCAATACAATGAGCAGAACCGCCTTCTCCATGCTCAGCACGCATCTGTTATCCCTTGGGAAGGTAGCAGTTGTTTCCAGATGTGATTATAGAGGTGAGCCTCAGGCTCCCTGGCAAGGGGTTTGAGGACTAATTCTTGCCTGGCTGTTTGCAGAGGTAGTTTTCATTTTTGAGTAGTGGGGATGCTCATAGAGGGTCTCACGTGGTGCACCTTGATATTGCAGAGTGAGGGCATAGGAAGGGTGATCGTGACAGCCTCCCAGAGATGAGCATGGTTTTGCTGCTGATAAACCATACTCGGCTTTTTGTTCTTTCCTTTCTTCTCTCTTCCTTCCACCTTAGGCACTTTGAAATCTAGGGGCTCCCAGTTCTGCATAGAACTGTTACATTGAAACATTTGCAGGGGTTACATTGAAACATTTGCAGGGGTTGCTGTATGCCAGGGATTTGGTGATCAGCCAAGGGTGGTCAATGAATGGCCATCAGTAAAACACCCCTGCAGAGTTTCCAATTTAGCAAGGGAAACAGGCATGTGAAGAGATTAAAGAGATCATCACAATCCAGTGGGGAAGCTGTGTTTTTCATATTTCATGAGTTCCAAGGTGCAGTTTTTTTCCCCCATATTTGAACATTTCGAAATTAGGATGTGTCCTGCAATCATGGCTGGCCAGGTGGTGGTCATGACCCGTGATGTGGTTGCGTACACTTATCACAGCCTGCAGAACAAATGCAGTGGAGAGGAAGAAAATTCCAGTCAGTCGCCAAGCATTCTTAAGAATGTATTTGATGTCGCCAACGCTCTTATTGACACAGAGGGCAGTACTGTGTGGAAAAGCATGGATGTTGATCTCTCTGAGAAGTTGTTTTAGTATATCTTACCCACTTTTGTTTGCTTATATAGTTTCCTTTTTATATCTGCATAAGATTGACATATGATAAAGTTTCAATATTTATAAAATACAGTTTCTAAGTGATAAGGCTGTGCTCTGGCAACGTGTTTCGCAACAGTATTTCTTAGAAATAAAGTCATACTGCATTTAACAATCACTGGTGTCTTAGAGTTGATGAGATGTTGATGAAATATGTTTGCATCTCTTTCCAAAAGGATCTGGGAGATTATACATCATTGACGGGTTGCTTTGAGGGAGTGGATTGGGAAGGGGAGGGGCTTTCATTTTTATACATTTGTAGATTTCAGGAACATACATTTTCTTAGGTAATATCAGAATAAAGGGGAAAAAAAATCCAGTGGGGTAAGTGCTCATGTTATATCCAAAGAGTTGTGTTGCCCAGTGGTGGGGACTAAGGAAACCTTTGTAGAGGAAGTGATGTTGGAATTGGGCCTTGAAGGGAAAGCGTTTTTTTTTTAATTTTATTTTTTGGCCAGATGCCGTTTTGGGATTAGAGTGGGACTAAGTTGTTAAATAAACAAACAAACATCTCCCCCACCCCCTAAATACTCTCCAGAGTAATGAACTCAACCCTAAAATACTAATAAAGAAGTTTCATTGCCAGTCGTGAGCCAGTATAGATCTAAAACTTGGCTATGAACAGTTAATGAAAGAAGCAAAAGGGAAGGAGGGGACTGGTTGTGGGGAGCTGGAAGCTTGCTGATTCTGGTTTGGAAAAAGGCAGGATAATAGCATAGGCTTAAAAGCACACGTTTGGAGTCGGACACACCTCAGTGGGACTCTTGGCTCAGCCACACTTGTTCTGTACCCTTGGACAAATTACTTCCTCTCTGAGCCTCGGTGTCCCCGTCTGTACATTTTAATAGAATGCCTCCTGTGTGCCCGGCACATAATACATGCTCAGCAAACAGCAGCTTCATGTGCTGTCTTGTTACACCAGGTCTCCCTGGATTTCCTGCCAGGTCAGGCTGGACGTTGACTCTCGAAGAACACCCGAGGCTGAAGCAGTTGCTAAGAAGAGCCAGACTTATGGTCTCAGGCGAATGATTGAAATCCAGGAGAGGTGAGGCATCCCATAAAGTCCTAGACCATTTATCTCTTTGAACCACACTTCCCCGATTCATAAAGTAGAGGAAATCCATCAGTAAATACGCAATATCTGAGGTCATTCCTTGCCAAATGGTAATACCAGTTAAATGGGAATGCTTCCAAAGGTGGGTAGCATGGTGCACCTATATCCACTCGAAAGGAAATGTCTTCCTTAGGTTCTTGCTTGGAAGCCACTCTCCCAGCTTTGGGATTGGGTTCTGAAAGTTCTTTTCCAAGGTGTTTGTATGGAACTCATCTTTTCATAGAGAAGCTATGCTCAAGGCCCTGGACCTGTTGGTAAAGCCATTATTGAGGAATCCCTGCTGGAGTTCTGAGGGCATCAACTCTGTGTGTGAGAGAACAAGAGGCAGAGAGGTACCTCCCCCTACCTTTGCTGGCCTAATTGCACCTCTTAACCTGTTTAGAGACAGGCTGCTTAACTTCTCTGTGCCCTCAGTTTCCTCATCTGGAAAATGGACTGGTGTGTTACCCACTTTGAAGGGCTGTGATAATATGTAGATAAGAGCTAGCTCAGTAGGCTAGAGCTGCAGGTGTGACTGCTGTCAGACTTATCCTGTTCCTCCAAGTACTCCAAGCTCTGGAGTTAAATCTCTGCCCCTCTCATCAGATTCCTTTCTCTGGGCCTTAAATATAATTCAAATAATAATTCACACTCATGTGTGAATGGCAGATCATCTCTCTGCCAGTATATTTGCATATTTTAAGACAATGTTTGTTAGTCCGAGATGAGTGTCTAAGTTGGGTTAGTATTGAGGTACTTCCTGGGCAGATGAGCTGAATCCTTTCTGGATGCTGGTTGGTAGAAACCTGTGTTTTCAAAGCCAGAGGCCCTAAGCTGGTCTTGCTCCACTTGACACCCAGGTACACTTCAGGGTGTGTCCATGTGCCCGTGTTTTCAGAGCGGGGCCACTCCCAGTGACTGGTTTGAGCAGTTAAGACTGCTTTGTGTGAGCCTAGGCTGAGGACCACCTGCATTTTTGCTCAAGTCTTCTTAACCGGGGTATATAGAACTGTGTGTTAATCTGGTTTCCTAGTTTAAATTAAAAATTGAGGTTAAAAATTGTTAAGAGAGATGAATAGACTAGTTGGGAAATAAAGGCTTTTAGAGGCAGGCAGACTGATAGTTGAAGAGGGAAGAAAGGTAGATTTAAAAAAAATGGTTTACAACCTGTGAATCAACTAAAAGTCACTGAATTATACTTTTAAAAGGGTATGTGAATTATATCTCATAGAAAAAGATGAAGCACAGTACTCCCAGCACTCCTCACACAGTGAGTACATTTGTTTTGCTGGTCAAGTGATTTAAGATTGATATTCAGAGCAGTGACCTAATAATAAGGGTTTACATCTCTGCTAGTTTACTGGTTTTAGTGCAGAGCCTAAAGGTTATCCATTAGAAGTATCTACAGTGGAAGGTTTTTTTACTTAAGAAGGAATAACTTCAGTAATGTGGGATGACTTGCTCCTTAATGATAAACGTTGACTATGTTAACCGCCCGTATGGCTTACAGTTTAAACAGCCTGTGAACTAAATCATAAAAGATAAATAAACTAGGAGATCACGAGGGAGAGAGACCTGGAAGGCACGTGAGGCCACAAGTTAAGTATCGAATCTGATTTAAGTTGATTTAAGATGGGGAAAAGTTGAATCCAGCATAGGTTAATTTATACCTCGAGTTTCAGGTTCTACTCTGCCCACTTTCTTCTTTTTTCTTTTTTTCTTTCTTTATTTATTTTTTGCGGTACGCGGGCCTCTCACTGTTGTGGCCTCTCCCTTTGCGGAGCACAGGCTCCGGACGCGCAGGCTCATCGGCCATGGCTCACAGGCCCAGCTGCTCCGCAGCATGTGGGATCTTCCCAGACCGGGGCACGAACCCGTGTCCCCTGCATCGGCAGGCGGACTCTCAACCACTGCGCCACCAGGGAAGCCCTGTTCTTTTTTTCTTTTTTTAAAACATCTTTATTGGAGTATAATTGCTTCACAATGGTATGTTAATTTCTGCTTTATAACAAAGTGAATCAGCTATACATATACATATATCCCCATATCCCCTCCCTCTTGCGTGTCCCTCCCCCCTGCCCATTTTTTTCTTAATTTTAACTTTTAATTTATTGCTGGGTCCTCCTACCAGATGCGCACTGTCTTCCTCATAATAATGTTTGTGGTAGTTTTTATCCACTTGTATTTCTAAAGGATTGTTCTCTACCGTTCCTTGTGGCTGGGTAACTTCTGGCCTGGTGCAGTCCTGGTTTGGGCTGCTTGTGGCGCAGCCCTTAATTGCGCCCTCTTTTACTGTCAAAATGTCCCAGTTTGGAAGATAAGTGATATGGTCATCCTACGAATAGGAACTGTTGAGGAAACTCGCTGACTCCCTTTAATTAAGCAGAATAGAGAGGAAAATCTCAAGCAGGAGACTTTTGAGGTACCCTGACATTGAGCTCATAACAGTGTTATTCTTGGAGCGTCCCAGGCTGTTTCTGAGCTTCAATAGAGGGGAGTTTCAGAGAACAACTTTTCCTATAAACCTCTGCTAGTTTCAACCAAATTGTTTCAAACCCTCTGCTATTCTGTGGATCAATTCATAATGAATTAAAAAAACAATGTCTCATCATTCATGGGAATGATTCAGCACTGGTTCATTTCCTTTCGGACTTGCAAAGTTCAATTTAGAAGTTTTTCCCAGTGGAATTCTGAAAGTTTTGTACTGTGTGAAATTTGGGGATTTCAGATTACAGATTTTAAAACCTGTAGTTTTGGCGCTCTTGACATTCTTAGTTTCAAACTTGCTTATCTTTGTTGTTTGGGAGACTGTAATGATGTCCTATGATGTGCCGAAATACATTGGACCCAGTATCCACAGGGGATTGGTTCCAGGACCTCTGTGGATACCAAAATCCTCGGATGCTCAAGTCCCTTCTGTAAAACGGTGTAGTATTTGTATATAACCTACACACATCCTCCTGTATACTTTAAATTATCTGTATAGATTACTTATAATACCTAATACAAATGTAAGTGCCATGTGAATAGTTGTAAATACAGTGTAAATACTAAATGTAAATAGTTACCAGCTTGTGGCATATTTCAAGTTTTGGTTTTTTTTGAACTTCCTGGAATTCTTTTTTTTTTCTCAAATATTTTCGATTTGAGATTGGTTGAATGCGGATTTGGAACCTGTGGATACAGAGGGAAAATGGAGTGGAATCTTAGAAATTTAAGAAATTTTAGTACTTTGCCTAAAACCAAAAATAATTGTAATGACACTGTTCAATTCCAGGTGATTCTTTTAACAACACTATTCATTTAGTTATTTTATCATGTGCTTTAGGCAGTAACTTGGGCAGGTGTTCAGTTTGAAAGAATGGCTTCTGGCCTTTGCTGTTGAGAATTGGGAGAACTGTTTCCTTGTTGGGGTGGTTCACCGGGAGAAGGCATTTGAGGGTCTTCCCAGGGCTGGGGTCTTGGTCCCTCTACTTCCAGCTGTGTGGGTTGGATAGCCCTTGGTCTTGGCTCTCCCTGTGACCTTGGGCAAGTCACTTGAAAATCTTTGCTTTCCCTTTCTGGGAATATGATCCAGCCTGCTTTTGAGCCGAGCTTTAGATTAAAGAGAGAAAATGTGAGAGCCTTAGGCCAAAAGGTCCTGGAGCAGTGTTGTTATCTGAGTCATCCCGTCCACAACCCCACACTCCCTTCCCCTTTATGGAGGAGGAGCAGTACTGCTGAGTCTATTCCTTAACTCTTCTAGTAATTAGTTGTGCTAATTCCCAGGCCACCCTGGGAGAATTTGGATAAGAAAGGAAGGCTGACAGGCCAGGTTCTGTCGTAAGCCCATTCTTCAGCATTACCTTAATTTAAACCTGAGAGCTTTATTTGTGGTTGAAGAAAGTGAATCTCAAGAGAGGTTTAGTAACCTGCCCAAGGTCACACAGCCAGTGCAATGGGGACCAAAATTTGAAGCCAGTTCCTAGATCTGTGTGACTTCACGACTGCCAGGCTAAAAAAGACTGCATATTAAGTCACCTGTGGCATTTGAATGGTGTTTAGATTGTGACACTGAAACAAGGTAGACTTCCCCTCTTTTGGTGTATTTGTGCAGAAAAGGCAGACTTCTTAATACTTTATTTTGTTTTGTGTTCTTGGTGGCCCATTTTACTCTATTTTCAAAACAAACCTGTGGCTAAGGTCCTAAGATGTTAGGTGTGACCCACTCAAGCCTTTCCTAGGGGAACTGCCCCACCTTAGTCGTTCATCTTCTTGAGAGGGGGCAAGATCACCTCCCCACTTTAGTGTCAGTCTTCAAAGACTGTGGGGACCCAGAATGCCTCACCTCTCAGACTGGTTATTTGAAAATGAGAGGCTGTCTGGGGTCTGGGTTGATCGAAACTGCTCTATAGTTGTGTTGGGGGCTCTGGCAAGAAGCTGATCTGGTTTGGAAGCCTGGAACTGGACCTGCCAGTTTATCTGGTTTTCCTTTGGAATGTGCTCTTGTTGGCCTGCAGGCAGAGTAAGTTATCCCCCTCTACCACCCTGAAGGCCTGGATATGGAAATGCCTCCATGTTGGGGGTAGGGTTTTTAGGTAGATGACCTTTGGGAGTACTTGGGAACTAGGGAGATGGGGTGAATTTCTCCCCTCCGCACCCAGGTGACCAGCTGGAAAATATGTTTTAGGCAGTGATGTGGGATGGACAGTGGCAGGGGCAGAAGGGAAAAGAGAGTTAACTGCTTTCTTTAGAGCCCTTAGTAATCAGGTCTCTGAAATAGACAGCAGGGACTTTTTTTTTTTTTTTTTTTTTTTTTTTGCTGTACGCGGGCCTCTCACTATTGTGGCCCCTCCCGTTGCGGAGCACGGGCTCCAGACGCGCAGGCTCAGCGGCCATGGCTCACGGGCCCAGCCGCTCCGCGGCATGTGGGATCTTCCCAGACCGGGGCACGAACCCGTGTCCCCTGCATCGGCAGGCGGACTCTCAACCACTGTGCCACCAGGCAAGCCCCGACAGCAGGGACTTTGAAATGGGATTGCTAATGGGGTTGCTACCCATCTTTGGTGTCATGGTTGGTTTTTAGTGGAAGGTTGTGGGATAGTTGATACTGTCACTGTTGTTCACCTAATTCTGCTGACTCTGGGCCAGAAGAGGTTGGGGCACTGATGGCCAGTTCCTAGGACTTGTGCTCCTGTCTTCCCCTCCTTCCCTGTACTGGTTTGCCCCCTTCTTAGAGTTGTCATATATTTCCCAGTGCCTTTTGGGTACCTCTGCTGTTGGCCATTTTGGTGTTGCCCTAATGTTGTGTAGATCTCTCTAGTGCTATATATATTAAGCAAATATAAAAGCATGGCTTTGAAGTCAGACCCAGGTTCCAGTCCCTGTTCTGCATATTGGCTGAGAGGTATTGGGGAAAATTATTTAGTCTCTCTGGGCCTCTGTCTCCTTATCTGAAAAATAAAAATAAAAAGAATAAGTAAAATATGATGGAATGGCCCACAGTGAGCTTCTCCATTGGTTGCCCCAACCCATTCTGAAGTCTCCTGCTTCCTCTGTCCTCCAGTTCTCTGTCCAGGATCCTGAGGGTTTTGTCCTAACCAGAATGGACCAGTCTGACAGGAGCTCACTTATTTGCTTTTCCATCTTCCTCCTTTGGGTTTAGTTTTAAGCTTTTTTCCAGCTTCCCTTCTTGCTGGATTTCCTGCTCTGTTGTTTTTCTCTCTTCAGACAATTTCCCTTTTGCTTTCATATTTTCACACACACAGCCACACAGACACACACACGTGCCGTCCACTTCTTTCACCCTTTCTCCTCTGCTTTTATCACTTTGAGATCTTAAAGAGACTGCCCCTTCAGTTTCCTAGGTTTCACCCAAAATGGTCATCAGCAAAGCACCACTTCTTGATTCTGCTGTCTTTCACGTTGGAGAGCGTAGGATCTCTTGACTTAGGAAGTTACCGGCACTTCCGGTAACTATTTTGAAAAGACATAACTCATCCTGATTCTCATTACATTTTTGAATTTGTGGAATTACATACATTTCTTCCACTTACCTGTTTGACCTTGGGCAACCTGTTTATTTTTTTTGAACCCAGTTTCTCACCTGTAAAATGGACATAGTAGTGCCTTTCTCATGGGTTATAGTGAGGGTTAGCACGATGCCTGGCAGAGTGTCTCATTAACGTTATCTGCCAATTATAATTACGGCTGTTATTACATCACCCAGTAGCCATGACTTAGAGTGCCAAGTATCTCTTCTCTTAGCATCTTTCTGTCTTTTTGAAGGAGGGGGACAGGAGCAGTGCCTTATTTTTATTTATTTTAGATTTTCAAAATTTTTATTATGAAAAGTTCAGTATAGTAGAGGGCAGTGAACGTCCCTGGACCATCATGACTTAGCAACAATCATCACCCCGTGGCCATTCTTGTTTCTTCTAAATCCCTGGTTCCTTTTCCACTAGATTATTTTGAAACAATCCAGATGTCATACCATTTTATCTGTAAAGGTTTAGTATGTATTTTAAAAATATAACTCTTTTTAAAAAACACCAACTCTAATATCATCACGCCAATATTTTAATAATAATTCCTTAATGTAAAATATCTAGTGGCTGTTTAGTTTTCCTTGATTGTCTCATCACTGTTTTTCCATAGTTGGTTTGTTTAAATCAGGGTCCAAACAAGATCAAAGGTTATCTTTGGTGGTTCTGTTTCTTAAAACTCTTTGAAGATCTCTTCCCTCCTTTATTCCCCCTTTCGGGTGATGTGTTTATAAAAGCCTGTTTCTCTTGTCGAGTTTCGCTCATTCTGGATTTTGCAGTTGCATTCTCTTAGTGCTGTTTATCATGCTCCACTATCCTCTTTATCTCCTATAAATTGGAATTTAGACCTAGAAGCTTGGTCTGTTTGAGGTTTAATGTTTTTTAAGGCAGGAATATTCCATAACTAGCAATCCACCAGGAGGCACGGATGTCCAGTTGTCTCTTTCTTTGTGTGTTAGCCACTGATTTATGATCTCTGCCTATATCTGTTGTTTCATATGGGCTTCGTAAACTGGTCATATTCCAGTTCTCTCATTCCTACTTCATTTATTAGCCAAAATACTCTTATAGAAACTTTCTATCCTCAACTGTTTGGTTAACCTGGCATATAGTTGTACAGAAAAGGCAGGTATGTAGTTTCTTTTGTTTGTTTGTTTGTTTGAATATCATTATGCAATCGTGGATTTAAAATTGTCGGATTTTTTTTTTTTTTTTTGCGTGGTACATGGGCCTCTCACCGTTGGGGCCTCTCCCGTTGCGGAGCACAGGCTCCGGACGTGGAGGCTCAGCGGCCACGGCTCACGGGCCCAGCCACTCTGCGGCATGTGGGATCTTCCTAGACTGGGGCACGAACCCGCGTCCCCTGCATCGGCAGGCGAACTCCCAACCACTGTGCCACCAGGGAAGCCCTGTCGGATGTTTTTGACTCCGTGTAGTTTCCTCTTCCTATTGATGCTCAAATTGTACAATCTTTGGGCAGTGCGAGTTTCTTTAGTTGGCTCCTGTGTCCTTTTGATGTGACCCTTATTGATAGCAGCTTCCTTGCTATCCTGTGTCTTTTGTATTCTTGGATTTAGAATGAACCATTTCTACAGAGCTTGGTTTCTTTTAATGGGAAATGCTATTTCAGAGCTACAACTTGGATAGGGTCTCTGTCACACACCCCTCAGTCTCATCTTGAAGGCCAAAGCTCACATTAATTTAGGCTTCACAGAAGACTTTAATCATTGCTTTCAGTCCTGTCTCCCTGATGGTTTGTTCTGTGCCTTGTTTAAATAACCAGAAGGTGAGAGATTCCTTATCTTATTACCACTCTGAGCCATTCAGACTGCAAGCTATATTTTGATGATATTGTTGGGGTCAATTTACACACATGTGTTTGAATAAATACTGGTTGAATTGTTTTGTACCTTTCTCTTCTAAAGTGTTTAAAATAGAATATATTTAATCTCTCACTCATTTAAAGAATTTATCACTAATACATTATTTTTATAAGCTAAAAAATTTTAAAGCTCTAGTTTTAGGCAGCTTTATGCACTGGAGTCCTAGATGGAACACGGCTATTCTGCTGTTGTGGGAATACAATAGTAAGCCTTTAAGTCTAAAATGAGTGTTTTTTGTTTAATGAGTCTCCTATTAGACTTATTTTTAGTAATTTCTGTCTTTGCTTTTTGGAAATTGTTTGATGCCCCTGTTCGTGCATCACAGAATATGCACCTAGGCCAAAAGAAAATCTCATTTTAAATACATCTACAGTGCTCTCTTCAGAGGTTCCATTCAGGCCTGGAGTTTCAGTTTCAGTAATACTTTTTTGTTTTGTTGGTGAAACAAAGCCGTATGCGTTCACAGTCCAGCCAACACAGCCTCACAACAGAATGAGTGAGTAGTACTGAAATTATCACCATTCATGACATCCCTGAGAAATTAACCAGCATCCTGTCCTGTGAAACTTTGTATACTCATTTAATATCCCTACCACACCCCTTCCCACCGCCCCCCCTCCTTTTTTTTTTTTAAAGGCGGCAAGCTTCATTTAATGGTTCCTCTGTGTTATGAAAAGTACAGTAGAGTCGGGGTTTATTCCCTTCCCCTTCCTCCAGGGGCACAGAGAGAGGGTGAGGAGCCCTATAATTTACAGGCAGGCCTCTGTGCCCCGAGGTTAAACTCGTTTCACAACGGGAATTTTCTTTATGGTCCTGTGGCTCCCTAACACAGGGGAGGCAAGTGGTAAAAGCTACCAAAGAAAAGCTGGGCTGGAGCCACTGACGTCGTGTCAGTAAATCTGTTGGAGGAGCCCGGCTGGGCAGGGCCTGCCAGGCAGCCCTTGCACTTTGGCCTTGCCTGGTCCACTCGTCTTACTGCTGCTTCCACCCCCCGTGGCCCCCCTCCCCCTCTCCCCTGCCATTTTTGTCTTCTTTTCCCCCTTCCCTCTGTGTGACTGGACTGGTGTTGAAACCTGTAAACGGTTTGAAAGCCACCCCTGAAACTGGTCCTGTTCTTAATGCCCCTAGGAGGAGGGGCAGGGAAAACCCAAGGATTGGTGGGCCAGGGAGGCTTGAAAACTTTTCGCTAGTGGGCTTTCTTGATGATGAATGAATCTATGGGGCCGTTACGGGGAGCAGCTAGAGGTGCCAGCTTCTGACTCTACTTTTAGAGAGTTTTGCTTTTCAGGACTGATGTGCCTGTGTGTGATGTGTGTGGAGGGGGGAAAGAGAAGACTGGTCAGAGGATGGGTGGAAATACTGAATTGCAGTCTTCCTGTAGAGGCTGATTTAAGAGAGTGAGTTCCACCCTGAGTCCTTTATTACCCATTACTCATTGGTCAGCTAACCCTGAACTCTTTCCCTGGTTTGCAACTGTAGCAGTTAAATTTAGAGCTACATGCTGCTTTCCATCTTGGGTATTTAGAGTCACAACCCCAGATGCGCCTGAATTAAAATATTGCTGTGCTAAATCTATTTTTACGTCTAGGGGAATGATATCTAAAAATAAACCTCATCCCACCTGTTATTCACTTTTGGGAAGTTTGGATGCTATCAAGTCACAGCCCACAGGTTAGGCTTTTGATCATGGCTTCAAATGTGGCGTCCACATTCTGCTTTTCCTGCCCTTGGTGTGATGTTTTCATTGTTTCATTAACCATTGTCCTCCTGTTTATTTTGCTGTGAATAGTCGTTTGCAAATAAGAGTGAAGCATAGGTTCAGATTGGTTTTCAAGTTCCTGAGTCTTAGGGTCAGAAACGTATTAAAAGCAGTATCTTATCCATGAATCATTAGATGAGTCAGTTCCTGAAACCACTACAAGCCTCATAGTTCTTGGCTACAAGCAAAAGCAGGAAATCCAGGCTTCAATAACTTCCTTTCCCAGTCCTGGCTATAGTCGCATTGGTGGTTAGGTTCTGCTGCCTGCCTTTGTAAGTGGTAGAAAGATGTATGTCTGAGGAACAAAGACACTCAAGTCAATTTACTGAAACTGTTTATAATTTGTGGTCTTGCTCTGAATGTCAGGCTGCATTGGCATACCCTGCCCTGCGCAACTCAGCCAGGAAAGGCAGCTGGCTGGGTCCGCCGAGGTGCCCCCAGAAATGCACAGGAAATGTTTCAGGGAGCTTTAGTTAAGAGTCCAGTGAATCCTAAAACTTGAGGGCATGCAAGCAGACATTAGGGGCAGAAAGCTCTGGAGTCCATATGCATAGCTGAAGTATCAACTTCTTTTGTTTTGCTCGCCTAGTCGGGAGACAGAGAAGGGAGAGAGAGAAAGAAAGGGAAAGAGGGAGGGAGGGATGGAGGGAGGGAGAGAACACATGAGTGCCAGCCCGCCCAAGCTCTGGCCTGGCTCTCTCGCTCTTGCTTTTTCTTGCAGTTTACTTCCTTATGTACAGGGTCTTTTTTTTTTTTTTAACTCCTTTTGCAGTGTTTCAGGTCAGTCTTACTGACTTCAAAATCAATGTGATAACTCTTTTATTAAATATTGTAAAGAGTGTGGGAGAAACGTGAAATGCTGCCTCCCAAAGTCATGGGTCTCCACACCCTGTATGTATTTATTCTCTTTTATGAGCAGCCCCCCCACCGCCTTGTCTGCCTTCATAAGTCGGGGCAGACTCAGGCTGGTGTCTCTCTGCTGCTTTACGGTTTGCTGGTGAGCTTATGAACTTTTTCCATCTTAAAAAAAATTAAAATTGAGTGTGATGCGTTTTCAGTTATTAACTCTAATGTTCTTCTCCGATGCTCATTGGTGTTGGCCAGCTGGAGGATTTGAGAAAGTGGGACTGAAACTAGACTTTTTCCACTAGGTTTACATGGAGTCATTGGAAGGTCTGATAGGAGTCTAAAAATAGAGTGGGTAGACAAACCCTGTGAAAAAAGATGAGGAAAGAGAAGAGAAAAATGAACCGATGAGAAGTCACATATTGATGCCGTCTTTTAAATTGAGCTTGTTTCCAATTCATAGTTAGCGATAGCTCAGAAAGGTCAAATTCTATTTCAGCCTTTGTAAGGGATAAAGTAAAAGCAAATGCAAAAGTTTGCCTGCCTTCTTAATGAAGCCTGGCTGATTCAGAGCACAGCCAGGCTGGTGGGTGCCACTTTGTTCTTACTGGTCGTTTGTATTTGGGTAATTCTCTATTCAACTTCAGTCTGAGCTGAGAGGTTCTGATGAGTTTTTGAGAAAGTTGGACTCAGCTTCATTTCAGAGGTTGGACTGAGAGTCATAATATCTGACTTTGGTTTTCCAGATTTCAGGCTTGTCCCAAAAAACCCCCTTAATCCTAGGTGAGTTTGTTAGGAAATCACTGAAAATATATTCCCCTTATTAATGTGTGAAGAGTAACTGTCTAAACTTGGAAGAGATTCTTTCTTATGTTGTAAGAGATACAAACCCAGTTATTTTTATTTGTCCTGCATTGATCTGAGAGTTAATTTCTTTTTAATGTAGCTTTCAGGCTGGGAGTGCAGATTGAATCTTGAATTGCTTACCCTCTCTGGACCAAGTTGTTCAGGCTCAGGGATTGATTCATTAATTAAAATCAATGTAAATGGATTTGTAAGCCTCCTGTAACAGATTATCTTATTAGCAACCACACAGAGCAGCCCATGATCTGGGAGGAATGTGTTTGTTGCCCTAGGTGAAGTAGACCCCCCACTGATGGACTCTTTGGGTCTACTTTATGAAAAACCCAGATGCTTTTGTAAGGAAGGAAGGAGCCTTGCTTAACCTTTACACCGAACAGATCTTCCTATGGAAAATTATTTTTAGTATGCCTGCCCCGGAAGGCTTTAGTTCTCTGTGTGTATTTCTCTACCATGACTGTGTCTCTCCCCTACCCCTGCATTCATGATTCAAGGACAGTTTTGTGTACTGCCGGGTTCTGCCTGTTTCCAGGCAAGATTTCTGCTGAGAACCCTCCTGTAAAGAGGAAAGGAGGAACCAGAAATAAATTCCTATTTGATAACAACAAAGTGCTTTTTTTCTCCGACCCAAGCAACCAACAGGCAAACTACAAAGAAGACATTTATCTGTTATTTGAGGATCTGGCTGTACAGCTGTGCTTCCTTGCAGTGATGATAAGAAGACAAGATGGTACCTTTGGAAACCTTGTGGCTTTAACAAAGGTCAGAGTTCATTAAGCTGTTGTCATTTATATTGTCATTTGTTGTAATTGTGCCAGACAGGTAGATATCCTCTATAGTTAGACCAACTTACCCACCTTCTCTCTGATGTTTGGATCAAAGAGGGCTGTCTGATCCAAGCTGAGTTGAACTCTCTCTCCTGAATCTTTTGGGATTGAGACAGCAATCCTAGTTGGTCTTTGATGCTCACCCTACAGTTCAGGGAAAAGCTAACTGGGGAGTAGATGTTTGACCCATGGGTACACAGAAGCATAGAATTAAAACTGATTTGCAGAGAGAAAACAACAAAGCTGTTGTGCAGAGGAGGAGATGAGGGACCTTGGGAATAGTCTCATTTCCGGATGGTTTTCCATTTCCTGGTTTCCATTTCCCATGAGGGCTGGCTGCAGTTCCTGATTCGGGGTCATCTGATAGACCCCTTGGCCTTATAATGAACCCACGTTCCCCTACCCTTCTTTTTTTTTTTTTTTCCTTAGGTTAGTGGGAGTGGGTTTCTGTTAATTGAAACCAAAATGGTCTCTGGCCAACTAGTTTGCTGGGAAATAAGCCCTGTGTGGTGTTCTGGAGAGGCCCTACTGAGTGTGATAGCACACAGCTTCTGCTTGGTCTGCAAGGCAGGGCTGCTGTCCTGGACCCAGTTCTCCAGTATGGATTCTGTCTGAGGGAGCTAACCAGGTAGTAACAATAGGGTTACCCTCCTAACCTGTGTTTCAGACTGGAACATTTCCAGGCCTTATGTAGGCCTTTCTGCTGCCTGGTTTGCCATGTGGTTTAGGTCGTACGGGGGCTTGGTTCAAATGTGGCAGGTGAGGAATTTTTCCAGTCATACCCTTGGGGCACTGAGGAGTTCTGGTTGGCTGAGCACCTGGAAGGAGGCAGGCCAGGTGTGTCATTAGACCTGGATGTCCCTTCTAGTGGCGCCACCCTTCACTTCCTCCCCTGCCATCTCTGATCAGTGTGGAAAAGCATGCGCTCAGTGGCCTTTGGCAAATGCTTCCTGATGATAAATCCAGTGTGTATATTGTGCACGTGCTTCAAGCTTCCTCTGTCAGGGAACCTTCCAGGTTCATTTTATTCGCAAATGGATTAAATAGCAAATGCCTCTCTTGAGGAGACCTATAAGATGTGTGTGTGCCCCTGGGGATGGTGTCAGAAACAAAAGGCCTGCTTCATCTGCTGTTCCCCAGATTGGGGGGCATTGGGGGTGGCAGTATAAATGAGCAGGGAGGAAGATTTAGGTGAGACTTAACACTTAGAAATAGCAAAGTAGAAGTTGTTAAACAGGATAGAATTTGTTTTGGAAAACCCTTACCATGTACATTAAGAGACATATGCAGTATTTGTTGGCATCTTTTACAGATTTGAAACCATTTTTAGCTTAGGCTTGATATAACACGTTCTACCTGCGGGTTTTTTTTTTTTAACTGAGAAAGTTTGGAAACTTCCTCCTTTTTTTCTTTGATATAATTAATGTATAATATTATATAAGAAAGTGATTCACAGTTTTTAAAGGTTATACTCCATCTATAGTTATTGTAAAATATTGGCTGTATTCCCCATGTTGTGCAATATATCCTTGTAGCTTATTTTATACATAATAGTTTGTACCTCTTCATCCCCTCCCCCTATACTGCCCCTGCCCCTTTCCCTCTCCCCACTGGTAACCACCAGTTTGCTCTCTATGTCTGTGAGTCTTTCTTTTCTTTTATATTCACTAGTTTGTTGTATTTTTTAGATTTCACATATAAGTGAGATCATACAGTATTTGTCTTTCTCTGACTTATTTCATGTATCGTAATGCCCTTCAAGTCCATCCACCTTGTTGCAAATGGCAAAATTTCATTCTTTTTTTTCTATGGCTGAGTAGTAGTATTCCATTGTATGTGTGTATACACACACATACCATATCTTCTTTATCCATTCATCTGTTGATGGATACTTAAGTTGCTTCCATGTCTTGGCAATTGCAAATAATGCTGCTATGAACATTGGGGTGCATGTATCTTTTCCAATTAGTGTTTTTCGGTTGTATGCCCAGGAGTGGAATTGCTGGGTCATATGGTAGTTCTGTTTTTAGTATTTATGTTCTACCTGTTTTGTTCATAGTGTTTAGTTTGTATATTTAGAAAGTGGAAACCTGGAGAATTTTTTTTTCTTTAAATTGAGAAGGGATTGGAAAGGGGGACAACGTAGAAATTTGTTGGGACATGGACGTGAGGGGTTCAGGTTTAGACAGGTGTGTTCCCAATGTCACATCTAGTAAAAACATCTAATGTTTACATGATGTTTTACAATTTCCACAGTTCTTTTAATAGATTAACTTATTTAAACCCTCACAACAACTTGGTTTGTATAAGTGAGGAAATACAGGCCAGGAGATTAGGAGGCTAACCCAGGATCACACAGCCAATAACTGGTTAAACAGGGACTGGGTAAACCATCACTGGGATGCCACTTAACCATGCTTGTGGGCCTCCTTGGCTCTGCTCCTGTACTTTTGTCAGCCTTTGTTGTGAGAGGAGAATATGTTAGGACAAGGCTGCAGGAAGGTGATGTGTGGGTAGGGGAGGGAGGTCTGGGGGTGGAAAAGAAGTGGTTTTAAACTACCAGTTCAAACATGTCTCTCTGTAGTATTCAGAGCACAGAAAAGATCAGGAAGGGACTCAGACGATCTTGTCCACTGGATTTCAAACCAGGCTGAATATCTTTGTCACCTGGGGAGTTAAAACAAAATACTGACTCCTCCTGTTCAAGCTTGGATCTTCTAAATCAGAATATCCAATGGTGAAGTTTGGACCAAGGTTCTGAAACCTTCCCAAGTGATTCTTATGAGGTATCTGAGCCCCACTCAGTTCTGGCCCCATGTCTCTTTAATTTGAAAAGTTCTGTAAAATTTAGCTACTTGGTATTCCCAGGAGCCTGTTAGAGATGCAGACTCTGAGACCCCCACTCCAGGCCTGCCAAACTAGAATCTTGGCTTTAACAAGATTCCAGGTGAAGAGTATGCACATTAAAATTTGAGAAGCACTGCTAATGTCCCAGCAAAACGTCAGGGGGCTGTATGGTGGGGTAATTGCACATATTCTTTCTCAGTTTGTCATTTGCCTTTTGACTTTCCCTGTTACATAACTTTCCATGCAGAAATTAACATTACATCAAATTTATCAACTCTTCCTTTATGATTTCTAGGTTTTTCATTTGCGTGCAAAAGACCATCTTATCCTGAAATTATTGGAAAAATGTCTTGCACATAAAAAAATGAAGTCATAATATACTTTACATAGTTGAATATGTCTAGATTTTGTTTGATATGGTAGAAAGAGTGAGGTAGAGATCCAAACCTTTTAACTTAATGCTTGTCTTGTCCTAACACAATTCATTGACTCTTTTCTCTATAGATCGGTAAACTAAATTCACATGTGCTCCATTATCTACCTGGAGCTTTAATTACCATAGCTCTGTGAGAGGGGTTTTGCTGTATAATTCAGCTACTCACTTTTCATCACTTTCTTCTTTAAGATTTTTTTCCTGGCTTTTTTCACGGGTGTGTTTGTCTGTTTACACTTTTAGACGCACTTTGTCTAGTCAAAAAATTTTTCAGAAACTATTTTTATTGGGGTTCTGTTAAGTTTATAGATTAGTTTAGACTCATTCTATTTTTAAACATATTTTTGTCTTTTCTAAATTATATATACTAGTTATTCAGAAAATTTTTTCAGTAACAATCACACCAACCTTTGTAACAGGTGTTTTTCAAGTTTTAAGGATGTATCTTCTGTAGGGTTTTGTCTTCATAGAAACTCTCTAACTAACCATCCTATCTGGTGGGTGCCTATCCCTTCTCTTCCCCAGCCCAGCTGCCTGTTATCCTGAGTCATGTTCCTTTCCCTCAATAAAATTCATTTGTTGATGCTCTGACTGCTAGATTGTAAGCCCCACAAGGGAAGGTTCCATGTCTGTTTTATTTTCCAGCGGAATTGCTCAGTGTTTAGAAAATTCCTGGCAGTTGGTGCTCAATAAATATTTGTTAAATGAGTTGGAATGAGTGAAATCCCAGTAACCAGAGCTTCTGGCCCTCTAGTTGAAGATTAGCTTCATGTGGGATTGTCTGGACTTGGATCCTAGATAGAATTCAGCCCATAGTTTGAGAAATTATTCAAATGGATTAAAGTGAATATGTGGTTTTTGAGGGGAAGCAGTAGTTATCTACCAATTGAATCAAGGACTGGCCTGGAGTGTTTTAATCTATGAAAGTTGACAAAGTGGTCGAAAGTCACAGTGAAGTGTGGAGATTGATGATGATCGATAGCTAGTGCAGGTCTCGTCACTGGCCAGTCCTTTGGTAAATAATGCTCTCAGTCACATCCCACCACTTTGGGTTTAGCAGCGTCTCTCTAATAGATCATTCTGGTTAGGTTAATTTTTTTTTTAACTAGGGAAAATAAAATATTGCTGCAAAGAACTTTGGACCTTTTTTCTATTACTAAAAGTCCCTTACTGAAATTCGTATCATCTATTTATTAAACCCTTTCATTTTGGGTACAAATACCCAACTTGTGAGCACCTTATGGGCAGGAACAGAATCTTCATTCATTTTTTTTTTAAACAAATTAATTTTATTTATTTATTTTTGGCTGCATTAGGTCTTTACTGCTGCACATGGGCAGCGAGCGGGGGCTACTCTTCGTTGCGGTGCGTGGGCTTTTCATTGCGGTAGCTTCCCTTGTTGCGGAGCATGGGCTCTAGGTGTGCGGGCTCAGTAGTTGTGGCACACGGGCTCAGTAGTTGTGGCTCACGGGCTCAGTAGTTGTGGCTCATGGGCTTAGTTGCTCCGCAGCATGTGGGATCTTCCCGGACCAGGGATCGAACCCGTGTCCCCTGCATTGGCAGGTGGATTCTTAACGACTGTGCCACCAGGGAAGCCTCTTCATTCATTTTTATAACTCTTAACATCCAGGTGCTTGACAAAAGCTCAAGTAATGAGAGAAAAATCAAACTCTAAACATACCATGTATTTTAAAATTGTTGGAAGAAAAGTGACATTTTTATCTGTAGTGTGCAGTGGAAATAACTTTTGCGTATGTTCTAGTTTCCACTGGCTTTCTTAAAAGTCACACAGATCTTTCAGACTTTCCCTCCTATGATGGAAGAATTTCTAGAAATTATGTTTTTTTTTTTAATTAATTAATTTATTTTATTTTTGGCTGTGTTGGGTCTTCGTTTCTGTGCGAGGGCTTTCTCTAGTTGCAGCGAGCGGGGGCCACTCTTCATCGCGGTGCGCGGGCCTCTCACTGTCGTGGCCTCTCCTGTTGCGGAGCACAGGCTCCAGACACGCAGGCTCAGTAGTTGTGGCTCACGGGCCCAGTTGCTCCGCGGCATGTGGGATCTTCCCAGACCAGGGCTCGAACCCGTGTCCCCTGCATTAGCAGGCAGATTCTCAATCACTGCGCCACCAGGGAAGCCCTAGAAATTGTGTTTCTTGACTCTCATTTATTTCCCCCTCACTCTGAAACGAAAAGTGTGGGATATTTCGATGGAGTTGGTCAGTCATTTAAAACACTGTGGCTTTGGCTCTGTAGTTTGTGATTTCAGGTCTATATTTGGAATAAATCAAAACTCCAGTGCTATTGGAGGCTTTTAACACATTTGGTGCCAACGGGCTTGGTTTTGCAGATGATAAGTAGTTCAGTTGATTGTTTCTTCAATAAAAATTATTTTGAAAACAATCACAGTAGCTCCACCGCATGATTCTGTGGTCATCTCCTTGAGCTGCATTTGAGATACCTTGAGAAAGTCTGTCTCTAACACTTGCCTGCCTTGTGGTTCAGCTTTGGAGCGAAAAACCGTGGTACTTCCCCACTGATGACCCTGTTCCACCCGCTTTGAATTTGTTTGCGTCTTCGTGTGGACAGTGTGCACTGTTTGAAGAGTGTATGTAAGCCTGCTGTGTTTTCTTTAATAAAACTGCATTTATCCTTGTGTAGACAGATTGTGTTCTTTGAGTCTAAATTCTTAGAGAACTCTGGGAACTGTTTACTTAGATCTTTTTTTCTTTCTTTAAATAAAGCGCTTCCTCTAGTTTATCAATTTTAAAACTGTTAAAAGTCAGTTGAAAAAGTTGGTTGAAGGGAGAAGGCCCTATTCTCGAGTGGTTTGAATTTGGTAACTGTATTTTGGAGTGATAAGGGCTTTTACTTCTCCACAACCTGTATCAAACAAATCAAAACTGTAAAATGAAACACAGGCTAAGGTCACAAACCTAAATTAGACCTTTCCTTTGACCTCGGAAGTCAGGGTTTTGGAAAACCAAACAGGGAGGCTTGAAGACATGAGGTGCTGCTATATTAAAAGACTTTTGAGTAAGGGGCAAAGTTGAGTATTTGGAGCAGGTTGTGCCTGTGGGTTCTCACTGCTTTTGGATTCCAAAGGATGGGTGATATTTCAGTTCATTATATGCTAGGGTCTGTGTTGGGTGGTGGGGACTCAGAGAAGGATGAGAACTCTAGGCTAGTTCAGGGAACTTCAAGGAACTCCAGGGTAGTGGGAGGGAGAGAGCTGTGTTAAGGACACCGTCCCAGTCTTCTGTGGTGAATGATGTGATAGGGAGGCGCAGGGTCTGCTGGAGAAGCGACTCGGGGCTGGGGCTCCTGAGTTCCTCCCGAAGCTAAAATAAAGAGAACTTAAATAGGGTACGCGAGCTGCTGCTCTTTATGGTCTCCTGGACTCTGTAGACTACACTCAACATGAAAAAGATGAGTTTCTGTAAGAAATCCTATCCAGAAAGTGACAAGATGATGCAGGAAATGTAAACAAACACTTGGCTTTAATGGAAGGCAAACTGCTGGGGGGGCCGCCTGCTGCAGCCCTCAGGGGCTGGTTTTCTCATCCCCATCCTTGGCTGGCTCCGGAACCCTTCTTTTGATCTGCTTACAGGCTTTATAACTGGAGAGCTGGAGGAGGTAGAGCCAACTGGGTTTTCTGTGGGCTTCTTTTATCCCTCGTGTGCCCTGGAATGGTGAGTGCTGCTATCAGCACGGGGGGTCTGCCCCTTGAACCTTTGTGTGTTCTACCCTCAGTGCCATGGCAGCCTCAGGTGTCCCTGGTCCTGGGCTGGTACCAGCCTGTAGCTGTGCAGGGCGAGGATGTTGGAATTGACCCTCAGTCTTCCTCTCTGGGAACATCATGGACAAGGTTGAGTAGAGTGTCTCTCTTTCCTTGGGCTCGTTCCCCAGACTAGTCCCTTGTCCCAACTCACGCCTCCCATCTGTACAGTGCGTTATGTCTTAACATCCTGTGGCCAAATCCACTGCCCTATTAGCTTCTCATGACAATGCTGAGAGTAGAAAGGGTAAGGATTGTTGGCTCCGTTTTCGAGATGGAAGGTTTGAGGCTCTGAGGGCTGCCCCTGGGTGTGTAAGGGTTGAAGTCTAGCAAGGAGTCCTCTAAGTCTTTGCCAAGTGCTTTTATGGCTGAGCAGCCCCTCCAGCAGCACTGCTTTTCTCCCAGGCTGCAACCCTCTCCTCCCCTTTCGAGTTCTCTGATCTCCCAGTTCATTTACTTCCTCTCCCCGCCTCCCCCCCCGCCGCCGCCCTCCTGGTAGCTGCTACCATCCTTCCTCTTGTCTGGATTACTCTAGTCATCTCTGAGATAATATCCCAACTTCAGGATGTCTCATCTGGTTAATTAAGGCTGCTTCATCATCACCATCATTATCCTGTGACACTTCTATGGCAGTTTTAATGGGTGGCATTATTCTTATTGCTTTGCAAATTCATTTAGTGTCACAATTCTGTGAATTAGGTAGTATTATCATCCCCATCTAATAGATGAGGAAGTGGAGGCACACAGAAGTTAAAGACCTCGTCCACATTTACACACCTAGTAGGTGTCAGAGCTGGCTGGCTCCAGTGGCTCTTAGCCGCTATGCCTGATCCTGGACTCTTGTTTCTCAAAAGCTTCCTCTTCCCTACGTGCTTCATCACCCAGTCAACAAGCACATTCTCCGAAGGCCAGGTAGATGAGGCCCCTGCTGTGTGGTTTCAGTGTATCTTTCCAGCCAGATGTCCTACAGTGTGTCCTTCCAACATATTTGATTCTTCTCATATCCCATACCGGCTGTACTCATGCCATTCCCTCTACCAGAAAGGCTTTCTGTAGCAGAGAACAAGGGCTCTACCACCCATGATGTGTGTGACATTGTGCTCACCAGGATTTCCATGCCCAGTCCATGTGGTATCACCTGGCACACTGGTTTGTTGTGGGATTGAAGTGATGCATAGCAAGGGCTCAGAAAAGAGGAGCACCTTTTCCAACTGTTTTGTGTTGAAAACCTCCTCCATTTCTCTGCAGCTGCCTCCTTTAGGAAGTCTCTTCCTTCTTTACCAGAAGGGACCTTTACTTCCTTTGGCCCATCAGTGTCTTAATGGCACTTTCACCATCCAGCATGTTTTACTGGCTTTTATTATTATTATTTTTTGCTTCACCATGCAGCATGCGGGATCTTAGTTTCCCAACCAGGGATCAAACCTGCGCCCCTTGCAGTGGAAGCGTGGAGTCTTAACCACTGGACCACCAGGGAAGTCCCTTTACTGGCTTTTGTAGGTGTCCTTCCTCCTAAGCTGTAAGCCCTTTCAGGGCTCGGGCTGTGGCTTGCACACCTTTATGGTCTCCATGGTACTTTGCATATAATAGGCATTCAGAATGTATCTGTGAAGTGAGTGAATTTGGGGCCAGTGGGATTTGGTTACTGCATCCCTTGGAGAGCTGGGTGAGCAGTGCCCAGCGTGGGTTCACCTGCAAGAGCAGCTATCTATTGCATGGGCTCTGGGTTCTGCTCTTTATTAAAAGTCTTCCCTGTTATAGCTGAGATCCTCCCCTCCATTTCAAACCCAGGCTCATGGGGTAGTGCAAATTTGCACAGCCATCTTATAAGCAAATTGGCTAAAACCCCAAATCCCCTAGAAGCAGAGTGGCCTTGGGCGTGCTTTTAAAAAACTGCATGGATTTTAGAGGATGGAAAGACTTATGTTAGAGGAACTCGACTCCTGCCAAGTCAGAGACATGTATTATATATATCTTCTATTATGGCTGAGTCAGCATTGTGATTGGTTTGTTTTGGGAGCTCCCCTCCATGTACCTAGACCAGAGGAAGATGATGTATGTATTGGCCAGGCCTCCTGCCAAGCACAGGGAGAATGCAGTGTGACCACTCAATTTGGTATGTGGAATTTTCTGGAGGAGCCACTCTTTCCACTTTACAGATGATTGAGGTGTCTGAGACCAGGCGACCTGAATCATATTAAGCCTGCTGATGAGAAAGTCTTGGTGCTCCCTCCCAGCCTCCTGGCCAGCCACTCCCACCCACTCCCACCCATTATTCCTCTGTTTCAGCCACACTGAACTGTCTCTTCTGCCTCCGTGCCTTCTCTTCCTCCTGCATCTACCTGGAATATGTTCTTGCTTTTGTTCAGCTCTTGCTTCTCTCTAAAGAGAAGAATGTACATCATTTCACAGAAGCCTTCCCGGTTCCTTCAGGATAATGTAACTAAGGCTTCTTTCCTTTCCCCTAGTCCCCCATACTGTTGCTTTGCCTTTGCATTTATCACATTGTCCTCTGTATCTTGGATTTACTCCATTCCCCCCCTCTGAGCCCCTTGAGGGCAGGAACTGGATCTTATCTGTGTATCCTGCCTGGCACACAGAAGCTCAAAGCACGCTTGCACAAGTCGAAGTATTTGGATGTGATAGTAATAGTTAACATTTGCCAAGTGCTGTACCTGTTTGGTTAACAGAAGTGAGTCCTGGTTCTGGTGATGGTCACTCATTTTGGGTATCTTCAGGTTACTTTTAAGGGTATTGAGGAACTCTCTAAAATAAAATATAATTAAATTCATGTGAATGGAAACATACACCATGCATATGCCTTGCGAAGTAGACATCCAGTGGATGTCTGTGGGTTGACCAAATTAACGTGTGAGTGAGCGGATGAATGGAGTGAGCCTCCATCCTCTGGGAAGGAGGGAAGGGTGGGATGTACTGCACTTCAGCACCGCTCTTGAAGCTGCATTTGTTGCTTGGCTTGAGGGCTGAGGCAGGAGCTGAGCTGACAGCAGCTCTTGGGGAGTCCATATTTTTTCTTTCTAGTCATTTCTGTTTTTGAGAACAGAACAGCAGGTCTTGTGTATCTCCTCACATGTTCCTAGATCCCAAGGGTTTACCCTGTTCTTAAGAATCGTAGAATTCCACCACCAAGTTTCAACCTGACATGGAACAGGCGCTTGTAGCTTCCCAGTCCTCACCTCACAGTGCTCTGTGAAGGTAGTTAGTGCCATCGTAGAGTGATGCATACAGAGAAGAACCAAATGCTCCCCGTTTAATGAAAGTGCTGGGGCTGTATGACAAATGCTCTTATGATGTACCCCAGCAGAAGTGTGGGTGGTGCAGTTGTCAACATTTTGCTTGCATTTGTATGTGTTTATCCAGGCAAACATGAGAAAGACCAGTTCTTTCAAGTACTTGACACATACAGAAGTGAAGAAAATTTCATCTTATATTGTGAGAACAGTGGCAGCAAAATTGCCAAAGGGCTGGTTTGTATACCAGCTGTTACCAAAAGTTGTGTGTTGTATATACAAAACTCTGCTTATTCAGTAGGTAACCTCTTAGAGCGATGCTGTGTGTGTAATATACAGTGTGGGCATTATTCTAAGATATTATCTTTTTATTTTTATGAGTTCTTTGTAATGGCGTAGATAATAATTCTTAGGAGTTTACTTTTTCATACTAGAGTTTGTTGACCACTCAAGGAAAGGTTGAGCTCCAGATATTTCAAATGAGGCAATAAATCACTTTTTTACATTGGCTGACAAACTCCATTACCTAAATCTCTCAAATATAATTTGGTACCCTCGCTTTGTATATCTTGTTGAAACTTTTACAATAAATTGAATGAGTTCCATTAGGCAATATGGGCTTGTGTTCTCACTGTGCGTATTTACAAAGGCTGGTAGAATTCAGTGATGAAATCGAAACTTAGTTTGAACTTAGTGTGTGAAACAAAATAAATTTGACTCTTGAAATTTTGCATAAATATCTGTCAGAGCCTGGTACCAAGTATCTGGGGATTTTTAGAGCTGACCTCATTTGAATGTTGTATTATGTTACAAGATACATTTTAACAGTGCTTTCCTCCACGCATAAAAGCTTAAACTGGCCAGGGAAACCATTCTTCACCTCCCTCCAAACTGAACATTTCCTAATAAGAAATGTAATCCAACTTGAAATAAAAATTTCCTAGGGGCTTCCCTGGTGGCACAGTGGTTGAGAATCCACCTGCCAATGCAGGGGACACAGGTTCGAGCCCTGGTCCGGGAAGATCCCACATGCTGTGGAGCAGCTAAGCCCGTGCGCCAGAACTACTGAGCCTGTGCTCTAGAGCCCATGAACCACAACTACTGAGCCTGCATGCTGCAACTACTGAAGCCCGTGTGCCTAGAGCCTGTGCTCTGCAAAAAGAGAAACCACCACAATGAGTAGCCCACGCACTGCAACAAATAGTAGCCCCCGCTTGCCGCAACTAGAGGAAGCCCGCGCACAGCAACAAAGACCCAACGCAGCCAAAAAAAAAAAAATTTCTTATTGTCCTAAGTTTAGGTTTCTGGTTAGGTTAATTGAATGGATTCCTGAGGCTGCAAGTAAAAGGCTAAATAGATACCATTTGCACTATTTGTGAATCAGGATTTTGTATTCCTGCTTTATATTTCTTTATATTTCTTATACTATCAGAAAAATAAAAGGGAAATATATTAGATGTTTCATTTGTAATTTAATCTTATGTTCACGAGAGCAGCCTCACTGTATTTATAATAAATAAATACTATAAATTAAATAATTAAGAAATTCAAATACCACTTTTTATCTGTTTTATATATTGGGGGCATATGTAAGGTTTCCTTTGACAGAGGGTGATTCTGCTGTTAAAAACCATTGCCAAGATATTTCTAAAGCGGACAGTGGAGCTTCTGGGCTGCAGCCTGCTGTGTTGAATTGGAAACTTGTCATTGAGCCCCTTTCCTACCTGGCTCCTTCTAGGACTCTCAAGATCCTCTGGTGTGGCCGGACCAGATGTGGTGCTCCCCATGCACGTGTCCTGCAGTTCATTCAGGCTTGAGTGGGAGGGGCAGCCTGGCCGACTCTGGCAGAGTAGTGGTGGCCACAGCTGTATCTCCTCACACTCCCCACGACGGCCCTCTTTTCCCAGAGAAGAGCAGGTGTCATCCCCATTTTATGCAGATGGGAAAACTAAGCTGAGAAAGGGCATATGATTGGCCCAAGGTCATCTCTTGACCTTGACCCCAGCACTCTTTTCACCAGGCCATGTGACACTTGTAGATCTCAGTGGCTGTGCCTAAGAGGAGAGTTTTGGTTTGTAAAACCTGTTGGCTCTAGATTGTTGGCTATTTGGAGATTTTCTAGAAAGCTTAAGTAAGGGAAAGGAATAACAACATTTGCGACACTTTATTTTTGTTAGCAGTAGCATGCCAGCAGAAGACTTGTATACTTGCAGTGCTGTGCTTGTGTGCCTGGATGTTCCTCTCATTTTCTGTGGAGGAAAGCAGTTGATGTGTTCTTTCGAAAACACTGGACCCAAGACCTTAGGATCACCCTTCCACTCCTTCTCATGCTTTTTCCTTTGGCGGCCAACCAGCTCCCTGCCTCTATGTGTCAAAACCACAATCCCTCCCTCCAAGGATGTGATAGAGCTATCTGCAAGCCATTTTAAGGCACATATTCAATGTAATGATGGCTCTTGAATGAGTTTTCACAAAGTCTGTGCACCAGAACTTAACTGCTTCACTCACAGTGACCTCCCCAAGCTTAGCTGCATCACTCAGAGGTGATTTCTATGCTCTATCTGTTTGTTCTTAAAGTATTTGTAATTGTAACCTACTTAATTACTGCTTCCCATAGCATAAATGACTGGAGGGGACCATTTATGGCTCTGAAGTAGAGAGGGGGCATCTGCTGGAGAGAGAGAAGCTGATAGCTGATAGTATGGAAAGAGACAAACTCAACAGTAGACACATTTTAAAAATATATTAAACTGGGGTTCTTTAGCCCTCATTGCCCTGTTGTTTTGAGTGGTCAACACCCCTGTGGGTGTTCATGGTATGACTGTGATCCTTAAGAAACATGCTTCTGTCTAGTGAACGCTGTTTAAGAAGGCAGGGAAGAATTGTAGAAATATTCTTCAAAAAAATAAAAAGTTTTGATGCTCCAAGTGTTGATCCGTATTCATACTGAAAGTGTATTAACGAAGAATGAAATTGCAGCTTGCCCCCCCCACCCCGTCTCCTATTGCTGATGATCCTTCAGCTCTAGCATCTCCCACTTCCTCTCCCTCCTCCAGTCAGTAACTCTCCTTGCCTGTTCACTCGATGCCAGCCCCTGTATGCCAGCTGTTGTACTGTACTACTGAACTTTTCAAGGTACTGTATTGTAAGATTAAAATTTTTTTCTTTATTTTTTGTGTTTGTTTTTTATGTATTATTTGTGTGAAAAGTATTATAAACCTATTACAGTGCAGTACTATACAGCCGATTTTGTTAGTTGGGTACCTAGGCTAACAGTTGGACTTATGAACAAATTGAACTTTCGAATGTGCTCTCGGAATGGAACTCGTTCGTATTTAGGGGACTTATGTAAACTGTAAGTGCTCTTGGCTCTAGCTCTGCTGTGGCAGTTCCCAGAGTCCCTTAGAAGACAAGAATGATGAGCGGGGATATACATACTTGCACGGCTGCTCCTTCATGAGGGTCTGTCTTGCAGAAGCTACAGGCCCTCTGTATACTGACAAGGGATCCTACCTGTGATCCCTTTGCTTTGTGGTCAGAGCCTGGAGCTAAGGACCTCTCTGTGGAATAGTGGTCTTCACTTGAGGTCTATGCAGTTATGTGTGCCTCTAGTGCAGCCCAGAGTTAACCTTGGTAAGGCTCTTGAACCCTGGAGCAGAATAGAATCAATGCCTGCTTTTCTTGAAGAGGCAGAGTTGGTGAGGTGAGTATGAATTGGTGCCAAGGGTCAGAGATTTTATCCTGCTGAAGGTATTAATTCTATTGATCAAAAAAAAAACCACCCTTCATTGAGGTGGGGTGGTGGTGGAATTTTATATATTACTGGTCGGGGTCCACATAACTTTTCTGGAGGAAATTTTGACAACAGGGATTAAAAGGTCAAATGTGCATATTCTGTGACCTGGCAGTTCTACTTCATATAATTTATCCTAAGGAAAGATTTGTATGAGTATGTTCCTCACCATACTGTTTAATATAGTGTCAAACTAGGACTTTATTCTACATTAAAAAAAAATTGAAGTATAGTTTTTTGTTTTTTTAAATAACAATTTCCTTGCTTTTTATTTATTATTATTTTTAAAATATCATTTATTTGTTTATTTGGCTGTGGTGCGCCTTAGCTGCGGCATGCAGACTCTTAGTTGCAGCACGCATATAGGATTTAGTTCCCTGACCGGAGATTGCACCTGGTCCCCCTGCATTGGGAGCATGGAGTCTTAACAACTGGACCATGAGGGAAGTCCCCCTTTTTATTGTTTTTTTATTTTTAACTTTCTTGTTTGTTTTTAAAAATATTTATTTATTTATTTGGCTGCGCTGGGTCTTAGTTGCTTCATGCGGGATCTTGGTTGCCGCGTGTGGAATCTTTGTTACGGCATGTGGGATCTTTAGTTGTGGCATGTGAACTCTCAGCTGCGACATGCATATGGGATCTAGTTCCCTGACCAGGGATCAAACCTGGGCCCCCTGCATTGGGAGCACAGAGTCTTAACCACTGGACCACCAGGGAAGCCCTGTTTTATTTATTTATTTAGCCATTTAGCCATTTATTTATTTAGCCATGCAGCATGTGGGATCTTACTTCCCCCACCAGGGATCAAACCCATGACCCCTGTATTGGAAGCTTGGAGTCTTAATCACTAGACCACCAGGGAAGTCCCAAAATTCAAGTATAGTTGATTTACAATGTTGTGTTAATTACAGCTGTACAGCAAAGTGATTAAGTTGTACACATGTATACATTTTTTTAAATATTCTTTACCATTATGGTTTATCATAGGATATTGAATGTAGTTCTCTGTGCTGTACAGTAGGACCTTATTGTTTATCCATCCTGTATATAATAGCTTACATCTGCTAACCCCAACCTCCCACTCCATCCCTCCCCCACTCCCCTCCCCCTTGGCAGCCACCAGTCGGTTCTCTGTCTGTGCTTCTGTTTCTGTTTCATAGATAGGTTCATTTGTGTCACATTTTAGATTCCACATGTAAGTGAGATCGTGTAATATTTGTCTTTCTCTTTCTGACTTACTTCACTTAGTATGATAATCTCTAGTTGCATACATGTTGCTGCAAATGGCATTATTTTGTTCTTCTTTATGGCTGAGTAGCATTCCATTGTATATATGTACCACATCTTCTTTATCCATTCATCTGTCGATGGACATTTAGGTTGCTTCCATGTCTTGGTTATTGTAAATAGTGCTGCTATGAACATAGTGGTGCATGTATCTTTTTGAATTAGAATTTTGTCTGGATATATGCCCAGGATTGCTGGATCATATGGTAACTCTATTTTAGTCAAACTAGGACTTTAGAACATTCATTGATAAAGGAGTAGTTGAATAAACTCCAGTAAAACCATGTAGTAAATATTATAAAGCTTTTGAAAATGATGAGGACATCTTATGTATTGTTATGGAAAGATGTCAAAGAACTTATGTGAGAGTTAGATTACAGATCAGTATGTATAGTGTGATCCTACTTTTAATATATATATGTGTGTGTGTATATGTATGAAATGAGTACATATTATATAATTTGATATGCATTAATTTTGCGGTGAGGAGAAGAATATACATCAAATGCTAATAGTTGGGCTTCCCTGGTGGCGCAGTGGTTGGGAGTCCACCTGCCGATGCAGGGGACACGGGTTCGTGCCCCAGTCCGGGAAGATCCCACATGCCGCAGAGCGGCTGGGCCCATGAGCCATGGCCGCTGAGCCTGCGCGTCCAGAGCCTGTGCTCCGCAACGGGGGAGGCCACAACAGTGAGAGGCCCGCGTACCGCCAAAAAAAAAAAAAAAAAAAAGATAAAAACGCTAATAGTGATCACTTATTTAGGATTTAGAATTATGTAAGGACTCTCATTTTCCATCTCATTCATTTTATATTGTTTGAACTGTTTATTAAATGGAAAACCAAAAGGTTTTTATTACCTATTTATTTTTTAAATTGATGTATAGTTGATTTACACTGTTATATTATTGGTAGTGTCAGGTGTACAACATAGTGATTGAATATTTTTATAGATTATACTCCATTTAGAGATAGTTACTTCTTAGAAAACCAGCATGGGCCTGTTTTTGAGGTCTTCTAATTTTTTGACTTGCTGGAAACTTTCTGGTTTCCCTTTTTGTAAGGGAGCTTTTTATACTTTTTAAAAGTCCAAAACTGCAACACATTTTTTTTTCCTCTCCTAAACTTGTATAACAGGAATGAGCAAAGACATATTAAATAAAAAGGAGTGGAATTGTGGATGTGTCTTTTGTGAAAATAATGTGGCAGTCATCACTGGGTGTCCACTTTGTCAGGTGTCTGGGATGCAAGGGGTTCTTCGAAGAGTTTGCAGTGAAGAGACATGATTATCAACTGGATGGTAGGTGCTAATGGAGCAGCACGGTGCACACAGTGAGAAGGCAGTGATTCTAACAATTCATTTATTCAGTAAAGACTGAGCACCTTGTCTGGCCAGCTACTGTTGTAGGCGCTGGGGACAGAGCACAGAACAAGGCAGGTAAGATCCTGTGCTCACGGAGCTCCCGTGCAGCAAGAGAGGGAAACAGACATGTCATGAAGAGCATGATCAGTGCGATGACAAAGAGTCAAGAAAAGGATAGGTGAGGCGGTTGTTGTGCCCCATGAGTTAGAAAGTAACTTTGGGAGGAGTACTGGTGGTGAGCAAGAAAGGGTATGGAAGAGATGGGATGGCATTCCAGGCAGAGGTTCTAGCGGGTACAAAGGCACAGAGATAAGAAAGGCTTATATCTGGGGATCTGCACCTGTTGTGGATGGACCCCAAGTCTGGAACAGTGTTTCTGGGGCTCCACTGCGAACATGTTTAGGAGCCTGGATTGTATCTGTTAGTGACCAGCTGGCCTGCAGAATTTATGAACTGGGAAGAGATGTGATTGGATTGGTGGTTTAGAAAGTTTTCTTTGACTTTGAGGCTGGATTGTAAGGGAAGGAGACAGGAGTCTCAGGCTATGCTCACCAGGGAGGCCACTGCACTGGCTCCGGAGGCGGTGATCTGATTGTGTCAGAGGGCCTCCTCCCATGAGGCCCATTCACATTTCCGCATCCACCCAGCTTCGGTTGATGCTTATGCGTGGATGACTCTCACCACAGCTCTGCTCCTTACTTGCTGTGTGACCTCGAGCAAGTTACCTAAACTCTGTCTCACTGTCCTCTTTCCGTAAAATGGGAACGCTAATATACTTATCTCAAAGGTTGCTTTGAAGATGAAATTAAACAATCATGTAAAATACCTGGCACATTGGCTACAATATATAACGTGCTAAAATGTCACGATGACCACCACCACCACTACACAACTGTCACCACCAGCCTTTCTTCCCTTGGGAAATATATCAGTCACGTTGGAGAATTGGGAAAAAGTAAAATGAGAGACCAGTTTGATTTGTTTGTTTGTTTGCTGCAGAAAGTCCCGAGAGACCAAGTTTTTATCTGGGTGAGAATAAATCAAATCCAGTATGCTTGGCATTAATTATGCAGCACCAGAGGGCAATTTTGAATTGACCACAATCGACGAGTACCATCTGGGAAGACTTCATTGGGGGAAGTGAGTCTTAAATAGTTCTTGGACCTGAATTGACAAGGAGAAGCATAAAGTGTGGACTCCAACTGAATTGGAAAGGTCTTTGGTCTTCTGTATAGTCAGAGGGTTCTCAAGTTGGGGGCCAGATATTTTTTAGGGGCTGGGGGAAAGGGCTGTGCAGTTAGTGTGATTGTCCTCAAACCCGTATGCCCAGCCAAGAATTGTCTGTAGGCTCACTTAATTCTATGTGTGTTGTCTAAAATTATGCCTGAGTGTTTTTATTAGATTTCCTTAGATAGAATTAGTTGTCTACAATGCAAATTCACTTCAAAACATTACTGGAAGTCCTAGTAGTTTATTGACTGTTAGATATTGGATACTGAAAGTAGGACTGCTGTTAGATGGGTGTTGTGTAGAATGTTTTGACGTTAAAAGGGGTTCCCAAACTTGAAAAGTCAGGAACCACAGATTTTGCCTAATAAAACCAGAAAGTTGATACCGGTAGCATCCCGGCTCATGTAATGTAGCTGGAGGCTTTTGGCTGCAAGTAACAGACAAACCAACTCAAAATGGCTTTATAATAAGGAGAACTTTTATCTCATAGGACTAGAAGTCTGGAGGTAGGGTGATCCTAGAGTACGTTAGCTCAGCAGCTCAGTGACCTCATCAAGGACCTGGTTCTTTCCATTTTTCTCTCTGCCATCCTTCGCATGTCAGCTCCCTCCTCTTATGTCAGCAAATGACTGCAGCAGTTCCAGGCATCACATCACACTAATGCCCAGAAGTATTTGTTCCCAGACTCTCTCATGGTCAGCAAATGGCTGCAGCAGCTCCAGGCATCACATCACAACACTAATGCCCAGAAGTATTTGTTCCCAGACTCTATTCTTTCATTAAGGATAGAAGGTACAGGGTGGTAGCCAGTAGAAAGCTCTCAAGCAGTCACATCTGAGGGCTGTTCTGCCAAGCGGCTAGCCCCAGAGGGCCCCAGGGAGCTAGGAGAAGTGGGAAGTTCTGTTTGGAGGGTGGGTTGCTGATGGTAGAAATTGTACCCATATCTCTGTTCCCAGGAGCTTCAGCCTGGTCAGCCTCCAAATGGTGCTCTGGGGAGAGACTGGCTGCTGCTTTGGCCTTTTAAAATGAGAGTACACCATGTATACTGGCACAAGCTTCAAAGATAAAATGGAGAATGAGACAGGCATGGACTCATCCCTCTTTCATTCATACATGTATTTGTTCATCCCTGTTAGTACTTCCATAAGGCCGCCATAACAAAATACCATGGACTGGGTGGCTTCAAGATGAAGGTGTTGGTGGGATTGGTTTCTTCTGAGGCCTCTCTCTTTGGCTTGCAGATGGCTGCCTTCTTGTTGTGTCCTCACTTGGTCTTTCCTCTGTCTGCGTGCACCCCTGGTGTCTCTCTGTGTGGTCAGATCTCATCCTCTTCTTAGGACTCCAGTCCTACTGGATTAGGGCCCACCTTATGACCTCATTTTACTTTCATTATCTTTGTGAAGACCCCATCTCCAAATACCATCACAGTCTGAGGTACTGGGGGTTAGGGCTTCAATATATGAATTTTGGAATGACACAATTCAACTAATAACAACCTCAGTTGTCTACTGTGTGCCAAAATGTGCCCTGCACTGTCCTAGGCACTAGGGCTATAGCTGTGAGTAAAAGAGACAAAGATCCCTGCCCGTATGCAGCTTGCCTTGGGATGGGGAATCGAGTAGCCCTCAGTCACCGATTCTGGCTTCTGTTTAGGACCATCTAACGTAGTATGATTTCAGCACTTCCCTCTCCCCCAGACTCCTTATTACTGTAAATTCCATGCTCTGGAGTCATTCTTTCTTCAGAGACATGGGTGGAAACACCTTGTGACCTAGTGTAACCAGCAGAACAGGTGTGAGAGAGAGAGTGAAGACATCCTTTCTAGTTTAGAGGGGCTTCTTGAGGGGTCAGAGGATGGAACCCAGCCTGGAGGCTGGGGAGGAGGGGGCGGGGAGAGGGTGTACGTTGGGTCAGGTGTTTGGAAAGGGGGGGCAGGGGTAGCTGCGCCCCCTTCAGCTGGGTGCTGAGCACAGGCACCCTGCTCCTGCAGAAGCTTGTTTCTGGAAGTTGCAGCAGACCAGCCACCGCACTGGGGGCTGGTCTACACGAAACAGGATCCTCTACCAGCAAAAAGGTTACGACTTGATGAAGCCTCAGATGAGAGTTAGCATTTTTTAGCAATAAAGTACTTTGAAATTAAGGTATGTACATTGCTTTTAGGTATAATGTTATTGCACACTTAATCGACGCCAATATAGTGTAAGCATGACTTTCTTTTTTCTTTTTTTTTTTTTTTTGCGGTACGTGGGCCTCTCACTGTTGTGGCCTCTCCCGTTGCGGAGCACAGGCGCCGGACGCGCAGGCCCAGCGGTCATGGCTCACGGGCCCAGCCACTCTACGGCATGTGGGATCCTCCCGGACCGGGGCACGAACCCGTGTCCCCTGCATCAGCAGGCGGACTCTCAACCACTGCGCCACCAGGGGAACCCAAGCATGACTTTTATATGCACCGGGAAACCAAAAAATTTGTGTGACTTGCTTTATTGTGACATTGGCTTTATTGTGGTGGTGTGGATGGAACCCTCAATATCTTCGAGGTAAGCCTGTAGTTTATAGTGACCATAGGCTACAATATCAGGAGTAATTTGGGGCTAATAAATAAGTAAGCAGCAGAATTGAATGGGGAATAATTATATGTCTCTGTAATAATGCTGCCTTCTACATACAGCTGTGTGTGTTTGGTACTGTGTTTTTAAATGAAAAGATCAGATTAGGTTTGACTTTCTGTCACCAGATGGAGTCTAGCTGTACCTGAAACACGGATTAGGAGGCAGGGCCTTTCATTCCTGGGTATCCTGACTGATGGGGGTCTCGTCTTTTATGGATATAAGATGTGCTGGGTGAGGAGGACAATGGAATTACGCTTCCCACAGAAATCACTCCTGGACTGAGAATTGAGTTTGCACGTGTGCCCTGTAGCATTCATTCTTGCCGAGTGCTGGGAGATGGGTGGTTATTAGGTTATGTCAAAGTGGTGTTTGCCTTAATACACGGTCCTCCTGCAGTAACTCAATAATGGGAGGTGGAAAGAGGGAGGGAGGGAATGTGGTGACCTGCATATTTCTGAAACACGGTGCGTCTGGAAGTTGGGGAAGCTTGGTGTGGTACTGTCAGGGAGCTGTGAGGGACCTGTACCCAGGCCCACGACAGGTTTGAATCCACTGGCACTGGCACCTCTTGTGAGGCAGTATATAGGTTAGTGGTCAAAAGAACAGCATCTGGGCCTAGACTGCCTGGCTCCTGGCCTACCAGTTTCCAGCTTTTTGCCTTTGGGCAAATTACTTAACCTTGCTGTTTACTGAATAGTACAATAGGGGTATTAATAGGAGTTCCTACCTCATAGAGCTGTTGTAATAGTAAAATGAGTCAGTGGACGTGAAGCGCTTAGAATCATGCCTGGCTCATGCATCTTTATTGAGATAAAGCAGGAAGAAGTGGCTTTCTTTCCCTTTAACCTCATACTATGAGGTAGGGTACACACAGCTCTGGTAGAAATGGCTCAAAACAGGCTCATGATTCCACCCCCTCCTCCCACCATCTCATACAGAGATGCACGGACATCCCTGGGAAAGATCCTGGGTGTTCTTTGTGCGTAAGTGGTCCATGTGATGCTTGGCCCTGACATGACCCGAGGCTCACCTGCTAGACCTGTCCCTTGCTGGCTCGGGACCTTCAACAGCTTCCTCCCTTCTCAGAGCATGAAACAGAGATAAGCGGGCATCCCCACAGCCCTCACAGGACTGTCTTGGGGGCATCAGAGAAGATAACGAAAGTGGAAGGGCTTTGTAAGCTGCAAAGTTCCTCTTCAGAGGGAAGGCATCATTGCTCTTATCATCATCTTCCTCACTATCCTCTTGCATCCCCTTGGCCTCCCTGCAGCTCCCCCCCAGCCCTTGTGGGACAGGGGCTTTGAAATCATGTTTATAGAATGATGTGGTTCTTCTGTAAGGATTTTGATATCTCCCACTGTTTTTTTCGTGGAATTATTGACATAATTCAAGTTTGAAGTTGTGTGAGAATAACATTTTGATTTCGTGTTAAGGGCATTTCTGAATCCAGTTCCTTCCTTTCCTTTTCTCTTTGCTAAATTACATTCTTGTTTTATCCCTGTAGGGTTCTCAAGCAGAGTGCAAGGCTAGTCTGTAGTCAGATAACTTTTCACATTCATTTTAGTGTCACCCAGGCTTTTTTTTTTTTTAAAGGAGAAATTCCATCAAGTTCCAATAACCTCCATCCTAATGTTACCTTAAGTATCTTCCTCTACCCTAATTTGGGCTGAGTAGTATAAATATTACTTCCATATGCTTTACATGTATCATCATATTCAATTAAGGGCAGTTCTGTAACTTTTAAGAGTTGGAAGACTTTGCTCTGGGGTGTTCTTGGGGGGGCATCCAAGAGTCTTTCGAGCAACCACTGTTGAATTGTGGTTGCTTTCTGGGATTGCCAGAGCTTGGGAGGCTATCTCTTAGACGGTGACATTTCCAGAAATCAGGAAAGGGCCCACTGTCCTGGTCTGGGTCACCCCAAGACCCCTCCTCAGGGTCTCTGCAGGGGCAGCAGCCCCTGTTTGCTCACCCCAAACAGAGTAGAATGAGAGCAGTTTGAGGAGGTGATAGAAGGTGCCTGGGGGTGGGTGAGGGACTGCGGTGGCATGCCGTAGCATGCTATGGAGGCATGTTCTTGTCCCAGAGTGAGAGAGGGAAGGAGAGGGCCCCCACACATCACTCACGTGAACGAGGGTAGGATACTGTCCCACAGGCTCCCCAGTACCCGAGAGGGAGATGCTGCCCGTGAGTCAGCCTCACGCCTTGCTGAGCCGCTGCACAGTCCCTGGCCACGCGGGGCATCGCTCAGCCTCTGAGACTGTGTGCTGTGTGCCTGATTCCAGAGGGCTTCTCAGCACATCTCCGTCTCTTCCTCTCCTCCCCTTCCACTTTTTTGGTCAAAAGGCCAGGCTAGGGACAAGGATCGTTTTGCACTGAAAAGGACAAGCAGTGCTGAGGTAGATCTTGGCAGCCTTTTCAGAATTTGATCTGGGAGAAGCCCTGGGTTGGAGGTGGGGTAGGGGTAATGATTTAAACAGCAAAGAGCTTGACCAGATATACCAGCCTTGAGCTTTGAGCCCTGAGACTTGAAAATTATGCTTTGGGAAATAAACACTGGGGGCGTGGCCTCCCAAAAGAGGGGAAGGCAGGGCAGGAGGAACATTTGCCCAGTAGCATTGTCCATAATGAAAATTCGAACCCTTCCACTTCACAAGCCAGGGTGTGTTGGTGCATGGAACAGGCTGTAGATTCCCTAATCTGCCATGTCCTTAAAGCATGAATGAGCCTTTGAATCCCCAGAGCCTATTGCTCCATAAATAGTTACTGAAGTGATTTGAATTGTAGATTTCTTTTCTTTGGGAAGGATGTTTGAAATCTAACTTGTACATTTTGTGGGGGCCTAGAGAGGCTAGGTGACCTTCCAGATCCCAGCCAGTAATTGGTCGAGGTGGAGCTCCATTCCCAGCTTCTCCTCCTAGGGAGGGGCATTTCTCATCATATCGTGTTGCTCTTCTAATTAAATCGTGGATAATGTCTATGGCATGTTTAATTTCTAATTAGATGACTTTATGGATCAATTTGCATTTAATGTTAAATCTAATGTGGAAATCATTAAAAAGTTAGATCCCTGGGGAGAGGAATAGGCACTTATTCCATGCCTATTAAAAATAACAGGTATATGCCCTGTGTTAATACATGGAGCTTTTTATGAGGAACAGGAAAAAATCAGTAGAAAATGCAGGACACGTAGATAGTGTGTGTGCTTGTGAATTGGAGAAACGTCAGGTGTTCAGATTTTACAATGCTTGTAGTTACTGTTGTAGTAGGTACTATTTACTGCCACTTTATTGCATGCCGGTCCTGTGGTAAGTCCTTTAAGGGCATTGTTTTGCTTAACTCTCAAGACAGCTCTCTGAGGTGAGCATTATTATTATCTCCCTTTATAGATGAGGAAACCGAGTCTCGGGAGATGAAGGTCTTGCAGTCAGCAAATGGTGAATGCAGGATTTGAATCCAGGCCAGTTTGATTTCATAATTGATCTCAACTCTTCATTACATTGGGAAGTGCTCCCGTGGGTGCTCAATAATTATAGCCAATAGAACCCTGCACATGGTCTGGGTGTAAAGTCCATTGGATTCTAAAGTGTTTGCAGCTGATGGTAATTAGGGGGCAGCATCAGTGCTGCCATTACTTACTGCTTTCAAGGAGAGAGATGGCTCCCTAGGTGAGCAGCTGAGGCTCTCTCACAGCGTCCACAGGCTAAAGGGACAGTTCCTAGCAAGGGCGACTCCCTGTCCACAGCTTGTGTAAGGTTGGCCCCAGTGCCTCCTCTTGGAAGCCTCTTTAACTCCAAATCTTTGAATGTGTGTATACAGTGGGTTTCCTTTGGACAATGGATCCTCTATGGGAGGACTTCTATATTTTTTAATTTTCTTATTTTTCTTGTTTGACTACCCTGTATTTAGTTAAGACTGCAGAGAATGTGGTTTTGAGTCCAGAGTCTCTTACTTACTGCCTGGGTCTTTGGACAGACCCTTTAGTCCTAGTTGCTAGTCTACTTGATGTCATTGTGGTTTCCTTGAGGACAGGTGAGTGTGGGGGCACCCAGCCCAGGGCATGGTGTGCACTTGGTAAAGAAGTTCCCCATTCCCTTCTCCTGTAGGAACAGTGTCCGTTTACTGATGAGATGACTGGATCCAGGAGCCCTCATATTTTTTCTGGCTCTTGCTGGTGCCTGTTGTTCATTCACTCAACCACTGTTCACAAATGCACAGCATCCCGGGCCCTGTTATAGCGTCTGGGGGCACAGTGCCACTGTGCAGGACAGGAGGGATGCTCTACAGCCCACCCCCACGTCATGGGCCTTTCCCAGGGCTGCGGGCAGACAAGCAAGCAAACAAAATAAACACTAAGTGTAGTTGGTTGGAAGATACTGCCACACTACCAGCTCAAGCAGTCATTCATTCCCCCGTTTTTTCAGTAAGCGTTTTGAACACCAGTTATGTTCCCAGCACTATGCTAAACATGGACATGTGAAATTGGATCATATCTGGGAGCCCAGGAATTATTTCACCAGAAAAAGAAGTGTCTGAGGAATACAGATCACTCTCTTGTGTTCTTCAGTCTTAAACATTTTAACTCTTTGAGGTTAAATACTCATTTGAACAAATACAAGCTTCTAAACCCCACCCCCCTCCCCAATCCAGGGAACTTTCTTGTGTGTGGGGAGATGGACATATGAGTTTGGGTGTTTGGATTTGGCAGATGTTTGCATGATTCTTAACTAGCGGTTCTCAAATATTCTTGTGCATAAGAATTGCCTGGGTAGCTGGTTAAATTCAGATTCAGGCGCTACACTCCCAGATACAGATCTTCCTTGATGGGGTTACATCCGGATATTCCTTAACTTTTACATTCTTTAGTTGTAAATGTGAAATATGTTGGCTTTAAAAAAAAAATCGGACTACGTCTGCCATGTAAAGTAGAGAAAGTCCTATAATACAGATCTTCCTCCACTTAGGATGACTTTATGTCCCGATAAAACCCATCCTAAATTGAGAATATTGTAAGTCAAAATGCATTTGAAGCTTAGCCTAGCCTATCTTAAATGTGCTCAGAACACTTACCTTAGCCTACAGTTGGGTAAAATCATCTAACATAAAGCCTCTTTTATAATAAGTGTTGAACATCTCATGTAATTGATTGAATAATGTACTGGAAGTGAAAAACAGACGGGTTGTATGGGTGCAGAATGGTTGTGAGTGTATCAGTTGTTTCCCCTTGTGATCGCTGTCCAGCATCATGAGATAGTATGGTACCACTTATCACTAACCTAGGAAAAGATCAAAATTTAAAATTCGAAGTACGGTTTTTAGTGAATGGGTATTACATTCAAACCTTGCAAATTTGAAAACTCCTTAAGTTGAACCATCCTTAAGTCTGGGATTGTCTGTACTCTGATTCACCAGGTCTGGTTTGGGGCCAACTGTCTGAGCTTTAACCTGACACGCAGGTGAGTTGGCTGCAGGTGGTCTATGAACCACATGTGGATGGATCCACACAGTGCTGGAAGAAAGTTGAATCTCTTCATTTTATTAAGGAGGAAAAACTATTTCCCAGAGATGGAAGGGATCTTGGAAGTAGTGGCAAAAGTAGACAGGATGGGCTGGGGCTTTGGAGCAGAACTGATGTGAAGTCTCATCCTGTCTCTGTCATTTGTAGCCTCATACAGACTTGGGTAGGTCGTTCTGCTTCTCCGCGCATCCGATTGCTCTTCAGCCTGCCTCACTGGCTGAGAGATGTGATTGGAGGGACCCATGCAAAGCATAGGATAGAGACTCATGCTAGGTATTGCACATGCCCTGAATTAGCGTATTGGTTTCTCAGATTCCTGATTCATCCTTTGAATGTGAGTTGAGCTGCTGCATATACACCCCGTGATTTCTCTTTTATTTCACAAGATGAAATGCTATAACCACAATAAAGGAAATGAAACAAAAGAAAAATAGTTCACCCACAAGCGTGCTATTCTAACACAACTGTTTTCATTTTTCCTTTTAGCCCTTGTCTGTATGCAGACATATTTCTGTAGAGCTGTAATCATATGTAGACTCAATTTTGTATTCTGCTCTTTTCAGTAAACCTTAAGCAAATGTTTTCCAAATGGTTACATAGTCTTCAAGATGATTTTTAATGGTCTTACAATCTGTCATCCCACAGGCTGAATTTATTTAACCATTCATCTATTATTGTACATTTAGATTTTTTTCCCCTACAGTTTTGTGCTATGATAAATAATACTTGGAGATATGGCTTCATCCTATTGTAGATTAGTTCCTTAGGGTGAATTCTCAAGAGCATGATTTCTGGGTTAAAGGGCACAAACATTTTTTTTTTGGCTCTCGATGGATTGCTAAACTGCTTTCCAAAAGACTTGTGTCCGTTTACCATGCCACCAGCAGTGCGGTAAGGTACCAGTTTCAGCATTTGGCCTACATTAGATAAATGGCCATTTTTACAAAGATTTGGCTCAATGGTGCCTCATTGTTTACTTGGTATTTCTTCTATTATGATAAGGTTGAATATGGCTTTATTATTGTCTTTTTGGGGTTTAATTTTTTTTGCTTTTGTTATAGGCAGGACCTAGCCATGTGAGGTTTTCTGCTCAGAATTTTTTAGATTCTTGGATTTTACAGTTTAAAAAAACACACCAAACTACCAGTACCCAAACCCAGAGCCCATCAGTATAATAAATACTTTGGACATATTTTACGGTTGGATTAGCTGTTTGTGATCTTAACATCCTTGCAGGTCACCGGTTAATAGGGTGATACTTGGAGAGGAGAGGGGCTCTTCCTCTTCTCCTTGGAGTCCGCTTTGTTCTTTCCTTCCACTGTCATTCCCCCATTTCCTGTCCCCCTCCTTCCCTGTAAGCACTGTTTTTGTCTCTTTGGAGATAAAACATGAAAGGATCAGCGTTTCAGTCATGCTCCTTCAACTTATAAAATGCAGGTTGCCTAAATTATGTAGTACGGAACCAGGTTAAAGAAAATCACAGCATCGTAGCAAATTGCCTTTAACTGCACTGCAAAAGCAAACGTCTCAGAATCGTAGAAAGGTGTGTTTGAGGGTGTAATCTTAGCTTGTGGTGAAGGGGGAGTCTGACTTGTTTTTCAAGTTGGTCTTGAATAGCTTTGTTCTGGAATGCTCGCCCTCCTCAGCATGACGGAGTTTGCTTGATGACAGACTCTTTCACTCTGCCGTGCATACCAGGGCCGCAGAACTGGTTTGCTTATTTGCCTGGGGTAAATGATGGAAACGCCTCCCTCTTGCAGCAGCGCCCAGCATGAGAGGGGTGACTCTTGTCCCACCCAGGTGCCCTTACAGTGGCCCCTGTGGTCGTCACTCCCCCCACCCCCCACTCCCCAAGGACCACGAAAGCCCTGAAGGACACGCACTCCCTTGGGCAGGAGACACAGTTTCTCGGCACGTGGACGCCCTCCTTGGGTACTGCTGCCCCAAGTGGGCGACAGTCTCATGTTGGCCGAATAGCCAGGCGTCTGTACATAAGAGAGTGGTCACGGCTCTATTGCAGTTTAATTCGTTAATGAAACAAGACGGAGCGCGTTTTCCCCTCCTGCACACCTCCCCGGCTGTTTGAGATGAGGCACAATTAATTTATTTGTACTGTCTGTGGAGGCGTATGCCAGCTAATGTAGTGCAAAAGCTTTTATCTTTCTGTTTGTAATGAAGAGGGGCAGGCTGCTGGCAAATTGACAAGGATTACTGATGACTCATTCTCGGACTGCAAAGTGCTTTCTTCTGAAATGATAAAATGCGTGTATACACACACGTAGATGCAAACCTAGTTCCTGTTTGAAATGGGCAGAACTGGTTTTGGAAAGTTCAGGTGCCCCTGAAACACTGCAGGAGAAAGAAAGAAAGAAAAGGCAGGTGAACCTATTTCTCCAGCTCCTTGGCTTGGCCTGACTGAGGGCAGGACCCCTTGCTCAGTGGCGGCCCTGCCTTTCTGAGACAGAAACTCCCTGCCCAACCTGGAAAGGCTGCCTCCTTTGTCCGGTAGGCAGCCTTCCTCCACGGCCACCTCCCAGTGGCGCCAGGCAGACGCATGCCTGGTTTACCTGGGGGAGCCTGCCCTCTGGGCTGCTTCCTATCCAGGCAGCACCTTGGGGGCTTGGCTTTGTGAGGCTGTGAATTCTGGGCCTGTACAACGTTAGCCCAGGAGTGGAGTGCACTGGGTTTCCCAGGCCTGGGCCTTGGCCATGGCTGTGTTAGTTGTGAACTGCTCTGTCACCCCACTGTGACATGCTTCGGAAGAAGTAGTTTCTATAGTAGCTTACATTTGCTTGGCCCTTTATGGTATGTAAGGCATTCTGGCATTACAACAACTCTGTGAGTTGGTTATATTGTTATCCCTGTTTTATGGATAAGGACATTGAAGTATAGAGAGGTTAAATAACACATTGATGACCAAGGAACTAGCTGGTAAAAAGGCAGTTGTGATGAAAACCAGGACTTTGGAGTCTAAAACCTGACCTTGTGATCTTTTAATGACATTCATTCATTAAGGATAAAATTAAACATTTTCTTTGTAAGAAGTATATAAATGATTGGCCAGGGAAGCTATTCAAGAATTACATGAGAGAATATAGGCATTTCTATAGTTCTGTGGAATAGCAGGAGGTTCATAGGATACTTTCTGAAGACCTGAAAACAGTCTGTTTTGCCCCATTTTGTGCTGGTCCAGAGAAATAGCCTCTCAACTGCAATCTAAATGTTCCTTCCTGTGTCAGATGGCTGGTCAAGCTGGCTGTGCAATGTGGGCTCAGTATAAGCGCCCCAGTCGGTGCTGTGACCCGGGCGTAAGCAACGCAAGTCCCTGCATTGCCTTCTTGACTTTCAGAGCTGGAAGGAGCCATGGAGATTTTACAGACGAGGAAACTATGGCCTAGAGAGTGAGAGATTTTGTGTTAGGAGGAATTCCATTCATTTATTCCACCCTCCATCCGTGAGTCTGGCAAATGTTCATTGAGGCTGTGCTGGGCCGGGAGATAAACCTTGGGCTATGAATGAAACAGAGTCCTGTTTCAAGGGATGTACAATAGTGGGTAACACAGCCGGGCAGGCACTCACAGTGTGGGGTTAGGGCTGTGGTGTCTGAAGTGGGAGGGCTTTGTTGGGGGGATGGTCAGTGGGGGCTTCCTTAAAGGAGTGGTGCCTATGGTGAAACTTGAAGGATGGAGCTGAAAGTCATTGAAACATGGAGAACCTATGTCGACTGAAAACTGGGGCCTTCCCAAACTCAAATACAACAGAAGTCGGTGCCACTGAAAAGGCTTTATGTGCTTGGAAACAACAGGTGTTAGGCTCTGTGAGATTCAAGCACGTGTAAGAAGTGCTCGCTCCAGGTCTGTGCCGTGCAGTACATAGCCACCAGCCACATGTGCTGTTCAGCACTCAGAAGGAGCCTCCTCAATTGAGATGCTCCATCAGTGTGCAATGGCCACTGGACTTCAAAGACTTAGTACGAGGGGCTTCCCTGGTGGCGCAGTGGTTGAGGGTCCGCCTGCCAATGCAGGGGACACAGGTTCGTGCCCCGATCCGGGAAGATCCCACATGCCGCAGAGTGGCTGGGCCCGTGAGCCATGGCCACTGAGCCTGCGCGTCCGGAGCCTGTGCTCCGCAGCGGAAGAGGCCACAACAGTGAGAGGCCCGCGTACCGCAAAAAAAAAAAAAAAAAAAAAAGACTTAGTACGGAAAGAGAATGTAAAATACCTCATTGGCAGCTATTTTTATATTGATCACAGGTAGAAATAATATTTGGGTTATTGGGTTAGTAGATGTTATTAGAATCAATTACGTGTGTTTCTTTTTTCCTCTTTTTTTTAAACATCTTTATTGGAGTCTAATTGCTTTACAATGGTGTGTTAGTTTCTGCTTTATAACAAAGTGAATCAGTTACACATATACACATGTTCCCATATCTCTTCCCTCTTGCGTCTCCCTCCCTCCCACCCTCCCTATCCCACCCCTCTAGGCGGTCACAAACCACCTAGCTGATCTACCTGTGCTATGCGGCTGCTTCCCACTAGCTATCCACTTTACGCTTGGTAGTGTATATATGTCCACGCCACTCTCTCACTTCGTCTTTTTTCCTCTTTTAATGAGGCTACTAGGAAATGTGCGATGACACGTGTGGCTCGTGTTGCGTTTCTGTTACGTGGCCATGCTAGGTGGAGAGCGAGGCCTGGGAGAGGAAGGGGGTAGGTGATGAGAGCACGGGATTTAGAGTGAAGAGGTGTGAGTCGGGTCCCAGGGGCACAGCCTATGGCAGGCCTGCGCATCACTGCACCTCTCTGCCCTCCTAACAGGGCACTAACAGCCTTACAGCTGGGGCTAAGAATGAAATCAGAATGCCTATGAGAAGTACACCCTGTTATGGGGGGTGGCTCTCCTTGTAATAAAACAGTTTAGGGTGAAGACAGGATATACCATGCAGTATATACCGATATTTTAAAAGACGGATGAGAAATTTGGCCAATTGCAGAATAAGAGGCTGGTGTGTGGGAAATGCATTCAGTACACAATGAATTACAGACTGGGGGTGGATCTGTGTGAGATGCTGTGGATAAGAAAATTCCATTTCTGTTGCACTTGGCTTGCTCTGCTCCAGGAATTCCCTCACCCCTCACATCGGAGTTTGCATCCAGGCTTTCATAGTCCTTGTTCCTTGTTTTGTTTAGTCTCCAAAGGCCAAAAAGGGCTAACCATTTCTTTACTTCTTTTTTATCTTTGGGTATTTAGTATTTTAATCCTAAAACTCAGCACCCATTGAATGCTTGATGAACGAATTGTCATTCTGTCAGTATTTACTGAAGACCTGGATGTGTCAGGTATCTGCTGGGCTCCAGAGATGCTGCACTGAACAGAAAGCTACCCCGACCCCAAGATGCTCATTGTGGGGAAGGAGACAGTTAACAGGCTAAGGTAGAGAGGACTGCAGGAGATACGAAAGCGTTCCTAACTGCTAGATCTTGTGGCCCAAAGGATAACTTGATTAAAGATAGCGAAGGAGAGAGCTAAGAGACAGTTGTAGCTGGCTGGAGTATACTTTCTTATAACTCCCTTTCAGACAGTGAAACACAAGAGCTGAGTTTGCTTGGGATCTTACTAGCCCCCAGCCCGCAGGGGTTTCTAGCCCTGTGGCAGTGTTCGATATTAATGTTACGTTTGTATATTAGTTACACTTTCCATGGTCAGTTTAGAGACAGCAAGGAGCAAAGATGTTGCAGAACACGTGGAGCAAACTGATAGCCCTTCCCATCAGGAGTGACCTGGGCTAATTGGAAGGCTCTCACAGGACCGGTGGGGTAGAGGCAGTTTGGCAAGGCCAAGCAGAGGGTATTTGGGGGCATGAAGTAGCTGTGACCTGGCATAGGATGGCAGGCAGGCAGACAGTCATTTCAGCGGGAGAGAGCATCTGATACTCATCTCTTCGGGCTAGTCTTATAATAGTTGCAGATAAATAAGCTGCCTCCAGTATGTTCCCAGAATATCGCTGTCTGCAAAATGTCTTTGAGGGGATGTTTGACTTGCAAGCATGTGATTGATAAAATAAATACATTTTGAAAATGTAAACCTCTCTATGAGAGGTTTTAGTCTCTTCTCTCCCCTGGGAAAAATAAGGCCCTTCTTGAAACTCTTTTCTTCCCTCAGTGTAGAATTCCTGCCATGCTTTATAAGAAGAAATATTTTTGGAATGTAGCACCTGCAGAAATATAAAGGGGCTGTGCCCAAACCATTGGGCGGTGGCTGTGGTGTGGATGGGTCCTTGGTGGTTTGTGAAGAGATAGCAGCCCTGACACCTGCAAAGCATTTGAGGTGCTGGGCCAGGGTTGGAGGAGCTGGAATTCAGAGGCACTTAAATTGCTTTTAGCTGGATTTTGTGGGCAGGCAGCTGGATTGGGCCATTCTCTCTAGTATTAGAGAATCCTTACCATTCAGTCACACCTGGCTAGAACAGGACTTGGCACCTAGAAAAGTGCCTGGCATGGTGTAGGAACTTAATATATGGTTGTTGAGTGAGTGAATGACTGAATAAATGAGTGAGTGAACAAATGAGATGCTTTTCTGGGCTTTGGAGATCTTGTTGGATGAGCGTGCCCCTGGTCCTTGCTTCTTGAGGGTAGTCTGTAGACCACCAGCAGCCTCACTTTGTTAGCATAGGATTCATTTGAGGGTCTTATTAAAATGCAGGTTCTGATTTAGTGGAGCTGGGGCTTGGCCCAAGAATCTGCATTTTAACACGTTTCCAGATGATGCCTATAGTGCCAGTCCGTAGGCTGTACTTTAAGTAGGGGTTCTATTAAGTTTCAGTCAAATCATCAATGAGTCTTTTGTGAGTGCCTAGCAGCACTAGGGATTGTGGATAAAGGTGGAGGTCTTGGTCCTTGTCTCAAGAAAATGTAGTTATAGTGAAAAATCAAGACTCATCCTTAGAAGCCAGAGAAAAAGCAATCATTGTTATATTCTGTGGTGTGAGAAGTGGTCGGAAGAAAGCTGAAGGAGTAAAGGACCTCTTCATGGAGGTGGTGGTTGAGCCACAATGTAGAATCATATGATCTTGGAATTAAAGTTTTCTACTTCCAGTGGAATAAGATCCCTGTAATTGCCCATCCAACTTCTGCTTGAATGCTCTCACAACAGGAATGTATCATCTTTTGCTTGTATAGCACTTCATTGTTTATAAAGCAGTCTCACAGGCTTTATCTTGAAATGTCAGCGGAACCTTGTGAGGTTGTATACATTTTACTGCCATTTTACAGATGTGGAAACTGAGGCTCCTAGAGATTGTGACTTGTCCAAGGCTGTATTCTTTCTGGTGGTACTGCTGGGACCTGAACCTTTTGATTCCCAGTTGAATGTTCTTTTAACTGTACTCCATTTGGCTCTGATTCGGTGAGAGAGCAAAGAAGTAGATCCTAAAAGTTTGATTGAAGATTTGAACTTACAGAGAGCAAAATAGAGGTATTATGGATTCTGGAGCAGGGATGGCTTGAGCAGTGTTGAAGGAATTGGAATACACAGATTTAGGAGAAGCTAACCCTGTACTCCATGGAGGCTTTTCCTACAGTGCATTCCCAAATAGTCTTAAAGCATTCTAGAGGCACAGCTCTTTTGATGGGGAGCTCACTACAACAAAGGGCTGTTTATTTCACTAACAGGCCATTCTCTTATATTGAACTCTGATAAGGTCTCCTAGAATCTTTACCCACTAATCCCAGTTCCCCCTTTCCTGCTGAAGGCACAAGCCTAATTCCTCTTTTCATATGCTAGCCCATTTAGATATTTTCTTTTGAAAAATCTAAAGTAATTTTTCTTCCCAGGTTTGCAATATATGTCCATTATGAAACATTGAGAATATTTGGAGAAGCAAAATATAGAGAAGCAGAAAGGAGAATTTAAAACTATCAGTAACTTCACCACTCATAGGTAATTAGTGTTGTGAGCTTCACACCATGTTGTCTTCCAGACCATTTTCAGTGCAGGTTTTAAAAAAATAAATTTATTTTATTTATTTATTTTTGGCTGCATTGGGTCTTTGTTGCTGCACGCGGGCTTTCTCTAGCCGTGGCGAGCGGGGTCTACTCTTCATTGTGGTGTGCGGGCAGGCTTCTCCTTGCGGTGGCTTCTCTTGTGCCTAGAGCACAGGCTCTTGGTGTGCGGACTTCAGTAGCTGTGGCACGTGGGCTCAGTAGTTGTGGCACGTGGGCTCAGTAGTTGTGGCACATGGGCTTAGTTGCTCCGCAGCAAGTGGGATCATCCTGGACCAGGGCTCGAACCCGTGTCCCCTGCATTGGCAGGCGGATTCTTAACCACTGCGCCACCAGGGAAGCCCCTTCAGTGCAGTTTTCGATGTGTGTATATGTTGTTGTTTTTACAAAATGAAATTTGTCTGTAGTATTTGTCTATAGTATTTTGTAATTTTCTTTTTCTTATAAATAGAATTTTCTTTTTATAACTTTCATGTCAGTAACTATGATATTGCAGTTGGTAACATTATTTCATAATGAGATAGGTAATTCTGTTTCATTTTGCCCGTTCCCTCTCATTTTTTAAACCCCTGCTTTTGGGTTAATGTCAGTGCCTCTGTGGTTTAGGTCAACTGTATCTCTGTTACCTATTCCTGTGAGTGGAATGGCAAAGCCCAAGACTAGTTTGAAAATGACTCTCAAGGCCCTGTGAATTGTTCATTCTCCAGCTTCGTGATCCTCATTCCTATTAGGACGTGGCTTCACACTCCTGTCAGCGCTCTGAAGCTTGCTCACTTTTTTTTTTTTTGGCGGTACGCGGGCCTCTCACTGTTGTGGCCTCTCCTGTTGTGGAGCACAGGCTCCAGACGCGCAGGCTCAGCGGCCATGGCTCACGGGCCCAGCCGCTCCGCGGCATGTGGATCTTCCCGGACGGGGGCACAAACCCGTGTCCCCTGCATAGGCAGGCGGACTCTCAACCACTGCGCCACCAGGGAAGCCCTGAAACTTGCTCACTTTTGACCATTCATCCCTCTGTGGTTGCTGGGATCCAGATTTGTGATCTCACTTTTCTTACTGTGAATTCAGCAGTCTATTCAGGGCAGCCTGATACTGCATTAGCTTTTATAGGTGCCTCATCACACTGAGTCATTGAGCTCATGGGCAACCCAGTCCCTTAAGACTTTCTCATGTGATCTTCTCTACCCTATACTTGTGAGTGTGTGTGTGTGTATTTTTTTTTTTAGCGAGGTGCATAACTTGACATTTATCCTTATTAAATTTCCACCTTGTTAAAGTCAGCCGGTCATCATATCCTTTTAGATAGTATCAGGAGCAGACTCTGTTATCCTTCAGAGTCACTGTCCCTTCCAACTCCCAGTCACTGGCAAATTCCAGTGTCAAATGATTCAGCAAATCCCAGCAGTCAGTTACGTCTCCATCCTCCTCACTAGATTGTGAGTTGTTTGGGGCCAAGGCCATACCATATTATTTTTCTTAAAAAACCCAATCCCTACTTCCATTTTTATTTTACATGACCTAGCAGGTACCCAGAAAATGTTGCCATGTGGATATTTGCTTAAACTCCAGGGTTGAAGGCATGGTGGTAGTGGTAGTATTACAGTGATGACAAATATAGAGAAGTCAAGGCTGGGTCTCTGGGTGAGGAACTTACAGTGGGGTTGGACAGCATAAAAACTGAGTATCAGTTGTAGTGAAGATAAGTACAGAGACTTCTGGTGTTGCCCAAGGGTTGCCTGTTCTGCTTGAGTTCATTGTTGAGAAGGATCACTGATGTCTTCCAGGGAGGCAGGCAGTGGAGGGGTTCCTCAGGGCACAGTAAGTGAATGGGAGGACGTCGAGGGCAGGGGACGTGTTGTATGCTTTGAGAGCTGATGACAGGAAACCACCCACCCAGCCTTTGAGAATTGGGTTGAGTAATGATCACAAAGAGTGTTCCTATCTGACTGTCCTACGAGATACAGAACAAAAGTTGGCTTCTTTTTCTCTTTTTATTTATGTATTTATCCCCCCCGCCCCTTTTTTTTTCTTTTTGCCACACCTCGCAGCATGTGGGATCTTAGTTCCTTGACCAGGGATCGAACCTGTGCCCCACCCCCCTGCAGTGGAAGGGCAGAGTCCTAACCACTGGACCACCAGGGAACTCCCTCTTTTTCTTTTTATAGTCATTGAGCTTAAGGCTCGCAAAGTTAAGACCTACTCGCCATTGATTACCCTTAGATGAGAGGCTGAACTGAGGCCAGACCCCAGGAGCTCAGGTTTTTCTCCCTTGGCCAGTCGTCATGGTTTGAAGGTCGCCTGGTGGCTCCTCCATTTACCCACTTTGGTGTCTGCCTTCGGCCCTGTCAGCTTTGCTGAACCTCAGACCCCTCACCTGTGAAAGGAGTAATACCACCCCCCTTGCCTTTGTGGTGGTTGTGAAACACACGAGACGGTGCTGTGAGAAGTGAGCCCTGAGCGCTGGGCTTTGGACACAGCTGCTTCTAAGTAAAGACCTGCTGAGGTGGATGACAGTGAACTTGGCAGCATTTCTTAACCTCAAGAGAGTTAAGGGGCAGCAGCCTGAGGGTTCCAGCTCCCCCGGTGTGGCTGTGGTCTTTTGCAGGCATGAAGGCAGCTCTGGAGCCCCTGCTTCCCACCCCCAGCAGTTTCAGCTCTCCTGGTTGGGACAAAGGCCCTTGTTTACTAAAAGGAAAGCTTTCTTCCGGGAAAAGGGAGAGGTTCTTTAGGGGCTGGGTCCAGTCACAGGGAGTTTGAGCGCCTCCAGCCCTCCAGCCCTGGTCTTCTTGGAAACTTCAGGGCTTCTTCATTGCGTGGGACCTTAGTTTTTGGTGCAGGGTGAGGTTGCAGGATTCTGGAGTAGACACTCAACTTACCTCTCCTGCTGCCTCCGGGTATGGTAGATACAGGTACAGATGCTGGTATCCGTCACACTTCCCTCAACTACAAGAAGGCCTGGTTTATATTTGTATATAGATGCATGCCTACTTAAATAATGCACATATATGTGTGCATGTACATATATATGTAAACAAATGTGCATTCACCACTAGATATACAGAAATACACAAACGCCCATTTTTTTAAAAAAAGAAAATGCAAGCTCTAAAATTATATTTGAGCTTGGTTTAGTCTTTCTTTTGTGTTGATTAGATGTTAATGTGCTGCAATTATTTTAATTTAGTAAAGGAAGTTCAAACAGGGAGATGGGAAGAAAATAACTACAGCTAATTGGCAAGAATCCGAGGCTATCCAGAAAAGTAGTCTAACCAGCAGAAGTTGAAATGTTTTAGGTATCTGGTTCAGGAGTTTTTTTGTTTGTTTTTGTTTTTTATTTTTCCCTTTTCCAGTTTAGAACTACTGATGGCTTCCCTTCCAAAGGATGGCCATCTTCTCTTTTCTTATTGTTAGCCAGGATTCTCTTTCCCACTCCCTTCCTCCCAGTTCCTTTTTGGTTCATTCACTCTGAGTCTTGCTGAGTCAGCATTGGGGGAAGGGGGTTTTGCAGGAAGGATTAGAAAAGGGAGAGGAAGAAGAAGTAGCAAAAAAAAATCTTCTCCTCCCACAGTGGTTCTCTGCCACTCTGGTCCCTGCCCCAGACCTGGGGTAGCCATTGGGCAGAGATGGGGTTAACACGTTTGCCATTCCAGACATTTCCATGTATGTTAGCTCATCACTACCCTAGGAGAGAGCACATGAGGACACTGAGGCGTGGCGATGTTAAATGCATTGCCCTCGTACAGCGGCAGAGTGGTGGAGTGTGCATTCCAGCCCAGCCCTCCAAGTTAAGAGTCAGGCTCCCTGCTAAACTCCAGCTCCTCAGGCAGATCTTTGCCTGCCCTCCCTGGCTCCTAACCTGCTTTATATTTTTTGAGTGCCTATGCACTCACTGTTCTGGGTGTCAGCTGATGTATCAGCCTCTCACTGAACTGTGAGATCTTTGAGGGTGGGGCGCGTGTTCATTACTCATCTTTATCTCTCCAGCACAGTGCCTGGCCCAAAGTTGGCCACATGCCTGTTTAAGGCTAATTGAACAAATGCTTGTATGTTTTTTCTGACAGCCATCTAAATTTTGAGCAATCCAGATACCTACCACTTCTGTGTCTCAGCCTTGCAGAAGTAGCATATAGTAGGCCATGCTTTATCTAGACATCTAGAGAAGGGGATAAGGCAGTCCCTCAACCACTGCATCAGTATGTGTGAATTGTGAACAGAGTTTCCTTTAAAATGTTAATATGATTATGGTATTTCTTTACTCTGGCAAAGTTCTTTCAGATTTCTATGAATCTACACGTAATATCCTGAAATTCCAAACGCATCCTTTTTCTTCCTCTCATTTACTATTTCTGTTCAAAACCGGAATATGTGAACATGTTTACAGCTAATTAAGACCAAAGAGATTTTTTTTTTCCTAGACTTTTTTGTTTGTTTGTTCGTTTTGGTGCCACTGCCCCACCTAGAACAAACTTTTCAGGAAGCACAGGTTTGCATGGAAGCAATGTATCTTAAAATAAAAATGAATTCAATTGAAAGAAGGAATATGGAATTGAAAATATTATTTGTATTTAGGACTCTAGATGTTTTGTTGAATTCAACTAGTTGTAAAGTGGGATAGACATGATCACCTCTCTTCCTTTGAAGATAGAATTTATCAATGGTTGTTCTTAAAACTAAAAAAACTCTGTGAAAATTCACTGTATTCTAAGTTTCAGATGAAGGTATAATCCTCGAAGCTTATTGAATGGTGCTTGAACATATTAATTAAATAGAGAATTTTTATCAAATTTGATGGTCATGTGGAATGTGATGGGCTCCAGCTGGAACCTTGGTTTCTGATTCTTACCCATTCATAAAGTAATATCGTAAGTAAAGTGGGGTGGGGAGGGAAGAAGGAAATGTTTCTTTGAGATAGACAGCCAAATGAAGCTTTTGCTTCTCTTTTATTTTATTTTTTTGTTTTTTAATCTTTTGGCTGCACCGTACGGTCTGCGGGATCCCAGTTCCCCGACCAGGGACCGGACCCGCGCCCCCTGCATTGGCAGGGTGGAAGTCCCCTGCTTCTCTTTTAAATGAGTTGTTATGCATGAGAATGTATTTTCTTTTTAAAATTTACCCATACTTTTCTTATAAGATTTTGTAAAGCCTTTAAAAACAGTTGGACAAAATTATAAACACCATTTTTTATTATTTTGTGAGAAATAGTCTGCTTCCTCAGAAGCAAAAATGCTGTCAGAACATGTGTGTATATATATTGGGTTGGCCAAAAAGAAGTTCATTTGGTTTTAAGTAAAAATAGACACACTTTTCATCTTCACCAAGAACTGTATTGAACAACGTATTCACTAACATAACGAACTTTTTGGCCATATGATGTGGTCAATAATATTTTAGGGGACTTTAAAAATATTTAAGTGTTGGACAATCCACCCATGCCTGGGCTTGGAAAAAAAAAAGAATTGCCAAAGGTTATACTCTTGTTCTGTCTTATCTTACCCAGCAGAAATTAAGGGTCAGATTGTGTGCTGATACATCTCTGTCTCCATAATTCACATGTTTTATAATAAGGATGGTTTGACTAAATAAATGGAAGACTAAGCAAAAAAAAAAAAAAGAAGTAGTAATCAAGATCTCCGTATAAAAATGTCCTCTGAGTGTCTGCTCCTCTGTTTTAGATCCTCAAATATCCTTTACCTATGATTTTTTTTGTGAATGGGTAAGAACAAAACCTAAGGTTCGTGTGAGGACTTTGCTTACTGATTGAGGGTTTCCAGAAACCCACAGGCAGGTGTATCTCTTACCTTGATAATCTTTCCTTGTCATCTCAGCATGACCTGTTTGGAGCTGTAACTCAAATGTGTGCATGTGCCCTAAAGTCAACTCAAGTCATGCTGGAAGTCATTTGTGCTCTTCAGTTGGGTCCTATATGCTCTGCATGGTGGGGTTCCAGTGTGGATGAGCCTTGCTTGCCTCTCAGCATCACTCTTGTAGTTTGCCCAGTAATTGGAGGAGGAGGGGGAAAGGAAACACACTTTGCCCAGTAGCAAATCCAAAAATTTGTTCTCCTATGCAAAACATGCACCAAGATTAGACTTGGAGGTGTATACAGCAGAACAGCTTTAGGGGTGATGAAGTAATTTATATGGCAGAAAAACGTACAAGAGGGAATTCAGTACAGGTACCAGCTGCCTTAAAGAATGGACTAGGCAAAGAAGAGCAGTTACTGCCCCCGCCTTCTGAGCTGACCTCAGTATTGATAAAGATTTACCAGCCTTTAAAGAATGTTTTCTAATTTTAGCCCGAAGAACAGGTGCCTGACAAATTGATCAAACTGCAGTTTAAACTTTTGTTCCTGCAAAGAGGAGAATACTCCTTTGACCTCAAGAGAATTTGAAGAGGTGATGTGTTTAAGCCCCTGTGCTGCGCCTGGCACTTGGGTCTCTGCCTGGGTATCGGAAGGTGGGCGTGGAGCTCTCACTTTGGTGGGGAGGGGTATAGATTCTGGAAATCAGCTGTTCACAAAGAACATCCCCTCTGTTTAATAGAGGAGGTAGAGGGGCAGTGGGAACCTGTCTGGCAGTCTTCTGCGGTTGGATCCCCCACCCTTTTTTTTTCAGTTTCAAGTTAGAAAATCTTTGCGTTTTCTGTGAGTTACAGTTGCCCTTGGGTATCTGCAGGAGTCTGTTCCAGGAGCCTGCATAGATACCAGAATCTGTGGATGCTCAAGTCCCTTATGTAAAATGGCTTAGTCCAGTCAGCCCTCCCTATCAGTGGGTTCTATGTCCGACGGATATGGAGGGCCGATGTATTAACTTGCCTTGTTAACAGCTCCTTAAGACAACCCTGTGTGTAAGCTTTGAAAATCAGAGCAGTAGTCTAGCCTCTCCTTTTCTCAGCAATTAATTAATTGACTCAGTACTTATTAAAGGTGTATTTGTTGAGTCAGGTCCTGTGGACGCATCCAAGCAAGATAAGGGTGCAGCCTTCACGGCACTTGACACCGGCTGGATAGACCTGTTGACGGGCTCTGGTACAAGGGCCTGGTACTATGGAGCATGTGGCAGGCCCCCCAAGACTGGACTTGGGTATCCAAGAAGGCTCCCTGGAGGAAGTAATATCCTTGCTGAGAGGGGAAGAGTCTTGGAACGATACATGCAGCATCTCTGTGCAGTGGTGAGTGTTACAGCACTGAGGGCTATGTTTGGATTGCACTATAGGTATACTTTGACTTGGTCTGACTTCTTTGCTTTGTGGTCCTGTTTTATCTGTCTAATTATCTATCTACCTATTTATCTATAATTTTAATTATGGTAAAATGTACGGAACATAAATTTACTATTTTAACCATTTTTAAGTATAGAGTTCAGTGGCATTTAAGTACAGTCACATTATTTTGCTACCATTATCACTGTCCATCTCCAGAACTGTTCTCATTTTGGAAAACAAACTCTGTGCCCATGAAACAATAACTCCTCATTCCTTTCTCCCCTCAGCCCCTGGCAACCACCATTCTGCTTTCTGTCTCAATGAGAGTGATTATCCTAGGGACCTCATATACAATGAATCATACCGTATTTGTCCTTTTGTGACCGACTTATTTCACTTAGCATCACGTCCTCAAGGTTTATCCTTGTTGTAGTGGTTTTCCTTCCTTTTTGGGGATGCATACTTTTCAACGTCCCATTTTATTTTAACCCCAAGCATGTGTGAAATATTCACCCACCAACACATGAATTAGTTCTCTAGTCCCTTTACTGAGAAGTCATTCATGCGTTTGTCCTGCCACCCATCCATCCGTCTTCCCTCCCTCCTTCCTTGATTACATGTTACCTGCCAGACATTGGGCTAGTGACTAGAGATACAAAGAATACCTCTATCTACTCCCCACCCCAAACTTGTATTCTCTGAGGAAGAAGGACTCAAACAATTACTAAGCAGTATCAGTGAAACGGTAATTGTGTGTTTAAAGTTCCATGAGATAGAGGAAATACAGCAAATCTGCGTGAGAGCCAGGGAAGGCTCTGCTGAAGAGGTAGCACTTGAGGTGGCCTTTGTGTGGCAGCCTTAGAGATGGCTAAGAGGAGGAAAGACGTTTCAGAAAAGAGGACCAGCAGAGCAGTGGCTGGGAGACTTGGCTATACAGAGAGGCAGTCTAGTTGGGTAATTATCAATTTAGACTCTGAAGTCAGACTGTTCAGATCCTGGCTTTGAGGATCCATGAGCCAGGTGGGAAATTTACTTTCTCTTTCGGTGTCTTAGTTTCCTTGTTTCTAAATGGGAATAATGATAGTACTTTTCTCATAGTGTTGTTATGAGAGTTAAATGCATTGACAGATAAAGTGCTTAGAATAGGGCCAGGTACAGAATATACACTCTGTAAGTATTAGCTATTACTGCTACTGAAATGTTTAGAGGAACATTAAGTCCTTAGGTCTACCTAAAGTAGGCTATAATCTGTGCATTGTGTTTGCATTTGAAGGTTGCAGCTAGACCTTGGAGATTGGTTGGGTGGATCCTAGTGGTAAAGAGGATTCAAGTATCCACAAATGTCTGACCTCTAAGCTTTCTTGTATTCAGATGCTTGAATACCTCAATTGGTACCTGAGTTTCCTTAAATTTTCTTAAAGTCGGAATAATTTCTTAAAAATTACAAAAACAATGGAACATAAAAAAGTGTAAAATAAAAACCTGTAATGTCACCTTCCTAACACAGTAACTGTTTCCTTTTTATTTTCACTTTACTTCTGTAGAAATATGCATAAAACTAGAGTTGTAATTACATATATATACACATAATTTTATATATATACACATATACACACAATTTTGTATTTTGCTATTTATTTATGTATCTCTCTGCCTGCCGGCCTATCTATCTATCTACCAATCTATCTACTTTTTTGGCCACGCTGCGTGGCATGCGGGATCTTAGTTCTCCCTGACCAGGGATCGAACCCGTGCCTCCTGTAGAGTGGAAGCGTGGAGTCCTAACCACTGGACCGCCAGGGAATTCCCCTGTATTTTGCTTTTTAAAATGAATATTCTTTGAGAAACTTTCCCTCATGGTTCAGTCTATTTTTAAAAATTTTTCTTGTAAAAGAATGCACAGTTTTCCTTTGCATTCATGTACTGTAGTTTTCTTAGTCATTCTGCTATTCATGGTATCATAGATGATTCTGTAATGTAGATATTTGTGCTCCTCATTTTTTCCTACCGTGGGATTTTCTCTTTTTGATAAATTTCTAGGGTTAAGGTTACTAGGTTGAAGAATTTCAGCCTTTTGAGGCGCTTAGTAAGTATAGCCATTTGGATCTTCACAGCCCCTACATCACTAGCATAGTTCCTGTGTCATGTTCATTACAGATGTTCTTATTGTCTTTTAAGGTTTGCTGATTAGGAGATTTAAAATAACACCTTAAACTTGCTTCAATGTGCCATTCTTTCCCCCTCCTAGCGAAGATGCGTATTTTGTCTTATGCTTATTCTCCTGTGTGATTTGTTCATTCATTTCCATTTCTGGTTGTGTTCATGGTTTTTTCCAGTGCAAATGTGAATCGTTAATTCACTGTAAATATGAGCTTTGTGTTGAAAAAAAAATTCAGGTGCAGGGATCACAGCTCTTTCCCAGCCCTGCAGTAGTGAGGCTTTCATCCGTGCCACTGCATTTCTGGAGAGGGAGGAAGAGACACCAGTGCTTGCCATGTGCCAGCTCTGCTGGGGTCACAGTGGCCAAGAGTCTGGACTCTCCACTGGCCTTGCTTTTCAGCTGCTTTTTATTGTGAGCAGAAAAATAGAGCGGCTGTCCATGATCTCGGCTCTAACAGTGTGCTCACTTCATTTGCAGGGTCTCTCCTACTCCTCATGTCCCACACACACACCTGGTACAGAGCCAGCATACAGTAGGCAATTTGTTTTCATGTGTCATAGATCAGGTGTCGGAATGGACCTTCCCTGACATTCTTCTGCCTACTCTAGTCCCCTGCACAGCATTCCTGCTCAACTGTTCCTTGATTACCTCTGGCAATGGGAGGTTCAGTGTCTCACAAAGACAGACCTTGGGCTCAATCAAGGTGAGATAGATCTGGGTTTGAATTTCTGTTTGACCAGTGGATAAAAGACTTACTGTTTCTAAACCTTATTTGCTTCATTATCTGAATAATGGATATTGTAATATTATATCTCTACCTAATATAGATGTGATGAGGATTACAAGAAATAATAAAAATTGAGTCTAGATCCCTGTTCCTCACACACAGTAGTGTTGAATAAATATTAGTTGTGAATATTATCTCCACTTACTACTACGAGGCATTTCCTTCAACTTTTGCCATTACATCTGATTTTATGAATCAAAAATATTTTTTATATCCGTTAATTAGAATTTTGCTGAATTGGCAAAGAAGCTGCAGCACCCACAGTGACTTGGAGTTTTGAGTATATTCTTCCATCATGGAGTTGTTGGATAGGCATTGTCTTTGAGCTGATTCCAGCTTGGGCCACGATCCTAGCTGCTGGACTGGACAGTGCTGTAATGCATCCAGGTTGACCCCTTATTGGTTTTCTAAGTGTGATTTTACAGACCCCTTGTTTGTCTTTCTTCCCTTTCCTGGCTGGTGTTCCTGCCCTGGCACCCCCAGTAGAGGATGGACAAAAACATTTAGAGGAAACAAAACTCTCTTCCACTTATTAGTTACCTGTTCTCTTCCACAGAAAATAGCGTACTAAAGGGAGGGCTACGGTAGAGGTCATGCTTCCAAGTGCATAGTCATATGCCCAGCTCCAAATGTTGCTTTGGTATTATAGAGTGAGCCAGTACCAGGGTGGTCGGGGCATAAGTTAGGCTGTACTGACTCTTCTTATTCCTAGACTTCAGCATTTCAGTATTCTTGCTTTAGCTTGCTGAGACTATCATTGACGATCTGAGACCTCCTCAAAGTCTCATGTGATTTAAGCAGGTAGCTTTTACCCTCGGGGAACCAGTGTCACTGGTGTTCGTACTAGGTCCACGACTCTTAGGATTGTGATGTTCATCTTTGTCTAACGCAGCTCACTGTGCTCTGTAGAGAATAACTTGGTGGGAACTGCCCCCCACCCCAGCCGGCGTCTCGGGAAGTTCTTCCCATTAAGTGTCCATTTCAATTTTAAAAATAAAATATTAGGGAATTTAATGAATTTCAGAAACAGCGCTGATGCGTTGGTGATTAAGATTTTAAGCAGTGGTCTCTGAGGAGCTGGTTGGAGGGGAGGATTAACAAAATTTAAAAAGCAAATCCCGGGTTATAGGTTATGTGCGGAGAGGGGTGATGTTTAAGGTATTTTAACAGACAGTGTGGACATGGACCCAATGGAAGATACTGGAGGCCCCCAGGTGTGCCAGGCACTTACATGTACTTGTTGTATACTGAGAAGATTGGGGGCACTGGAAGAGGGGTGGGAGCTAAGGGGGACAGGCATTCAGTGGGCTTGGGCCACTGACTCTTGCCAGTTCGTGTGCAAGTATTTCAGTATTTGAAACAAGCAGGGTGGCTGTACAAGTGAGGTATTGATGGGGGGCTGGCAGCGTGAGGGGGTGGGAGCAGCATCTGAATCACATTTGACAGGTATTCAGAGGTGTTAGATCCATTCCTTGCTTGCCTTCCTTTATCTCAGTGCTTAGGGGACCTTTGTGGTGCTGGTGGCCCTATTGACCTCTTGGTAGGCACTCGGAACGTGTCACATTAGACTTTAGGGTTCTCTGTTTGGAAAGCACTGAGACACATTGCTTTAATTAGAAAACACTACACGGGGCAGGCACCGTCCCTGTCTTCATGGGGTTCCCAATCTTCACCAGTGGCTTCAAGTTTTTCCTGCCCCTGGACTCTAGGAATGTGTCCGTGGGAAATCATTACAAGGATGTTTGCCATACAGTGAAAAGCTGGGCAAAATCTAAATGTCCAGCCATGGGGAAATAGTCAAATAATGGTATATCCATGACATGGAATACTATACCTCTTAAAATTCATGAATACAAAGGATATTTCAGGACTCAGGAAAATGCTGAATGTAAAATGTTAGGTGGACAATAAAAGAACCCGAAACTATAGGGAATAATAATAATAATGTTACTAGTACAAGGATATACATCAAAATGCATTGTTAGCACTGACTATTGTTTGGTGGAGGGCTGTGGGTAAAGTTAATTTCCTCCTATGTATGTTTCTGAATGTTCCACTTTTTTGGTCATCTGTGGGTCTTAACTTTATAATTAGAAGCATTCCATAAATATTATATTTCTTAAATCCAGTTTAGAGTTTAAAAAGTTATTTGTATAATCAGCGACCGAGTATATTGAATTTAAACTTGGAGAAACACTTTTGGAGGTTGTGTTTATCGCCTGTAAAGGAAGCTGCTGACTTGGTGGGATAAAAATAAGAACCTAGGTCAGCCTCCCGATGCGGGGGCCCCAGCTCCCCCGGCTTCCAGACTGCAAGGGTTCCAAGAGGCCCTAATGCGCTTGTTGAAAGGCTCTCCTTGGCTTCTTATTAATGTCCCTCGCTGAGCCGTGCTCTGCTCTGCTGGCTAACCTTGTCAGAAGGTTACCCGTGGCTCTCCAGGTCTCAGCTAATTTTAAACCCAGTGTGCCGGCCAGTGCAGTGGCGTGGCATTGCGCTGCGGGGAAACGAACACTCCCTGGAAGACACGGCTGGGGAAAGATGAGCCGAGTCCCTGGGTTTTCCTCCTCCTCCTGTAAGTGACCAGGCACGCTGAACAAGCAAAGAGAGCTGGGATAATAATGAGAGCTTTTATGGTAAAAATCAGGACTATTAAAGATCTTTTAGCAGTGGCAATCAATGCTGGTTGATAATTGCACGGTGTGATGTGTCCTGCATGAGCTGTGTGAATTCTGACCACACGAGCAGGAGCGAGCTGGATGAGGTCCTCTCTTCCCGGAACTAGACTCTGACTGTTTTTAAAGCAGAATGAAACTGCCTCTCATTTCACTATTTATTTGGTGTTCTTCTGAATTTGTAGAGCTCAAACTCTGCTGGTAGTACGTTCCTTCTCTGAAGTTTTTACTGATTTGATTGGGAGAGAGCTAGTATTGCTTAGAAGCTAAAAAATAAAACACACAGAATCTGCCTGTCTGCATGTCTGTTAGCTGCTGTTGGCTGCCACTAAGATTGTCATTTTAAGTACCTCCTTTTTTCAGCATTTGCAGTAGATAGAGTCCTGTTTAGATTACTGCTGTGCCATATAATGCTTGTAACCCTGATATTTTAACATGAAACATAAATCAATAACTGCAAAATAACATGACATTGGGGAACCTTTCTCCATCAAATTAACTTAAAAACAAACAACCAAACAACCAGAGAATCCTTTTTTTCCCCTCTTTTGGATTTTTTTTTTTTTTTTTTAAATCTTCTTTCTCTTTTAACACCTTCAGTCTGGGAATCTAAGGTGCCTATTAGAGTTAGCCGTCTTCCCCTGCCAGGGCATTCACAGCGTCCCTCACATGTAAGAGATTACAATGGGAAACTTCACCCACCCCGTTCACTGCCTGGTCTGGGGTTTACCTGCCCAGCTGGAAGAAGGGCATCTTTCCTAATAGCTGGGTCTCTTATCTACTGTCTTATAAAACAGTTGCGAGAAGCCAATTAAAAAGGCATAGTGTGTGGAGTAAACCAAGATGAAAGCACAATGGATGGAGATTCAACAACCTGCTAACTCCGTGCAGTGATTGAAGTTAACTTTGTTTGAAGTACCCAGGCTGGGTCAGACCACATCAAGCCAGCAGTGTTCCTGCAAGAGGATAGCACAGGAGTGAACTGTAATTTTATTTTAGGGAAAAAAAATACATAAATGCTTTTTATTTGCCTTTTCTGTTTTGAAGGTCTGTCCCTCCTTCACTAGGCCTAATTAGCTCTGTCATGTTTGGATTTAATTTTGAGAAAATTAAAGCTGAGTAATATCAGGAATTTGTTGAATGGGAATACTTGTTAAAATCTTCATTGACCCAAATCTGACTTTTATAAATAGTATTAAATAAGCAAACTTAAAAAAAAAACCCAAACAAACCCATCCCCCTCTTGCCTTAAAATAATGTTTTTAAAAGCACATTCAACATACTTGAGTATAATATATAAGCTACTCTGGATTGGATGCTAAATGAATGAGTTATTGCAGGGGCTGTAGTGGTGATGTTAGGAGTATACTTATGAATTTAAGGTACATTTTGTAAAACCCAGTTCCTCTTCGACACAGACTCAAATGTCTGCTTTTCTTCTCCTGGTTTTCTCTTTCTCACCTTTCCCCTCCTGCACTTGGCCTGCACGCCTGCCTGGTGTAGGCCCGCTGTTATTTTTGTGGTAACCTGACACTTTGGCCAGCAATTGCAGCCCCCAGGTCCCTGGGGGGTGAACTTGCTGTGAGCTGAAAAGGCAGGCTCCTGATCTGATCTCCCAGGTGGAGCAGCTGCTGCAGCAGGGCTGGGGTATGCCACAGACTGGGGAGGAGGGATGTGTGTCACCAGTTCAGCCCTCGGATTGTGGCTTGTCAGGCAACAGGCCCTACCTTGAGGTGGGGGGCCAGTAGAGGCCAGCTAGTCAGGGGTTTTGGAGACTGGAGGAAGGTTTTAGGCTACTGCGTTTTTTTCATTTCATTCTGTGGGTCTGGTCTAGAGTATGCCTGAGGCTGTCTTTTTGATTCCTTAGACAAGGATGAGTTTCTTAATAGTCACGAAGATTGTATTAATATTTTATGTTAAACTAAAGCGAACAATTTTATCAAGCTGGGGTAGGGACGAGGTACCGAAATGAATGGGACAGAGCCCCTGTCTTCTGAAAATCTGCAGTATAGCCGGAATGACAGATATATCAGCAGTAAGTATTAATTATAGTTGTGTACGTTCATTCAGCAATTATTTGAGGACCTGCAGTGTGTCAGGCACAGTTGTAAGACGTGTGCACACATACCCACTGGTCTGTAAGCATACAGATTAAGTAATGTATATAATGGCTGCCGAGGATTGAGACATCTATACTTACATGGATCATCTCGTTTAATCTTTCAACAGGTATGTAATGTTAATTCTCATTTTGCTTTGTACCTGCACGCGCACGCACACACACACAACACCCTGAGACACAGCTAACAAGTGGAGAGCTCAAAATCAAAACCTCTGGGATTCTAAAATCTCATATACTCTTTATATACACATATTTTTAACTATTTGGCCATATAGATTCTCCAGATGCACAGTGTCCTTCCTGGAATTGTAAGGGTGCCCACAAAGGAAAGCATTTAGCAAACGTTTTTGGAGTTCCAACAATTCATCTGATAGTGAGAGACGTTAAACATAGGAATGCCAAGGGACTTACCGATCAACTGGAAACAGTATCTTAAGAGAAATTACAGTGAAGCGTACCAAGTATGGTGTTGGAAGTTTGCTTGAGGTGCTATGAGGACATGGAAGTGACTTCTCCTAGTGGAGGAATCTGCCAAGGCTTCCCAGAGGAGAGGTTGTTGGCGTTGGTCTTGAAAAGACCAGTAGACATTCATTAGATGGAATTGCTGGTGAGAGAAGCAGCTGAGCAGAGGGGCCCAGGTGGCTGAGGGGGTGAAGTAGGCAGCCTGCTGTGTCTGGGCACCTTGGAGTGGTCTCTGGCTGGAATGTGGGGGACTGCACAGGTGCCTGAGGAGCAGGCTGGGGCCAGGTGGTCAAGGCCATGGGTGCCCTGTTATGCAGTTAGGTCCTGGAGGGTGTGGGCCTCTGCTGAAAGATTTAAAGTGAGCCTAGGATAAAAGTCATATTTGCATTTTGGGAAAACTCTGGCTGAAGAATAGCACAGGAGAAGCTGACTAAAAATATATGAGCTGGGGATTCTGATTCAGTACTTCTGGCATCAGGGCCGAGATCTGTATTTTTAAGAAGCCATCTATGTACTTCCAGGGTCGGGAACCTGGCAGAACTAGGTTGTTGGTAGTGGCGGTGTTTGGGGACACAGGGGACAGCCCAGCTCAGAGAGGTGTGAAGAGGTCCTGCCTGTGAGACGGGAGCAAAGTTAGTGGGGGTGGAGAGGAGTGGAGGGGATGCAGTTGAGAGATGAGGGGCCGAGTGGACATTCTTGGTGACGCGTTGCGTGACAGGTCTTAGTTTCTGTGCGAGGGCTTTCTCCTTGGGAAGGGATGGGAGAAGGCTGAGATGATGGCCCTCCTTTGGGTGCTGATTCAGCGAGGTTCTCTGAGGAGCAGAATCCCTCAGAGGGAGCTGAGGGATTGGGTTCCCTCACCCAGGGCCTGGAAAATCCTTTTTGGATTTTCTTGGGTGCTTTTAGAGACAGATCCTTAATATAGAAAAGTGACTTGGAAGGTGTCAGTGCCCGGTATGCCAGGTCTGTGTGTCTGTGAGGGTTTGGGTTTGTTTGCTTTGTCTTTGGGCCTTTTAGCCTCTCAAGTCTCGCCCTGTAAGTAAAGTCCTCATTAGTCGTTTAGACTGAGCAGGCATCAACACTGTGAATGTCCGAGAAGGGGAGGGCTTTAGCGGCAGTTCACAGGTGTAATTGGAAATGGTGTAATTGTAATTAGAAATGCATTTTGATTAGAGAGAGGAGTTCCTTGTTCCTCTACCAGGATTAGGAGAATCTGCAGGAGGAAGAGATCCTGGAAGGAAATACCTATCTCTCCCCTTTATTATTATTTTTTTTCTAAAGAGACTCCTCCTTTGTACACGTGTGCGCGTGCTGGGGAGGTGTAGAAATATTGATTGAATCAAGCTGTGGCCTTTTGCCTTTTTTGCTTGATACGACTGCCTCATTTGCTGGGGTGGGGAGTGTTGGGGATGAGGAGCGAGGAGTCCGGTGGTGGGTGTCATGGCCAGAGTCCGCTTTCCTTCAGAGCACCTTGGGCCTTGCAGAAGTGAAGCAGATGTTTCGCCTGATTTCAGAATTGGGTGCCTCAGCTTTTCAGCCCATGCCTCTCTTTGCCTGGGGTTCTTGCCCCACTACACACCCTGACGCGCTTATGGACTGCTTAGAGCTGGTGTTGTGCACACAGTAGGTGCTCAAGAAATATTTGTTAATTTGAATGACTGGTGTATTGTCTAAGGGGGAACAATACTTATTCTGCCTCAGCCAGTTTCCTGCCAAGATTCTTTCTCCTGCTGAAGTTGCACTGGGTATAAAACAAGGACCAGTTTTCCATTTGGAGGGCAGGGATGGGGGCAAGGGTGAGGCTTTAATTGGCCCCTGAATTTGCATCCCTCTCAGTGTAAGACCAGTTCTGCAGCAGCTCCATCCCTGTATCATCATTAAATGGCAGATGTGTTTCTCATTGGAGGGGTGGGGACTCAGTTGTATCAGTGACGCTGGGAACGGGTAGACATTTGTGAACAAGCAGTGTCATACATTTTTGGTTTGTTGATACACTTGCTCACATTGCTATTTGCACGTTGGCCATGTGCACACGTGTCATTGTGTAAGCATAGCAGTCTAGTCCCCACGTTGGGTTCAGGATGACCGCGCTATCAACAAGGGACCAGGGAAATACGTGGAACCCTCCACGACCAAGTCTGAGAGCATTTATTGGAAGAGCTGAGTGACTGGGCACCAAACAGAGTGAATCCTGTGGTTCTAGGCTGTTTAAACAAGCACACCTGTATAAATGGTCATTGTCTTTTCATTAAAGGCATTAAAAGGCCTTTATAAATTTGGAACGCTTAAGGGATGAACCACATTGTAACACTTGAATTTACCTAGAGAACTCTTTTGATCTTGGACCACACTGAAAATGCTTTTTTTAAATGTCGGTTCATTAGTTTGTTTATTTATTTATTTTTGGCTGTGTTGGGTCTTCGTTTCTGTGTGAGGGCTTTCTCCAGTTGCGGCAAGCGGGGGCCGCTCTTCATCGCGGTGCGTGGGCCTCTCACTATCGTGGCCTCTCTTGTTGCGGAGCACAGGCTCCAGACGCACAGGCTCAGTAGTTGTGGCTCACGGGCCCAGTTGCTCCACGGCATGTGGGATCTTCCCAGACCAGGGCTCGAACCCATGTCCCCTGCATTGGCAGGCAGATTCTCAACCACTGTGCCACCAGGGAGGCCCTGAAAATGCTTTTTTTTTTTTTGTGGTACGCGGGCCTCTCACTGTTGTGGCCTCTCCCATTGTGGAGCACAGGCTCCGGATGCACAGGCTCAGCAGCCATGGCTCACGGGCCCAGCCGCTCCGCAGCATGTGGGATCTTCCCGGACCGGGGCACGAACCCGTGTCCCCTGCATCAGCAGGCGGACTCTCAACCACTGCGCCACCAGGGAAGCCCCCCTGAAAATGCTTTTGATTAAACAATTTGGATTCCAAATTTATAAAATTGCCGGTTCTTCATCCTTTATCCCCCCAAATACACACATACAGTAACACACACACACCCCTTTAGGAGTTGCTTGCATACTCCTGATATTGCTGGCGTTTTCTTGTTGCCTTTGAATGAAACAACCCAAACTTTTTGTTGCTGTGTGTGTGTCCCCTTGTGGTCTGGCTCAGTTTACCTTTTGTTTTCTTGCTTTGTCTTTTCTTCACCACATCCCCTCCACAGATACCCATCTCTGCACAGGCCTCCCTGAGCTTTCTCATAATTGGCCCCGTAAGTCCTACTCAGACTTCAAGACCAGCCTAAGCATCACCTCCCATGAGGCCCTTGTTCACCTGAGAGACAGAATCAGCTCCTATTTCTGAGCTCCAACAGCACTTAGTTCATTCCTCTTTTGACATATTATATTCATACACTTGTTCATTCATTTATTCACCCGTGGGTTCATTATTTTAGGCACCCTTTGGGTCATTATTTTGGGGGAGCATTAACTGTGTGCCAGACCTTCATTAAATGCCAAGGACAGGAAAATGACTAAAGGCATGGACCTAAGCCTTAAAGATCTCACAAACTCACAGGGTTGACAGCCACAGAGACAGATCATTCCTGTGCAGTGAGTGAGAGGGTTCATTTGTCCTGGGGAGCGAAGGTGCTTTCTGCAGGAACATGGCGAGAGTGGCTTCCCAGCGAGTGGCTTGAAGTCTTGAAGGATAATTAACCTACTTCTCTGTCTCCCTGCTGGAAGGGTGCTCCTTGAGGGCAGGGAGAGGAGCATGTTTATTTCCTCTCTCTAGTGCCTGGCACATGGGTGGGGAGACATGGGGTGGGGGGTTTCAATAAATCTTCTATCATATTGAATTGAAACAGATAATAAAAAGAAAACAGAAATCATTTCCCCTTTGTGATTCTGCCTTGTCCTGTTTCAGAATGAATTTAAGGCAGCTTGCAAAGCTGTAAAAGAACACAAATTAAAAAGCAGGGAAAGAAGGAAGAAAAAGAAGAGGATTGAGGTAGGGACCTAAAAAAAGTGGGTTTGAGAATGAAACCAAACTTGCCGACCATATAACCGCCGTGCTTTCTCTGAGGGGCCTGCCAGTGGGGCTTAGTGCTCTTTGGCAGCAAGTGAGGAAGCCTAGTTGGGTGAACACGAGGTGAAAAACACGTGGTGTTTTGTTGGTTATCGAACTTTCCATTGGGACCTTTGTAAAGAGCAATCTGTGTAATGTGATGAAGGACATACTCAACTTCTTGGAGCACATCCAGTGACTAATTCATGGGATGTTTCTGGGTATGCTGATGGTATCACGTAAAAGCATAATTCAATAAAAGCAGTTTATCCAGAGCTCCTGGAATACACTTTCTCTAAGATAACTGTGGAATCACTATGGGACTGGAACAGATAGTTCTACCTGCTGTTCTGTCTGTCCCTCTTTTTTTATCCAGTGTCCTAATGCTACATGCCACTGCCCTCGGTCCTAGAGGTCACACAAGCTCTGTTTCTGCTCCCAAGGAGTTTTATGATCATGTGTTGGGACTCAGAAAATACTCACGTATGATATGGGATCAGTATCTCTATGATCAGACGCATTAGAAATGGGTATTTAAAGTAAGATGGGCCAGACCAACACTCACACAAAAATGTAAACATATGATTTGTGATGGTTGAGAGGATGGAAAGGAACAAAATTTGTCATCCTGCATTGGTTACCCTAAGTTGGTTACCCTAAGTTGGCAGGAAAGAGGAGTTTTTTCCTTCTGGGCACGTTGGAGCCTAAATTTTGGATTCTCTGATGTGGTGATGATGATAGTCACATGGATCCATTGGGTCTTTAGAGAGCATTTGAATGCCGCTGTATCCAGTTTAAGACCCTGAGCAGAGCTTGGACCTCACACTTCAGCACTTTCAAATGCCATCTTGTTCCAGTTTTCCTTGTCGATTGGCTTATGACCCAAGCAGGAGTCAGCTCTGGATTTACCTGTTGCTGTTTTCACCCAGCATGCTGTGTAATAATCCAGGGTAGATGGAGGCATGGCCAGAATGGGGGAAGCATCCTAAATCGTAGAAACTGGAGAAGGCAACCCGGGACCATTTCTCTGTGTAGAGTGGAGAGGGCCACTCCTAATGAAGCAGAATTAAGATTCCACATCAGCCAAAGGAGCTGCATCCGGGCAGGTCAACTGCTGGGACTTGGAGTCAGTCCAGAGCCAACAACATATCATTAAGTTGGCCAGCAATGAGCTGTGTAACATTGAGTGAGTCTCCACCAGCTTTTGTAAGAAGGATGATGCCCCAGGCATGACCTACAGACTTGCCACCTAGGGAACAGCACCTTGATTGCATGAGGCCCATTTGTTTGGCATTCCTTCTGGCCTGGGGCTGAGATACACTCTTTTGCAATGCTTGTCTTAGGGTCTGACCAAACGCAGCATATGTGTTTATCTGATGTGTTGGTAGCTTTTAAAATATGAACTGTCAGGATGTCCCTGGTGGTCCAGTAGTTAAGACTCCGTGCTTCTACTCTAGGGGGCACAGGTTCGATCCCTGGTTGGGGAACTAAGATCCTACGTGCCGCACGGTGTGGCCAAAAATAAAAAATAAAAAAAGTAAAACTGGAGCTTCCCTGATGGCACAGCGGTTAGGAATCCACCTGCCAGCACAGGGTACACGGGTTCAAGCCCTGGTCCGGGAGGATCCCACATGCCGTGGAGCAACTAAGCCCATGTGCCACAACTACTGAGCCTGAGCTCTAGAGCCCACGAGCCACAACTATGAGCCTAAGTGCCACAACTACTGACGCCCGCACACCTAGAGCCCGTGCTCCGCAACAAAAGAAGCCACCGCAATGAGAAGCCCGCGCACTGCAACGAAGAGTGGGCCCCACTTGCCGCAACTGGGGAGAGCTTGCGCGCAGCAACGAAGACAGCCAAAAATAAATAAATTTTTAAAAAAGTAAAATAATATATGAGCTGTCTACTTTTGATTTTTAATTTGTACTCATTGTCATGTAAAATGCTGAGGCATCATGATAGTCTGATGGTGAATCTCACCACCTAAGAAAGTAACATTACCCATGACTTAGTGACTAAGGAGTATTTTTTTTCTGGTATTTGTTTTCTATGTTTAAGCATTAGGATTGGGGAGTCTACTTGAAATGTGTGTTCACTCTACAGACCTTTTGGAATGGAGGAGTTAGTTTGGGGGGAGTTTCTTTGACTTATTCCTGGGAAAGGGCTTAGGAATGTTCCTTTTGAAATGCTACTTACTGCTAACTCTTGTGGCATTTTTTTCTTTTTTTCCTCTTAGAGCATTAAAGAAGCTTCTGTTTCTGGCTTTGAAACGTGTTTCCCAAGGTTAAACAACCCACCTTCCAGGGATCCATGACTTGGGCTACAGGTCATGTCATCCAGCTTATGCTCCCCTTACAGGTGCACTGTCTTGATAGCAAGTCTTCTCTTGGAATGGTCAGATGGCATAGATTGCCTGGACCTGAGTGTATGGCCTTGTCTTTTTGAAGGAGCCTACTGATGAAGGAGAGCAGTGATTAAGCTTGCCTAGTGGTGGTAAAGAGGAAAGGAAGAGACAGGAATTTCTATTCTTCATGGCTAACACATTCATTAAGGGGGTGGGGAAGGTGATTCCCTCAAAGGCTGGTAATACAGAACCGCATGGCATGAAATCAATCAGAGCCTTTCTCGAGCTGTCACCTGGGCAAGTACTTGGAGCTGATGGAGCGGAGAATTAATCAGGGAATCTCAGGAGGGTAACACTAAGACCTCTGATGGGGTGCTCAGCATCAGGGTCTTGGTGAAGAGGTATTGGCTTGTTGATGGATCCTGTTGATATAGAAGTGATTTTCGAAAATGAGAAGGAGTAATTATCTGCTCCTTCCTGCTGAAATTAGAGGGAACCTATTGGCAATTGGAGTGTATGACACTAAGGCTCACTGGCTGATACTGACTACACGACAGACGTTCCGTCTCTCTGGAGACTGCCTTCAAAACCAGGCTGCCGGGGGCTTCCCTGGTGGCGCAGTGGTTGAGAGTCCGCCTGCAGATGCAGGGGACACGGGTTCGTGCCCCGGTCCGGGAGGATCCCACATGCCGCGGAGCGGCTGGGCCCGTGAGCCATGGCCGCTGAGCCTGTGCGTCCGGAGCCTGCGCTCCGCAAGGGGAGAGGCCACAACAGTGAGAGGCCCGCGTAACGCAAAAAAAAAAAAAAAAAACCAGGCTGCCGATCCTCACCTGTATTTCTCAGGCCACTTGTTAGCAAGTTTGGCTAGTGTCTGAAATGGTAGGAAAATAACAGCTCTCCCCATTTACATATGCAAAAGCGATGAACCATCATTAGTGTCTGACATTCCTCCCAAGTACCCAGGGAGGTGAGTCAGTATCATAACTATTCATTAGGAATTAATTAGACTGTGCTTCATGGTGTCAGTTGTGGACAGAGCTGAGAATTCAGCACTGCCTACATTCTCTCCCTTTCGAATCCAGCCTCCAGCACACTGTCTAGTGAGGATGTAGTTTGAGTCCGGTATTCCCATGGAATGTGCATTCTATCTGGAGCAATGACTATTAAGCATATATGACTTCGGTCAACTTATTTAGGCCTCTGGACCTCATAAGGTAGGAATAATACCCAGTGCGGGCAGTGCAGTTACTAAATACGATCCTGTAGGTTAGCAGTCCCCAACCTTTTCGGCATTAGGGACCAGTTTCGTGGAAGACAGTTTTTCCACGGACCGGGGTGGGGCGGTTATGGTTCAGGCGGTAATGCGAGCGATGGGGAGCGGAAGATGAAGCTTTGCTCTCTCGCCGGCTGCTCACCTCCTGCTCTGCGGCCCAGTTCCTAACAGTCTGTGGACTGGTACTGGTATGTGGCTCGGGGGTTGGGGACCCCTGTCCTAGAAGACCCAAACCATATTTGTCCCTTTAAGACAAAGGGCTCTTGGTTGTCTGTAATCGTGATTAATAAATAAGAGGTTGAATCAGACAGCTAACTCTTGGTTATCCAAACTGTGCTTGGCATAAGTCTGTCCTCTTACATCTTCCTGGTTTGCTGATTCCCTTTGGGGCTCTTATTATTCATTAGAACCTTGGCCAGAGTCAGGGTGAGGAACGGGAAAGGAGGTGAAACTCTGACCCTTCTCATGGAAAGCTTGGGTGATAAGTTCAGTCATGTTGTTATCAAAGAATGTTCACATCATTTGCTTGTTGGTTCATTTTTTCTTTTTTTGAATATTTATTATGCCAAGTACTGTGCTAGCACAGGGGATACCTATGGTGACTGTAGTAGTCCTTGCCCTCCAGGACATTGGGATGTGGATGGGGGGGGGAGTGATAACAAACCAACTTAATCTAAGATCTCTTATAGGTAGTCTTTGGAAACACAGGCGATGAATGATAAAGTTGGTTTCCTTCAGTGTTAACGGTGGAAACTGAGGCACATGGCGGGTACTGTGTGGTCCAGGGTTACTCAGGTAGAGGCAGAGTCCTAACTTGCAGTCCATCTCTTTTCTTGTTGCCTCACAGAGTATGAAGATATTGGCTAAAATAAGCTTTATGGATTTTTTTTTTTTAGATCCTCATGTTCAGTGACATTTCCCTAATCATGAGGGTTAGTTAAAACTAATACTTTTATTTAAGAGCTCTTAAATCACCAGTAAGTGGGTGAGATGCTTATATTATGAGAGACCTACAGGAATTAATATGAAGGGAGCAGCGATTCCTGTGTTCTGTGCCATACCCCTTGTGCATAAGTCCCTTGGATAGAGTTGGTGTCAGAAGCACCTGCATTGACCATCTAACCTCCTTCTTCCCCTAGACTTTAAAATCAAAATATGTACTGGTTGAATACTATATGTGTGTGTGTGTGTGTGTGTGTGTGTGTGTATACACATACACACACATATATATGTATAATGTTCATCATATAAGATGTCATTCCAATGTGCTCATGTTACCTGTCTTGAAATGTAAATGGGTAATCCTGAAAGAATGATTCATTTAGGGAGTGTGGCTATTAGCAGGAATGTTTGGGTCACTGGTAACATTTCTTTTTGGAGTTTATTCCAGTGTGGCTGGGAAGAGTTTCAGGAAAAAAGGAGGTTTTAGAAAAGTGTTAATGATGGAAACTGAGGCACATGGGGGCTACATGATATATAGTACATTTTCAACCAACAACATTTTCCCTTCTCTCTTTTGTTTTAGGCATTCATTTAGATTTAGGGTTATTCCCCTCAATGAAGCTTCCCAGAAGAATATGAAAACTATTGATTGTGTGCATTATAAGTGCAGGCGTTTATTACCAATTTAAATTTTCCATTTAGGCATCTGAAGACCTTAAGGAAGAGGATCCTTTAAACTTAGTTCCCAAAGGGAACCATTAGGGAAGCTCCTTCATTTCTTTACCATCCCATTATCAGTAGGTGTTTGGGCATCACAAGGTCCATACCACTGTCTAGGGATGATGGACTTGAAAACGTCATCTGTTCATGGTTTTTCAGATGATAGAGCACCTTCATTCATTATCTCACTAAATCTTTATGGAAACTCCATGGGGTAGAGTCCCTCCACTACTTAATGATTTTTCTGCACTGGGATTGCATTTAATTTATTATTTTCATTTTATAAATTAAAACCTGAGCCTCTAGAGATTACCTAATCTAGTCTGGGCTGCGTGGCTAATGGGTGAGACAGGTTTGGAATCCAGATCAGTTTGAATCTTAATACCATCCCCCCTCCCCCACATTACCCCCCCACCCCCCCTGCCCCACAATACTGTGTTCTTCATTTACTGAAGTGAGTGAAAGTTGGCTCCCTTGCTCAAAGGATGTATGAGGAGGTGAGGACATCAACTCTGCAGGCACAGATATTCTATGCGTATATCACTTGATTAGATCTTATTGTTGGTAATAAGCAGGTGCTTGTTATTGTACATTCAGAACCCAGGTAGATTGGGTGGTAGTTAACTAATTCCACACATTTTTAGGATGCTCCTAATGTGTGGCTGATTCTCTCAGAGCCACTAGATACAAGAATGGTTTCCAGGATGAGGTGGATTTTGAGCTGGGCTGGAAGGGAACTGAGGGATGGAATTTGGTATCCAGTACAGGGAGCTTTTCTCAGCCAGTCCTAGTCTTGTGATTGGAAACTCTGCCCATACAGGGCCTCATCTTACAATTGGGTTGTAAAACCAAAGACCTGTAGAAGTCTGTGGATTATGTATCTGGTAGCTTCTGGGGCTTGTGTCCTGGCCCTTGTCCAGAGTAGGTAATTCCATCCTGCTGAGCTCCAGTTCACCAAATGCAAGAGCCTGGACACGGAGTTCTTCTTCCCTTTGCAATAAATGAATAAAAACATGTGAGCATTTAGAGCAGCGCCTGTGCTTCCTAAGTGGATGGATCAGTTGATGCTAGTTAATATTGCATCCCCCAACAACCAACGAGTTGTGACCCTTAGCTTTAGAGGTAACTTGAAGGGGTTGTCTGCAAGACTCTGCTGCCTGTCTTATGAGGCCATCTACCACTTGTTGAACTAACAGGAAATTTTTCCTTATGTTGAGCCATAATCTTCTTTGGAACTTCTACAAAACAGGTCTAACACCCTCCCTGTGTGTAACACCTTCAGAAGTTGTTTGGTGTCTGAGGACATTAAGCTTGGCAGTTATGATTCAGAAAGATCTTACCAGTTTTGAGCCACTGGCTAAGGCTAAAAATAATGGAATTTAATAGAATAGATATAAATTCCTGATTTTAGCTGCTAACCCAATTGATCAAGAGTCGGGATTCAGGAACAGCACTTGGAGGGTGGGAGCTTAGAAGTTTTATGGATCCTAAGTCCACCTCTGAGTGTCATTTATTGAAGGTTGTGACAAACTGGGCTGGGCAAGAGGGATGATGTGAATTGTGTCTAGTCTTGAACACGGTCAGGAGACTGTGGGCTGCTCTGGTCATACCTAAATGGGTGTCTTGGGGGAGATTTGCTTCCCCAAGGCATGGATAGACCTCAAGGCTGAATGATTAGAAGTTAACAAGGAGATGGGTTTTAGCCTAATAGATGGAAGAATTTCAACTTGTTAGTACAAAGGAGGTGATACTGGGAAGGTAATGGGTTCTTTGTTATTGTTATTGGTGATGTTCATGCATAGACTGAATGACCAGTTAATGAGATGTGTCCGAGGGGACCTCAGCTATTGAATTAGGGTTGTTGTGTTTTGGTCTGGAGACTCTGAGGCTTTCAATTATATGGTAATTTTTTTTAGTCAAATAAAGTTCCCCTGGTCCCCTGGATTCCATCCCTCTACCATAGTGGTTGAGCGCTGGACACAGTTTAATCTTAAAATGTGGCTCTCTGGAGTGAAGTCTTACTGCTGTGAGCTGCCTGGAGCTGAGGAACTGGCCTGTGTTTCTGTATGTGTCTGGTTTTGTGTGTTTTGTTTTGTTTTGTTTAGTTTTGGGGTAAGGTGGAGAGGGAGAAGGTGAACGGCTAGTCACTACTCAAAGAGTTCACACGCATTCTTACAATTTCTCTAATAAACCTCTTTGGAGCTAGACTCTAGGGTAGCGTGCAGTTCAGCTTGGATTTTATAAGACTCTTAGATCCCAACCAAGAAAAAAAATGTAATAATTTGAGAATTCAAAGGCCCACACTGCAGGCATTGTAGAGTTCATCTGGGGGTCAGTCACAAAACCCTTTCTTGTGGCATAATTTGTATCTTTAACATTTGGCAGTTTTTAAAGTCCTGTGTCAGTGTACATGTGTTGGTAAGAAGTAGTAAATATTTTGCTGACAAGTTCTTTGAAAGGTGGATCAGTGGCAGCGTTCAAAGGCAGATAACCTGAGGGTTTCCTTTATCCAGGTGCTGCCAAATCTAAAAAGCTGTCAGGATACGGAGCCAAAAGCACCGGTTGGTTATACCATTTATTGTGTAATGTTCCTGTGCCTCAGACTTTCTGCACCTGGGATCTGTAGATATACACAGTGGGGGAAGGCAGGGGAAAAGGGTTCAGTTGGGAGAGAGAAGGAAAGGGCTGGCTCTCCGAGGTGCCGGCTCTCAGAGGTGACTGCCCTGGGATACAGAGCAGTGCCTGGTACCTAGTAGGGCTGCCCGCATCTGCTTCCCTCCTGGCCGCCTTTGTTGTAATGTTGCATGGACTTGAGGGCGGCGGAAGGGGGTGGAATGGTGGTCGTGCTAAGCTCTCCCTACTCAGGCCCTGCTCCTCCCCTCTTCTGATCAATCCCCAGGAGGAATTCTTATCCCCTTTTTGGGGAAGGCTTTGAATGAATGATCTGATGCCTTTTCAACAAAGGCGTATTGATATGTTAGTGTGCAGACAGCAAGGGGTACTGGATTAGATCATTTTCACATTGGTGTTTGTGCCAGTTTGACATTTGTTTGGAATGCTTATCCCTTTATGACCATAGGTTACATGCATAATTTAAGGGGGATAAATCTTTGAGAAAGATTTCTTTTGGTTCTGTAATCTTTAGTGCTACAGAAAAATAAACGAAAGCCTCCCCCACAGTTTTCCTGTGATCAGGAATTCCAAGGAGGCGACCAGATGAAGTGCCTCATGTGGGTGTGAAACATTTCTTCAGATGTGCTGGCCACTTGTAGTTGTTGCAGGGAAGGCAGGAATTGGGGACAACTTGGTTCCAGCTTCAGGGTAACAATCTAGAAGCTGAGAGTGGCAAAGTGACCTGACTTGTACAGTGTAAAAAGCCCTGCGGATAAATGCTGTATAGTAGCAGGTCCAGGTTTGCTGGCATTGCTGTTTGTAGAATGAGTATTTGTGATAAAATAATCTCCCTCCTTCTGTCTGCCATTCTGCCGCCATCTTGCATCTTGGCGATCCCAGTGACAAATTCTGGGATGGTTTGACATTTTAGAGTTATCGTGCTAATTGCCACAGTGAGGTAGACGCCTTTTGTTTTACTTTATTTTCTTTTAAACAACTTGTTCTGCTCTGGAGATTTGATTATCATCGAGCAAAGTGCTCCTGGTAGATAGTAGGTACTTAGCAAATTTTGCATGATTCATTGTGAACTTGCAATTCAGAGTGAGTACTATTCTCAGATGAAAATTTCCTATCATCTGTGAAGATTATCCAGCTTCTGCCTGTTGTTTTCTTTCTGTTCCTAACGTGATACATAGGAACAAAAGACACTTGGATCTCAAAATTCCATATTCTCTCCTAGGAGTTATTCTCCAAGCAAAGCTGGTGACTGAAAAGTCTGCAGGAGAACCAGCAAGAGCAGTATGTTGATGGTTACCGTGTCCTTATCATACTATCTTTTGATTTCTCTCTTAGGTTTATTTTCTTGAAAAGGCTCCAGGCTTCGGCTTGGAAAATCCAACCGCCAAAATTGAGCCCAGCAGCTGGAGCGGCAGTGAGAGCCCTGCCGAAAACATGGAAAGGATGAGTGACTCTGCAGATAAGCCCATTGACAATGATGCAGAAGGGGTCTGGAGCCCCGACATTGAGCAGAGCTTTCAGGAAGCCTTGGCTATCTATCCACCGTGTGGGAGGAGGAAAATCATCTTATCAGATGAAGGCAAGATGTATGGTAAGTGATTTGAAATGCTCCTTTGAAATGCTGCAACCTGCTTTTGTGGTAAGGGTCAACGTAGCTAGCCTTCTACTGAGATCCATTCCTTGTATTGGGTTGAATGATCTTTGTACAATTTTCGTTGGCCATCCAAGGGACTGAATCTCAACTGAAGAGGAGAGTCAGTAAAGGACCACTGGGAAATCATTCCCTGAAGTTTCTTCTTCTTCTTCATATCAAAAGCTCTCGAGGACCAGATGGGAATAGAGGTAGTTGCAGTGGCATATGCAGACACCAAACGTGGGGACTAATTATTCTGAATGCACGCCCCATCAAAAGGAAGTACTGCTGCTTAGCTCCAGATAACTGACTGGAGCCCCGTAGAAATGGGGCCTCGTGCTGCCAAATCTAGCAAGATAGATGTTTATATATGAAATGTACTCAGTTTTAAAAGCCAGCTTTTTTTTTTTTTTTTTTTAAACACAACCCTGTATAGGCCATATAAAACATGCCCAGGGACTTGATCAGACCTTTGAACCACCAGTTTGCTGCGTTGTTGCCAATTTGCAGTTGAATGGCCAGACAAGGCACTGACCCCCAGGCTACTCTGACCAGTCTCCCTTTCCACAAGGGGACCCCTCACAGTGCATTCAAAACTCCAAGAGCATGCAAGAGGATGAGACCAGTTGACCAGATGGCTGGGGATGCCAAAGGTGGCAGCAAGCACCCATCCACTAGTCTGGGGCTTGCACACTGGGTTTGGACCTTCCCTGCACCTGCTGTAAAGGCTTCCAGCTGCTGACCTGTACTTTCTGCCTGCTTACCTTTTGGGAAGCAGATGGCAGGTGGTTGCATATACATTCTGCTTGTCTAATTGGGCACGTTAAGTTGACAGTTTGCACTGTGGCTGAGTCTAAAGAGATGCAAACAAATAACCTAAACTCAAAGAGAACTGGCTCAGCAGCCTACCGGAGGTTGTTAACTTATCATGGGAGTGATTTATTTCTAAATAATTTGAAAGCTTTTCCATAATAGGGTGTTGTACCTTTAATACCGCACCTCCTCTATCAGGAGCCGTAGGAGGCTGCAGCTCAAACTAGCACCCACTGCTGAGGAGAAAGCAGATGGTGGTGCAGCTGCCACCAGCTGTGCCCCCCACCCTGCCCTACCCCTCTCCAATTTGGATGATGTAATGGAAACAAGGAAAATTTTGCTTTCTGCAGCATTAGAGTCTCTCTCTCTTGGCCAGTCGGTGTCACACACACAGGAGAGAAAGAGAACGTAAACCTTCAGTATTTGTTTTATGTTCTCATGTGATCCTTCATAGCCAAAGAAGCTTCTTCGTGTCTGGTGAAATGGACTCAAGATGAAACATCTCAGTTGCTGTGGGTAGAAAGTTTCAGGGTCTTCGATTTTCTGTGTGCTTGTATCTTTCCTGGGCTTCCCTTCCTTAGCCTGGCTATTTGCTTTCAGGGTCTTGTTTTCATACCTAAAAATACAACTTCCCCATTTTAAAGGCAGAGAAAAGCACTTTAATCTTTGAGCCTTCTTTGAAGCTGATTTTATTAGGAGTAGTGAAGGTGGCTTCGGGCCATTCTACCTTGTACCAACACCCATTTGTTTACCCAGAAATTGTTTTAATCTAAGATACTGGCCTAGTGTTGGACATGCTGGTTGGGAAGAACTACTGCCTTTCATTTCTCACTGGGAATACTGGGAAAGGAGCTGTCCCTTTAGGAAGCAGGTTTTTGGGCTAGGAATAAGAACATAATTCAAAGCCAGAGTTATTCTTTTCAACTCCAGTTTTGTTTTTTTCCATTGATTTTACTTTTTAGGTGGCAGCCGTGGTAGATTGAACTAATTTTTTTGTGAAAATAATTTGTGAAAGAACTCTTGTTGGTAATTGGGGGTCAAAGGCAGCAGACTAGGAAAAAGAATTGTGAGAAGCTTTGGATTTGAGCTGTCTACCCACAGTGAACTTGAACAGTCCTACCCTTGGTGTGTGTCTGAGTTTTCTTCCCTGTACAAAACGAGGGTAAAGCAGATGATATCCGTGGTCCTTGGGGCGTATATATTGTATGATGCTGGATTTTGTGACTTGTACTTCAGTAAGAGTGATCAGTCTGTTGACAAATGTGGCGCTGGTTGTGGAGCATGTCTTTAATACTGAAAGTAATCAGATTCTGAGTGCTTCCTGAGAGCGTGTGTTCTTGACGCATGGATTCTTTTTCTCCTGAAATCCACGTTACATTTATTGACTGTGTTGGTGACCAACCTGATTTAAAATTGGGCAGTCGTTTTGAGCGAGTAGCATTAGGAATTACAGCTGCAAGGTCACGTGTCCTGGTTAGGGGTGCAAGAGATGGATTTGCTGCAGTGACCCTGAAGCCACCCCCATGTCTAGGCCACTGCCTTGGGGAGAAAACATCCCCTTCAACTCCCTCTCTTTGGCCAGCGTGGAGGGGCTTTGCTTCTACTGCTGCTTTGGAAGGGAAACATGGTGGTTCTCAGGGCTATGGGAAATAGAGACTGGATCCCTTCAGAGAAGCTAGCCCAGGTGCCTGAGAGCTGCGTGGGACCTGCCTGTAACTTTGAGGGCGAGAGAAGGTTGATTTGGGAGCCTCCACAGTGAGGCCCCAGCCACTCGGGAATTGAGTCATGTGAGCAGTGTGGGACCAGAGCTACTGCTCCTTGGCTTCCGGCCTGTTCCCCATCTTACCACACGTGAATCAGGATACAAACCAGACCAGGAGTTGAGGTTTCTGAAGGTCCTAAGAGCATGCTTTTTCTCTTAAGCATTTTGGAAATGAAAACATTGAAAGCGTTTTGGATTCCATGGAGTAAAATCAAAATAATTTAATGCCTTCTAGTGAGATACCAAGTTTTTGACTTGAGGGGGTTATTCTGGCATTTCTGAGCATCTGTAGAGTATTGTGATGTCACTAATCCTGAACCCTTGGAGAAGCAAAGTCAAGTGCAGTGCTGATTTATTTTGGTAATGAAATCTCCTCCGTGGTTGACAGTAGGGCAAATGCAATCTTACAGAGGGGGAAAATGGAAAGCTCTCTTTACATTGAGGTTTGGGCCATTAGAAAAGATGGCTTAATTTTCCCTATGCTACCTGGGTCGGTGGAGAGGCTGAGCCTTTATGTGGTTGGTCTCCACGTGGACAGATTATTTCTGCCTGCGGTACCCTATGGGTAGGCAGTTGTTCTTAGGGATTATTAGAAGGAGGATGAGACTTCTTTGACTGTTCTTAAGAGGTTGCAAGCTCACTCCCTCTCTTCTCTGTGTTTTCTTTTTCCTTTCTTTTTCTTATTTTTACATAGCTGTGTGTCTCTTTCTCTGGTAGATAGCTGTGGAGAAGACAGCAGGAGGACAAGATGGCAGAGATGTTCTTGATCAGCAGAGTTGTCTGGAATTGAATTTCACAGGAGCAGGTCACAGCTTAAAACAAGACAGAACAAAACAGTGAATCATGGGAATGTCTGGATGTGTTTTCTGTTGCACTTGAAAACCCTAGTCAGGCAGTGTGGTCAAATATCTCTCATAATCAAGTTAGGGACCGGAGCTAACATTCACTGGCTGCTTGCCTCAGAGACACGCAGTGTAGCACCTTAAATTTTGAACTTTGGAATTGATATGAAGCCTGGCCCTACCTCTTCTAGACATCAGACTCCGGGCAAGTTGCTTTTCCTCTCTGTGCCTCCATTTCTTCAACTGCAAGAGAGATTTAGATAGATCTTCCTTCACAGGATTGTTATAAGAATTAAATGAACTTGTGGTTTAGGATCCCCCTACCACGTTTGAACAGTGTCTGGCATACAGTGAGAGTTAATCAGTGTTTCTGAAGTGAAAATAAAGAAGTGCTCTCTGCCAATAGCTGGGTTAAAGGCTTTACATAAAACTTCCGTCTCATGCTCACAACATCATTTTGAGGTGGGTATTGTGATTCCCACTTTATAGATGAGGAAACTGAGTCTAAAAGGGATAAAGTGGCTTGTGCATGACCAGTATAAATGGTATATAGCTGAATGCTTTCAAAACCAGCTCTGTCTGACTCCCAAACCCGGACTCTTTCCACTGTGCTTTCATTCCTTCTGGAGGTCATTATAAGTGAATTCAACAAGTCAGCATTGAGAGTACCGCCTGTATTCCAGCCCCGTACTAGGGGTTGTCAGGGATACAGCAGCGAGCCAGACAGACAGTCCCTGCCCTCATGGAGCCATCACAAGTTCATTTGCAGGAAGCACTGACCTGAGGTTAGGGCTGTGTGCCAGAGCTTTCTGGGAAGTCTGAGACCCCTTTGAAGATGTTCACCTTCCACTTAGCCTTTTGAAGCCTGTTCTTGGCCACCAGTGTCCAGGGCACCTGGCCCAATGCTGGCAGGAAGAAAGCTTCTCAAATATCGCAGCGGGGAGGATCCTAGATCATAAGGCTGGCCTTGGTGGTGGCCAGAAAGATGTCTGGAAGATTCTGGTGCCCTAGGATCCTACAGGCAGCTTGGGCAGAGCAATTGCTGGACAATTGCTTTCTCCTTTTATGAGCAGATATCTTCAGGGTCCTTGCTTAGGAGAGCTCCAGGGGTGCCCCCACTTTCTTGCTGGGTTGCCAGGCCTACTGGTCAGCCCTAGAGAGCTGAGTTGTGAGGCATAGAAAAGAAGAGGAGGAAGGTATCTCTGGGCCAGTCCTCCCTGGCTGGTCTTCCCCAATTGCTGACCTGAGCCCTCCCAGCCAGGGGAGCACAGGAGTCAGACTTGCCTCTTTTGCTTACTTCATAGAAGTACAAGATAGAGGAGAGAGGGGGCTGCTTCAGTGAGGTGGTGGCAGAACTGACAAGGGGACATCAGAAGGAGTGCACACAAGCAGGCGCCAGTTAATCAGTGCAGGCAAAGCGGCTGACATCTGAGGTCCCCATGCTCCTCCTGCTCTGAAGAACTGGTCAAGGCAATGCAGAGTCGTCCCTTTGTAAGACAGGGTACTTTCACATCATTTCTATGGGGACCAGGAAGGTGGTATACCTCTGTGGAGGCCCCAGAAGCCCTGATGTGGAAATGGCTGTAGAGTCTGAGCCTTGTAGGATCTCCAGGCCTTGGGAGAGTGAGCCTTGGGGCCTGAGCTGAACTTGTTCTTCCCAGTTCTCTATCTGAACGTCATGTGGCATCTTTGATTTCCTCTTTCTGTCTTGCCTGTGATTTGGGATATTATTTCAAGTGAATTTGCTAGAAATGTGAAGGACAAAGCGCTGTGCCTTTAGAACAGGCTAGAAGCTCTGTAAGGCAGGGGCCCCACCCTGTCTTGCTGGACAGAGAAGGTATCAGTGATGTATGCTGAATATATGCATGTGTGAGTTATTATTTAAAGTAAAGAGAGGTGAGTAGGTAAACCTCTGAGTCCCGAGAGGAGCTGGCTAGAAAGGAAGGGAGAAAACAGAAAAAAAAAAAAAGAGAGAGAGAGAGAGAGAGAGAGAGAAAGGTGTGTTGGTATATTTAATGGTCTTCCTAGACTGAGAAGGAAGAAATACTGGTTTTTGCTCTGTGTGTTGGCAAATGTTAGTTCAAGAGGTAGGAAGGATTTCTACCCACATAGGCACAGCAGCAGAACAAGGGTTAATTCTGGGATCCTCAGAACACATGAGTAATGGGGGATTTTGAAATAGTTTGGTTCCTGTGAGAATGGCAAAGCCAACGTCATCAGAGTTTGGACTGGGAAGTTTAACATAGTGGGGGTCTGACCTACAAAGGTTTATGCGCAAGGTGTGAGCCCTTGTGCAATCCAGGTAAAAAATAGCTAATTAGGATGGCTCAAGAACTGGTCATAAGGGAGAAAAAAAAATAAGAGAGAGAATGTTAAATTATTACCAAGTTGGAAACTTACCGCTTTTCAACAGCTTTCTGTGGCAATGGATGAGCACTGGGATTCGGGAAGACATGGATTCGTGAGTCATTCAGTGAGGGCCTGTACTGTGCTTCGACTGTGAGTGGGGACTACAGATGTAAAATAATTAAGAAAGCTGACCTGTTTGACCACTTACTGTGTGCTAGGCACTTTCTCATTGCTTTAGAATGCGTTGTCTTGTTTATTCCTCAGAACAACCCAATGATGTAGGTTACCCTGACCATTCCTGTTTTATAGCTGAGGAAGCTGAGGCCCGCCAAGATCAAGTTACTTGCTCAAGGCCACAGTAAATAAGTCGTAGAGTTGACATTTGAAAGTCAGCTTGATACAACAAGCCAGTTAAGACAACTAACTACAATATTGACATGGAAGGAAGTATATTCTGTACTAGAGATACATACAGCTCAGTGGTAGGGCAGTAGAATGTATGATTGTTTATGATTGGGGAATGCGCATGTCTATATTTGAAAATGCAAAAGGCTGGAAGAGTCAGAGTCTGAGAGGCAGATGTAGGTGAACTAACTTTCAATGGGAAAAGGCCACTTAGTGTTTTTTGTTTTTTTTAATTAAAAAAATTTTTTTTGCTTTTAAACTTACTTTGGATTACAGAACCCCTTTGAGAATCTATAGAAAGTTGTGGATCTCTTCTCCAAAAAAATGCATGCTTGTGCACAGTTATAGAATTGTTGCATATAACTTCAAGGGATTTCTGAAGCCTAGGTTCACGTTGGCTACTGTGGGGAGAGAGAGAAGGGGAAGGGCATTCAGGCCTAAGGGAGCAGCATGATAAAGGCACAGAGTCCTGAAAGGACCCAGCTCTGGTGCCCTTGGAAAGGAGGGTGTATCCTGGAGGGGGATGGCAGATGAACCTAGAAATGTGGGCTGGCACTGCATTGTGGAGGGCCTCGAGTGCCATGCCATGGTGTCCGGTGCTCATCCTGGGGACAGAGGGAAGCCATTGCATGTTTTCAGAAGAGGTCATGTGACTCAGCCTGGGTTTGACAAAGCCAACTCTGAAGACGTGAAGAGAACTTAGATGACTATTGCAGTAGGCCAGTGGGAGAGGCTGAGCCTAAAGTACGGTACTGATGGTGCTGGCAGAGAAGTTTCAGAGGTCGAACCAACAGGATTAGCTGACCAGATGCGATTTGTGAAAGAGAAGATAGAGTTGAAGATGATTCCAGGGTTCTGCTTCTGGGTGATGGGGAGGACGATGGGACTATCAAATGGATGGGGAGTGGGGACAAGAGAAGCAGTTTGTAGAGAGGAGAGGAATGAGGAGTTGAATTTTGTTATGTGCCGGAGGTGTACTGGGTGGCCATCCAGATGAGGGTGATCTGTGGTGTTTGGAAATTCCTGCTTGGAGCTCAGGCAGGTTGGAGTTGCAGGGGTAGTTTGGGAGCTCATCAGCAGAGAAGGGATGAGAATGGGGAATATGCGCAGGCTCACGTTTATTGTGGTGAAATGGGCATGGATTTTAAATGGAGTGTCTGTATTTGTGGGAGAGTAAAAAGATTGCCTTTTTAAGAAAAAAGGCACTTGAGAACCCATCAGTGGTTCCCAAGTCTGACCATCATCAGCAGAAGCACTTGAGAAGCTTAAAACAAGAGACATAACAAAAACAGACTCAAACCAGTTGAATCAGAATCTCTGAGAGTGTGGTCTGGGAATCTGTGTTTTTAAAAGCTCCCTGAGTAATTTGGGTGTTCAGCCAGGTTTGAGAGCCACTGGGCTAAGCTACAGCCTGGGTCCAAGAGGACAGGGCCACATTTTTAGAGTTGGTAAAAGAAACAAATGAGGAGGGAATGAGACTGACATTGGAAACAGTCCTTACAAAGTTTGGGTTCAGGAAATGAGCTACATTATTCAGTTTATGCCCCCTGTGTACGGAGAGGGAACATTATCATAGCCCAGATTTGCCATGTACAGGAAGAGCCATGAAGTACTATCTTAAAGGGCATAAAAAGTTAAAGGAAGACTTATTTTAGGACAGGGGAGAGACTTGGCCATTTGGTTAGTAGGGGAGAAAATATATGTAATTGAGGATATATATGATGGAATAGAACCAGGAAGAGACTTTAAAAGGAGTACGGCTTCTTTTACTCTGATGCATAATGGCAGGAGAAGGGTCCAGGTAGAGGGCCCAGGGAGGGCATAGTGATTCCTTTCTTCAGATGAGAAGTAAGGCCATGTGAGCTGAGGTGGCTTATGGGCTTTTGAAAAATAGAGCAAGCTTAGTAGAGACACTGTAGGGGAATGGGATATGGACTGATGGGGGTGAGTAAAAAAATTGCTGAGCAGTGGAAGGAGGGCCTGAGAGAAGTTGGAGAACATTAGTTTCTTCTTTTAATTGAAATTTTTATTGAGATAATTGTAGATTCACATGCAATTGTAAGAAATAATACGAAGATCCTTTGTACACTTTGCCCACTTCCCCCGTGGTTACATTTTGCAAAGCTGTAGTATAATATCATAATGAGGATATTAATGTTGATATAATCCACTGATCTTACTCAGATTTCCCCAGTTCTACTTGTACTCATTTGTGAATGAGTGTGTGTATGTGTGTGTGTGTTTTATTAAGTTCTGTACAATGTTATCACCTGTGTAGGTTTGTGTATCCACACCGTAATGATACAAAACAGTTCCAACACCACAGGGATCCCCAGGGTTGCCCTTTTATAACCATACCCAATGCTGTCCTGCTTCTCCTGACTCTACCCCTAACTCTGAGCAACCATTAGTTATTCTCTGTTTCTAAAATGTTGTCGTTTCAAACATGTTATCCAGTGAAATCATACTGTATGTAACCTTTTGGGATTGGCCTTTTCCCATTCATCGTAATTCCCTGGAGATTCATCCAGGTTGTGTGTGTATCAGTAGTTTGTTCCTTTGATCGTTGAGTGGTTCCCTAGTGTGTATGTGCCACAGTGTATTTACCCATTCACCTGTTCAAGGGTATCTGGGTTGATTCTAGTTTTTGGCTATTACAAATAAAGCTGCTATGACCATTTATATACAGGTTTTTGTGTGAACATAAGTTTTCATTTCAGTGGGATAAATGCATTGCTGGGTCAAATGGTAGTTGTGCCTTCAGTTTTTTTTTTTTTTTTTTTTTTTTTTAAACTGCTCAAGTGTTCTTCAGAGCAGCTGTACCATTTTACATTCTCACTTGCAATCTAGGTTCTCTGCATCCTCACCAGCATTTGGTGGTATCACTGTTGTTTGTTTTAGCCATTCTGATAGGTGTGTGGTGATATCCCATGTGGTTTTTTTTTTTTTTTTTTTTTTTTTGCGGAAGGCGGGCCTCTCACTGTTGTGGCCTCTCCCCTTGCGGAGCACAGGCTCCGGAGCACAGGCTCAGTGGCCATGGCTCACGGGCCTAGCCGCTCTGCGGCATGTGGGATCTTCCCAGATCGGGGCACGAACCCGTGTCCCCTGCATCGGCAGGCGGACTCTCAACCACTGCGCCACCAGGGAAGCCCTCCCATGTGGTTTTAAATTTCATTTCCCTAATGACTAATGATGTGGAACATCTTTTCATGTGCTTATTTGCCATCTGTATATTCTCTTCAGTGAAATGTCTTTTCATGTCTGTTGTCCCTTTTTTGTTGGATTATTTATATTTTTACTGTTGAGTTTTGGGAGTTCTTTATTTTAGATATGAGTCCCTTGTCAGATATGTGGTTTGCAAATATATTCTCCTTGTCTGTAGCCTATCTTTCCATCTTCTTCACATGGGCTTCCACAGAGTAAAAGTTTTAAATTTTGATGAGATCCAATGGACTAATTTTCCTTTTTGTGCATTGTACTTTTCGTGTCAAGTCTAAGAACTCATTGCCTAGCCCTGGATCCTGAAGATTTTCGTCTATGTTTTGTTCTGAAAGGTTTCTGGTTTTATGTTTTACATTTAAGTCTATGATCTGTTTTGAATTAATTTTTGTACAAGGCGGAGAATGTTACTTTTGGGGGAACCCACTGGCATTATTATGTGATATATATATTTTTTTCTGCCAGGGGATTATTGGTTTATCCATATTTTGACAATGTCAAGGCTTGGGACCTGAGACACCAAGGTACTAGTGAGTGCATGCTTGCACCAGTCTAGGTAGGGACAGGGACAAGGTGAAGCTGGAGGGGCTGGCAGGTCATGACACGTGTTGCTCAGAGGCTGTGCACACGTAGGAGAGGTGGCGGGACAGGAGGCTGTGGTTATGCACAGGAGAGGAAGCATCTGAGATTAGAGATGGCGAGATTTCAAGTGAGTTTCAAGTGTGTGGCCGCAAATGTGGTCAACTGATATGAATGTGGGTGGTGGCCACTGGAGACTCGGAAGTAAGACATGGTGAGGCTCATCAGCATTGATTGGATCATACGTTGACGTTGAAGTCCACAGCAGTGAACTGTGAATTTGCAAATAAACCTACCAAAGTAACCAGTTAGTAGGGGGATTTCTTTGAGGAGGACATGACCCCATGGATATGAATGGGAAGAGTTTGATATTGATATGAATGGCATGGGCCTAGTAAAGAGCAGGTGGCAGAACAGTCTGGCAAAAGGAACATTGGGGTCACAAGAAATTGCTAACATTCTCTGCCTTCCTCCTTCAAAATTCTTTGGCTGCCCTGAAACTATATCTATTTGCGATGTATCTATGCCCTGTTGCCATCATCTGTAGAATGAGGCGAGGAAATCAACATATTTCTCCATACCTCTAAGCAATGTTGAGAGAAAATGCAATTATGTATGGGAAAGTATTTTGAGCTGAATTCTAAAAATACTACTTTTCTGAGGTTAAGCCCCCCTGTTCATGGCACATTAGAAAGGTAGGAAAGGATATTTTGGAGCAGTCACTCAGGATTAAGTTGCCTAGCCTAGGTAGAGGGGTGTTTGGTTAAGGGAGGTACTTTGGCAGAAACATTTCAGAGTTTCTGCCAAAGAAGGTCCTGGAGAGGGGAAATCAGGGCAAACTTGACTAGGTCAGAGTCACAGCTGATGGAAGGGACCAGTGGGCAGTGGGAGCCTGTTGCCGGCAGAGGCTGGGCAGGCCCCATAGCAGTAGCTTCCACTGGACTCACGGATGTGCACGTTTTTTAGCTGCACAGCCCTGGGTTCCAACGCTGTCTCTTTCGTTTACCCCCCCGCTGACTTCCACCTAGGGCTAGAGCTTCAGTTCCTCTCTCTGTAGCATTTCACTTGAGAGTGTGTCTTAATTTCTTAATACCATTGTTATTTAAATGTATCACATTCCTTTGGTAGTAAGTGTTTAAAGTGGTCATTTTACAAATTATTGTTATTATGATAGTGTTTTGCTGATCTCTGTAGCAGAGGGCCTATCCTAGAGAATACTCAACTCGGTAAATTAAAACATATAAATGTGCTATGTGGTTAAGGTCATAGAAAAAAATCTGAAGGAATTTACAACATGAATAGCGGTTGCTGCAGGCGGATGGGTTTATGGGGAACTCTGTGTCTATTATATATTTCTGTATTAATGGAGTTCTGTTAAATAGTGAACATATGTTACTTTTGGAATTAGAGGGAAAAATAATTACATAGTTTATTTTTTCCTCTGATTCTGAGTAAGAAATACTCATTAAAGAAAAATGTGGAAAATGCCAAGAATGAGAAACAAGTCATATCATCCAGGTCAACATTGGTGTGATGTTCACCAGGGGTTAAGTTGGTGGGGGGGGCACTGCAAGGTCCTGGTGGGCAGGAGAGTGGTGCTGGGAGAGGAGCTGGTGCCAACAAGCTGTTCCTTCCATGGGTTCGTGGCTGAGGCACCGATCTGGGGAGACAGGTGGTTAGAGAGTGGTGGTGTTGGGGCCAGGAAGCAGGGCAGGGTGTTCTTATTACACATGTTAGGACATTGGTCCAGGAGTTCGACAGGTGCCCAGTCAGTTGGACCTGTCAGTCAGCTGTCCAGACTAACAGTGGCATTATTCTGATGTTCATGTACTGTAGTAAAATGGTGATGGGAGAGAGAGAGGAAAGCGTTCAAATCCATTCTTCCAGTGTCCACATGTTCACAGCAAGCTGCTACACCAGAATGAACAGGATCCACATCTTTGCCGAGCCAATATTAATCGTTTAACTTGTACTTTAGGGTGGACATGCTTTATTTCTGGAGGGTTGCGGGCCTGTCTCTTAAAAAATGTCGGTAGTCTTTTTGATGACCATGTTATTCTTTGTAACAGATTCCTGGCAGATAATCTTGTACTTGCATTGCCTTTAGGCAGAGGTGGGTGGATTTTAGAGTATGAAAACACTCTGGAAACTTTACAGAGTGCTATAAATTCTCATTTGATTATAATCATTTGATTCAATCACGGGTATATTTCATTTACTTGATATTTACCTGCTATGCCTTCACTGCAGATTATTCCGTCTGCCCACCTTTCTTCTCTCAAATGCTTCAATTCCAGGTAAATAATAAAATCAAATCCTTCTTCAAAGCCCATACGGATATTATTTCTTTAAAGCCTCTTCCTGTTTCAGATATACGCCCTCTCCTTTCTACCCTTTTAGAATACAGTCTGGAAAGGTGTGACAGTGAAATTTCCTGCCTGGGACACTTAATTTAGTTAAAAAAATTTTATGTAGTGTTGCAGTGTTCCCCCTCTACAGGCGGTGAAATTGGTCATTAGCTGAAAAAAAAATTTCCATAGACACTGTTCTTTTTACAATAGCTGGAGGAACTTTTTAGGCTACCTTAAAAGCAAGTGCTCTGGGGGAAATGTAATTGATCACCCCAAAGCTTTGCAGCATCCGGGGTAACTTTGAACGTATGTTAATAAGCTGAGTTTTCTCCCCCCGCATCCCCAGCCATTTACAAAAGTCCTTTACTCACTCTGTGCTTGCCCTCTTCCCTGGGTCTGCCTCTGTGCACTGGGACTTGCTTGCTATTGTGTTGAGACGGGATTTGGCAACTGTCTCTTAGATGAATGGTTCTATTACAAACACAGTAGCTTCCGTGACAGCTTAGAGGAGATTGTTGTTTATGACTGCTTTTATGGAGAGGGGTTTGGTGCACATTAATGTCCTGATAAAGACATTTGTACCTATAAAGTAGCCACAGCCTTAAACATACTTGATTGTGAATAAGGTATCGGGGCTGATGACATGCCAGATGTTAGGTATCGGATTGCATGTTTATTCAACTGTTGCTGCAGTCTCTGTACTCGGATGTGCCTTTGTGTTTGCTGTCTCACAGCAACACACAGACTGCAATGGCGATATGATCCTGATTATGGAAGATGCTGTTTGGGTTACTTGGATCCTAAGCCGCGTGTATTAGGAAGCATTCTCTCAGTCCCCGTGTGTCCTGAGACAGCGGTCACGAACAGTTGTTAGGTGAAGGGAATTGCCAGGTGGGATGACCAAATGCATTGGGATAGGGGCCTTTTGAGATGGACGAATCTTAGTCAGGCCTGAACTGACCAGAGCAGGCATTGTGACAGGGATTAATAATAATAACGGTATTTATCTAGTGCTTGCAGTGTGCCAGGTACTGTTCTAAACAATTAACATCAACTCATTTAAGCCTCCTTACAAATCAATAGCTATTATTATTATTCCCATGTTACAGATGAGGAAACCAAGGCCTAAAAGGTTCAGTAAATTGCCCAGGATCATATAACTAAGAACTCCTGGAGCCAGGATGTGAATCCCCATCAGTTTGGCTCCATTGCCTGAACTCTTCACCACCATCTTCTGCTGCCTCTGAGTTGTGACAGGATGGGAACCAGAGGTTCTCTGGACTGTGCCCCTACATTGCTGCCTTGCTGTGTGGAAGAGAGTTTTGGTTCCAAGTAAACAACGAAAAAGGGAGAATGGGCTTTGCTGGTGTCTGGGACACTCTTCATCCTGTTTTCTGCCTGGTAAACTCCTACTGGTCCTTCAAGACCATTAGGAGTAGAAAATACTCCCCCCTCTCTGAAACCTTCCTTAGTCTCCACAGGCAGAGCTAGTTGTTCCCTCCTTTGTGTTTCCATAGCATGTTATTTGACCACCTTTCAGAGAGCTTTTCAGACTCTTTTTTTTTTTAACATCTTTATTGGAGTATAATTGCTTTACATTGTTGTGTTAATTTATGCTGTATAACAAAGTGAATCAGCTATACATATACAAATATCCCCTCCCTCTGGTGTCTCCCTCCCACCCTCCCTATCCCAGCCCTCTAGGTGGTCACAAAGCACTGAGCTCATCTCCCTGTGCTATGCAGCTGCTTCCCACTAGTTATCTGTTTTACATTTGGTAGTGTATATATGTCCATGCCACTCTCTCACTTCGTCCCAGTTTACCCTCCCCCCTCCCCGTGTCCTCAAGTCCATTCTCTACCCCTGCGTCTTCATTCCTGTCCTGCCCCTAGGTTCTTCAGAACCATTTTTTTTTTTTAAGATTCCATGTAAGTGTGTTAGCATACAGTATTTGTTTTTCTCTTTCTGGCTTACTTCACTCTGGATGACAGACTCTATCTAGGTTCATCCACCTCACTACAAATAACTCAGTTTCATTTCTTTTTATGGCTGAGTAATATTCCATTGTATATATGTGCCACATCTTCTTTATCCATTCATCTCAGACTCATTTTTAATGTGTGTGTCTGTGTCTCCAGCCCCTAGCGTAGTGCCTGGCACACATTAGGCCTTCAAAAAATGTTTGGATTAGTGAAAGTTGCTGGTGATAATACTTTCATCTTTTTTCTCTATAAGGTGTTCTTTCCCGCATCCTTATTGTTATCACATTTACAACATTCTAAAGAAATAATGGAGGCGAGGATTATAATTTCATAGGTAAGAAGCTGAGGCACAGAGCCCATGATGTTTTCCATTAGAGCATCTTATCTTGAGGAACCTCTTGGTGAAGCAGAACTTAGTGTAGAACCAGCAGCACCTCACTCCCATGTTTACACCCTTCTGTTGTAACCGTATTGACCCTGTGCCTGAGGTGTTGCGAATGAGAACAGTTTATTTTAGTTTACATTTTATGTCAGTGTCACAATGGTTTTGTCCAAATGGGACATTCAGTGACTGTCTTTATTGCTGAGCTTGATTTGGTTATTGCAGTGACTGAATCTCCCCATTTCCCACCCTGATTTGATTTTTACAAGTCAGAAATTCTGTCCTTAGAAAGCTAGACTTTGACAATTATTTCTTCCTAGTATATACCTGACACAGTATGTTTGTACGCTTATCTGTCTCCGAATGGAGGATGTGTGTGTGTGTCTGTTTGTGTACATGTGCAAGTGTACATAGCTTTTTTCAGATTGACTCTGGGTTTAGTTTTAGTTGTCTGAACATTACTTCAACCACTGATTATTCTAAGATGACATTGTTGATTCTGAATGATTCACTTAAGTGGAACAATGAACCAAGTAAGCTATCACTGTGGAATTCAGAAGGATGTTAAGTTAGGGCGGGTTACTAGACCTTTGTGACCAGGTCACAAAATCTGGTTAGTATAGTTTTAACCTGCCACTAATCTAGTTAGTGTCTGGTTTGTATGGGGGCTTGTCAGTTAGCTCAAAGGAGTAAGTTCTTCATGGTGATGAAGGGCATAGGGTCAGGAGTGAGGGCTGACTGGGTTTAAATTCTGTGTCTACTATGTCACTGGATGTGTAACCATGGGCAGTTTAATATCCTTGGACCTTCATTTCCTCATCTGATAAATAGGGCAAATACGAGTGCCCATCTTACAAGTTTGATGTGAAGGTTAAATAAGATAATGTGTGAAAACGTTTTGCATGCCCAGCTCATTCTTTGAGAGCAATATTAACCCTGAAAACAAAACCAAAGACCTTATAAGAAGGCTATAGACCAAATCTCTTATGAATATAGGTGCAGAAATCCCCAACAAAATACTTGCAAACAGAATCCTGCAACATATATAAAGGATTACACACCATGCCCAAGTGGGATCTACCCCAGGAATGCAAGGTTAGTTTAAAATTTGAAATTAGTTAATGTGTATAATACATCATATCAATAAAGAACAAAAATCACATTAACACCTCACTAGATGCAGAAAAAGCATTTGACAAAATCCAACACCTCTTTGTGATATTAATACTCAACAAACTAGAAATAGAACTTCCTCACCTGATAAAGGGCACTTATGAAAAATCCACTGCTAACATCATACTTAAAAAGATATTCTATGTTCATGGATTGGAAGGCTTAATATTATTAAGATGGCAGTAATCACCAAATTGATCTATAGATTCATTGTAATCCCTATAAAAACCCCAGCTAACTTCTTTGTAGAAATTGACAAGCTGATCCTAAAATTCTTATGGAAATTCAGGGACCCAAAATAGTGAAAACAGTCTTGAAAAAGAAGAAACTTCTTTTTCAAGATAACTTCTAAACTTATTACAGAGCTACAATCTTATGACGATGTGGTACTAGTATCAAGTTAGGCACACACGTCAGTGGAATAGAATCAAAAGTCCAGAAATAAAGCCTCACACTTATGGTCAGTTGAGTTGCAACGAATGTATCAAGATGATTTTAAGAGGAAAACAGTAGTCTTTTCAACAGATGGTGCTGGGACTGTCGGATATCCACATGCAAAGAATGAAGTGGACCCCTTTCTCATATCATGCACTATAATAACTAAAAATCCATCATAGACATAAATGTAAGAACTAAAACTATAAAACTCCAGAAGAAAACGTGAGAATAAGTCTTTTTGACCTTGGGTGAGCCTTCTTGGATATAACACCAAAAGCATAAGTAATAAAAGTAAAAATAGATAAACTGATACTTTGTAAAAATTACAAACTTTTTGTAAATTGTAAACTTTTTACAAACACAATATTGTAAAGCAACTGTACTCCAATAAAAAATTTTTAAAAAGTATTAAAAAAAAAGACAACCCAGAGAATAGGAGAAAAACTTTTTTCAGATTATAAATCTGATAAGGGACTTGTATCTAGAATGTATAAAGAACTCTTACAACTGTAATAAAAAGACAAATAACCCAATTAAAGAGTGGGCAGATGATCTAAATAGGCATTTCTTCAAAGAAGATATACAAATGGCCAATAAGCATATGCAAAGATGCTCAACATCATTAGGCATCAGAGAAATGCAAATAAAAACCACAATGAGATACCACTTCATATCCACTAGGATGGCTATAGTCAAAAAGACTGGCAGGGCTTCCCTAGTGGCGCAGTGGTTGAGAGTCCGCCTGCCGATGCAGGGGACTCGGGTTTGTGCCCCGGTCCGGGAAGATCCCACATGCCACGGAGCGGCTGGGCCCATGAGCCATGGCCGCTGAGCCTGCGCGTCCGGAGCCTGTGCTCCGCAACGGGAGATGCCACACAGTGAGAGGCCCGCATAGTGCAAAAAAAAAAAAAAAGACTGGCAATAAGTGTTGGCTTGGATGTGAAGAAATGGGGACTCTTATACATGACTGGTGGAAATATAAAATGATACCACCACTTTGGAAAACAGTGTCAGTTCTTCAGAAGGTTCATCATAGAATTGCCATATGACCAGCAGTTCTGTTCCTAGGTATATAACTTAGAGAAGTGAGAACAGATGTCCCTACAAAAACTTGTACACTAGTATTCATAGCAACATTATTCATTAATAGCCAAAAAGTACAGGCATCCCAAATGTGCATCAGCTGATGACTATGTAAATAAAATGTGGTATATCCATACAACAGATTATTTGGCAATAAAAAGTAATAATAAATACTATGATATGAACAACTCTTGAAAACATTATGCTAAGTGAAAGAAGACTGTCACAAGACTACATATTGTGTGATTCTGTTTGTGTGAAATGTCCAGAATAGGCCAGTCTATAGACAGGAAGTAGATTAGTGGTTTTTTAGAACTGGAAGATTTGAGAGAAATTGGAGAGTTCCTGGTTTGGGATTTCTTTCTGAGATGATCAATATGTTCTAAGTTGGTTGTGATGAGGCTTACACAAGTCTGTGAGTATACTAAAAATCAGAGCATTGTGCACTTTAAATGGGTGAGTTGTATGGTATGTGAGTTATATCTCAATAAAGCTGGTCTGGGTGTATATGTATATGCCTAGCATTATATTAATACATGGCCCATTTTGAAAGTGGTCAATAAATGTTAGCTACTATTATAATAAAACTTTCTTCTTTCACTAGTAAAGATGGAATGAGAGGAGAATGCTGAAAAAGTAGGTGAACATACCAGTTAATTAAGATACTGAGTGAGAGAGAAGGTGGCCGAATCCGAGGCAGCAGTAGGCCAGGAGCTGAACGCTAAGTTTGGAGAACTAATGTAAAGGTTAAGTGAAGTTACGTGGTGCAAGTGCCTGGCACATAGTAGGCACCCTAAATGAACTGTTAGGTACATTTGAATTTAGCTACCCTTAAAATGTTGTTGAACTTGGGTCTCCAGATCCAGATGTCACCAAACCACATGTTCTTCACAAAAGAATAATCACCGTTAGTGTGATAAAGGCCAGGGGTTTTGTGTCGAGGAGTCATTAAACCAGATGTGTGTGTTTTCCTTTTAAATCACAATAAGTAGGACAAAGACCAGGGTTTTGGTTCTGGTGCTCTGTTTTTTTCCAGGTGCAGTGTCTGGGGAAACTCAGTTTCCCATAGTCCGTCCAAGGTGAACAGCTTTGCTCTTTGCAGGATGCCTTTGGGCCTGTGTGCTCAAATCCCTCTAGAAGAGATGGACAGAAAGCCCAGCCCTCACACTCTGGAAATTATTCTCTGCAGAAGCTTTGCATCAGTACTGTTGATGCCCTGAGCTAGTTATCAGTGGTTCCTCTTTTAGAGCTTGGAAAACATGTGCCAACTAGGCAAGAAGGTTCTCTGCTAAGTTGTGTGTATTTGCTATCGTTTCTCACAGTATTTTTTCCCCAGGTGTCTACCTATGGAAGGAATCTCCCATTTCACTGTTGGGAAAACCAAGTGAGCTGCTTTTCTGATATTTAGGCCACGCACTGGCAGCCAGGGTCACATAGTACTGAGTGGTGGAGTGGGGACTCAGAAACCTCCCAGGTCTACCTGACTGCCAAGACAGTTTGTTCTTAGTCTTAGCTACTATGCTGGACTGCCTTTCAGGGATGGACTAAGTAGAAGAGGAAGAGGGTTGAAGGCAGAGAGCTGTGAAAACATACTTGTTCTCAGGAACAGTAGGGTTCTGGTAGAACTAGAGTGTGGGGTGCAGAGAAGGATGGACGAAGTGGAGTGGCTTATGAACTGGGAAGGGCAGGATGAGAGATTATGGAGTAATGGGCCAGGCGATTGGGGCACTAAAGGTCAACTTTTCTGTGCAGGTAGCACATTCCTGGAAGGGGTGGGGGGAATAGAAGCCATTGTTTTAGGATATTCAACTAGTATTTGAGGAGAGTTATTCTGGAGGCCTGATGACCCATAAGGAGGCTATTGCAGTACTCGGGGCAGAAGGGCTACAACTAGGTCAGAGGCTATGGGAGTGAGAAGGAGGGGATGAGGTAGGAAAGGTATTTCAGATCGGTATATTTGTGATCAGATATTAGATTAGAGACATTGGAGATCAGAAGACTTGGTAGGGCTTATTGCAAGGAAAGAGATGCAGGTATTTCATCTGTATGGGCAGCTGTGCATTTATAGAGACAAGGAAGATGTACAGCATGGAAGGACAGGTTTTATGGGGCAGAATTGGAGTCATGAGTTTGAGTTGTATGGAATTTGCAGGGCTTTGGGGCTCTCCATGGAGGAGGAACCAGCAGGCACTTGGAAATTCAGCATTCTGGGTTGAGAACAATTTGGAAAATAGCATCTCAGGGTTTGGAGCAGAAACCTTGGAAATTGTCTAGGAGAGAGAAAAGGCAAAGAGGAAGGAAGGCTAAGGAGAGAACCCATTTGAAGCACTGAGTCAATATCTCAAGCCCCAACTCACTCCTGTGAACATCTTATTAAGCATGTTGCATGTCACATGAAACCTTACAAATGCTGGAGCAAGATCCTTACATCTTTACTGTACTAAGTATGCTGAAGTTTTTAAGTTTGTCCCTTGGTGGTGTGCTGATGGAAACACATATGATTTTTTCGTATGTGTGATAACAGGGTGCCTAATGTCTTGGCACGTTCTAGTCTGTGGCTCCCTAGAGTGTTAATGGGTTGGACCCCAATCCAGTGTGACTCCTTCCTTTTTTTTTTTTAAGCCAACTCAGGTCCAAGCCCGAACTGTGATTTCCTTCCTCCCAGGCTCCCTGGGAGTGTTGCTCAGTTTCCTTCAGTGGTTTCAACTGAGGCATCAGCCACCCTGTTAACTGTAGCTCCTACAGCTGAGAAGCGTGGACTTGCAGTGCGCTGTGAATAACAGTGACAAGCTGTCCGGAGCCCTTGGCAGGTGTGTCGGGGTGTGAGGGAGCCTGGGGAATCAGCACCCTTTCAGTATCTGCTACAATTTGCTCTCTTGGGGCCAACCTGAGGGCCAAGAAATCTGGAGAAAACCCAGAGGCAGTAGGTGTGACCTGTGAGAAGAAGCAGGGCCTGGCCTCTCTCTCTGTCAGATCAAAGACCGACTTTTGAGTCACTTGACACCCTAATGTGCGGATGCTTCTGAGCCAAGGCTGGGCTCCTGGGGGCCTGTGCCCGGGAACTGTGGGGGACGTGTGGACCTGCATGTGCTCGGTGCAGGCCCAGTGGAAGGGCAGGACAAGCACCTCTCCCAGCTGTTCTCTTAGCATTCAGAGCTGGAGGGATCTGGAGAGATCAGCCCTGTCTCCTCGGTTTTCATACTGGAAGCTGCTGCCCACAGATGCCCTTTCCCCAGTTCCAGTCCTGGGGGCGAGCTGGCCCTGCTTGATCGCAGCTGCTCTTACATGGCTGTTCCCTTCTGTCCCGTAGATCCTGGCTCCAGGGTGCCAAGGTCATTCTCAGTTTCACCACTTAACTTAAAGTCCAAACTGAGACACTTAGAATAAAATGGAGCAGTGTAAATAATAACACCTGGAAACAGAAATAAACTGGGACCTTCCCAGGCAAAACAGGATATGTCATCTTCTCTGTACCTGCACTTTTGGCTCCTTTCCACCCCCTGCTCCCAGATCCCATGGCCCACCTGACTTTAGGTGCCAAGGACTTACAGATCTTGGTCCTTTGAGATTTAGGCCACAGAACGGAAACCTCAGGGGTCTCCCACGTTAGAAGTTTCAGGAGATGGGAGACTTGGGAATAACCCTGGGGAGCATATATCTGAAAATCCGTGACTATTCAGAACCTCGATATGGATAGTGTGGGTATGTCATAATTTACTAACATTTTAATTCTAAGTTCTAGATTGTTTTCACATATATTCAGTCTCCTCTCACATGTCGCAGAAGGTGGCCTGCTGGTGACATACAGATAATGAGAGAAACATGCTGCTCCGAGAGCCTGTGGCCCTGTATAGAGTCAGAAACGCAGCCACACGGTCTGACCCGGAGCTGGAGCTGGAGCGGGAGCTGGGGCTCCGGGCCGTGACGGGAGTGTGCAGGCGGCCGGGAGTTAGGGACTTGTTTATGCTCTGTCTCTGTGGTTTCCACAGTCACAGAGGAGGGTGGGAGGGAACATAAGCATCTGGGCCTCTCTGAGACCAGGCCAAATGGGGATTTAGGAAAAGAAAGTGTTCCTTTTTGAGAGCAGAGGAGGCATAGATGAGAGAGCTCTGCCTGGTGGCTTCTTCAGCCTGCATGGGCCCATGTTTCAACCCAGAGCTGGCAGAACCCAGATCACCAGGGGCCTCAATGAAGAGGGTCTGAGGAGAGGAAATGACCTCTCCCTTGGCCCTTTGATTATATCCTCAGACCTCTGCCTCGCCCAGTGACCTGGATGGCCTGGGTTTGACCATTCTGGAGTGAGGACTAAGGTTGTCAGATTTAGGGGAAAAAAAATTGAGTTGCAGATAAACAAAGAATAATTTTTTGTGTACATATATCCCACGCCATAATCGTATTTTATCAATACCTGGCAACCCCAGTTAGTAGGGCCTGGCCAGATTTTGCTTTCCAGTGGAGCATGGTGTAACCATTCACAGTACTGCCTTCATTCAGCAGGTATTCACTGAGCCAGCTATGTACTGCTCTAGGTGCTGTGGAGATGGCAGTGAGCAAAATCCAGCAGGGGTTTCTGACCTCATGGAGGTCATCTAGTGGGATGATAAACAGTAAGAAAGTCAGATCGCGAAAGTGGTAAAGAGGAAATTAAGTCAGGAGGGGGGATGGGGGGGGTGCACCTGAAGGAGGTGAGGGGTTGAGGCTACAGGCCAAGCAGATGTTTGGGGAAGCATGTTCTAGGCAGCGGGTGGGTGTGTGCGCACGCACACACACATGCGCACCCACCCTCGGCAAAGCCCTGGTGTGCCTGATGCGTTGGAGGAACCTGAGGGCCAGTGTGGCTGGAGTGGTCAGCGAGGGGGGAAGTGAGGAGAGGAACCAGTGAGGTCACGGGCCCAGAGTTTGTAGAGCCCTAGAGGCCTTTGTAAGGATTTTGGCTCTCGCTGTGTGTCGGGGTGAAGGGGGCCGTTAGAGGGTATTGAGCAGGGTTGGGGTGTATCTGATTAGATTTGCAGAGAGTCCCTGGCTGCTGATGGAGAACAGACCAAAAGCCGGCCGGGATCCCGGCCCCCACCTTGTCCTCAGGGATGGGCTGTGGGACTTGAGACATTTGCGTGTCTTTTAGAATAAAGGGATGTTGCTCCTTGGACACAGTAGCACTTTATAGGGTCCTGGACCTCTGTTCTCTGAACAGAATTTCGGAGTTCTGAACCTTCCTGACTTTCTTCCCGTTTGAATGGAATGCTCCTAGTGAAGAAGGGAAGGGATGTGTAGTCATTACCTGTCCCTTTTTGCCAACCACTGTGTGATGTACCTGGTTTGAGGGACCAGTCCTTAATGTCTCCTATTAAACTTGAGAGAAAGGGTTAGTGACTTGCTGCATATCACTTATATCTGGAGTTTTCACAGCCAAAGGATAATTCAGTAAAAATATGTCAGTTTTTTGTTGGTGTAGGAGGAAGTTGTTTTCCTTTGTATTAATTAATTTAAATTTAAATTGTTTGAGAGCCGAAGGGCTTGAAAGCATGTCTTTTGTTTCCAGTCTTTGAAAAGAAGAAGAGTCACATGGTCCGACTTACAATTTTTGAACTTTATAAGAGTGTGAAAACAATATGCATTCAGAAGAAACCATACATCAAATTTTGAATTTTGATCTTTTCCCGGGCTGGCGATGGGTGGTATGATACTCTCGTGATGCTGGGCAGTGGCAGCAGACACAGCTCCCAGTCAGCCACACCACTATGAAGATGAACGACCGATACACTTACAACCATTCTGCACCCATACAACTAGTCTGTTTTTCACTTTCAGTGCAGTATTCAATCAGTTACGTGAGATGCTCAGCACTGTTGTAAAGGAGGCTTTGTATTAGGTGATTTTGCCCAACTGTAGGCTAATGTAAGTGTTCTGAGCATGTTTAAGGTAGGCTAGGCTAAGCTATGATGTGTGACCACTTAGTATATTAAATGCATTTTTCGACTTAATGATATTTTCGACTTATGATGGGTTTATCAGGAGATAACTCAATTGTAAGTCAAGGAAGATCTGTGTCAGAACTTTTTCTGCTTTACCTGGCTGAATCAGTCTACTTTTTTTAAAAAAAGGCCAAACATATTTCACATTTCTTATTAAAGAATGCAAAAACTAAGGAATATATGCATTTTATATTTATTTATTTATTTATCTATTTATTTAATTTTATTTTTGGCTGCATTGGGTCTTCGTTGCTGCGTGTGGGCTTTCTCTAGTAGCGGCGAGCGGGGGCTACTCTTCGTTGCAGTGCGCAGGCTTCTCATTACAGTGGCTTCTCTTGTTGCGGAGCAGGGGCTCTAGGCACGCAGGCTTCACTGGTTGTGGCACGCGGGCTCAGTAGTTGTGGCTCACGGGCTCTAGAGCTCAGGCTCAGTAGTTGTGGCGCACGGGCTTAGTTGCTCTGCGGCATGTGGGATCTTCCTGGACTAGGGCTCTAACCCATGTTCCCTGCATTGACAGGTGGATTCTTAACCACTGCGCCACCAGGGAAGGCTTATATGCATTTTACTTTATAAAATAATTCTTTGGAGAAAAATACTGAGGCTATGAAAGCTTGGCTTTTTGGTCAGTAGGATTATTTTAAATGTCAGCCAAATTTGATGATGAGACTTATAATTTCAAAAGGGGTGGCAAATATTATCTAAATACCTTTGACAAGCCTATTGGCTTAGAGATGGCATACTAGTAAGTTAGTTTTGATAAGTAATATTATTAATAAATATTTAAGTTTTCACATATTTCCATAAGATTTATTTGAGAAAATGCAAAAATGAAACAATTTAAAAAATGTATAGTGCAGACATTTCAAATGTGAAAATGGCCTATTTCTACAGAGTTGTGAAGAATGTATTGAGACTGAGTCAGTATTTAAGCAGACTTTTCCAAGTGACTGTCTGTGCCAGTTTATGTGCTGGGCCCTAAGAATACATAATTGCTGGGGTGAGCACTGTAAAAAAAAACAAAAACATGGAGTGAAGTGAAGTGTGTGTTAAAACACAGGTATGTATGCTGTGTAATTGGAGAGGTGGGTGTTTTTGTTTTGTTTTGCTCTGTTTTTGTTTTGGCTTTGCCGACAGCTTTCAGGATCTTAGTTCCCTGACCCAGGGATTGAACCCTGGGCCCTAGCAGTGAAAGCACCGAGTCTTAACCACTGGGCTGCCAGGGAATTCCTGAGAAGTGGGCATTTTAGATTACACCTTTTCTAGTGACTTTAGCTGTTCTCTTAAGCAGGGACTAAAATTCACTGTAAATCACTTTAATGTAATTGAGATCCCAACCAGGATACACTGAGATTTTTGCCACCTCACTTTCGAATTACAAGGTAGAAGTGCATTTTAGTGTGTTCTAGCTCTTCATTTTAGAGCTAGAAAGATATAGCAGGTTGACCTTGATTTCTCTAAGCTTTAGTTTCCCCTTTGTGAAATGGGAATAATGAAACCTACCTTGTGAAGTAGTTGTGCCAGTTAAATGAGGCGACTCCTATCGGTTCCTTAGATGGATACTGGCACACAGTACGCTCTCGGTGCGTGTTGGCCCATGTCTTTCTTATGGGCACTGCTTTTATTATTTCCTGATGAAGACTGTACAATTTATATTATTTAATGATTTCCAAGGCCACCCAACTTCAAGTTTGGGGTGTGCAGCTAGCATCTCTTGAATGCCTTGAGAGAGGGGGCACAGGCAGGAGAGAATTTGGCTTAGGAATAGGTGGGAGGTGGGAACCCAGGGTCCTGGTGAATGTGCTATGACACTTGACATTGCCCTCCAGATTGCTCTTCAGCCAGGTTGATAAGTAGCTTCAACAGACGCAAATCGAGAGGCTCCTGGCTGCTCTTCAACAGCGGGGATATGTAGTGAGAGGAGGACATGAGGCAGGAGGCCCAAGTGTGGTTGAGGTGTGTACAGCCGGGCTCAGCTGGGCCCGCGGAGGCATTGCCACGAGTTGGGCCCGCCTGCGTCTCCGCCGGTACACAGACTCTGCCCCTGTCGGGGGCTGCGGCCTCCAGCTACTCTGCTGTCTGTTTCAGGCCAGGGCTGTGCAAGCTTCTGCTCTGCTATTTAAATCCATCATCGCTGGTAACTGCCTCCAGCCTAAGCAGAAGCAGTGTGTATGCGCTACAGGTTTCAGCTCATTACCTCTTCAGGGGTCCTGTCCAGTGTCTGGGTGCAGGCAAGGCTAGCACTGCAGCCCCCTGTGCCAGGCCTGACCCTCCAGAGGCAGTTGCTGAGCCTGGGCCCATTGTGGGGCCTCTGATGCCCCTACAGTGCTGCTGCCTCCTACCTGCCCCCCTGCCAGCCTGGGAGGAACTGTGATACTCAGGATTGGACATCAAGAAGATGTGGACTCGGCCACCCAGGTTAAGTGACCTTGGATCACTTAAGTCAGTGTATCTCTTGGGATTTGTTTCCTCTATTAATAGGCAGTGAACTTTTCGAGGGCTGTTCACATGTCTTCTTCATCTCCATGTCTCTTGGTCATAGTAGGTGCTCAGTAAACAGCAACTTAAATTTGAAAAATGGAGGTGATGTTGCCTACATCCCTGAGTTGTGCTGAGGAGGAGAGACAATTTTTGCAGTTCTCTTAATCTGTGGAAAAGGGGCATTTCCCCAGGTTCTGCTCCTTCTGTATCCCTGATATCAAAGAATCTCAGACACTCAGGATGTAAAAAGAAGCCTATTTGCATGTCTTCATTTATTGATTCAAACTTTTACTGACTTTGCCAGTGGATCATAATAGACATCTCTTCAGAGAAGGTACATAAATAATCAAGAAAGCACATGAAAAGATGCTCAACATCGTTAGCCATTAGGGAAATGCAAATTAAAACCACAACGAGATACCCCGTCACACCTGCTGCTAGGATGACTGCAGTTGAGATGACTAACACTAAGAAGTGTTGTTGAGGATGGGGAACCATTGGAACCCTCATAACCTGCTGGTGGGAGTGTAAAATGGTTCGGTCTATGTGGGAAATAGTCTGGCAGTTCCTCAAAATGGCAACCGTAGCGTAATCCACTTCTAGGTATCTACCCAAGAGAAGTGAAAGCATATGTCCACACAAAGACTTGTGTGCAAATATTCATAGCAGCATTATTCTTATAGGCTGTATGTGAATGCCTGGTTTCTGTTATGGACTGGGTGTTGGGACATCCTGTGGGAAAGATCTTCCAGAAAGATCTTCCAGAAGTGGCTGCTCTCCTGTTGGGTCTGTCATGTGTGGCTCATGCCTAGGAAATACCTAGCTTTGGCTTTCATCATTTATAACTTTCAGAAAACTGCCTAAGTTTGGTCTGTGATGAAGAACAAATTCAGAGCATCTTTTCAGGCTTCTGTAGAAACCCTTATCAGCTGAAGGTATCTAGTATCTTCACAGACTTTGGTCTCCGGAGTTCCTTGTAATCAGCATGGGACGCCACCCCTTCTTGTTATGATGTGAGTTGCTCTCAACACTTTGAAGATGGATTCCTGGTCTGATAGGAGATTCTGGCAGTAATGGGATATCTCTGGAAGGCACTGATAAGGGCCTTGTCAGTTTCAAGAGTGGGCAGGTCCTTCTTACTGAGGTTTCTTGTGACTGAGATACCCGATCAGCAGGCTTTTTCCTGGCTCCAGCCAGTGATGCCTTACAGTCAGTTGGGTTGGTTGTGGGAGTGGAACATCTTAGATATGTCTGTGGAGTTCAGGAGTCAGCGAGTATCGGCCTGCAGGAGAGGGCCTGTGGATTGAGGCTTGGGGCCAATTTAAGCCAGTTCTCTTTTCTTTTCTTTTTTTAAAAAATTTATTTATTTATTTATTTTTATTTTTGGCTGCATTGGGTCTTTGTTGCTGCGCACGGGCTAAGCGACGAGCAGGGGCTACTCTTCGTTGTGGTCCCCGGGCTTCTCATTGGGTGGCTTCTCTTGTTGCAGAGCACGGGCTCTAGGCTTGTGGGCTTCAGTAGTTGTGGTACTCAGGCTCAGTAGTTGTGGTACTCAGGCTCAGTAGTTGTGGCTCACGGGCTTCTAGAGAGCAGGCTCAGTAGTTGTGGCGCGCGGGCTTAGTTGCTCCGCGGCACGTGGGATCTTCCCGGACCAGGGCTCGAACCCGTGTCCCTTGCATTGTCAGGCAGATTCTTAACCACTGTACCACCAGGGAAGCCCTAAGCCAGTTTTCTAAGCAATTATTTTCTTGCCTTTGAGATATGTTCTTTCTTTAGTAAAATTATAGTGGAATAGGGGAAAATGCTTCCTTGATAGCAGGCCGAATAAAGCTAGATGACTGTAGGGAGACAATAAAAAGCACACAGCAAACAGCCTTATTTATTTGGAGAACATAGGTGCAATGTTTATTATACACAAAGTAAGTTAAACTAAAACTTGTGCATGAACCACAATGTGTAATTACAGAAACCTAAAGATAGAGGAATAACAAGATAATAACATTGTTCCACCAAAGGAACAAATGAACTAGACATGGACTCCGATGTTTCTTGAAACTAAGGATGGGTGGGCACTTAGAAGTGCCTTCAATGGGAGATCAAGCTGCAGGGTGATGGACACTGGGCAAGTGCCCAGGACATTCCTCTGTGTGCATGGGGTTACTTCAAGATCACCTCACTGATTAGAAAGTTGCTTGGTGAGTCCAGAAATAGGACAAAAGTGAGTGAGTGTTTTTGAGGGAGTTTTCCATCAAGCTTTGTTTGATAGATAAATAGTGCCTCTCTGCTCTGGGGTGTTTTCTCTCTAGTCAGCTGTCATTGACCCCTCAAATGTTTTGTGGGGGCAGTTCTAATGTTATTTATAGGAGTAACCAGAAAAGGAAAGTGAGGGGAAAAATAGTTAAGGGTACTATATAGTACTATGAAGAAAGTTTTGACCTAGACATAAAAATAGAGGCCAATCTGAAAACTTGTTGCTTTCTTCTTTAGTTTGTTTCCTTTGATGTAAGCTTGTTTATTTTCATATCCTTGTGATGGTCACTGAAATAGAAATGCAGACTTGTTCTCGGGACCTCCACTGCATCACTCTGTTAGAACAATGTCCTGGTTTTAGAACAGGCCTGTATATGCACAGGTTAGCTTATACCTGAGCAACTCTGGGCAGGTTCCCCAGCTTCTCTTTATCTTTAAAGAGGGACAGTTGTATGGAACACATACGGTAGCTGTGATGATTAAATGAGACATACGTAAATCTAGTATAATGCCAGGAACAAGGTAAACGCTAAAATGTTCCGTTATGTATACTTAATTATCTTATAATGAAAGTTATAAATGGGAATAATATGTAGTACTTACTCATATTTATTGTTTTCCCTCTGATTATAACATTAGAAATAATTGAAGAATATAAATAAATGAAAATCAAACTCCCGTTATTTGGAAATTAATCAATTTAATATTTGGTTATATATTTATTTTATATATTTTTATTTTAGTTTTTTTTCTATGCCTAAAAACATTTTCTTTTACATAATGGAACACTGGAGTCACAATTTAGATTTTTGCAATATCATTGAAAATCTATAAAGTTACTTTAAAAAAATTACCTAGAATTGTAATTGTAGAACCAGTTACCTGTTTTTTGAGCAATTAAAGCAGTTTTTCCCTGCCACAAGTTAACTATAGTGAATGCTCTTGAGTAATATACCTGATAATTTCTTTAGGACAATTCCAAGAAGTAGAATGTACATGGTTAAATGGTAGATTATTTTCTTTAAGAGCTATGATGATATTGCCAATTACTTGTGTCCACCCTACTAAAAAAGTAATGAGAATGCTCATTTCTCCAGTTCATGATCACTGCTGGGTATTTAATTTTTAAAATATCTTTGCTATTTTGATAGAAAATGTCTCATTATTAATTCAATTTGTATTTCTGTGGTTACAGCTGAGCTTAAATAATTGTATATGTTTATTATGTATTTGTATTTCTTTCACATATTATCTATTTAGTATTTTCCTCTATTTTTCCCTTAGAGTATTGTCTTTCTTATTATTTGTAGGATGTTGACCCTTTTGAAGTAAGTTACAGATATATTGAGTTTGGCATTTCACTCCTTTTTCTTTTTTTAAGGCATTTTTAGATACCCACTGACATGGTGATGTTAAGACTTTGCTAGGAAAAAGGCATGCAGGATGTGGAACATGAACCTAAAAGACCTATGCCAATGACTTCTTATCGTTAAGCCCTGGGATAGTCTGTGATGCAGCAGGCCAGGTGGGAATCTTGCTGAGGGCCTAACATCTAGAGCTCATGTTCTCATTGTGACCTCACTGCAGCTCTTCAGAAGCCGCTCCTCACTGGGGAAGTCAGGACACGGGGTATTCCTTGAGGGTGTCCCAGGTGTATCTGCAATACTTTGATTTGAAGAATCAGTATTGGATCACTACAGAGGATAATGGAAGCAGACATTTCATTCTTAGGGCGCTGGAGTGAAATGGCCATGACCTTTGGTCTACCCTGACCTCTCCTAAATTTCGTTCACTTGGCCAGATCTGTCAGGAAACAGCTGTGGGACGGTGGGAAGGGCTTGGAACCAGCAGTTCAAACCCTACCTCTTCTATTCAGCTGTGTGACCCTGCAAAGATGATGTAATGTCATTAGTCTCAGTTTCCTGGGCTTGCTGTGTTGGTAAAGTGAATAACATATGTGATCCACTTGGCAAGGCCTAAGCACCCAGTAAATGCTTGTCAGTTTTTTTTTTTTTCTTCCCGCCAGACGTGCGCTTCTTCAAGCCTGATCTCTGCCACATCCACCTCTGTAACCTCATGCATGTAGTAGTCACTGTGTGATTATCTGATGGCCGAACGAATGAGGCCAAGGGGAGCAAGTGTGCTCTGAAAAGTGATAATTGACTTTAACACAGTCTCTGTGTGTTACTCTTGTATACATATAAAAATATTTAAAAAAATACACCTCATGGTGTGGATGATTTTTGGGTAATCGGGTTCACTGATTTAGGAGTGTGCTATATAAATTGGCACCTGGAATCCTCACTTTGGGACTCGTGACAGCCCCTCTCGGGGCTAGGGCCAAGGCTGATGCGAGGCGCTGATTGTTCCTCTCCGGGAGGGCCCTCGAACCTTGAGTTTCCCCCTGTGTGGCCCACAGGCTGCCTGTCAGAACTTCCAGGTCCAAAATGGGCCCCCAGGACCCAGCCGGGCCTGTAACTCTTTGCACTCATGAGAGAGCAGAGCTGCTCCTACGACCCCCTGGGAGCAGCTGAATGGGTGCGCAGACACATAATGGGCCCCGTTGCCTGCCGTGGCTGCCGCCTCGAACACCCTCCGAGAGGCTAGGTGCCGGAACGCGTCTCCCAGCAGCTACTTTTCCTTGAAAAGGGGATACTTATCACCTGGTGCTTTTCCCTACTACGTCTAACAAGGAAAGGAAATTTGTCCTGCCCTGATCAGCAGGGCCCTCACCATCCCCTATAGCAGATTCAGGCTTGCAGCAGCCCCGCCAAGGGAGGTGTCAGCGCCTCATTTTATCAGTTTGCTAGGGCTGCTATAGCAAAGGACTACAAACTGGGTGGCTTAAAACCACAAAAATGTACTGCTTCCCAGTTGTGAGGCTAGAAGTATGAAATCGAGGTGTCGGCATGGCCAAGCTGTCTCGAGGCTTTAGGGGAGAATCTGTTCCATGCCTTCCTCTAAGCTTCTGGTGTTGCCATCAGCCCTTGGCTTTCCTTGTCTTGCAGCTACATTTCTCCAGTCTTTGCCTCTGCTGTCACATAATGTTTGGTCCCCATGTATCTTTGCAGTACCTTCTTATAAGGACACCCATCATATTGCCTTCAGGGCTCACCCTACTCCAGGATGTCATCAACTAACTTAGCTAATTACATCTGTAATGATTCTATTTCCAAATAAGGTCGAATTCTGAGGTACTGAGGGTTATGACTTGAGCATATCTTTTTTTTGGCGGGGCACAATTCAATCCATAACACTCATGTGGTACACAAGGGTGCAGGTTTAAAGACGATTAGTAATTCGGCCATGGTTGTGATTCCAGAGTGTTGGGGCCAGGATGGTAACCCAGGTCAGTCTGACCCCAAAGTCAGTTAATTCTCTTTCCACTAACCTTTGTTGTATCAGAATCACTTGGAGAACTAATAAAAAACACGGAGGCCTAGGCTCTACAGCCTTGCTTCCCTAACTGTGATCCATGGACTGGGGGCACCCCATCACCTGGGAGCTCGTTGGAAGTGCAGGTTGGTGAAGTTCCTGCCTTGGGTAGTGCACTGGTTCTGCACCCTAACTGTGTATTAGAATTACTTGAGAAACTTTGAAACAAAGAAAAACAATGACAGCAGCCTCACCCCAAGCCAGCTGAATCAGATCTCTGGAGTAGGAAATCCTGACATCCTGGAGTAGGGTGAGCCCTGAAGGCAATATGATGGGTGTCCTTATAAGAAGGTACTGCAAAGATACATGGGGACCAAACATTATGTGACAGCAGAGGCAAAGACTGGAGAAATGTAGCTGCAAGACAAGGCCAGCGTTGTTTTTGTCAAAAGCTGTGCCCGCCATTCTGATTCACTGCTGGAGTCTAGAACGACTGGGGGCCTGGAGGTGCTCGTTTTGGGGAGAGTGTGGAGACTCTTCAATGCTAAGGTTGAGAATTCTATCTGCTTGGGATTGCCTTTTTATTTCCACAGTAGTACAGAAAGTGTGGGGAAAACTGTATTTCAGGGGGAGGACAGAATATCCAAGCAAGGAAGATCACACTGCACTTCTGACTTTACCTCGTACAAATACTCACTGAAGGTGGCAACTTGTGTATTGAGACTGGGACCTTGGGGGAGCATGAAAGGTGGAATGGAGATGGCACACAGCAGACCCTTGGTGTTTATTGAATTAAATTAGGGGGAAAAGTACCCAGCGTGGTTTGTCTCACTGAGTTTTGTCATTTATAGAGAAACCCTTGTATTACCTTGGGGTATAAGGAAATGTTGTCATTGGGAGTTTTGTCTTCAGGGTCTGGGATTTTATATCTTGTCTTCACTCACCTACTGCAAGTCACTGCCCTGCACATAGTAGGAAGTTGATCCCTCAAGGTCAAATAAACACACGAAGAGAATTGAAACCTGTGATGAGTATATTTATTTAAGTGTGTAAACCAAGAATGCCTTATGGTGTGTATGCCAAAAGTATATAACGTTCTCATCTGTAATTACCAATTTAAAAACACCTCGTATTTACAGTTGAGTTTGGCACCAAATCAACGCTGGTTTCTCTTTCTTTGGTACAAATGTTGTAAAACCTTAAATGCTCTGTTCCTGTGGAAGGAACATGAACCTCTGTGGAGGTGGTGATTACTGTCGGATGTCTCAAGGCAGTGCTGTCCCACTTAGGAGGCAAGCATGGGTAGTGGTGATCTTATCTATGCTCAGTCAGTGAATGGGTTTGGCTTTTCTCTCCTCCTCCCCTGACCTCCCCACTCAATAAAGAAGAAAAATCTGGCATTCTGCTCGCTAGTACCATGTTAAAATAGAAAGATTGGAATGTTTCACATCTGTCCATCCATCCACTCAGGTCAAGTTTGAGGTGTCATACTAGTCCTCCCTCATCTGTAGGGGAGTTAAAATCTGAATGAATAAGTGTCATGGAAAAGAGAGGAATACAAATTTATCTTCTGTTTGTTTGCTTGTTTATTTATTTACCTACTTAGCTATCAAATTAGAAATGTGCCAGGCATTAATCTAAGTGCTTTGCAAATATGAACTCATTTAAATTTCATAACAACCCCATGACATGGATACTCTCATTATCCTCATTTCATAGATAAGGAATCTGGGCACAGAGTGATTTAAGGGGCCCATTAACAATCACACACCTAGTTCGGGGCTATTATTTTTAACAAGACTTTAGCAATTACTATTTTTATATTCCTTGACCTCCAACAATTATTCAGGTGACTAAATGTCTGTTATTCCCAATCAGATGTCTAGTTCTATGGCTTTTATCCCCATAAGTCATTCTGGCTCCTTTTAATGGTCATAGCTGTACTTGTGTTTCTCTCTAAGATTGACCACAGCTGTGTGTTTGGTGTGTGTATCTGCATTTTAACACCTACTGAAAAAAATCTCCTCCAGAGCTTTACAGTTTATAAGTGCTTTTTGAGATGTTATCTCCCTTAGTCCAGCAACCCTGGTAAGAAGAGTTATTATTAATTTCCATTTAGCAAATGAAGTGGCTTAGAGAGGTTAAGAGACTGGCCTGTGGCCTTAACATGATTAGTACATTGGAATTTGAACCCAAGTCCTCTTAATCCTTTGCTCTTCCCATACTAATATGCTGCTTATAGCTTGGAAGGTTCTATAGTCTCTGTTTTTCTTGACATGCTTTGCTTTTAAAACCTGGATCAACAGTAATGTTTTTTTAATTCATATTCCAGGTCTGTATGGTCGAAGGTGAAAGTAGGGGGATTGAGAATGCAGTCTTTCTGAAAGAGGGGAGATTATCAGATACCACAAGGAATTTTCTTTGATAACTAAAGATTGAAAGTTTTGCGAGATTTTCCTTGATATTTTTGGACTCGGGCACCCCAAGGGAATATATGTGCATAATGCTAATAATTAAATACAGTTTGCACTATGGGAGTGTTCTCATTTCTACCTGCACAGGCCTGGGTGAGAGAGGCTTTTAAGGAGAGATTTGAGGCTGGAGAACCCATTTGTTATGTAAATACCCAGGTTTGAAGAGGACTACTTCTTGCTCTTCTAGAGCTAAATAGTCCCCTCTAAGAAAGATCCTGCAGTCACCCCAGTGCAGAATGAGTGAGCCACAGCTCTGGGTTCCAATCCAGCTCGCTGCTTAGCTCTGTGATCTTGCCTAAATCACCCACGTGCTCTAGATCACAGTTCAGTTGAGTGTGGCAAGCTTCTGTGGAGCAGCTCTGTGCCAGGCACTGTGGTAGGTGCTCCAGATAGCAATGTAAATTAGATAAGGTCTCTGCTCGTGGAGAGCTCTCAGACCATTGGAGGAGACTGCCAGGAGTCATGGTGATGGTCCTGTTGTTCTTGAGATAGAACAACAGGTAGAGCTAGGCCCCGGGGGCTGAGGGGAGGCAACAAGCCACACTGTAGAGCTGGGTGTGTATCAGTGAATGTTCCCTAGTGTGCTGGTTAGACGTCAGCCTACCTCCTCTCCCACCTCCACTTCCCTAGCAGTAGCCCCCTTAAAGCAGAGTACATTTCCCTGTACTCTGCTTAATATGGGGACATTAGTGGGTGTGATGAAAGTGAATGGTTGCACAAGAAGGAAGAAGAGCCGCAGGAGTCACAGTCTGTTTCTCGGGGGATACTGTGGTCAGGCATTTGATCTCCCCTTGCCCCTATCTGTGCCCCCAGGACCACGTGCATCTCCTAGCACAGGGCTTACCTGTGCTAATCCTGTGTAGATGTCTGTATCCTGCACTGGCCTAAGAATGCCTCTCAAATGGACTTGGTTACATCTTTGTGTTCTAAGCATCAGCATGGTACGTGGCACAAAGATGGTGGCTGGTAAATTCTTTTGAGTGTGTGGATGGACGGATGAATGGATGGTGGATGGGGATTGCTGCATGTCCAGCCTGGAAGGAACAGAGGCAAGAGAGACTGAAATGAGAAGAGGTGAGATGCCATTGGGCAGTGACTGATAAAATTTAGCCCAAGCAGGGAGGGAATTGGGCTGGAAGCCTTATGAAAAAGCTGCCATCTGCAAAACAAGAATTTAATTCCTTGGTTTCATAAGAAAGGACTGAGTCTATCTCAGATATGGGCTGGATTTGACAAGTAAGCCGAATACCTGCAGTTTGTACTGTAGTGAAAACTTCTCCAGTTCTGGCTGGTGATTGGTATGGATGGTATACTGTGGAGAGAAGAGGGTTCTTGGTGGGTGGAAAGGGTCCCAGCTCAGCCTACAAGTCCTCTTCTTTTCTCTTTTCATGAGTTTGGCTGTGGAGGTAGAAACTAGGGCCTTCAGTTTTGTCCTGTTTTTAAGAAAAGTAGAAAATCAGCGGAGGCTTTAATTAATCCACAGTGTCTTGAGTACCTGCCATAGGCAACGGACTGGAGTAAACACTTTCACTGAATTCTTGCAGTAACTTTCTGAGAGGTGTTAGTGTCCTTATTTTGCAGACGTGTAATCGGATGCTCACAGACGTTCGTATTAAACAGCTAGTAGAGTTGCAGCCTTGTTTCGAGCCCAGGCCTGTTCGCTTCCAAAGCTCATGCTCTTAAATGGATTTCAATGCTGCCTGATCACTGGATTTTCCTGAAAATATTTAGTGCATTATCACTGCAGAGTCCAGCTGACAGTCTGATTGTTATTTCATTCAGAATCATAACATGCTTTAATCCAGATTCTGTCTCAGATCATGAAGGTAGGTGGCTCACAGGCTATATTGATCAGTGCTTCTCACGAGTTAAAAAAGTTGATTTTGTTCTGGAGAAGCGGAATGGGTCACACCAGAGCTTGGTTGAGTTTGGCATTTACGTAATGTGGCTATATTTAGTGTAAGCAGAAATTAGGCAGAGGGCTGAAACAGGCCCACTTGGGTTGCCTTGGAGTGAGTAGAGGTAGTTATGCCCAGCTCTCTTTCCATTTCGCACTTCAGTTTAACTATTCGTGAACGGAACATAGATCTTTGGTTTTCACTGGTTGTAGCTCAAAGGTCAGCCCTTCAGACGGATTGTTTCAGTCTCAGGGCACCAATTTTAACCTCTGAAGATGAGACCACGTTCCAGGCAACTGGTCAGCATGGGATGGTGTCGGAGGAGAAAATCCATCAGTGATAAGTCAGATTACAATTAAGGTGTTTTTTTTTTTTTGTTACTATTTATTGAGTGCCCACAAGGTGTGGGGCTTAGAAATATGGAGTGATCATTGTTTGTTTTTGAGAAATATCCAGTCACTTTTTCCCCATGAGGAAGATAGCCCCAAAGTAGGGGAGATGTATCTATTCCCCTTTGAATTTATGAGTTTTATTTTGTTTTCTCTAATAAAGCATGTCAAGTAAAATATATCACTTAAAGCAGTTATGTTTCTCCCCCCGACTCTTCATTCGGATAGTTCAGTTTTGTCTCCCGGTGGGGAGGAAGATAGTATTTATGGAAGTGCCTGGCACGCGTGGATGCCGGTGAATCTTCATTCCCCTGTGCCGCTTGCTTCCCCCAGAGGTACTGGTGGCCCAGTGCCATGCAACCAGGGCGGGGTGAAGAAGATGCACTCTTGTCATTTCCTCAGGCATGTGGCAAACCCAGCCGGGTCTCAGGTATTCCAGATATGAGCAGTGTGCCGATGGCGCAGGCCTGGGAGCATTGCTCTAGCAGAGATACAGAGGCCTGCCTGCCCGGAGCCCTTTGTTCTCCTGGTTGAAAGCAGTTAATTAGCAACTGTCTCCATAGCAACTACCTCATAGTCCAAAAACATTGTCTAGTTTTTCAGTTTAGCTTATCACACTGTTTACCTGAAGGGCTTTTCACTGCTCTGAGTCTCATTTGAGTTGGCGGCATGCCTGTCGGGGAAGTGAATTGTCAAGATAGAAAAAAACCATGGTAGCGAGAAGCCAGCGAGAAGCCAGCGAGAAGCCGGGGAGCGTTCTCCCTCACAGGACCAACCTGGGCTCCAGATTCTGCGAAAACAAAAGTTGCAAGGGCCTAACGTTTTCACCTATATTTTTTTTGTTGGCCTGAAAACTGCCGTTTTCTCCACCGGGCTCCGAATTGTGAGGATTTTTTCCTCTCTTTCCCTGAGAGGCTTTCTAAGCTCTTTAATATTCCCTGTTTATAGTACATTTCCATTATTAGTCATTTTGAAACCCCGGGTGTTCTCTGCCTCTGTGCATTCAAGGAAATTTCACTTCCCTGAGGGTCTTGGCATTTCTGAAGGCCCTCGGCTGAGGGATTATGAGTCTGCATGTGAATTAGTGCGGCTTTGTTTTTAGTTATAATGAGGAAGGTTTCTCCTTCTTACCTGTGGCTTAGGTGGTTAAGTCGATCTTGTGTGAGAGAAAGATGTCTTTAGGTGCCTTGTTGGTAAATAGGAAGGGGAAGTATAGCTTTTCATAAGCCATGCAACAAAGATAATAATTTTCGTGGCTTTTGGTGATTGAGTGCCAACTGTGTGTGCCTTCCTGCTGGGATTTTTAGCTTTAGGGAAAGGGGAGATGGGAGGTGAAGAGGAAAGAAGATTGCGTTTCCCGAGTGCCTACCATGTCCCAGTCACTGAACTGGGTCTTTCACAGAGTGGGGTCTCCTGGACCCCTCCCAGCAGCCCTGCAGACTAGGCTCTATTATGCTTATTTTAAGGGCGGGAAGTTGGTGTTCTAAGGAGTCGCCCCCTGCCCAGGACTGTGGAATGCAGGCCAGTTCGGTTGGTGTGCAAGGCACATGCTCTTGCCCTCCTGTCAGGCAGCATGATGGGTGGAGGGCCCTTCTGTCAGGATTTGGTGGGGGGGGGTTTGCCCATCCCTGGTGCAGGGCAGAGTAAGGAGGTTTGTAGCGATGCTCTGGAGACTTTGGCTCGAGGGGGTGGTTCCACTTTGGAGGTGTACGTGTGTCATCATATCCCTAAGTTATGTCCAGGAAAATCATGAAGCCCATCTGTTTTGTGAGGTTTCTTGGGGTACAGTGATAAAGTATTCCAATTTAATTTTTAGGCACATGTACCAGAGCTTATATACCTAAGTTAATGTTGTTCTTTTCGAAGTATTAACCTGGAAAGACTATGCTTTATGGTGTTTCCATTCTTCAAACCTTTAAGGGACCTCTGTGGGAAAGTGCTTTCCAAGCTTGCGACATACGGCTTTTTAAAAAATTAATTAATTAATTGATTGATTTTTGGCTGAGTAGATGGTAAACATGTGACTTGGCAGTACTACCTGAGTTTTGTTGACTGTGAGATTACAGCACGTTTATAATCATGGCTTCTGCAGAAAGGAGTGTCATCTCAGGCTGTGTTGATGAAGAGAGGAGGAGGATGACCATATTAGGTCATACTTGAGTTGGGTGTTCTGTTTTCTTCCTGTTTTCCCACTTCCCCTCTCTCCCTCCTATATACTCTGTGCCCGGTACCCTTCTGTGTGTTGAGGGTCCAAGTGTGGACAGAAGAAAGCCCCCATGAAAGAGAATGTGGACATTGTGGAGCTTGTTCAGAGGAGAACAACCCAGATAATAAAGAGAGCAAGAAACCATGTGCTACACAAAATCATTGAAGGGACTGGGGGATATTTGGCCCAGCTTGGAAAAGGTTCCACAAAGACATGAGAGTTATTTTAAAATAAGTGTAAGATGCTCATCGGTTAGGAGGAAGCACATTAGTCCTGTAAGCCCTAGTTATGCTGGAAGCAGTCAAATTTTGGCCCAATTATAGAAAGATTCTTTTTTTTAATTTTTGAATTTTATTTAATTTATTTTTTTATACAGCAGGTTTTATTAGTTATCCATTTTATACATATTAATGTATATATGTCAATCTCAATCTCCCAGTTCATCACACCACCCCCCTGCCCTCCCGCCACGTTCCCCCCTTGGTGTCCATACATTTGTTCTCTACATCTGTGTCTCTATTTCTGCCCTGCAAACCAGTTCATCTGTACCATTTTTCTAGGTTCCACATGTATGCATTAGTATATGATATTTGTTTTTCTCTTTCTGACTTACTTCACTCTGTATGACAGTCTCTAGATGCATCCACGTCTCTATAAATGACCCAATTTCCTTCCACTTTATGGCTGAGTAATATTCCATTGTATATATGTACCACAACTTCTTTATCCATTCGTCTATCGATGGGCATTTAGGTTGCTTTCATGACCTGGCTATTGTGAATAGTGCTGCATTGAACATTGGGGTGCATGTGTCTTTTTGAATTATGGTTTTCTCTGGGTATATGCCCAGTAGTGGGATTGCTGGGTCATATGGTAATTCTATTTTTAGTTTTTTAAGGAACCTCCATACTGTTGTCCATACTGGCTGTATCAATTTACATTCCCACCAACAGTGCAAGAGGGTTCCCTTTTCTCCACACCCTCTCCAGCATTTGTTGTTTGTAGATTTTCTGGTGATGCCCATTCTAACTGGTGTGAGGTGATACCTCATTGTAGTTTTGGTTTGCATTTCTCTGATAATTAGTGATGTTGAACAGCTTTTCATGTGCCTCTTGGCCATCTGTATGTCTTCTTGGAGAAATGTCTATTTAGGTCGTTTGCCCATTTTTTTGATTGGGTTGTTTGTTTTTTTAATATTGAGCTGCATGAGCTGTTTATATATTTTAGAGATTAATCCTTTGTCCGTTGATTCGTTTGCAAATATTTTCTCCCATTCTGAGGGTTGTCTTTTTGTCTTGCTTGTAGTTTCCTTTGCTTTGCAAAGGCTTTTAAGTTTCATTAGGTCCCATTTGTTTATTTTTGTTTTTATTTCCATTACTCTAGGAGGTGGATCAAAAAAGATCTTGCTGTGATTTATGTCAAAGAGTGTTCTTCCTGTGTTTTCCTCTAAGAGTTTTATAGTGTCCAGTCTTACATTTAGGTCTCTAATCCATTTTGAGTTTATTTTTGTGTATGGTGTTAGGGAGTGTTCTAATTGCATTCTTTTACATGTAGCTGTCCAGTTTTCCCAGCACCACTTATTGAAGAGACTGTCTTTTCTCCATTGTATATCCCTGCCTCCTTTGTCATAGATTAGTTGACCATAGGTGTGTGGGTTTATCTCTGAGCCTTCTATCCTGTTCCATTGATCTATATTTCTGTTTTTGAGCCAGTACCATATTGTCTTGATTACTGTAGCTTTGTAGTATAGTCTGAAGTCAGGGAGTCTGATTCCTCCAGCTCCGTTTTTTTCCCTCAAGACTGCTTTGGATATTCGGGGTCTTTTGTGTCTCCATACAAATTTTAAGATTTTCTTTTCTAGTTCTGTAAAAAATGCCATTGGTAATTTGATAGGGATTGCATTGATTCTGTAGATTGCTTTGGGTAGTATAGTCATTTTCACAATATTGATTCTTCCGATCCGAGAACATGGTATATCTCTCCATCTGTTTGTATCATCTTTAATTTCTTTCATCAGTGTCATAGTTTTCTGCATACAGGTCTTTTGTCTCCCTAGGTAGGTTTATTCCTAGGTATTTTATTCTTTTTGTTGCAGTGGTAAATGGGAGTGTTTCCTTAATTTCTCTTTCAGATTTTTCATCATTAGTGTATAGGAATGCCAGAGATTTCTGTGCATTAATTTTGTATCCTGCAACTTTACCAATTTCATTGATTAGCTCTAGTAGTTTTCTGGTGGCATCTTTAGGATTCTCTATGTATAGTATCATGTCATCTGCAGACAGTGACAGTTTTACTTCTTCTTTTCCAATTTCTATTCCTTTTATTTCTTTTTCTTCTCTGGTTGCCATGGCTAGGACTTCCAAAACTATGTTGAATAATAGTGGTGAGAGTGGACATCCTTGTCTTGTTCCTGATCTTAGAGGAAATGCTTTCAGTTTTTCACCAATGAGAATGATGTTTGCTGTGGGTTTGTCATATATGGCTTTTATTATGTTGAGGTAGGCCACTTTACCCACTTTCTGGAGAGTTTTTATCATAAATGGGTGTTGAATTTTGTCAAAAGCTTTTTCTGCATCTATTGAGATGATCATATGGTTTTTCTTCTTCAATTTGTTAGTATGGGGTATCACATTGATTGATTTGCGTATATTGAAGAATCCTTGCATCCCTGGGATAAATCCCACTTGATCATGGTGTATGATCCTTTTAATGTGTTGTTGGATTCTGTTTCCTAGTATTTTGTTGAGGATTTTTGCATCTATATTCATCAGTGATATTGGTCTGTAATTTTCCTTTTTTGTAATATCTTTTTCTGGTTTTGGTATCAGGGTGATGATGGCCTCAGAATGAGTTTGGGAGTGTTCCTTCCTCTGCAATTTTTTGGAAGGGTTTGAGAAGGATGGGTGTTAGCTCTTCTCTAAATGTTTGATACAATTTACCTGTGAAGCCATCTGTTCCTGGACTTTTGTTTGTTTGAAGATTTTTAATCACAGTTTCAATTTCATTACTTGTGATTAGTCTGTTGATATTTTCTTTTTTTGTTTGTTTGTTTTGTTTTTGATATTTTCTATTTCTTCTGGTTCAGTCTTGGAAGGTTATACCTTTCTAAGTATTCGTCCATTTCTTCCAGGTTGTCCATTTTATTGGCATAGAGTTGTTTGTAGTAGTATCTTAGGATGCTTTGTACTTCTGCGGTGTCTGTTGTAACTTCTCCTTTTTCATTTCTAATTCTATTGATTTGAGTCCTCTCCTTCTTTTTCTTGATGAGTCTGGCTAATGGTTTATCAATTTTGTTTATCTACTCAAAGAACCAGCTTTTAGTTTTATTGATCTTTGCTATTGTTTTCTTTGTTTCTATTTCATTTATTTGTGCTCTGATCTTTATGATTTCTTTCCTTCTGCTAACTTTGGGTTTTGTTTGTTCTTCTTTCTCTAGTTCCTTTACGTGTAAGGTTAGATTGTTTATTTGAGATTTTTCTTGTTTCTTGAGGTAGGCTTGTATAGCTATAAACTTTCCTCTTAGAACTGCTTTTGCCACATCCCATAGGTTTTGGATCGTCGTGTTTTCATTGTCATTTGTGTCTAGGTATTTTTTGATTTCCTCTTTGATTTCTTCAGTGATCTCTTGGTTATTTAGTAATGTATTGTTCAGCCTCCATGTGTTTGTGTTTTTTATGTTTTTTTCCCTGTCATTGATTTCTAATCTCCTAGTGTTGTGGTCAGAAAAGATGCTTGATATAATATCAAATTTCTTAAATTTACTGAAGCTTGATCTGTGACCCAAGATGTGATCTATCCTGGAGAATGTTCTGTGTGCACTTGGGAAGAAAGTGTAATCTGCTGTTTTTGGATGGAATGTCCTATAAAATATCAATTAAATGTATCTGGTCTACTTGCCATTTAAAGCTTGTGTTTCCTTATTAATTTTCTGTTTGAATGATCTGTCCATTGGTGTAAGTGAGGTGTTAAAGTCCCCCACTATCACTGTGTTACTGTCGATTTCCTCTTTTATAGCTGTTTGCAGTTGCCTTATGCATTGAGGTGCTCCTATGTTGGGTGCATATATATTTATAATTGTTATATCTTCTTCTTGTATTGATCCCTTGATCATTATGTAGTGTCCTTCCTTGTCTCTTGTAACATTCCTTATTTTAAAGTCTACTTTATCTGATATGAATATTGCTACTCCAGCTTTCTTTTGATTTCCATTTGGATGGAATATCTTTTTCCGTCCCCTCACTTTCAGTCTTTTTGTGTCCCTAGGTCTGAAGTGGGTCTCTTGTAGACAGCATATATATGGGTCTTGTCTTTGTATCCATTCAGCAAGCCTGTGTCTTTTGGTTCAAGGATTTAATCCATTCATGTTTAAGGTAATTTTCGAAATGTATGTTCCTCTTACCATTTTCTTAATTGGGTTTGTTTTTGTAGGTCGTTTTCTTCTTTTATGTTTCCCAGTTAGAGAAGTTCCTTTAGCATTTGTTGTAGAGCTAGTTTGGTGGTGCTGAATTCTCTTAGCTTTTGCTTGTTGGTAAAACTTTTGATTTTTCCATCGAATTTGAATGAGATCCTTGCCGGGTAGAGTAATCTTGGTTGTAGGTTCTTCCCTTTCATCACTTTAAATATATCATGCCACTCCCTTCTGGCTTGTAGAGTTTCTGCTGAGAAGTCAGCTGTTAACCTTATGGAAGTTCCCTTGTATGTTATTTGTTGTTTTTCCCTTGTTGCTTTCAATAATTCTTCTGTGTCTTTAATTTTTGTCAATTTGATTATCATGTGTCTTGGCGTGTTTTTCCTTGGGTTTATCGTGCCTGGGACTCTGCACTTCCTGTACCTGGGTGGCTATTTCCTTTCCCATGTCAGGGAAGTTTTCGACTGTAATCTCTTCAAATATTTTCTCAGGTCCTTTCTCTCTTTCTTCTCCTTCTGGGAGCACTATATTGCGAATGTTGTTGCATTTAATGTTGTCCCAGAGGTCTCTTAGGCTGTCTTCATTTCTTTTCATTCTTTTTTCTTTATTCTTTTTTGCGGCAGTGAATTCCATCATTCTGTCTTCCAGGTCACTTATCCTTTCTCCTGCCCCAGTTATTCTGTTATTGATTCCTTCTAGTGTATTTTTCATTTCTGTTATTGTATTGTTAATGTCTGTTTGCTTCTTCTTTAATTCTTCTGGGTGTTTGTTCTTTAATTTTTCTATGTCTTTGTTAAATATTTCTTGCATCTTCTGAATCTTTGCCTCCATTCTTTTTCCGAGATCCTGTATCATCTTCACTGTCATTATTCTGAATTCTTTTTCTGAAAGGTTGCCTATCTGCACTCCATTTAGTTATTTTTCTGGGGTTTTATTTTGTTCATTCATCCGGTACATAGCCCTCTGCCTTTTCATCTTGTCTATCTTTCTGTGAATGTGGTTTTTGTTCCACAGGCTGCAGGATTGTAGTTCTTCTTGCTTCTGCTGTCTGCCCTCTCGAGATGGTGTTTTCTCAGGTGGGTCTAGTAGGAATTCTTGAGATAAAAAGGTAGGGGCTGGAACCTCATTCCTCTCAAGCCTTTGACTTTTCCCATGACGGATGTGGCCTGCTAGTTTTGGAGGGTCTCCTGCAGAGGTGGGGGTGGTTGTGGCTCACCGTGAGGGCAAGGTCACTGGCAACAGAAGTTCTGGGAAGTACTCCTTGGCGTGAGCCCTCCCAGAGTCTCTCTGAAAGATTATTTTCTAATAGTCCTATAATGGTAGACTAGGCCTCTGTTTCAGGATATAGTGAGAAGTGTTTAAGCAGGGGTCAAATGACCATTTGGTGGTTCACTATGCAGATCAAACAATATAATGAATCTCCTTTAAAATTTCTAGTCATAAAAATTCTGTCATAGAGCAGGCTTGCCAGTTGCCTGGGAGAGAAATGCTAGTAATGAAGGAAGATATGTATCACAATTAACATGACTTCTTTTAAATTATTTATTTATCTGTTTGGGGAGACAGCTGAATATGATCAATTTAGAGATGTTTGGACATTTGTAACTGTAGTTTATGAAATGAGCAATTTTTACTGCAGGATCCTTTCCTTTAGAATCACAGCACAGGTAGGTCCAATTCAGTATAGTTGTTATGGCATAATTATATATTGTGGGTGTGTAATTCCTTTTTGAGCCTAGGAGTAAAGATCATGTAGTAACATATATCCTGGCCATTGTAAAAGCATTGCAAGTATTATAAAATCTATCTTTGATGTAGAACCACTAAAGTTTGGAGGCCCCATAAACACTACCAAAGGAGTTTATTATCCTTTTTATTTTCAAAATGGTTGGTCCTAAAGATGGCACAAGTTTCCATGTGCAATAGACATAATGGTGATCTTTTTGCTTTTGGTAGTTATGTATCATAGTTTTAAGACAACCCATGGAGTTTCAGAAATTGAGACTGTCTCCAAACTCAGGTATTGAGTGATTAGATAAAGATAAGTAGCCGCAGAAACTTGTTGAAGCATTGATTGATAAACCTTGTATGTTCTGAAGAACTGATCTGTTTAAATCAAGTTACTTTTACAGCTCTATTTGTTGTGTCTCTAAGTTGATTAGATAGTTTTATGGAGTTTCTTTTTTTCTTTCCTAGGAGTTTTGCTGAGCAATTTTTGATGCCTGAATCAACTGGCTGGTTTAAACATTTTGGGGGTCTGTGTGAGCTTCTCATCTGTCTATTTAAATGGCAGTACTTTTATGTTTGAATATAGCTAGACTTGCTCTTAATGTTTATGGCACTTGAAGCAAGAGTGTAGATGGGAGCTCATATACTATATGTCTAAATACTTAAAAGTTATAAATCAAGGTAATAAACTCTTAAATAACATTTCCTCACCTCTTACTTTGACAAATATACCTTCATAATAATCTGGAACCACCTTCAAATTTAGGGTCCTGCCCCCATCTCTTCCTACCCCTGGTTGCATCTCATAATATATGTGTATAGATATCCCAGTTGGAGCAAGCAAACCTTCCTCCACTCCCTGCATCCCCAAAGCTGCCCCTTGGCCACTCCTTGCACCTAAGGGTACCCACACCAGTGACAAAAGTTTGCCTTTGTGACAGACTCAGGGAAATAGCCTGCACGGGCCGTGGAAGTGGAATGGGTATCTTGAGCTGGGAATTCTGAAGCCTTAGGTCCTTGGTTCATGGTCTGAAAGGTAAGGGGAGCCCTAAGTGGGCTGTCCCCTTGACCTTCAAAGATTCCTCATCACTAGAGGAGAAGTATGGCTGAAAGAGGACCAGTGCAGGGCCTTCTAAAGCCTAGGGTTCAAGTTGGGCCTGCTGGCCTGGGCCTGAGAACAGTAGTGAATATGGGTAAAAACATGACCAATTTACAGCTTTCAAGCTTCTGAGCTTTCCACTGAATAGTAAACTGACTAGTTGGGTTAGCCGAAGCAACTTTTGTCTTTTAACCTTGGTAATTATCTCAACATCATGGTCTGAAAGTTGAGTAAGAAATAGGTGATGATCAGGACAGGTTTGAATTCTCTCCTATTTTTTGGTTTGTAAATGTGCAGACATGGAATCCCTGCAGCTGTGAAATTGCCTATAAGAATAGTAGGTTGTGCTGAATAATCAAACGAATTGGTAGGTTGGCTCCCATAGGCAAAATCCTGAGGCTGTTTGGAAAAAATATAACTAGTAATAAATGAGTTGCAATAAGAATTAAATAGGGCTTCCCTGGTGGTGCAGTGGTTGAGAGTCTGCCTGCCGATGCAGGGGACGCGGGTTCGTGCCCCGGTCTGGGAAGGTCCCACATGCCGCGGAGCGGCTGGGCCCGTGAGCCATGGCCGCTGAGCCTGCGTGTCCAGAGCCTGTGCTCCGCAATGGGAGTGGCCACAACAGTGAGAGGCCCGCGTACCGCAACCAAAAAAAAAAAAAAAAAAAAAAAAGAATTAAATATAATACACTTTTCTGGGGACGCAAATTGCATTGCAGGTTGTTTTAAAGAATGATGTGAAAATACTGAGTATAACAGCACAGATGCTGTTTTTCACAATAAAAATCCTCCAATGTGAAAACTCTCCTTTTTTTGCAGAGGTATTTGGAAGCAGTAATGTTTGCATGTACAGTTGGGTTGATTACAGTAAGATAATTTTTGGTCCTTTTTTTTTTTTTTAAGGAAAGTGCAACTGGTCAAGCTTTAGAGTTTTCTTTGTCATAGAGTTCTGTTTCTGTCAGCTCCAAACACAGTCTTTATGAAGACTAGTTCCCCATAGGATGCTTTAAAACGTTTTTGTGTATAACACATGGTTGAAGACCGTGTCGCATAATGGTTTAACGTGTTGAGGTGAGTTCGGAAATCACAGTCCTGGCCCTGCCACTTCCTGGCTACCTTTGTGACCTTGAGCAAATTACTTAATCTGTCTCCAAGTTTCATTTTTTTCATCTGTAAAGTGAATTGGATAATAGCACCTGTGTTGTATGGTGGCATCAAGGATTAAAGGAAAAACACCAGTATAGAGCATAGCACTTAGTAAAACTATTGATAACAGTTAATTAACAAATTAACAAATGGAAACTATTAATCATCATTAGCTCACCTGTGCAAGGAAGGTCTAAGGGTTTATATAAAGGCAACATTTCATGGTAAAAGGACTTTCCATGAGAATTTATGAAAACTCCAAAGGGCTGTAAGGAAAATTCCATTGTGGAGGATTGGCCTTCTCCTGGAATTTATGTGTTAAGGTGAAGTAGGTCATGCTTTGAAGTGTTGGCAGTGATCAGTCCTGGACAGATGTTGAGAGCTCAGCGGTTCCTGTGGTTGCTGTGTCCCTGTCTCCCGTCCTGGATGGCAGATTGTAGTCCTCACCCATTCACAAAGAATCCTAAGTAGCCAGAGCCCTAGATGTATGTGTTTACTGCTTATCCACAAAGTGGTTTTGAAGAATATGATTTTTCCTCTTGGAATATAAAACGGAAGAGGGCGAAGGAAAAACTGGATGTTCCTTTTGCTAAGTGAATACAGTACACAGCCTCAGAAAATACAGGTAAAAGATGAGAAAGAAAATGATTTCTGTTTCTAAATGCACTATTCATCCCACTTCCCAAGTAACTTGTGGCTATCATTATATTTAGTGATTTATGCTTAAATAGTCTCCCTTAGGAATAATCAAATACTGGCCTCAAACATAGACAAGGAAATTGCAGGTCATAGCAGGCTCATAAAATAGTGCCTAGAGTGAACTTGAGATTGGACGTGGAATGGGGCAGCACACTTCGACCATTCCTGTGTCCTCAGCTCTGCCCCGGATCCGTCTCCAGCGGAGGCCAAATGGCTTACATGGTGCAGGAGTCTGACCTCTTTTCTGGAGTATTGCTACTTAACTGGTTTCTAGCAGCTCCAATGAATGTACCTCCCCTGCTCCTTCCTCTTCTTTAAGCCTTGGCTTTCTGTTCTGTAAGAAGGGAGGCAGGTTCCCAACTTGCCAAGGCGCTGAGGCTGAAAGAAGAGGCACCTGGCGTGGGACCACCCAGAGCATGCTAGCTTAGCTAACACCTTCTCTCTTGCTTGTGGGAGGGGGGGTCATTGCCCTGGTCACCATGCCTCTCTTCTTGGAGACACTAGGGAGAGAGCAACAAGTGTGATTCACAGAAGTTCCTGAGCAAGCACAATTTCAAATTTTCTACCATTACTCATCCCCATACGCATACTTTAAACATTTATTTATTTATTTGGCTGCGTCGGGTCTTAGTTGCGGCATGTGGGATTTTTTTAGTTGCAGCATGTGGGATCTAGTTCCCCGACCAGGGCTTGAACCCGGGCCCCCTGCATTGGGAGCGTGGAGCCCCAGCCACTGGACCACCAGGGAAGGCCCTGCATACTTTAAAGTTGCCAATTATGTTTTCTTTCTCGTTGTTGGTTTTTGAAAAAGTCACCTAAGTTTCCATTTTTTTCATCTGTCAAATGGGGAGAAAAATTGTGTCCTCTCACTACGTGGCTGCGAGGATGGAATGTCACAGGTGAAAGGCTGTGTGACTCCAGTAAATGCAGTCAGAGTAGCTGGAAGAGGAGGAAAGGGGCTGTGAAATCCTTTATTGAACTGGAGGTTTTAATTCTGAGCCTAAGTTAAGAAAAGCAATGAGACCCATCCCAAAGTAGAAACCAAAAGTGTCGTATTGAATATGGCATAAACACTGGTTTTCTTTCTTAATGAGTGTGGTAATGATTAGCGTTGGAACATCCTTCCCGACCTAGCAAGAGTGAATGAACCTACAGACTCCCACATCTGAGCGGGGACAGGCTTAGAAGGCAGAGCAGTGGACCTGCGGTGATGGACCTGCTCTCAGTCCAACCCTGACCCCACCAGATCCCATAGGTCAGTGTAACCTTAGGAAATTTGTGTCTTCAGTTTCCCGCTTCTTCTTCGCAGTGGACTCCTTACCATTCCCTTTGCTCAGTGGAAGAGCCTTCAATTCCACTCTGCATGGAGGCGTGTGGAATCTGGAAGATTCAAACCCACTGCTCTCTCCACTGACAGGCCGAGTGTTAGGGGGAGACACAGTTCCACTCATCCCCGTTTTTGAACCCAGCCTGGTATCTAGCAGGCATTCAAGAATCCCCACTGGAGGAATGTCACCAATGTGGTTGATGTCCTTGGGTGCACATCCCCAGCTCTTCAGAGACCATAGTTCTTGATCTGGCCACAGGAACCTCTTTCCCTCCGCAGCCTGAGACACAGCTAGGAGGTTGGGCACAGCCTTTCTTCACCTCCGCAGATACCGCCCTTCTTTGCAGCAGGCAGAAGCTGCCAGTGCTGCCACTTAGGCCTAAGGTGGGGCTGCCAAAATCCAACTTCCTGTGCTTTACCCCTGGGGGCCCGATGGGCAACCGCTGAGATCTGTGGAGACTTCTGTGCCAGGAGAGGTTAAGAAAGACCCTCTGCTTCAGCTCCAGCTCCAGCTCCACCCACAGGAACTGGGCTTTACCTTGTGTGCTCGGAGCCCTGTCCTGACAAGGCAGCCGTGTTCTTAGGGAAACGCGCCGAGGCAGGAAGACTTCTTCAGAGCAACAAGAAGGGAAGGATAAACAAGAGAAGAAAACTCTTGTTAATCCTCAGTTACTAGTAACAGGTGAAGGCTTTTTAGGAGTGAAGGAGCTTGGGAATTTAGACACAAATGTACAGAAGCTGGAGCATTTTCTCCACTGGGGTTTAAGCCTGGGGAGGTGGCCAGAGTGAACTCCAAGACATTTCCCCGTTTTTGCAAGCGCGGGGTGTGCTGGGAGAACTCTGGGCTCCCTGCCCACAGGAGAGCTGAGGCGGCTTTTGTCTTGACCTCTCTGGCCGAGGCATGTGTTCCTCCCTCTCCACCTCCCCCTCAGTCTTCTGAGTGTCTTTGTTGACTTGGGATTTCTGGTGACTAAAGGGTCCATGCTTTCTGGTGCGACTGGGGGCCTTGCTGCAGCTCCCTGGCTCTGGAGGTGTCACCAGCAGTGGGTCGATGCTCAGCACTCCGTCCTTCACGCTGGTGTCACCTGTGGCGGTTCCTTGTGGCGACACTCTTAACTATTGCTTTTGGCCATAGGGGTCTCAGGCGTTTCTGCGCCTCTAATGAAGCTGTCACCTTGTCCCCGGCCCTGAGGTATGTTCCTTGGGGCTGCTGGTACTTCCTCACATGGTGGCTGCCTGCAGTTAATACTTCTTTCTCTGGACTAGTGAGATGGCTGCGTTCTTCTCGGCCTGTGAGGCTGGGAGTCGCTGGTACTTAAATACTCCAAAGCTGTAGAGGGTATTTTGGAAACCTCAGCATCCATTCTCCTCTCCTTACGGAAAGCACCCAGGCTAGCCTTCCCCCTTGTCCTCTGGCTGGGGTCGCCCTCACTGGCGACTACAGAGGTGGGCGTGACTGATGGAAACCAAGCAGCTAATGTATGTCCACAGTGAATGGTTATCCACTTAGAGCCAGTGAAGTAGATGAGGTTCTTTTCTGGGGCTTCTGGAAAATGCTTTCTTCTGCAGAAGCTTTTGGAAGAGAATCTCACAGCCTGTGGATGGTGTGGTGTGAGGACACGGGGTTTGTAACTGTGGTGGCAGTTTTATTTTATGAGGAACCTACACATGTACAGGACTGGTCACTGGTTGGAACGAGGAGCTCACCTAATGGGAGGCAGATTTGCGATGATGTCATCTGAGCTGCTGGATGAAGACTTCTTATTTAAATGAGCCACTGAGCGCCCTGCCCCCATCCTTTGCTCGAAAGCCAGTTTTATTGTTTCTTGGAAAGTTGTAAGTTGACATGAAGACTCTTTCCATTCAGAATTTGTTGAGGAATTTGCAACAAGTTCTCTTCCAAGTCCTTATCTTGGCTGGGTGTCGTGGGGCCCAGTACCTTCCCTCTCTTCAGCTGTGGTGGGCGGGTTCAGAGCATAGCTCTCATCTCCTGCTGAGGAGGGCCAGGGCCAGAGAAGGGTGTCTGTGTTCCCCGGGGAAAGCCTAAGGTGGGACCCAGACGCCCACAGAACCAGAGAGAAACAGCAGATTGGAAGAGATCAGTGAGAGGTCTTCACCGGTAGTAGGAAGTGGCTTTGCTCAGAGTGGAGTGGCCCCCATTCCACTCAAGATCCCAGCATGGATTGTTACAGATTATAACGTCATTATCAATTTGTCCAAACCCAGAAAATGTACACCAAGAATGAACACTATGGTAAACTGCAGATGGATGATAATGATGTATCGGTGTAGGTTTATCTGTTGTAGTGAATGTGCCATTCTGATGGGGGATATTGATAATTGAGGAGGCTCTGCATGTGTCGGGGCAGGGGATATATGGGAAATCTCTGTACCCTCTGCTTAATATTGCTGTAAACTTAAAACTGCTCTATGGGACTTCCCTGGTGGCACAGTGGTTAAGAGTCCGCCTGCCAGTTCAGGGGACATGGCTTCAAGCCCCGGTCCAGGAAGATCCCACATGCTGCGGAGCAACTAAGCCCGTGCGCCACAGCTACTGAGCCCACGTGCCACAACTACTGAAGCCCGCACGCCTAGAGCCCATGCTGCACAACAAGAGAAGCCTGCACACCGCAACAAAAAGTAGCCCCTGCTGGCTGCAACTAGAGAAAGCCTGTGCGCAGCAACGAAGACCCAACACAGCCAAAAATTAATTAATTACTTAATTAAAAAAAACTGCTCTAAAAAATAGTCTATTAAAAAAAAAGTTCCCAGCATGGAGATACAGGTCCTCAGTTATCGTAGACTTTGGGAATGGGACGGGGGTGAGGGTGGGTGGAAGTCCAAATTCTGTCATGCTTGGGGAGTCTGGGGTGTTACAGATGTTACTTCTCCCCAAGCGATCTCTGCTTATTTTGCTTATTTTGTAAAGCTCTTGCCTCTATCCTGAAAAGAGTCCTTCAAAGCCATCTATGGTTGGATAGATCATCTTGTACACGGCAGCTATACGCCAGCCAGAGCTAACCACAGGGCCAGGGCCATGTACAGAAACACTGTCTTTATGATGCACATGGGCTTTTGAGCTTGTGGCTTTGGGCTTGTGGTTGTGGACTGAGAAGATTGCTTCCTGGGTTTACAGGGAAGGTAGGGGAAATGACCCTCTTGCTACCACTTATTCAGCGATGGCTTCCTGGTGTGAGCACTTGGGGATGGATGTGAGTGAAAGACAAGACTTCAGGGGTTTGCAGAGAGGTGTTTGGGTAGGCAGGGTGGAATAGTACATCCTAGTACACAGAGCTAATCCCTATCTGGTATTCTCTCATTAGAATTCCAAAAGGGCGCCAGTTAAAAGAGACTTACTGTCTGCCAGTCCCTGGGGAGATGGAAATGATAAAGGTATTTGTCTCCATTCGAAGGAACTCTCAGCCTTACACGGACAACAGATCTGTAATAAATGGGATAAGTGATAATAGATGAAGTTCACACAGCACATGTTCTTTTAAAAAAAATTTTAAAACAGAATTCTGAATTACTGCTGGTAGCCAGTCTTCTTTCAAATGTAGTATCTGAGACATGAAATTTATCAAGAGAAAATTTACATGTTGGAGATGCTGGAAGCCCACGATCTTTCTCAAATTCCACTTGGTAAGCATGAACCCTCTACATTCAGGACCAGAGGGAATCAGCCGTATTTGGGGAGGGTGGCGGCTGAGCGCTTTTCCAGTTCAGGACACTAAGCTGGAGAATCACCCCTAGTGAGCTTCAGAGCAGGTCATCTCTATACCCAGTGAGACAATTCCATAGAGTGATACCTCTTTGAAGGCATTTGGCCATGCTGGGAAGAAAAGGCAGGTCCCCGGAATGAAGGAAAGGGTTAATGACCATGATGCTTGCAACCAAGAGTCAGGGCACATAGTCTGTGCGAATGGGGTGAGTGTGGACAGACAGAATCGCTGGCGTTCTAGTGCTCCTGCTGGACCTGTGTCAGTGGGCTCTGTTGGGTAGACATGAGCCAGGAGGAGCAGCTAAGCCAGGCAGCTAAGAGCCGGCCCGAAGCTGGAAGGGAGGAGTTCAGGCCTGGTGAGGACCTTCATGGGGCCGAGGGTGTTGGAGCTGTAGAAGCAGTGAGGGTGAGCTGGGGGCTCTCTGGGAGTCCTGGCAGCAGCTTCTACCACTTCGGATGCTTGAGAGGTGGAAGGAGGCCAGAGGAGGCTGTTGGGTGTTTCCTTTTCCTTATGAAATTATAGAAATGTCATCTTTCAATCAGCCATTGAGGAAGCCCCCTTTAAGAGAGCGTCAAGTGAGCCAAATGAGGGGATAGGAGGGAGGGAAGAGCTGCTGAGGTGAAATGACCCCTGTGAGTCACATTCTGCTCTTTTGGCAGCCCGTAGGGCCTGGGAAAATAGCATGTTCGTTTGTGTGTGCGTGTGCGTGCATGCATGTGCGTGTGTGCACACGCACGCTCTATTCTTTACAGCAGTGCTCTTGATAGGCGGTGTAATATTAAAGCCAAGACTGTGCTTGTCATTTCTGGAAATGAAACATAAGGAGCCGGAAGCCTCCCTGCAAGATAAGAGCCGTGTGACTTTGTGTGGACTGCTTAACTTCTCTGAGCCTCAGCCTGCACCTCCTTTGCAAGCTTATGGAAGGACTCAGTGCGATGGTACCTGGTCCCTCCCTTCTTTAGGGAGGGTAGTGGTGCCAGAGGAGAGCACACTGAGCTGCAAATTCACTTGAGATCTTTGCATTTCATTTGGATTTAGCTGGGGTGCTGGTGTCCCCTCCTCCTGCAGCCGGTGTCTTGAATCACCACCCACGGTGGAGGAGAGAGGGTGGGGTCCAGCCTGGGTCCAGCTCTCTTGGACACAGCTGGGAGGTGCTGACCACAAGTCTGCGGCCCCAAAGAAGTGCTACAAGGAGGGTGTTTCTTTCCCCATTGGCACTGCATCCAGGTTCTCAACAGTTGGCCACAAACAAACTGTTCTGGTGGCTGTTTCTTGTTCCCCTTTGCCTCCTGCTTGCTGCTCACCACCCTCGCTGGTCCCCAGGGCTGACGTGGGGGAGGACACTGCATGCCATTGTTTGTCTGTGCAAGGAGGCTGTCTGGCAGCAGCCGGAGACCACACTCTGGCTGTTGAGGCCCTGGGATTACGTATGAACTTCTGTCTTTAGAGGACGGTGTCCTGGGCCACTGGTCCTGTGTTTGAGTGCTGGTTCCTCTCTTGAAAAGAGAGTCTGTTCCTCTTTGAAACAGATGCGTATGTAGCCATCGGGCGCCAACAAAGGTTGTAGGAACCAATGTACATTAAGAGTGTGTGAGACCGGTAGCCCCGAAGAGGTGGAGTTGAGTTCCATGACTGCCCCTCGAGCCCCAGCTGGCCTGCCTAGAGAGCTTGCGTGGAAGAGGGGGACCCTGGGGCTGGGCCAGGGCAGGTACTTTTGGTTTCAGGGAACCTCAGGGGCTTGTCCTTGTCAGGAGTGCCGGGGTCTGTAATGGAGGGAAAGTCCAGATCAGAAGTGATTCACAAGCCATATAAATGAATCAAATAACAGCACTTGAGAATCTTGGCTGTGTTGTCTCTCGTCATTCCCCCAACAGCAGGAAGGGCGTAGAGGTTTAGCAAGGTTAGGACATTTGTCACACAGTGAGAGAGCTGAGAATCCTGATCTCAAGTCCAGCCACCCCTGACTGTCCCAGGGCACTGTGTGTGTGTGTGTGTGTGTGTGTGTGTGTGTGTGCGCGCGCGTGTGCGTGCGTGTTTGTGACTGCCCACCCACCCATCACTGGATGCTCCCTCCCCGTGGGCCAGGCACATGCTTTTTCTTTCTATTATTCTCAGGAACAGGCACCCAGTGCAGAAGTGGGCCCCATAATGGCTGCTGACTAAGTGCTTAATGGAGATGTTGTTGCTGATAAACCACAGTTGAAAAGGGAAAGAGGCAAGCAAGCTGGCCAACATCAAAGCCCATTTGTTTATAGATAAGAGTAGGTTTCATTCTGTGGGCTCCAGAGCCCCTGTCCCTCAGTCATCAGAGAGGGTGAGGTTAAAATGGAAGCTGTGTTGCTTTCTTGCAGTAGGTGGGAAACAGGCCTGCCAGGGCCAGGAAGCTGCCCTCCCTTCCTTCCCAGACAAACCAGGCCACTGCCCTCATCTGCAATAGAGGTCCCTGGGGAAGAGAGAGGGCTCCCAGCTGCCTCTGGAGTAAACAATGCTTTTCCCACCCCAGCGGTTTCCATTTGGTTTTTGTTCTTCAGAACTGTTCTTTTCTACTTAAACACAACATTTAAAATAATTCAGAAAATATGGATGATAAATAGAGGAATCTGGAGAAGAAAAGAGGTCTCAGAAATGTAACAGACCCAAGCTGCAGAGATGTAGACCACACTGTGTGGCTGTGTGTGCAGTGACCATCCTCCTTAATTAAAACTTAGCGTGGATGTGATGTCACGTCTCTGGTGACAGGTGTTCCCAGTGAAAAATTTAGCTAAATGTAACCAAGTATTAAGTCGTTTCAATGATTGGCTGATGATTGGACTAAATTGTAATCTAGGCTGAAGCATAGGGATTTGACAGTTTTAGTGAGTGTTTGTGTTAGGGATACGTGTATACTTGTGTGTTGCTTATATGTTCTTCAGAACATAGGCGGAGCCAAAGGAGAAATGTGTGTTTTCAGAAATGGGGTGCATAAGAGAGCAGGTGCTGGCCATACCAACACATGTAAGTTGCTGCCTGCCTTAAAGGGTGATGAATTCTCTGCTGTTACTTCACTGGCTCAGTGGGAAGACGGAAGGCTGCAAGTTGGGATCATAAGTATGGCATAAACCTAATCCTTTTAAGTTAGTTTTTACAGCACTTCAGTTTTGATTTGGCCCTGACCGAAGTCCTTTTCGCTTTTCAGAGGATGGAGAGTTCTTAGGAACCCAGGCCTGTCCTCTGTTGAGGCTGAGTGACCTGGGGACCGCTGTGTCCTTCCTTTGTTGGGAGCCACCATCAGGCTGATGCCAGTGTCTCATGAGCCATCCTCCCAGGCACCGGGTCTGCACCTGGGTTGTTTTCTATTACCCCAGTACCACTGCATCTGTGCTCCCATCTGGGGCTGGATGGGGGTCAGACAGCCTACCTTGCCATCACCCTCTCTCATTCTAGTGCCTGTGGGACCACATTCCCACTAGGCCCTCTGGAAAGCCCCATAGGGTTTTGGAAAAGCATTCTAGCAGTGGTCCGGTTTTCAGGACACTCGCACCAGGCTTCTTGTCAGTCGTTAGCCCTTGGGAACCTCTTTTGCCTGCATATTTATTTTCCAAGGGGATTTCAGGATTGGTTCAACAGTGTAACTCACCCTGCCCTTTTTTGGTGTTCCTAGTGGCTTACAAACTCTAAAGTAATGGAAAGCATTTGTTGGCTTATTCGGGGCATTTTCACATTGGGCCCCTCATCACGGATATCAGGAAGACGGCCCTTTGTGACCTTTTTCTCTCCTGGTGGTGCTGCTATGGATCAGTGCAAGAAAGAGGATACGTTTAGTTTGTACACGCAAGCCAGATGCAAGATTCCCAGAGTGGGAGGGCATTTACACACTAGATGTGGCTATTCATTTACCACATCTTTTGTGCAAATCTCTGTTGCCAGGGAAAGGGATACCAAGATGAATAAGACCTGGCTCTTCCTCTCGAGATGCTCATGGTTTAGTGGCAAAGACAGTTGGACATAGGTCACCACAGTGTTAATAATGTGAAAGTAGGGGACTGAGAACTGTGGGCCCCCTCCTTGTTCCATACTGAATATGTCCTCTCTGGGCAGCATGGCTGGAGGCCTGCTGGCTTGGAATATTGTTTGTTCCCCTGTCTGACGAAGGGTTCCCGTCTTTGGTGGAGCAGCCTATGTGAAGTTTATGCACCCAGAACAACTAAAGAGAAAACGCTAGCTGCCAGATAAGCAGAACCTCACGCCAGGCTCTCCATGGATACATGCAAGCCAGGAGACTCTTGTTGTTTCAGGCCAGCCGTTAATGTTCTTGGAATAAAAGGTACTTCAGAGCAGGGATAGGTTGAAATAATTCTTCTATTATCTAGAAATTAACAAATTTTGCTTTTGAAGAAAGCAGGGATAAATATGGTGGTCAACAAGAAGGGGTATAAATTGCCAGCATTTGGGGTTTTTCTGTTCTTGTTTACAGAGAGAGACTGCCGTGGACTTAATTCTCAATTTGTTGATATGTTGGACCCTGTTTTAATCATTTTGCCAGATTTAAACATTTTTCTTCTTTTGTGAACGGTGTATTTACTCCATCTCTCACAATTATTGTAGTCTGTGCGTGAGTGCCGGCCTCTTCAAAACTGTCTACTTCATCATCCTTGTGCCTTCTAGAAATGAGATCTTGATGCCCCCCAAATGAATTATGAAAAGCTTTTCATAGTAATATAATTGATCCACTGTTGGCCACACTTATGAAAAAAAATCAGTGTAACATGTTAATATTTCATGAGTGCCCACGTTGCCAGCTCCTTGCAATGGGACCAAACTATAAAGAATGAGAATTGTTTCACAATAGCCCAGCGCATGGACACAGTGCCAGGAAAGAGAGTTTGGGGTCGACTTGAAAGTTTGAAGTGCAACAGGGCCATTGAAAAACAATCCTCTGACTCATGTCATATTGTTATAATTATTTAATGCGCACAATGCAGCCTTGTCCCCACGGATTTATACTGGAGAGGTTTCTTACCCACACATGTGGTTATTAGCTGCAAAGAAAGCGACGTTTGTTTACAGTGATATGGGGTATATCTGCATGGCAAAGAAAACACTGCAGATTCTGTCTCCTTACGAAGGAGGCAGGAATTTGGCAGGAAACCTGTAGGAAATTGGGAGACATGTTCTCATTACTTTTCATGTATGTGGGCGGTCGCAGCTAATAACCATTAAACACCTTTTATTTTTAACCTTTGTCTTAAACTCTTGAGAGAATGAAAGTGCGTGCATACGTTTCATCGTATGATATCTTACAGCGGATGTGCTCCAAATTGTAACTAGAATTATCATTGTTCTGCCTCCATCAAATGTGGGGTCACCGGCGTTGTCTGTGGAACCACTGTTAACGTATGTGAAAAGTGTGGATGTGTTTTGAACAGTTCTCACATGGTCAGACCTCATTAAGCTCTTTCAAAGGGCATACCTTTTTTTTTTTTTTTTTTTGGAGTCGAGAAAAGTTGAGGACGTAGTGCTTTGGGGCCTCTCTGGGGACAAGTTGGTCTGGAGATCAGTGCTGGTGCTAATGACGCAGAGTCAGGGCGTCCGGCTCCTTGGGAGATGAAAGCCCTTGGAGTCCGGGAGGGTCAGTCAAGTCCAGCTCCTCAGAACGGCCCTTCTGTCCGTGCCTTCCTTGGCCCCCCTTCTCCCCTCACACGGAACTCTCATAATTGCCTTTGCTGTCAAAGGAGATTCAATGTCAGTGGGTTTCTCAAGCTTAGAGGGCGACAGGGAGACATTGAAGCAGAGCAGTGTGAAATTGTCCTGAGGCACTTACAAGCTGGGGTGTGCAGATGCAATTTATAATTGCGCCGGAAATACTTGTAACCTTTACCACGCTTAGTGGTGGAGATGAGAAAATCTCTGTGAGTCAGCTTAGGACTGACTTGGGACCCCTATGAAGCAACTGAATCTTATTAGGTTTTGTGAGAGAAGTACAAACAGAAAGCAGACACAGAAAATAGGCTAGAGTAACAGTAAATACATTTTGAACCTCAAATTAGGGCTCATGGTATGTTCAAGGTTTTTTTTATGATGCTTCTGGTTCAACAGGAAGTCCTGGAGATCTGTAGGAATTTGAGGCACTTTTGGTGGTTTATGGAGACCAGAGAACCTAAATTTTGGAATTCGGATTGTCCTGGGAAATCTGGAATGTATGTCGACTTGAAATACAAATGGAGGGGTGTTAAAGAGTGATGCAAATGATGACCCAATCAAGAGAAAGCTTTGCAACTCAGCATCTTCCACTCCTACTGGTGACGAAGGCTTCGTGACTACATTGTTATCACTGCTTTTTCAGAGGGGATTTTTTTTTAATTAAAAAAAAAAACTGAGTCACCTATGTCAGTTCATTTATAATGCTTCATTTTAAAGGTATACCTATGTCATATGCACTTTTATGTGCATATATTATATTTCACAATAGAAAAAATGTTTAAGAGGCAATCTTATTTTGTAATATATTGGCCCAGTTTTACACCATTTGAAATGATGGGTTAAAACCATGTTGTTATTGTTTCGCGTACAACTAAATGGCTTACTGATTTTCATGTGATAAACATACACTCAGAACCTTTATTTTCGTACCCTGATCGTGAGCTCCTTGAGAATAGGGTCATACTTCCTGGAGTTGGAGGTGGAGGCGCTGAGTGAGCAAAGTGGCCAGGTGGGCAGGGACCTGGAGCTGGGGCTCAAGGCTGTGGGGGGAGGGGAGGAGGTAGAAGGCAAAGGGGGTGGAGTGTCAGGTCTTGGAGTATAAACTTCTCCATCAGTGCAGAGCCAGCTGGCAAAGGTGCTAAGTGGGAAAGTATGTTGGGGGTTGTGACATGATTCGATTTGAATGAAATATGCTCGGGGCTCTTGCTTTACAGAAATTTTCTTCAACCCACAGGACACTGCTTTACTGGGGACTGGAGAGTGGCTTCATCCTTAAGGCAGCACCAAGGCTGTGTAGCCTGAGAGCCATAGACACCCCTGCCCCCTCCCACCCACAGGGGCATTTAAAGCCTTCGCCTCTAACAGCACTTTGTCTCCTGAGAAGAAAGGCACAGTTGTTTTTCCTTTCTTCCTCTCCTCCCGCCCCCAGAGCGTTCTGCTTCTCACCCAAAACCATGATCTCAGACCTTAGGAGTTACAAGTCAGACATGTCATGGAGCTTCTGAGATCAGTTGTCTACGTTGGTGATGAAATCAAAACACCCTAAAAGAAGCCTTTGGAGTAGGAACTTGCCAGGGTCATTAGACATGCTCGGGTTGCGAGAGAAAATGAGATTACGTGAAGTAAAAGTGGAATGCAGAGTAGTGCCTATTCTACAATCATGGCTACTGTTTCAGAGGACGAGGACCAGAAGGGAACCCAGACAAATGAAAACCGTTGGCTTGGAAGGGCTGTGGGATTGTAAGTGCTGGTTTTCCAAATGAAGTTCATTATTATAATGATTTTGTTGGGCTACTGATGTACATTAATTTAAAGAAATCAAATGCAAACAATTATAAGGTGGCAAGATTAAGTCTGAAAGTCCAGCTGGGAACCCAGGAAGGTATGTTGTATGTCAGTCTCTCCAAGGCTGATAGCAGAAAGGGCTTGGAGGTAAGGGAAGTGTTTGCAGCCGCCGGGGAGCTTTGTACCTCTCTGCATGCTTTGTTCAGTCTTTGCCTTGGTCTCCCCACTAGCCTGTCTGCCCTTAACACGGGGAAGTGAACCACTGTTGCTGTCCAGGGCTTCCGGAAGCAGAGCCCCTGTTCTCCAGTTTGTTCTCCAGTTTGTTGTTATGCAAAGCCAGGGTCTCTGTGGGATGCCTTCCTTCAAGGCCCTGGCATGATGAGCCAAACGCTCCGTGCTTTCGTAGCAGGTGGTGCTTTCAGATCAGTGATTTGCCATTCCTTACGTGAAAACGAGTCCAGATTTGTGAGTTCTCTCCCCAGTTGCAAGCACTTTTCTTGCCCTGTAACCCTGGTCTAGTCCCCAAAACTTTTTGAGCCTTGATTTAAAAAAAAAAAAGAAAAGAAAAAAAGCTTAATTGGACCACATGAAATGACACATGTGAAAGTATTTAGAAATTGTTAAAGCACCCATGAGAGGATATTTTTATTCATATTTGCATCATAATGTAACGTGGACACTGAGGAAAGTTAACCTCTGTCAGAGTTTAGTTTCTTCTAAACTAAAATGGGAACATAACTGAGGCCTTCCTTGGGAGTTCCCTCAGCATGCAAATGGAAATTTAGAACCTCATCTACACAGCTCTGGGGTAGTTAGAATATCTTTGGAATGGAAGTAGGTTGCCTCCTGTCTTGCAGGGCATCTGCATGGGGTATACTGGTAGTACTGGGTTTAGAATAGTCAACTGTGTCCTACAACAGGGTGGTCTCTGAATGGGGTGGGTAGGCTGCATCTCATTTCATTCATAGCTTATCTCTTTGGATTCCATTTGGCCGTGCGGGTTGGAATTGTCGTTATGAGTGAATTATTTTTCTGTGGTGTGTCAGAAATGTTTCAGGAAAACTGGAAGTAAGTAAACAGCCTGGGAATCCCAGCAGATGAGCTGGGGAGCATTGATACCGTAAATCTCTAGTCAGGGCCGTGTTAGACTCACATAACAGGAAATCCTTGTTTCGTGTGGGAGAGGAGGTGGCACAGTGCCAGGGAGACTGCTCAGCTCTGATCTGCCACACACAGGTGGTGAGATGTCCACCCAGTCGGCTCCCCTCTTTGAGTTCAGGTTTTTCATCCAATAAGTGTAATTACAAAATAGGAAGATCAAAAGAGATAAGATAAAATGTTAGCTGTTACTTCTATGATAGGGAAAATACTTTTGGGCCTAAGAATCTTAATGTTTTCATATGTGTGCCGTCTTAGTCTGTTTGGGCTGCTATAACAAAACTCCATAGACTGGGTGGCTTACCTACAACAAAAAGTGACTTCTCACAGTTCTGGAGGCTAGAACTCCAAGATCAAGGCACTGGCAGATTCAGTATCCAGTGAGGAGGGCCAGCTTGCTGGTTCATAGGAGGCTGTCTTCTCACTGTGTCCTCACATTGCAGAAGACGAGCATTCAGGTCTCTTTAGCTCTTTTTTTTTCTTTTTGGCTGTACGCGGGCCTCTCATCCCTGTGTCCTCTCCCGTTGCGGAGCACAGGCTCTGGACGCGCAGGCTCAGCGGCCATGGCTCACGGGCCCAGCCGCTCCGGGGCATGTGGGATCTTCCCAGACCGGGGCACGAACCCGTGTCCCCTGCATCGGCAGGCGGACCCTCAAACCACTGTGCCACCAGGGAAGCCCTCTTTAGCCCTTTTTAAGGGTATTAATCTCATTCATGAGGGCTCCACCCTTATGACCTAATCACCTAGAGGCCCCACCTCCAAATACCACACTGAGGATTAGGATTCAACATAGGAATTGGTGGGCGCACAGACATTTAATTGTAGCATGTACATTGAGGAAACATTATACATAAATTCTCTCATAATAACAACATTTTTGTAACTCTTACTTTATATAGATAACTTGTTTTAATCCTCATAACTACCTTATAAGATAGGTGTTGTCATGTTCCTGTTTAGTAGGACAGTGGACGTCGAATCCAAAGCTCGTAAGTGGAAAAGCTGGGATTTGAACCCAGGCAGTCTGGCTCCAGAGTCCCTCCTCTCAACCACTCTTCCAGTCTGTTTCAAGTTAATAAGCCCCACATATGCTGGGTTTGATATTCTCCACTTGATAGATTCTCATTCATTTGGCAACATGCAAAATTTGTATGCCACAGCAAGGGAAACTAGAGCCCCAAGTTAAAGAGTTCTGTGTTGAGTGGAATCTCTTAGTGTGTGGTGATGGCTTTCCTCTGGGCAGCGCCCAAGTTATAAGCCCAGCCTCATGGAGACTGGCTATTTAGGTACAGCCTTGTGGGTCTCAGGCTCCCTGGGGCTTGAGGAACTTGCCTTGTGTACCGGGGGTATCACAGACCACAGTTCATTCTGCTTTGTCTTGACTTAGGTGCTTTTCTAGGCAATATGTAGGTTCTGTTCCTGGCTTTTCCAGTACACACACACACACACACACACACCTTTCTTGCTGATTACAGCAAATGATCCAGAACCCCAAACTCCCAGCCCTTCTGGAGGGTCATGACTTAAAGACATCACAGATGGTCAGTTGAAGCTTCTTGAAAAAGTGAAAAATGGCTTTATAGAAAATGCCCAGATCTGTTTTCATGTATTTTTAGACTATTGATCAACCTGTGTGGAACCTGTAGCCAGATACTGATCGACTGAGCATTGGTAAAGCATTGCAGTGCGACCCCCGAGCGAGCACCCCTCCCCTTTACACCCTCGCTCACTTCTGTCCTCGTCCTTCCTTCTTTGCTTTTCCTCCTCCTTTTCCTCCTTCTCTTCTCCTAACTGCTCTGCCTCACCTGTAGGGAAATGAGAGGGCTCATTTCTCACACACGGGTCCTCTGTCGATGAAAATATAGAGAAAAATTGTTCTCACAAGTGTAGAACATTTATTGAAATAATTATGTTGAAGGAACCATTTCATACAGGGTGCACATACCCATTTGCCAGATGAAGGCTTTGGGGAAGACAGGTCCACCCCGTCACATCCTCTGAGAGTAAGAACTCAGATAATTTATCCCAAGCTTCTCATCCTCAGCTTCTCCACAGGAGTCCAGTAGAAGATGGGGTGCTGGAGGCCTTGCCTGTGAAGTGTCTCTACTAGGAGGAGGAGGAAGAAAGCACGTAGCTGGTGAAGGCCAATGCTGTTTCCAGGGACCGGGGCTGAGGGGTATCCTTGTGCTCATCTACTCTGCTCCTTCCAGCTAAGCAGAGGCATCCGGGAGCTTTCCTCAGCCTTGCCGCCTTGTAGAATGGGGTGCAGTGGAGCTTTGCTGAAGGCACTTCCATTTCAGGAGCACCCTCATTCTGATATCAGTGTGGTTGCGCAGATAAAATTAGCATCTCTATTAGTAACGCCCAACCCCAAGAACCATGCAATTATCTGATGATTTTATTTAATGACTGTGCTCTTTTCAAAGCTTATTGGGGGTAATCTTCAGAGCATGTCCTGATTACATGTTGTACAGACTACATAACAAGTGAACTAAAAAAGCAATTCAGACCCCAGTTCCAGTTTAATTTGTAGTTTTTACATTTCAAGACAACATTCTTAGTAGGTAATTGTCCAGCGTGTGTGTGTGTGCGGGGGGCATATGTGAGATTCTACTTGTTTAACAGTTTGCATCCTCCACTCCCCACACATCTCGTCTTTGGTCGTGACACTGAAGAAGAGAGAACAGCTATCCTGGTTTTCCTTCACCTTGCTCGTTAGGCCATCTCTCTGAGCACTTTAGGAAATGTTTAATGGCTAATAAGACCTTGCAGGACATGTGTGTGGGCCCTTGGGGGTCTTTTCTAAATGGAAGGCTAAATTGCAGCTGTGTGATCTTGGGCAAGTTCCTTGGCTTCTGAGCTCTGATAACCTTTGCCTGTAAAATATTCCCACTTTATAGTTGAGGCCTGCTTCGCACGGTTGTGCCGAGGCTTAAAGGAGGCAGTTCTGTGCAAAGGCCCTGCCTCGTCTGTGGAAGGCCTTTGAAAGTCATTTCCCAGGGGCGGGGCAGGGAAGGTGCGGAGGCTTCCCAGACTGCAGGTGGGGATGCTGGGGACCTTGGAGGAGACCCTGGCCTCTTCACCTTTCCAGCCAGAGAGCGGGGAGAGTAGGTGCTTCCTTGACATGGGTAATTTCCTCTTCCTCCACACCATTCTGATGGGAGATCAAGCTATGTGTGGGGAAAGCTGGGAGGCAGGGACTTGCCACATTGTGTAATGTGCTAGTGACAAAGCTCCAGCTATGATGGGGTATTTCCAGTATCACGTTTTCTTGTCCAGAGAACCATTACCAGAGGAAAGAAGGAACCATGTGCGTGGTACCTATTATATACCAGGCACAGAGCCTACAAAGGTGAGAGGGACAGTTGTTGGGGGGTAGGGGGGACAGAGGGTGTGAGAGCTGGGGGTGGCAACTAAAGAATTAACATGCAGAAACTGTGGTGAATGTGTATGGGCTTCCCTGGTGGCGCAGTGGTTAAGAATCCTCCTGCCAATGTAGGGGACACGGGTTCGAGCCCTGGCCCGGGGAGATCCCACATGCCGCAGAGCAACTAAGCCCGTGCGCCATAACTACTGAGCCTGAGCTCTAGAGCCCATGAGCCACAACTACTGAGCCCACATGCCACAACTACTGAAGTCCGCACACCTAGAGCCCGTGCTCTGCAACAAAAGAAGCCACCACAATGAGAAGCCCACGCACCGCAACGAAGAGTAGCCCCCGCTAGCCGCAACTAGAGAAAGCCCACGTGCAGCAACGAAGACCCAACGCAGCCATAAATAAATAAACAAACAAATAAATATATTTTTTAAAAAAAGAAAGAAAATGTGATGAATGTATAAATAGAGGTAAGCAAAGGGCACCCTAAGTGTTGCCTGTTTCCCTTCAGCAGATGGGGTTCCACCTGCCTCAGCCCAAACGAATTCTTGTCCTTGGAGAAACTAAGTGATTTTGGCTTTTCACCACTCTGAGATACTGGAGAGTGAGAACTACTGTAAAATTAGAGAAATGAACTTTAGTTCTACCCAGAGAGGTTTTTTTCTCTCTCTGGCTATATTTTAAAACCTCGTAACAGGTCTTTTATTTTTTAATTTATTTTCTGTGAAATCCCTACTTGTAACATCTAGTCTGTTTACTATGTCCATTTGTCCTTCCCTATCAGATTTATCTCAGTGTGTGACAGAATATGTACGTTACAGATAACTCAGTGTATACTGTGGGCACTGGGTTCTACCTATAGTAGGTGTCTAACCATTGTCTGCAGGCTTGTCTGATTGTAAAAATGGTAATCATTCTAGGCAGGTGTAGTGACACAGCCTGGAAGTTGTGTACAGGATAGAGTGTGAATGTATGTCAGAGCTGGCAGTTCTGTTGAGCATTTGGATTCTGAACACCCATCTGTGCCTTTTGCTGGGGCATCTAAACTTTCATCTTTCAGAGCAAACAAGGTCTTTGAAACCAATATGTTCTTTCAAACAGTGCTACATGGTGCCTGATAGTTTCCATTCTGGAACCAAGTTTCTTTCTTTCTTTTTTTTTTTTTTTTGTAAAGAAGTCCGGCTGCTTTGTTAAGAAACTGTTATGTGAAGATTGCTGAGTGAGAGCTCCCACTGGAGGCTTCTTCTCTTCCAGTCCCCTGCATGGTTCACTCCTAGCTGGCTCATGTGCTGATGGGGAGAGGGTTTGGGCCAGATTGCTAGAGCCTCCTCCCCCCAGGCCCTTCCAGTCCTGGACGCTAGGGATAGTGGAGGGTGGAGAGAGTGGGTGAGCCTGGGCTCCTGGCCCTGCGAGCCATGCTGACCTGGAGGGTGTTCAGCAGCTGGCAGTGATGTCACCTTCCCCAGACTGGGCTGCCCCTGTTTGCCCTCCCTTATGTTACCTTTCTCTACTTTACACAATCATGACATGTGACAGTGCTGCTTTTTCATATATTTAGTTTTTAGTAACTTTATATGTTTTTATCTATTAGATGACATTTTTGGTTCTCTGTTCTTAATTTAAAACACACTGATTTTTTTTTTAAGTTTGTAAGTATGTTTTTCATTTGTGTGTGATCATGGGTCATCAGTATACGAAAATATTTATCTAGCTCTGTTTCATAAAGTCTTCAGGAAAGATAATAGGTTGAGTAGACTGCTTTGTGCAAATTATGAATACGGCTCCCTCCTAAGATTTGGAGCAAGGCAGGGATGTTCATTCTTGCCACTTCTATTGAAAAGTATACTGCAAGTTTAGACATCCAGCTTGTAATGTAGGAAGCAAAACTGTCTTTATTTGCAGATGAATTGAGCCTGTATGTAGAAAGTCTTGAATACATCCACATACACACCCACACAAACCTATAATAAGTTCATTAAGCTTACAGGATACAGGATCAATATACAAAAATCAACTGTATATATTAACAAAAAACAATCTGAAAATGAAATAAAGAAAATAGTCTTGTTTAAAGTAGCATCAGAAAATAAATTTCTTAGGAATAAACTTCACAGAAGAAGTACAAGATTTGCACACTGGAAACTTACAAAACATTGGGGAGAAAAATTGAAGATCTAAACAAATCGAGCAATATTCCATGTTCATGGATTGGAAGACTCAATATTTGTTAATTCTCCCCAAATTGATTTATAGATTTAATGCAATCCCTATAAAAATCCCAGCATGCTTTTTCTTGTCTTTTGGGGGTTTTTTGGTAGAAATTGATAGGCTGTTCCTAATATTTATATAGAAAGGCAGAGGACCCAGAATAAAGAAAAAAATTTGCAAAGGAGGAAAATACAGGATTACACTTTGGTCTCAAAACTTACTAAAAAGCTACAGTAATCAAGACAGTGTGTTATTGGTGTAAGGGTAGGTCATTGGTACTGAGTTGAGAGTCTAGAAATAAACCATTATATTTATTGTCAACTGATTTTTCCACAAAGTGCCAAAGCAATTTAATAGAGAAAAAGATAGTCTTTTTTAACAAATAGTGTTAGGACAATTGGATATCCATATGCAGAAAAAGATCAATTTAAACCCTTACCTCACACCATACACAGAAATTAACTCAAAATGGATTGTAGACCTAAATGTAAAAGGCACATGTAAAAGCTAATATCTTCATGACCTTAGGTTAGGCAAAGAGTTCTTAGATATGAAACTAGAAACACAGCATGCCAGACTACTTTGTAGAAGGTTTGCTAGCAGTACATATGAGATGATCTCAATCAATTTACCTTTGCTAGCACTGAAAATTGTCTTTTAAAAAATCCTCAGTCATTCAGTGGGTGAAAAGTGAATACATTATTTAACTATATTCTCTTGTTCCTAGTGAGGTTGAATTTTTAAAAAATTTATTAACCACTCAAAATTATTAAAACTTTCTGGACGTATCCTAGCTCTCTGTCCTGTCTTTTCCAGACCTGCCAAACCTTTCGGGAGGAAATATTTCCTTGGAGAAGAACATAAGTTTGTTAGGCTTTGTACCTTGGATTACTCTTTTCCTTGTCAACTGTGGTTCTAATGGGCCTCCATGGTAGATTCATAGTGTCTTTTGTCCTTCTGCAGAGAAAATAGTGTGAGTGACTAGTTTTCAAGAAACGAACAGCAGAGTGGAGAGTGATCTGCAGTGATCCTGTGTGATGAGAAATAGTGTGGGATTTGAAATCAGCATGCTTGGGTTCAAATCATAGTTCTTACCAGCTGTGCAAACCTTGGTCCAGTTACTTAACCCTATCAAGTCCTTAACTTCACCTGCAAAATGGAGATCTGATAATTACTTCTCTCTCAGGGTGCTTTAAGCATCAAATACAATAATGTGTGTAAAGGTTTAGCGCTCTACCTGGCCTACAGGAGCCCATTCTGTTTTTTTTTTTTTTTTGGCTGTGCCTCGCGGCTTGTGGGATCTTAGTTCCCTGACCGGGGATTGAACCTGGGCCCCCTGCAGTGGAGGCACGGAATCCTAACCATTGGACCACCAGGGAATTCCCAGGAACCCATTCTTAATGAATATTGTTAGGCTTTGGATTTCTAGTCCCTGGGACTGGAGCTTCCTGAAGGAGGTCCTTCCAGGTGTTCCATGCAGTCTTCTTTGCTTTTAAAAGCACAGGTCACTGGAAAGGCTGGGAGCAGGTCTTTCTGTCCCTAAAGACAAGATTTCCTTTGGGGCCACTGTGCTCCCTCTGGTTTGAATTCATAGAGTAACTAAAGGGCAGGAAAGAATTCCTCTCAGTTGTCTCTGAGAATACCTTTGGGCGCTGCCGAGATACCACTCATCAATTCTGTTGTTATTGTTTTTAAGGCTGTAAGCCTTCTGGATAGAACCCAGTGGATTTTTTTGAGTGCAGAAGAATTGTCAGATGAGGGGAAAGCATTTAGACTTTATTACCTCCAGCGAACCATGCCTAATATGTACGTTTAGCCTTAAACGTACATATCCTTCCTCTAATTAGCCTACGAGTTCTTCACAGGCAAGAGGACAGCACCTTTTAATTCTCTCCATCTCCTAGGTACCTGCCTCAGTGCTGAGCAAACAGTAAGTATTCATGAGATGCTGGGATTATGCCTGGCGTTTTCTGAGTTTCCAAGTAGACCAAGTTAAGGAATTATATTCGTGTCAAATGATGTTCATCTGCATAATCTCATTTTGTTCTCTCAACAACCCTTCGGGGGAGGTTGTGAGAATGAGAACACTTACTAGCCCTATTTTACAGGTAGAAAAAATTAAGGCCCAGATAAGTTAATGACTTGCCAAACAGGATTCAGCTCTTAGGAGGGAGAATAGAGATTTGAACTGAGATCTACTGGTTCTAGTCAGTTGCTTATGTTGCTTCTGCTGTACACTGTCATGTGCATCAGATACCACCCGGGCAGTGGGTTTTGTCCTAGTGACAGACCACACATCCCACTTGCTTATTTTCAGGTTTGCAGGAGAAAGAAAACAGTTTTTTTTTTTTTTTCCCATTCAGTAGGTTGGATAATGAAAAAAATCCTAGGACCAAAGGTATTTACTCCTGGTCCCCCTCCTCCAAACTCTGTGGACAAACGTTTATGGATTCGATATCATGTTTTGCCCTCTTTGTGCCAGGACAGCTCAAATGGATGCTTTTGTCACCACCCCTCCCTTTTTGGCAGGAGTTATTGTATCCCTAGCCAATGAAAAAATGAGTGAGAGAAAATGACATTTCCTGGTAATGGAAAGTAACAGTTGGTGAAACTTTAGGGGTGTGTGTGTGTGTGTGTGTGTGTGTGTGTGTTTCAGCAAATAAGAAATGGCCACAGTGGAGCGAGTTGTTGGTTTATTGGGCTGAAGAATGTATTTGCTTGCATCACGATTGTCAATAAACATCTTTAAAAACCCCAGCTTGACTCTTGAGGGCTGCGGGGGGGGTGCTTGCTGTCGCTCCGGGATAGAGATCTCTTCCTGGTGGACACTTGATTCACAAGTACGCTAATTATTCCTTCCTCATCATGCAGCCTGCTGAAACAATTGCCCCACTTGTTTGGTGCCCAGTGTGGCGCTGGACAGCAGGCCTTTTTATGGAACTGATGGCCCTGTATGTTCATATTGTTCTTTATGTACTTATTTTATAGCTTATGCAGCAGACATTCGAGTCAATTAGCTTCTTGTCTTGCAAACTGGGCGCTGCTGTTCTAGAATCAAGTTAGAAGGGTGTGTCGGAGGGCAACCCGGCTGACCTCCCTCCTTTCTTTTTGTGCTGTGTGGGTTGGTTTCAAGTTACAGCATTTTTATTGGCTCTTCTGTGCTGAACCTTGGTTTCAAAAGCTGACGTTTGTGAGTTGAATTTCTTAAAGGAATAGCTTTCCTTTTTACAAAGTTGAAGTCGAGCAATACACATAGCCCGCCCCAGGGCAGGGTGGTTGTTTTAAAAAACTATATACAAAGTATATATTTTATGGTACATTCTAACCAAAAATATGAGCAAAAGGTTTCTCTACTCACAGTTCCTTCACTGGTATCAGTAGAGTCAAGGCAGGCCTTGCTATATATAGAGTCCTTGTTTTTTCTTGCTTTGCATTTTTTGGTATAATCTTACTCCTGCCTTATTTTTTATTCTTTTCTCCTCATTGTTTTCTTCACCCTGTATTTTTGGGAATATGCCTTAAACCCTTTTGAGAACAAGTTGGAGTATCCATTAGTTAGGTTCTGTTATATATTGATATATCCCACAAACTATTTCTGCAGATGATAATGTTTATGGAGCAGAGATGTACTGCTTTAAGCTTGTGAGGATTTTAAAATATTGTAAAGAAAATTAACCCCCCAAAAAAGAAGGAAAGAAAAGGAAATTTGCCTGCTTCCTCTGTCCCCTTTTCCATGGTTTTAGCTCCATGACCTGATTAGTGTATGTAGTGATGGTGGACTTGGAGGCACCGTGCATGTCTCAAGAGCTCCCCCAGACCCAAGTGCAGCAGACAGGATGTATATCAAACGCACTTTGCCCCAAAGGACCATATGGTTCTGTGTGGCAGAGACTTATGTTTACCCTTGAATCTTCAGAGCCTTCCATGTTGCCCAGCCCAAGACAGAAAATACATGAGGGAAGGAATGAGCAAATGAGCCCACCCACTTAACCTCTCCCTCCCTCTGTGTGAGCATCCCTTAAGCCTCACCTGAACCAGAGAACCTTCCCCCAGCCCATCTGGCTGTGCCATATAGCTGTGGTCACCAAGGGACCCTGGATGTGCCTTGGGGAGCAACTGGGTTCTTTGTAGCTGTCAGTGCTAACTGTGATGAAAGCATGAAACATTGCTTACCCTGATATTTGTCTTTAGAAGAAAATTCTAAACCAAAGAAAAGGATCTTGAATTTGTTCCTTCCTCTTGCCTTATTTATTTATTTGGCTGCATCGGGTCTTAGTTGCGGCACACGAGATCTTCATTGCAGCCTGCGAGATCTTTCCTTGCTGTGCATGGGCTCCAGAGCATGTGGGCTCAGTAGTTGTGGCACGCAGGCTTAGTTGCCCCATGGCATGTGTGATCTTAGTTCCCCTACCAGGGATTGAACCTGCGTCCGCTGTGTTGGAAGACAGATTCTTAACCACTGGACCACCAGGGAAGTCCCCCTCTTGCTGACTTTGAACATTGGCTTATAATGCTCAGATTGATCCTCTAGCCAAACAGTTTTCTTCCTTTAGCCATGTATTTATTGAGCATCTTCTACATTCGAGGCTACAGTGTTAGCACAGGAGATGGAGAAGCATAAAGATATGGTGTGCTTCTGCCTGGTCCCTTCCTACCCAGTTGTAGAGGTTAGGCGTGAACTTGGGTGTTTGTAGAAACCCATCAAGAAGGCTATAAGATTTGAGTATATTGAGCACATGTTATACCTGGAAGACAGTTGCATAGTGCCTTACTTGTAATCTCCTATGTAATTCTTTTTTTTTGGCCTCGCTGTGCTGCTTGCAGGATCTCAGTTCCCTGACCAAGGATTGAACCCAGGCCACAGCAGTGAAAGCACTGAATCCTAACCACTGGACCACCAGGGAACTCCCTTCTATGTAATTCTTGAGGCATGACACATGTGTTGGCATCGTGAGACTGTTGAGGCCATCTTTATTTCTCCCTAACACCAAGATCTTAAAGGCTTTTTTTTTTTTTTTTTTTTTTGTGGTACGCGGGCCTCTCACTGTTGTTGCCTCTCCTGTTGTGGAGCACAGGCTCCGGACGCGCAGGCTCAGCGGCCATGGCTCACGGGCCCAGCCGCTCCGCGTCATGTGGGATCCTCCCGGACCAGGGCACGAACCCGCGTCCCCTGCATCGGCAGGTGGCCTCTCAACCACTGTGCCACCAGGGAAGCCCCTTAAAGGCTTTTTAACAGAAGTGTTGGGAGGGGGAGGGTTTGTAGTTGTCTGTAGAACAGGGCAAGGGCATTTTCTAACTGAGAGGATCAGAGAAGTTTGATGAGGTGATTTTGCTGAGCTGGGCCTTGGGAGTAGAGATATTGAGGGAGGTCAGGTGAGGGACAGGGAGGCCAGGGAGACCATCAGAGAAGGGACTTGGAGTTACTGTCGAGGAGAGACCTCTGTGTCATTAGGAAATAGAGGAGCTTAGCCTTGGTGAAATTGGAGGAGAGAATTGAGAGAGATGAGGTAGTTGAGGGTGACAGTGAACAAATAAAGAGAAAACATCCTGGAGACAAAGCAGAACCTCACCTCACTGGGCAGGTGAGGTCAGAGGATAGCCTGCCCTGCAGAGATCACAGAGGCTTCCAGGGGGCATCCTGTTAATATTATAACTAATTTCTGTATCCCTTAGTTAAGTCAGCGCTGCTCATCTCGACATGTATTGTATTTATCTTGGTAGGAAGTGGGCAGCCTCCTCTTGGTTGGCCTACCTGGTTCACTGGGCTGCCTGGGCGGTGTGCTGAGCCCTGGGCCCTCAGGAGGACTCAGCTCAAACCTGACCGCTGTTGGGGCAGCCTGAGAGTTGGCCTCTCCTCATCACAGGCCCAGTTACCTCCAGGCGTGGAGACCGTCGTGCTCAGAGGCCGGCACAGAGTGATGGACCAGCTCGCATGGCCTCGTGTCATCCAGGGATGTCCCTTCCCCAGCAGCCCAGCCCACCCCAGCCCCGTTTGTTCTTAGGTGTCTGCTGCCGGGGTGCATTTGATAAACAAGACTATCATGTATTCATTCTTTTTAAAAAGCTGTCAGCATATGTGTCATATGCATAAATATACACACACATGTGTTTTACATATTAATTATAGTGGATTGTATGTGTTATTTATAATTACCTTATATATACACAGACACATACTGTGAAGTATATATACTTCAGAACCCATCTCAAATATCACTCCTTCCATGGATGTTTTCCTGCAGAGCCTGCCCTTCCACAGCCCCCTCTGCCACCTAAAGGCTTTCTCTTTTCCCTGAATTCCCCCAGTGCCCTGATCTTAAGATCTGCTTTATTTACCATTAATTAGGTACATATTACCCTCAAGCTCCTTGAGGGCGGATACCCTGCCTCATTATCTTTGTGTCTCAAAAGTCTGGTTTTTATGTAGTCAAGAAATACGTGTTTGAATTAAATTTTTTTTAAGATTCTGGAGAGGATTTTTTTTTAAGCAAAAGGAAAATATAAAGTCTCTATTTGTCTATAACTACGTACATTGGCTTTATATATTTAAGTTTTGTACTGTACTTATTCTTATTTCTTATTGAAATATACCACTTTGCTTTAAATAGGAAGGAAACATTTGCACTTCTAATTGGTATGCTAGGCAGGAGGTTTACTGCTTCCAATAAGTATAGGAGGCAGGAAACCTCCCCCCCGCCCCCCCCACTCCCTGCTAGAGCACATGGGATAACTGATCCTGGAGCAGCAATGTGACTTGCCCTGAGGCACATAACAAGGGAGCCACAGATCCCAGATTCACACCCACGTCTGACTTTTTCCAGTGAACCACACTGCTCCCCAGTAATGATTAAATTGGTTACTGTGTATACACAAAATGCATTAGGTTGCAAGTTTTACTTGTTTACACTTCCGAGCTCTGTTTATGTGTGTTGGATCTTCATAATTTAGGGGCATATGAAGGATTGTCTATCCCTAAATTAAAAGCAAGAAGCCTAATAAAAACCAAGATGGAACATTGTCGGAGATAGTCTTCAGTCAATCTAGACACTGAACAAGGGTTATAAATACAATATATATAGATGACTGGGGAAAAATAATCAAAATTTTTGGTAAATTGTCCTCAAAGCCAGACTGCTTCTTAGTAAAGCAAGAGAAAAGTAGTAATGTTCCCAAGGCTGTGTTTAATCTATAAATCCTTGGTAAGACCTTATTTTCCCCCCTCTTTGCGTTGATTTTAAGGTTTCCTTCTGGTTTTTGCACTAATCATTAATAACTATACTGTTGTCACGGCTCAAAACTTTCCTATTGACACTTCAATCATTTTTAAAGATCTTGAATGTTCAACCTTTATAAAGCTAACCTTTTGCACTCTATTAAAATTTAAGAACCGCTTGATTCTCAGTGAATGCCCCAGCTACTGGATCATGAAAGCATTACCTTGTGCCAAGGGCATGATGCAGTACACTCATTCCTTTTTAACAAATAATAAGAAGTTTGACTTTCCATTTACACATCCTGCCAATTGCTAACAAGTTTCCATCTCGTTCAAACACCAGATTGATCCTAAGAAATTGAAAATATTGATTTAACCCTCTGTCTGATTTGTACTGCAGGCACCTGCTAGTGCAGTCTTAGCACATTACAATTGCTTGGCTGTAATTCCTCAGGGGACCACTAATAACTACCACATCTGTCTTTTCATCTTCCGAAATTATGCTAGCAGTTGTCCAAGTCAATTGTGATTCATTTGATACTGCTCTCCTTCAAGACGTATTGCAACCAAATAGACTTGCTCACCAGTAATATATCTGATGACATAGTTAGTTCTCGTTAATTGACAGAATGATTCAGGCTTTTATGGATGGCATTAATTGGTCCCTTGTGTCCATGCAATAATTGACCAGACAGAAGCAGCAGCATTAGCTTTCACCCAGTCAGGAGAGTTGTGAGATGAGGTAAATGTAGTAAGGATGACAAAATGTCTGTATTTTTAATCAAGATTTTATCAATGAATTGAAAAAAGTAAGATTTGGGGTGGGGGCGTGGAATTTAGATCATCTTAATTATGAACATTGCATTCCAGCCTGCACAGAGGTGCTGAAATGCTGATCTACCTTCCCCCTGCCCTTCTTGTGCTGAAATGTTTTAATACAGGGTTCAACTTGGATCTAACATGTACAGAGCAGGAGAGTACTGTGCATGAATTAAGATCATGAAAAAGGAGAAATATAAACAGCTTTGCTTTTTTACCACCACCACGCCACCCATCCCGAGACGCACCGGAGGCTCCGCGCGGGGGACGGTCGCGAACGGGGGGGCGTGACCGGCGCCGGAGACTGAGGCGCGTGGGGCGGGGGCTCGGCTCCCCCCACCCTCCCCCCCCATCCCGAACCCTCGGACCCAAACCTCGAGGGACGTGGCGGGGAGGTCGGGCGGGAGAGACGCGCCGGGAGATGACGGCGGGGGTCGCCTCGGGCGGCCACGGGGTGGGGGGACGATGTTGCCCCAGGGGAGGCTCGGGGGCGCAGACGGGCGGGTGTGGTGAGGGAGGCGAGGAGCCGCCCTCCCAACCCGACCCCTTTCGGGCCACCCCCTTCTCGCTCTCCTCCCTACTGCGGAGGACCACCGACCCGACGGGCCGCCCGGGGCAGCAGCACGCACGCACGCGCCCGTCCGCGCGCGCCAGGTGCCAACTCCCGGTCGCCTCCCTCCCCCTCCTTTTCCTGTCCAGCGCCGCACGGGTGGAGAGGCTCGTTCGCGAGCGGGCGGGTCTGCCGCCGCGCTCTCAGAACCGCGTTAATGATCCTTCCGCAGGTTCACCTACGGAAACCTTGTTTTTTGATACTCATCATTAGCAACCCAAGAAACTAGGCACGTAGAGTCTACAAATGTGGGATTTGTCTTGCATCTTAGCTAGAAAGTAAGTCACATCCCCAAAAATGTTTGGATACGTTGTTTCATCTTCCTGAAACTTAAATTTACTCTTGTCCCTATGCTGTTGAGAAAAGCTTTGGATCCCTTTTCCCTGCAGGATAAAGTTTTTCATGTATAAAAACTTTCACAACCTATCACCACTGTTTATTCCCCCTATTCTTTTAGTCACACAGAGTTACTTATTATGTCCAAGGTCTAATACTATTTAGCCATTTTAGAAGTCCCCACTCATTCTTCAAGAACCCTTTTCAGGTGCCTCCTGAATTTCTCAAACCGAGATTAGCCGCTGCCTCCTTGGTGCTTACACATTTAGTTCCGTTCTTCCCCAAACTGACTTTAAGCTAGCCTGGGGCAAGGGCTGTATCTGTATGCTTCACACATGTAGTTATGTAAAGACCTAATAAATGTTTGTTGAATTGAGTTGCAGTAGTTACATCTTCAGGAATGAGAATTTAAGGTTTGAATTCAAGAAAGATGACTTGGATAAAATTAGATGTCAAGCAATATGTATTATAGCCAGTGTTAACAAGTGGCTGGCAACCAGTGTTGGGGGATAATTACAGTTTGGTGTAAAACAAGCCATTTGAGGTGTGAAAGATAAATTACTCAGCTCACATTTGGATGGGGGAGGGTGATGTATGAATTATGCAGAATAGATTTTCTAGCATTTGATTTACTTAGACTGTTCATCCTTTTTAGGTCATCTGTTACTTAGGCTGGACAGTGGCTGGAACAGATATCCATGGAAGCTTTGGACTTGTGAACATCTGATGCAACCTCCTTTTAAGGGCAGTGCACTGACAGACCTGGGCTCAAATCCCAGCACTGCCGTCTATTAGCTTTGTGCTTTGAGTGAGCTGTTTAACTGGTCTTAGGCTTAGGTTCCTCATCTGGAAACTGGGAATAATAATAGTACCTGTCTTACAGAACTGTTGTGGTAATGGAGAGGGATATTTGGGAAATGTGTTGCTCATTGGCTGGCACACAGTAGGCACTTAATAAATGATACCTGTTACTGATTAAAGATAATGTTTTGATGCTTCCTTCTCGGAGTTCGGAAAGGTGGAGTGTACATACAGTAGTATATGTAGAGAAAATGCTTAATGGAGTTTTGTGACTTTTTACCCTGCCTTTGATTCGCTCGTTGTATGAGATTGCCATTATCTCTGTGATTATATGTCACTTCCATGGGACTCAGAGCATCGGGTGCTCAGAATGTAGCAGAAAGAGGGCAGGAGCTAATGTGCCAACACACCAGGGGCGAATATATGTATTATCAAACCTTGTGGTTCGTTTATTTGTTTGTTTTTTTAACTAGAAAGCAGCAGATCTGCCATTGTGATAGTATTTTATTTTCACTGATTTGGGATAGATTCCTGGCGATGCCAATAGTTTTACTACCCGATCTAGGTCTAGCATTTTATACTTACAGAACGCTTTCATATTTGCAGGAGAATAAACTTGTTTGGCAGTGAGCTTTTAAATGGTAAAATTTATACCATCAGTTGTTACTTGGATGGATGGATGAATGAATGAATGAATGCCTCAATGTTGCTCCTTGGAGTTTTATTTGATAGTCATAATAATCTTCTTTTAAAATGTTACTCTTCCTGTTAGGACAAATACAGGGCACTGAATGTAGTGTAAATGAGGTCAATCAGATCGATTCCTCATAACCCCTAAGTGGGATCATTACACTGAGGGAATGGGAGCAGAGAAAAGGCTTAGTAATTTTGGAACCTAGTAGATTTTAGGGGTAGAGTACCTGGGACCTAGGGAAAAAAAGATAATAGGATTTGGGAAGGAAGTAAAGCTAGGAAAGGAGGATGGTAGAAAGCAATCATTACTTCTTACTAGATTGGGGAAAAAGTGGAGAGGACTCCCTCTTCTGTTTCGCGCCGCAGGTAAAAACACAGGTCATCACTGTTAGTAGTCTTACTTTTACGGGTTGGATAGAAAGACCGGTCTTGGATTTATGAGCTCATCAAGATTTTGTAGATGAGCTGGAAACCGAACTCTGCATATTGTCTTTCCAGGGGCAGTTCAGTTTCTGACTTCAGGCCTTGGGAAACAACCCATTCTTAGGCTGGGTACTCCCTCTACTAGTTTCTGTGCCTTAAGTGTTACTTTGAAAAACCTTCACCATATTGTGGACATAGCAGGGTAAAGGTGGAGAATAAAGTCACATTTGTCATAAGAAGAAAAAGTAGATCTATTTTTCTTTAGCAAAGATCACCTCTGAAGAGTGTTGTATTGTGAAGTGCAGTTTCCTTAAATACAACTAACTCAGCCTTAATGTGTGCTTTTTTAATGTTCAGCAGCTAAGCCCAAGTTAATTAATGCTGCACATCCCATAGTGACTCTTTCTCAAGCCAGGCACACTCGCATATACCCTAGTGCAAAAAGGCAAGTAACTTAATTAACTTACTCTCCATCCATAATTCTCTTGAAATTAACTATTTATAATGTCTAGGAGTTTACAATGCAAGCATACTTTAAAAAATGTTTAGAATAAAAGGGACCAACATGGTTGGTTACCCTCTCATTCCCCTCTTTGCCTACTTAGCTGTTAATATGAAAAGTAGCCATTCCTGTCACACTCTAGGGCTGCATGGTTGAAACTATTATTAATTTCTGCAAACACTCAATATTTCTTATTTACTATTCCTTTTTTCAAGATGTGTTAATTTTTCATTGAGCCCTTACCCTGTGCCTGGCACTGGGCCCTCAGTAGTGGACAGGGCAGATGTGGCTGCTGCCCTCAGTGAGTTTAGAGTTTCTTCGGAAGCTTCAGACACATTGTGTTGGTTTGCTAGGGTTGCTGTAACAAAAGACCACAGACTGGGTGGCTTAAACAGCAGAAATTTATTGTCTCACAGTTCTGGAGGCTGAAGTCCAAGATCGAGGTACCAGCAGGTTTGGTTTCTCCTGAGGCCTCTCTTCTTGGCTTGCAGATATCCACCTTCTCCCTGTGTCCTCACATGGGCTCCTCTCTGTGTGCAAGCATCCCTGTTGTCTCTTCCTTTTCTTGGACACCAGTCATGTTGGATTAGGGCCTCACCCTTATGACCTCATTTAACCATAATTACTTGTTTAAAGGCTCTGTCTTCAAATACAGTCACATTGGGAGTTAGGGCTCCAACATATGGATCTTGAAGGGGACACGATTTAGTCTATAATACACGTTAATAGTTACTGACATGGGTAGGTGGTGGTCCCTGTGTGTGACCCCAGTCTTGATCAGGGCAGACTTAGTGGAAGCAAGGGCTGTCTAAGATGGGAATTGACATAGAAGTAGGAGTTGGTCAGGAAGAGAGGGAAGGGAGAAATATCTTAGGCTACACGTTTGAAGGTCCAGAGGACATGGAAGAGGATGTGGTGGATAATTCAGTATGACTGGGTTTAGAAATAGCTTGCTTTTTTTTCCGTCTGAATTTGAATGCCATGCACACATGAATTGTAGTCTTGAATTGTGTCAGCTCTATAGAACTCAGTGTATTTTGTCCTTGGGTTTGTGATCGGTGTTCAATGTGAAGATGGGATGCAGTCATCTTTTATCTGTGGAGAGTCGGGGTTATGAATGGGATTGACAGAGTAGCCTCTCCGCCACATACCTGTAACTGCTCTGGTTGGGTTTGTCATCTGCCCTCGTCCACCACCTACAGGTGCTGCCTCTGTGCAGGCAGTGTGTTCCACAAGTGGGTGCAGGAGTGAGATGGATTGCCCAAACAAAAAGTAGGGGAATAAAGAAGGGGAAAAGATCCACCTATAATTCCTATCACCCAGAGCTGACCACAATTTGATACATGTCCTTTACATGACTTAATTTTTATTTTATAAAGTTGCGATCATCCTATATGTATATTTTATCTTGCTTTCTTAAGGTATAGCATAAACCATTCCTGTTAAATATAATTTTTAATGCTTGTTTGTGTTCTGCTCAGAAAGAACAATACAATGTAAAGCAACAATAAAATACCCATTTTTGCCTGTACTCATTTTCTAATGTTCCTAGGAGCAAGTATTGCTGTTGGGAGTATTTATTAATATATTGATTCAACCCTTTTGGGTAGCAATTTGATTATATGTATCAAAAGACTTAAAAATAATCTTTGCTCCTAATGTAATTTAGGGATAGTATCTTGCATATTGGGGCAGGGAAGGAAGTTGCTAAGAGATGTCTGTCATAGTTTTCTCAGTGGGGAAAAAAAGAGAAACAAACTAGACCAAATATAAGGAATTGTTAAACATTGCATTGTCTTGACTATATGTAAGGATGGACCTTTTCTCATTTCATCAGAGCATTTACGTTTCTTCTTTTGTGAATTAGCCTTCGATGTTTTTTGACCACTCTTTCTATAGGTGCAGCGGTGCTTTGAGGGAAACAAAAAGTTGCAGAGGCGTGAACGTTCTCTTTGCCCTCACTTAATTGGCAGTGATGAATGTTGGAGGGGTGTGAGCCTGTTTCTGTTGGACTGAGGGAGTAATTGCATTCAGGTCACATTTACAATAATGTGGATGAGAAATTATAATAGTGATGAGAAATGAACTTACTTACAGCTTATTTGGGGTTCAGCTGACATGTACAGTGTGTTTGATATGTGCCAGAGACCATGCCAGCCGATTTCATAGAAATGTTCTTTCTTGATCCTCACGACAGTTCTATAAGGGAGTTTTAGACCCTTTTTACATACAAGAAAACCGAGGTTCAGACAAATTCAAACTGAAGTTTGAACTAGGTCTCCAGATACCCAGGCCAAGGGCCCTTCCTTCTAAACCATCAAATCTGCCTTGTATATAAGATCTGGTATCAGTATTTTTATCTGAGTGTCCCGTACAGTTGTTTCGTGTTGGCCCCTGGAATGTCATGCCCAGTGTTATGTTGCTGCTGCAGGAAGACGTAAAGAGATGAGCATGCTTGCTGGCCATGAAAATGATCCTGGGGGTCGCCTTCAGATGGGCTGAAGACGTTAGACCCCTTCCGTCGGAAAGAAGAAAGTTGAAGGGAAACATTAAAGGAAGCTTAAAATCATAAAGGGTAAATGTAGATCTGTTCAGTATTTTCCCAAGTGCTGCAGTGTCGATGCATTTAGAAATTACAAAGAAGGATTTGTAGGACAGAGAGTTGCATAATACATTTCAAATTCTATTACTCTGTATATCTTAACAGCTGAGATTTAATTGGCTCAGACATTCTGTGGATGAAGGAATGATCCATAGAGAACGATTCAGAGAAGTTGTGTAGTTGCAGAGAGGATTCTAAGTTTTTAAGGTTGAAGTTATGGATGAAGGGCCACCAGAATGCCTCCCCCAGCAGAAGATTGTAGGTGCTCACCTGGGCCAGGCCTGGCTGAGGGGCAGCGCAGGAGGGGTGAGCCATCACCGCCCTGGTAGACAACCCTTCATGGGGTAAAGCAAGGACTCAAGTGACAGCCTATGTCATCTTTTATGTTTGTGGATTTGCTCAAAATTAGTCTGTTTTGCCTCCTCTTATCTCTGCCATATTATCAATCCAGTTAAAAAAGAAGGTATTTCACTCTCTCTCTTCAAAGCTTATGGGATTTTAAAAACACTACTCTTACCTCATGACATACCACATGTCCCTGTGAATCCTAATAACAAAAGTTTTGGGTTCTTTGTGAACATGGGACCTCCTTTTGTGAAACTTTGAATACATTCAGGAGGAATGTGTGACAGACAGGATTCCACTGTTGAGGGGCACTGGGAACACTGCATTGTCCTCGGATAATATTGAATGTAGACAATGCCATGTGGCCTCCAAGAACATTCCAAGGCCACTGATCCTTCAAGGGGAGAATCAACCTTTAAGTTTTTGATTTTGTGACTGTGATCAGAATAGACTCTGGGACATAATTCCAGGTATATCCGGATTAACTTTCTCTGTCTAATTAAGAAGAATTTTGGACTTAAATCCTGTTGGAAGTAAAGTTAAGGGCCCGTTTTATGCATTTACTAAATGCTAATGATGACATGGACTTTAAAGATAAATTTTAACATTTAAGTAGAAAATCGGTACAAAACTAAGGTTTAGCATAGAGTGGTTCTGAAATGAGCACTGTCTCAGAGTCAGGAGGCCTCAGTTCTGCCCAGCTGTAAACTCATGAGTGGTGTGGCCTTGGGCATTGTCTTTGGCTTCTCTTTGCTTTAATTTTCTCATCTGCAAAGAAAGTTGAAATTGTTGAAGTTATCCCTACAGTGTCTTCTAAAGCCAAACATTTCAGACTCTGTTTAATATTAAAGTAGCTGAGAGAGTTCCTTTAAGTCCAGGCATTATGGTTACAAATATTTTCATTGTTTTCTGGTTGGTTTTTGTGATAATATTTTGTCATTATGAGGCTTGGGTAGATGAGAAACCACATACATGGCATGAAAGCGTTTCTCAACAGAAAATCCGTGTGGCTCAAACTCTGAAAACAGGCTTACAAATTTCTCCTGAAAAACATGTCACTACACACGCAACTCATGAAAGACCTCTGAGCACTGCTGTTCATAGACGTAGGACAGTTCCCAAATAATACTTTTTTCAAAATAGTATTTTCTGTCCAACTTATTTATTAAAAAAAATTTTTTTTAATATTGTAGGCTTCAAAAAGAAGTACAGTCCATACTCTGTGTACATTTCTGGTCCATTCATTCTGTCAACATTTATTGATCATCTCCTGTGTGCTAGGTGGTATCGTGGAGGCTGGGAATTAGAGGAGTTACAGAAAAAAGCTCCTGCTATCTAGTTCCTAGTTTCTAGTACCTAGACTAGTAGAGAATGTGTTTGTGGAAACAGTGATGATAGAATGTGGTTTTGAGTGCAGGGTGGGTGTAAGGAGCCTGATCAGGGAATCATTAATTGTAGGTCGTGGAAGCCTTTATTGAAAAATGAATAGAAGTTTGCAGGTAGCAACAAGAGTTGGCATTCTTGGTGTAGGGGTCTGCAAGATAGGAAGCCCAGGGATAGGAAGATGACATTGAAGGTAATGTGATAAGACTTGTTATTTTAAGTAAGATCACTCTGGTTACAGCCTTAAGGAAGGTGAGAGTGGGGCAGGGAGAGATGGATGATAAGGAAAGCAGTTAGGCTACCTCAAAAGGTCCAAAAGAAGAGGCAGGGAAGGTTGGAGGTATAGGCAGGTCTGAGAGATGGATATTTATGTAACTGAATGATTGCATAAGGATTGCATAAGGATGGGGAACCAGAAGGGGAAGCCAGCCATGATTGTGGGGTTTCTAACTTGTGTGAGTCGGTTGGAGCACCCTTGAGAAACTCATTGGCAAGGGAGTGATCTTTGGATCCTTAAATGTGCCATCTCTTGCTGATTTAGGAACCTGCTGCCCCTTTGGTGAAAGTTTTAGAAGCAGTGACTGGAATAAAGAGGCGATAGCCAGTGGTGTACTGGTAAATACTTTCAATCAACTAACCCCCCACCCACCCACCCCCCACACACACACTCGCACATGCGCACACAAAATCAATATGTGTTGATTAAACTTTTTACTAATCTAAAGCATGTGTAGCACACAATTTATAAATACTAATAAAATATATATGCTTTTATTGTAAAATACATATAACTGATTTTCTCACAGAATATCTTCACTGGTGATCTCTTGTATCCATAGCTTAGCTCTGCTTGCCATTGACCAGGGAGTGTAATCGCCCTGTACCCCCAGTCTTTGCATCGGTCTGGGAAAGTGCCTCACCTCCCTTACTGTCTACCAAAGGTCTGCATGATACAGGCCCTGCTTTGTCCACACTCTCTCCCAGACCACACACCATTCAGTAGCTGCTTTTGGATATGTTTCTATTCATTCCCCCATTTCCTAGGCCAGTGACCAAAGTCTACGCATATGAGACCATATGAGTCATGTAAAATCTCGAAGGGCCCCTTGATCCTTAGAACCCCACTTGAGAAACAAACTGAACTAGACCAGACTGATGGGCGGGCCTCACCTCTAACCATAACTACTTTTGCATGTGAGGATTTTTTTTTCTTTTTTTTTTTTTTTTGCGGTACGCTGGGCTCTCACTGCTGTGGCCTCTCCCGTTGCGGAGCACAGGCTCCGGACGCGCAGGCTCAGTGGCCATGGCTCACGGGCCCAGCCGCTCTGTGGCATGTGGGATCCTCCCGGACCGGGCCACAAACCCGCGTCCCCTGCATCGGCAGGCGGACTCTCAACCACTGCGCCACCAGGGAAGGCCGGATGTTTATTATATACCATTGAAGAGATGTAATTTAATGTGCCGTATAACATATCCTCATAGTTCTCATCCCACTTGACCTTTCCCTAGTATTTTATATGATTGACTTTTTTTTTTTAAGGAACATTGATTGATTGATTGATTGGCCATGTTGGGTCTTTGTTGCTGTGCGCGGGCTTGCTCTAGTTGCGGTGAGTGGGGGCTACTCTTTGTTGCGGTGCGCAAGCTTCTCATTGCAGTGGCTTCTCTCGTTGCGGAGCATGGGCTCTAGGCGCGCGGGCTTCAGTAGTTGTGGCACACTGGCTCAGTAGTTGTGGCTCGCAGGCTCTAGAACTCGGGCTCAGTAGTTGTGATGCACGGGCTTAGTTGCTCCACGGCATGTGCAATCTTCCCGGACCAGGGATCAAACCCGTGTTCCCCTGCATTGGCAGGTGGATTCTTAACCACTGTGCCACCAGGGAGGTCCTATCATTGACTTTTTTTAGCACTCTTCTTTTTTCAGCTTCATCTATCCTTGCCTTCCATGATATCACTGGACCAAGTACCTGTCTCTTTTCGATTTCTCTGCCTCTTCTGCTGATTCCTTTTCTTCTGTTCTACTGTCAGTTCTCTGCAGTGCCCTGTTTCTTTTACACTCCTTGCCTGGATGTCATTCATTGCTCTCAGGGTTTGGTCACCAGCAGCAGGCTCTAGACTACTGGACCCATGTCTCCTGCTCAGCCTGAATCTCTTAATCTCCAGCCCTGCACATCCACCTACTTGCTGGACGGCTCCACGTGGACATCCTTTTGTGTTCTCAAACGAAAATACCCCAAATGAGACCTATTGGTTCCCTTGCTCCAGTCTTCTGATTTTCCCATATTCTTTGTTTCTAAGTTGTTACTACCATCTTGGAGCTAAGAATATCAGCTGCCGGGGCTTCCCTGGTGGCGCAGTGGTTGAGAGTCCACCTGCCGATGCAGGGGACATGGGTTCGTGCCCTGGTCCGGGAGGAGCCCACATGCTGTGGAGCGGCTGGGCCCGTGAGCCATGGCCGCTGAGCCTGCTCGTCCTGAGCCTGTGCTCCGCAACGGGAGAGGCTGTGGCCGTGAGAGGCCTGCATACCGCAAAAAAAATATATATATCAGCTGCCATGGAAATCCTTTCTTCCCATCCACACCAAATATGTCAAGAAGACCTGGCAGTTTTTCATTTGATTCCATCTCCTCTCCTGCTCTCTTCAGGTTTACTCCCCAAATTCAGGCCTTCATCACCTCTCTCACCTGAACTGTTGCTCTATTCTTGTTGCCTATCTCCCTGCCTCCAATTAGCCCCATCAGTCTAGTTTGCATCCCATAGCTAGATTTCTTATCTTCGTTCCATAGCTAGATTTAGCTTTTCAAAGCCCAGGTAGGATGCTTAAGCATTCTCTTCCTTGAGCACATCTGATGGCCCTTTGCATTGTCTGCAGGATGCAGTCTAGACTCTTGGCACGGCTGTCTCACTATAGCAAACTTAGCTCATCTTCTGCTGTTCCTCTAGCTACTCACTTCATAAACCAAGCTAAATAAATACTCCCAGTTGCTCATTCACGCTGAAAGGTCTGTAATTAAATTGTACAGAAAGGTCAGTCAAAATTCATATAATGGGGATGTTTGTTTCTGAGTAAGGGTCTTTCTCCACTTTTACTTATATTCATAATCATGACATGAAAGAGCATCTGTTGGCCCTTGATGCCTGGGTCTAGGGTTCAGTGATGTCGTTGTGTCTCTCCTTGTGCTCTTCATGTAACTTGGGGATGCTGACTATGTTAATAGGTACACCAGCTCTCTGCATGTCTCCTTTCAGGGAGAGAAGGGCCCCATTCACACCAGAAACCTCATTTTCCTCAGAGGTAGAAAAATGAGACACAGGCTTCATATTAAGGGAATTTATACATACATGACTGCTCCCTGTATGTGATTTCATGACTGGAGTGGAATTAGATATGCAATGGCTTTCAGAGTTCCGGTAGACATTTGATTGTTCCCCCTGGATAGTAACTTTATGGTTTTTACAAGGGGAGTCATACTGGAAATTTACCCTCTTTGTCCTTCAACTGGTTTGTCCCCAGGCCAGACCTGTCTGAAAATTGAAATGGAATACCTTTTCTCTTTTCAAGTGATCGGTCGGAGCTGTCAGGAATTTGTTACCGTCTGCTAAAGCCTTTTAGCATGATAACATGCTAAAGGCAGTACTCGTGTGGGTAGTTACATTATTATATGGATGCAGAGAGGGACTTAAAACTAGATTATTCCTGTGTGAAAGGGGTTGGGGGGGAAGGGAACAGAATTAAAAAGGAAAACCCTTAAAAACGTAAAACCCCTGTGAATCTGCCTTTTCTTCCTACCTGCATCTCTTGTATGCCACAGGGTAGATTGTAAGCTCTGTGGGGGCAGAAAAGCTGTCCTCCTTTGATACTCTCAGCTGTCTGTACCCAAGTCATGTCCATAAGGTATGGTGGTAGTCAGAAGCCGTTGGCTTTAGAGAGTGTCTCTGTACTCTTAGCACAGCCCTTGAGGTGGTGAGGTGGCGGGGACGGATGCTGGTTAAGAAGTGTGTTCCCTACGTCAGCGCACAGACTGGACTCATTCTCCTTGATCATTTTTCTCCAAGGAGAACTCTGTGGTGAATGCTGGTTTTGCCTTGTTCTTGGAGGGTTGGTTTAGAATTCTCTTGTGCTTTTCCAAGAATCCCTCCATACCTCCGCTTCCTCTGCCACTGCTCGCATAGTAGCCCTTCTTGTAGCTTCTTGGATTTACTGGGAAGTATGCCATCTTCCTTTGGTTTGGACCTTGGAGACTTAGCTCTTTCAGTGTTCAGAGGGAAATGGAAGGTGGAGGATCAAAGGACACCAGTGCTTTCTGGTGTTCTCTGACTGCTTGTGTTTGGAAGGAAAGTAAAAGCAGTGAGATCTCATCATTATTGTGATATTACAGCATTATAAAGTATTAGACCTTTGGGGAAACTGAGGCGTAAAAAGGTTAATAAGTGTCCCCTAAAGTCAGTGACTAGTTGATGGCAGAGTTCTGAAGTCTGCACCACACTTCCCTGTTCATATGGAAGGTTCTGGAAAGGTCTCCTTTGAAAATGTATCATGACATCATGAAGTATAAGCTTCAAGGTTACGTATGTTAAAGAAATGCAGTCAGTTTTCCTCAGGTGCCCATACTGGTGAGCAAGCTGATCCTACCCTCAAATGATTTCTACAGAGCAAGGAAAAAACAGTCAGACTAATGTTAACCATGGGAGCCTATTATAATGATATATAACTTGTCGTAACACATTATAATAGTACAGCAAATATATTTAACTCATGGAACATTCTCAGGGGGCTCTTAACTCCCTTTAAAATCATGCTCCAGGCCTCTGTTGTAGCAAGATGGAGCTGCAGAGTTCTGTCTGTGAAGCTGCCACACCACTTTGACCAAGCCAGTGTTATGAGAATCCCTTTTCAAAACCCCTGCACTGTTTTTCCAGGCTTAAAAGTATGTTTGGTTTTGTCAGCACCTGGAAACGGGAAGTTGAGATTTGAGGAGAAACCTTTGGCGTTTATGCACTAAGCTTGCTGGAGAGTTGGAGTCTCTGTTGCCATGGAAACTGCACTGCTGCCTCATTTATTAATGGAGGCTTGGTGAACTTCCAGAGGTACTCCTGCCCTGTCCTGTAATTCATTCTAGAGAAATGCAGGTTGACTTTTCAAATATGTCTCTGTCATTTCTCAGGCATTGCCCCCTGGGTCCTCATGAGCTCCAGAAAATTGCCTGTATGCTGTTTCAGAACCACCAATTTTTCTCTGGCAAGTGCGGGTGAAGGCTGTTTCCTCTCTTTCATGCTTAAATCATGTTTATGCCTGCCTGCCTTGTCCAATAAGTGATTTTTTATTATTCCTCCTTTAAGAATTATGGATTTAAAATAAGGGAATGGAAAAATTAAGTAATCAAATGCATTGAAAACCTTGATACTAGCTTTAAGGGAGTTATACGTCTCTAATGTTTGAACTTCTAAACTTGGTTTTTTATCCAAAATGGATGGTTTGCTTCTTTCCACTCCAGAAAGACACTTTCAGAAAATGGCTCAGACAAATGTTTTTAAAGTAAGTCTTCATTTCACTAAACTAACTCTCCCCTGCCAGGTATATTAACAGTATTGGAAGCTGCCTCCAGAAAAAAAATTTTTTTTCCATCTAATTGTTTATCTGGAGGATGCAAATAGTAGTTTTAAGCCTTTAAGTCATCCATCATGCCTGGCAGCCTCTATTATCTCATTGTTGAGTTGGAGCCAAGTGAGAGTCTTTCTTGGTCTTAGGAAGGAGGTGCATAGATCTGGCTCTGCCAAATCTGTGCTCTCAGGGGGTCCGAGCCCTGCTCTAAGGGAAGGCAACTTAGGCAGACCCACAGGTCCCCTAGGATGGAGAAAGATCATGGGGTCCCCATTTTCTGATGTCACATTAACGTAGAAACTAACTTGCTGTTCAGAGTAGAAGTGATGGGACTTGTTCCCTTGGTCTTTCTAGTGTCTCTGAATTACTGTTAGTTTTTAAACGCATTTTTGTGGCTGTAATAAAACACTGTTTATAGTCAGCTACAAAGTAAGTAATTACAATGCGGCAAACGAAATTCAATATAGCTTTGCCGTGGTTTTTTGAATTTTAATCAAACCAGACTTAGAGTAAATTATAAAATCCCGTTGCTTTTGTTGTGATAAGTGACATTGACAAAATATTAATCTAATGGATTGTTATTCACAGAAGCTAAATGTCTTCTCTAGTCTGCAGGCTTTGGATGTTTGCTTTTTGTTTTAATTTCCAGTGTATGCTTTAAAAAATCCAGAGAAAAGAATAAAGTTTTAAAACCACATGAAATAAAAACTCTATGGAATATTCCATTGTTGATATCTTGCCAGTCACAATTGCACATCTCATTTATGGCACTGAAAACTTTTTTTTTTTTTTAAACCAGATGTCTCTGTGGTCACTTTTTTTGGTATCGTTAAAACTGGAGCTGGGATAAAAAACCAACTGTTGACTATGAAGTCTAATATTAAAGGAATAATCAGCCCATGTTCCTATTAGATCATTTCCCTTTTATTCTACTTTGTAAATTACCTTGTGCTGTTGCTTAAAAATGGCATTTTGTTGGTGTGTATCCCTTTTGTAGCTAAATTATCTGAGTTATTTTCTTTGGAGATTCTTTTAACTTGAATTTATATAATCTATAAAGTATATATATATGCATATATATGTATATATTGCGTGTATTAAAAATTCAAAAGTTAATTTTTCTTTCTGTCAGTTTATTTGCTTCCCTCCACCATGGCTCAGTGCCTTTCTTTGTTTTAACATTTTGATGTTAAAAATGAATGTAAAGAATTTAATTCCCAGGTCTTCACATTAGTCCTGCAAGAGTTTTTTAATAATACAAATTTCAGTCCAAGGGTAAAATCTTTACATGTTGTTTGTCTCCTTTTACTCTTCAAAGCTGACCCAGAATCCAAAGGTTGGAGTGAAATTAATTTCTCCCCATAGCTTTTCCTTCAATGTATTATAGAAATCCTCCTTTTGAAAAGTGGAGCCAGTTACTCGTGTGTGTGTGCGTGTGTGCGTGTGTTTGGGAGGAGGGCAGTGGTAAAATCACATTATTTAGTCAGTTTCCAAGTATGATTGTTGCCTATATTTTTATCCGGGGATTAAATTGTTGCCACCACCATCACCGTCAGCTCGTGGGGGGCAAGGGTAGAGAAGGTGCGAGACAGTTCGTTGTAGACACCCAGACATGACAGCAGAATAATCTCTGCAACAATATGGCAGTGGAGCATTTGCTGACTTCAGAGTGCCAGATCAACCCCAATATTTTTTCAGGGATGCTAAACCTCTTGTAACTGCTAAATTGGATTTGTCACTGAATGAAGTATCAGCTGCTGTTGAACAAGGCCATAAAAGCCAGCCGGCTGGCCCTTTGTAGGCAGGGCTTACCCAACGATTGATATGTTTTAGCACTTTTGGGATTATTGTGATTAAGAGGAAACCATCCTGAATGAGAGAGAAAAGGGGGTAAGGACGCCCAGCTCACAGCTGTGAGCAGCATGTGTTTGCTACTGAGGAAGTCACCATTACGGCTTTCTCCGGGGTCCTACCCTGATTGACGGGTATGAAATCTTTGTATGAGGAAGCGGTGTCCTTATTTCCTCCAGTTGCAACCCTCCCTGCAGGGCAGTAGGCACGTGGAATGTTGTGGACTTGAGCATTCCGAATGCTTTTCAAGTGCTCAGGCGCGCATGCGTGCACATGCCCACAGTGGCTAAATGCGTTAGTCTACACACACACACACACACACAAGTTAATTTAGTTAACGTGTGGGGATTTTGGTACTAACAACTGAGTGTCCTCTTTTATTTCCCAGACTCAAAGCTCTGTAACATGCGTTAAATAGATACCTCCGTGTAGTTTGCATCTGAGTCGCTTGTGTATATGATGGCTGAATGGAGACTCCACACCCTTGGGTTTGTAAACTCGGAGCACCTGGCTGGGGGTTTATTAAGTACGAGAACCTTACCGTCTTTTTAGAGCAGGCTCGTTTTCAAGAACCACCTGCTCCTGGGAGTGGGCGAGGTTTTGCATGGCTCTTGCACCGGCCCAAGGCAAGCTTTTCCCGAGAGGCAGCTTGTTGAGTAGGCTGGAGTTTGAAGCTGCCCAGTACTTGCAGATGCACATGGAATGAGTCGCCTCTCTGGCCATCCCAGGAGGCTGTGCCTGGTTCATGCTCAGAGTTTGCTCAGCATACCACACAGGGAAGAGGCCGGCTTGCCAGGTCCTGCAGAGCGTCTTTCCAAGCCTGTGAAAAGCACGAATCATCCAGCAGCAGAGCGTGCTTACAGCTGGCCCTTTGCTAGCTTTGATCTGCGAATCAGGCTGCACCATGAATGCCCTTATTGTCATGTTATGTGTACACAGTGTGTGAATTATTGAAAATAGGGAGGCCTGAGCCTCATCTGGTAGAGATTACAGTGCAGGCATGCTGGGCGAAGGTCTGTAATTGAAAATCCCCAGATGCTGTTTATTTGGCCTTTGTCACATGACCTGCTGCAGGAAGATTGTCTGAACAAAATGTTGCCTGCATGAAGAGTGGAGCCCGCCCTCCCCCTCGTCCAGAGCCTCCCCAGGCTCAGTCTGTACACAGCTTAAACACCTGCCCAAAGGATTTTTAAAGGCTTAAAATAGATTCACTCCTAGCATTTAAATAGAGGGCATCTTGCTTGTTGGTTTAAACTGCTTAAGCGGTTGTTGACTTGTGGAACCTTCTATCCACCAAGGGTTTGCTGGATAATTTCACTCTGAGATATCTTTGCAAAGCAGCCTTCAGGGCTGGAGTCAAGAGAAGTAGTTTGGGCTCTGCCTTTTCTTACAAAATCAAACTTGTGTGTGGTGAATGAACTTGCAGATGAAGCCACGTCGACTGTCCGTATTCCCTGTCTTTAAAAAATATCATGGCTACCCAGGATACAGCCTTGAGTGAGCTGGTTTGTTTCCATTTTATCCAGTTTTTTCTAACTTATTCTAACCATTTCTTAGAAAATTTGTTTTTCTCAGTTAAATACTGAGTGTTATCCTCTGTGAGGGTGGTGAATTGAGGCAGGATGCTAAATCTTAAAGATCACAAGAATTAAAAATAGAGTGGCTTTAGCAAGCTAATATTGAAGAGAGAAGGGCTCTAAGTTTTCCGGGTCCTGTCCACTAGGGAATGGAACAGTCACTCAGTGTCCTTTTTTGCCCCCTGTATCTCAGTTATGATCACGTGTGCCTTGTCCGTTTCTTGGAGCTTGTGAGGAGAAGAGGTGTCTTGGGGTGCATGGGTATCTCAGCAGCTCACAAGCGTTCAGCTGGGCTGTGAGTTCCTCGAACTCTTGTTGTCTTCTTCTTTATATCCCAGTCCTGCCGGCACAGTGCTTTTTCTGTCCTTCCTGTTCCTTTTCCCTCCCTGTCTTCCTGCCTCTTCAAAGAAAACACTGTCACCACCTCCTGTGTGCCATGATGTCACCTCTTCAAATATTTTTTTCTTCCAAGAAGTGGCTAAAACCAGCAGCAGTGCTATCATTAACTAGCAAGCTCTGAGTACAATGCCAGGAGTTAGAGGCCGGGGGATACTGTGGGAACAGGACGTGGGCCTTGCTTTAAAGAAGCTCCTGGGCTTCTCTGGGGGCGCAGTGGTTGAGAGTCCGCCTGCCGATGCAGGGGACACGGGTTCGTGCCCTGGTCCGGGAAGATCCCACATGCCGCGGAGTGGCTGGGCCCGTGAGCCATGGCTGCTGAGCCTGCGCGTCCGGAGCCTGTGCTCCGCAACAGGAGAGGCCACAGCGTGAGAGGCCTGCGTACCGCAAAAAAAAAAAAAAAAAAAAAAGGAAAAAAAGAAGAAGCTCCTAATTTGTGAAAAAAAAAGGAGCAAAAACTTGCACAGGAAGAGTGCATGGCAAGCACTATGCTAGTTTGCATGGAGGTTGCTGAGCTGAAGAGGCAGAACAAACTGTCAGGGAGCTGGGGGAGTGCCTTTGGAACTGGGTCTTGACAACTCAGAAGTAAGTGTTCAGCAGATTTGGGCAGGACCGAGGGGCGAGGGCAGGTCATCTACACAAAGGAAATAGCACCCAACGGACACAATAGCTCTGTAGAGCGAGGCAGGAGAAAGGGCAAAAAGTGGGTTTTATGTGTAACAGTTATGTTTTTTACAGAGAATATATTGCATATTACCTGAGTAATTAGAAATTTATAAGGGGAATAAAAATGGGTTAACTCTCCTGAATCTAAAACTCAACCAAAAGAGCTAATCTCTTTGTTTTGCTTGATCACCAGCTAAAATGAAAGCCCGTTTCATAGGCCACTGCTTTCTCGTTGATGACATTGTTGCCTTTGGCTACTCCTGATTTTGAGAGCAGTCGAATGTGTCCAGCGCAGTTGGGTAAATGACAGAGAGCGCGGCAACCACAGGAGGAAACATATCTGGACTTTTCTCAAACTGTTCTTCAGTATGTTTCCTCTCCTCCTAAATATTCTGCCTTTTATTACAGATGTGTGGCTTCTTGCCTCAATTCTCCTTCTAAAATCTAAACTCCTTGGGGGCAGAGAGCATGTTATTATTCCAGTGTGTAACTCCTCCAGTGCCTAGTGCAATGCCTTTTACACAGAAGATACTTAACAGATATTACTGAACAGGGGAGGGGGACTGCATTGTGGCCAGATTATGATGGCCTTGAAGGCATGAAGAGGTGAGGTTTTATCTTGTATTATAGGTGGTGAATGGACTTTTAAAATGCTATATTACAGTTCCATCCACTTCGTGGTTGGGTTGGGCCCCATTTAAGATTTTGTTTTGGTTAAGCACTTAATAATGATCTTGTGAGAAGTTAACTTATTATAGAGGCTGTTTTCAGAGCAGCTGGTCTGTTGTTAAGCATAATGAGCTTGGAAGACAAAGCTGGGTTCAAACCCCAATTCCACCACTTAACTAGTTTGGGAACTTGGGCAAGTTTCTTCTTTGAACCTCAGGTTCAGCATTTATAAAATGGGAATAAGGTGGGAATGAAGGTTAAATGTATGCATGTATAAATAAGCACAGTGCTTTGAATAGTGCTGACACAGTAGGTATTGTCTAGCTTTCTGTTATCTCACTTCGTCCCTACCTGTCATCCAATATTATTTCATTTAGCTTAACCCCCCAAGTTTCAGTCTCTTGGGTTTGAGTGCATTTTTAAAAATGTTGTTCTTTATGTTATGGTTTCCATATTATTTTTAAAAGAATTACTAAGTGCCTAGACATTTAGAATTCTTTTTATCAAATACTATGTTTTCTAAGCAGCAAGTAATCCTGTGTGAGTGTCATTTGGATTTTAATGCTTGCATAACTCACCTTTGGATAGCTACTGCTATATAACTTCAGAAGTTGATGCTTAATTCTTCTAATGATAGTTGTGTTTTTACACTGAGAACTAAATTCTGGAAATCCAGTGGGAGACATGCTGTTTATTTTCCTTTAGAATATTTTTTATTAAATCATAAACGTGCAACAACTTCTTAACTCTACACACCCACAAAATTTTTTTAAAGGAATAACATTATGTCTTATTCCACCATGATTCTGGCTAATAGCCTCCATAACCAGGGCTACCTAGAAAATTGCCACCTCTAGGTCCTCCTCCATAGCCATGATAGCTACCCCTGAATCCAGGACCACTTCCATATCCATCAGATCCTCTCTAAAGTTCCTTCCTGGTCCTGCTCCAAAATTTCCACCACTACCATGAGAATATACAAAACCAAAGTGGCCTCCTCTTCCACTTCTAGAACGTTGGACTTCTTGCATTTTAGGTTGAGACAGGGCCTTTCTTACTTCTGCATGATGACCATTGATGGCATGGTTGGGACATTTAATGCAATGCCTGCAGTCTATTCATAGAGGTAATTTTACAATCTGCCACAAATTATAATTTTGGCCTCATTTAGCCCTTAGCAAAAACTTAATTCTTGCTATTTTATTCAAATAAGAAGCTATTCTAAATTAAAAGATTATTGTAGCAACTACATAGTTTGCATGATGCCCTCTTAATATTCAGATATCACAATAAAGGGCTCCTTTTACTTAGAAACAGGTTTTATGGCCATATCTTTTGGATGATTTAGGGTAATGAATGCAAAGATTTTGAGGACATTTTCAGTGTAGCATGGGAAAGATGTTCCATTTCTACAGCATTAAAAGTAGAAGCATTGTAGGTTTATACTAGATGCCATGTGGTATGGTATCCTGGACAGAAACCATGTATGTCAGTTCAAGTAATGAAAAAGAGGTCCAGAGAAGTGAAGGAAGTTTCCCGTGTTCACACAGCTAATAAGTACATGTTCAAATTTCCCAGAGCAGATCTAGGCAATGATACATCTGAGTCCAAAAAAAAAAAAAAAAGTTTGCAGCAATGCCACTATTAAAGATTCTCCATTAAAGACCAGCAGTTTTTAGCACTTCAAACGTGTGGATTTCACACTTCTCTAAGGCCAAATAATTAATAAATAAACAGAGTGTTCTTACTAAAGTTTTTCATTAACATGACTCTCCTGGGTTAATGTTGGATTACCTTTTTTTTGGACCAGGTCCATATTACTGTGGCATGTGGAGGTCATCAGGGGGAGAGAAGGGTGAGGAGGAAAAGAGCATGTGTTGGTCACACTTGAGCCAAGCTAAGAGCGCAGGACGAGAGTCTGGAGAATTGTGCCGCCTCTCACTAGAATAGTTGTAACTGTAAAAGGGCCTTCAGATTTCAGATGGTATTGACAATGCTGTATCCAATTTAGGTACTCTTTTTTAGATCATTTTTTTTTTCTGATTTTCTTCATATGGAAGAGGAGAGCTCGTTCATTCTTTTTTTTTCCTTTAATTGAAAACATTTATTGAGCACCTACTTAATAGGCGCCAGATCTGGAGTCAGAACCAGATGGGTTCTGTCCATAGAGCAGTCACTATTCTAAGAGGGGACTGGATAGTCCTGTAGGTAAGTAATGGCAGTGTAGCAGCAGCCGGGCTATCTGCTCAGTACCCGAGCATACGAAGGAGAAACGACTAACTCAGTTTGGAAAGCTCCCAGATGTCAAGGAGGAAATGCTTCAGTTGATGCTTACAGGGATAAATAGTTTTGCTGGCAAAGGAGAAGAAGAAGAACACAAAGGCATAGAGGTGTGGAAAAGCATAGCGATGGCTGGGGGAACTCTATGAAGCTACTGTAGTAGTACAGGAACGGGCTGTTAGCCTTAGGTAACAAGCTAAGGAGAGTGTGTCTTTCTTATAATGGATGGGGACCTGTTGATGTAGGAAAGCAACGTAATCAGATGTGGGCCTGAAAGAGAAGGGGAATGCCCACAAGATGAATGGCAGGAACTGTCAGGACTGAACACTCTCCTGAGAGCCTTCTGGGTAGGGGGTCTACTTAGGTTGCCACTGGGGTCAACAAGGTTAGAGTCCATTAACATCCTGTACACACCTTGAGTGTGTGGGACACAAAAATGCTGAAGATATAGAACCTACCTTTCAGGAGCTTATGGTCTTTTTCACAAGGAACTCTTACTAGAGCCAGAATGTGGGCAGTGCCCTGACCCATGCAGAAGTAAAGTACTTTGGGCCCAGGGCAGCATGGGGAATCTGTGCTACTTCCCAGTCAGAGTCAAGCCATCTCCCTTCACCCCACTTGTATACAAGGCAGGTTTTTTTTTAATATATAAATTTATTTACTTTTGGCTGCGTTGGGTCTTTGTTGCTGCGCGCGGGCTTTCTCTAGCTGCAGTGAGCGGGGGCCACTCTTCGTTGCAGTGCATGGGCTTCTCATGGTGGTGGCTTCTCTTTGTTGTGGAGCACGGGCTCTAGGCGTGCAGACTTCAGCAGTTCTGGCACGCGGGCTCAGTAGTTGTGGCTCGCGGGCTTAGTTGCTCCGCTGCATGTGGGATCTTCCCAGACCAGGGATCGAACATGTGTCCCCTGCATTGGCAGGCGAATTCTTAATCACTGCACCACCAGGGAAGTCCCAGGCAGTTTGTTTTTAACTCACAGTGTCTTTGGTTTCAGTTTGCTTTATAGTATTGTGGTCTTTCCCAGCCACTGGTCTGTGAGGTGAGCTCCAGGTGCCTGGCTCCCTGGCTCACTCCTCTTCACACACTCCAAGCCTAGTGCATATGTCAGGCCTTTCATGGAGGTTTTGTGAAGGAAAGAGTATCTGAGCTGGACCTGGAAGGCTTTTGACTGGTGGTCTTAAGGGGTATTGTACTTGTGAGCAAAACCTTAGAATGGCAGGATGGTTCAGGGAACTGAAAGCTAGGTGTGCATTTTGATGGCAGTAAAATGGATTAAGGTGATGGTGGTGTGTCATGAAAAAAAAGTTAGGGCCAGACGGTGGGACCATACTGAATACTATACTAAAGGAGTTTGACCTTTAGACTATAGGCAGAAGGTCTTGAAGCAGTAGAGTGGCTGAACCAAAGGTGTGTTTCAAGTAGCTGTATATAGTATGGATTAGAAAGAAGACTAGAGGCATAACGTAATTAAGGCTAGGTAGAGGATTAAAAAGGTGATTGTAGGGCTTCCCTGGTGGTGCAGTGGTTAAGAATCTGCCTGCCAATGCAGGGGACACGGGTTCGAGCCCTGGTCTGGGAAGATCCCACATGCCCGCGGAGCAACTAAGCCCGTGCGCCACAACTACTGAGCCTGCGCTCTAGAACCCACGAGCCACAACTACTGAAGCCTGTGCACCTAAGCCTGTGATCTGCAACAAGAGAAGCCACCGCAATGAGAAGCCTGCGCACCGCAACAAGAGTAGCCCCCACTCACCACAACTAGAGAAAGCCTGCGCGCAGCAACAAAGACCCAACGCAGCCAAAAATAAAATAAATAAAGTAAATAAATTTTTTTTAAAAAAGGTGATTGTGTAGCATCTCTTTATTGCTTCATAAAGAATGAGCCATTAGAAAAATTTTCTTCATTTATATTTATTTTCCTTGTGGAAATAAATACGACAAAAAGAATTCTCTTCAACATGGAGGGATTGTTTGTATTCAATCCATAACATTAGACATTTTTACTTGCTCATCTCTCTTTGACCCTTGTAGTCTTATGCAAATGTGTAGTTTGTTAGCTAAGATGAAGGAGAGCACGGTGTTTTATGGAGCCATCACTTGATAATGTTATCAGCTGCCGTTGACTGATGGGAACTCGGAGAAGGTGGGACTTGAGTTATTGCCAGGCGTTTTGAAGGGATTCAAGGAATAAGTTCTGACCAACCAGGGTAACACAGCCTTCGTCTGTGTATTCTTCCTTCTAAAGCTGTTCCTTGTAAGCCTCTGGGTGAGTGTAGACAGCGGATATTTATTTTAGAGACTTGCCAGTGTTCACCTCCTGAAGGCCACCAGTTCATTTTGTAAGACTTTAGATGGGGAACATGCAGTCCAGCCCCTGGCAACCCAGAATGGGCTGCCTGGCCCATTCTGGTGATTTTCCATGTTGGTTGGTGCTGATTTTTGGTCAATGATTTATATTGGGGATTAACTGAGACACTGGTGTCCCAACTTCCTCATTGGCAGCAACACTCTGTGACCATTTCAAATGCTCTTTTTCGTGCGCCTTCCTTTACCCCCAGTCTAAGCCTTGTACCCCTCCCCCACTGTGGTTCTCCATCCCTCTCATTCAGTTATTCGCTCCATCGGTGTATACTTTCTGAGGACCTGCTGTATTCTTGGCATCAGGGGCACAGCGGTGAGCGAAAACACAAGGTCTCTGCTCCTCTGGAAATTCCTGCCTTTAGTGGGGGAGACAGGTGTTCATCATGCAGTCTTTCAGATAAATGGAACTTGGCAGCTCTGATGCGTGCCACGATTGAGAGGCGTGGAGAGGGGTAGGGTGACTTGAGTCCGTTCTCACAGGTGAGAGTCCTTCACAGATGTAAGCTCCCTGAAGGCAGAGATGGCATCTCTTTACCCCCAGAATCCTAGCATGTTGCTTGTGCCCTGTAGGTACGGTGGGTGACTGGCCAGCTTTGGGAGACCTCCTTTCTTTCCCAGGGTTGCTGGGGTGATGCAGCAGTGTGTGAGAAATGGCTAATTATTAACTCCTCACGGGTCAGTGAATGGTTTCTACTGCCTCCTCTGGCAGTATCCATAGATACAGACGCCCCAGGTCTTCAGCAGGACAGGTTCATTCAACATCCCCGTTCTGTACACCTCTCCCTAGCAGCTGACACTTGGTTCCTGCAGTGTACCCTACACCTGTGCTTTTTGGTTGTTGGCTTTCATATTCTAAGATACTTTTTCTTTTACATGAACCTCAGGTCATACAGAGAGGTCCAGAGCTAGAAAGTATTTTGACACCATCTTGTAGAATCTTACCCAAGAAAGTCCTTCATAAATCGCTCTCTCATTGGGCATTGCTGCTGGTGTTGGAGGACAGAATCATGCCTTGTGGTGTTGTCACTTCGTAGAAGACATCTTTCTTTGCTTCTTCTCACTGGGTCATCTTTTTCCAGATTATGCCGATGATTCAGTGTCAAACTGGATTGTAGGGACATAGGAGCCTCTTTTCTGCTCCTGATGACAATTCATTCCATAAACATTGAGCTGATTGGGAAGGGAAGGCAGAGAAAAGATGAATGTTATTGGCTCTTTCTTTTTTTTTTTTTTGGCCTCACCGCGTGGCTTGTGGGATCTTAGTTCCCCGACCAGGGACTGAACCCCAGGCCCTTGGCAGTGAAAACCCAGAGTCCTAACCACTGGACCACCGGGGAATTCCCTCATTGGTTCTTGTTCTTAAAGACTTTATGATCTGTTTGGAGCCATGACGTGTGCTGAAACGATCGAATGTAAGGCAGAAAAGATGCGAGCCAGCAGTAAAGAGGCCAAGGTCAAGGGCTGTGGATGGTTTAGAGAGAGGGGACCTGGCCTCTTCCAGCTGGAAAGCTCATGAAGGACAAGGCATTTGAGAGGTAGGCAGAATCCAGACATGCAGCAATGGGCAAGGAGATGCAGGCCATGAAAGCAATTGTGTGTTCAGGTACAGAGCTCAGACAGCTCAGGGTGTTAACAAGGAACAGCCTACTAGTGCCCTTGGGCCAAGTTAAGGCTTGTGGGGGGTGGGTGGAAGACCACATGGCTACAACCATAGCATCAGTGCCTGTTTCATACAGCTTTGGTATAGCAGTCAGAAGAAACTTGAGTTTTCTATCCGATTCTCATTCTTTTAACATGGGAAAAACCTGTGGGGGAATCCTCCCACGTCCGTCCCAGCAAAGAGAGGGCCAACAGAGGTTTCCTTAGAGCCCCTTCCCCAGGCCAGAGTATGTGTTAGCCTTCAGACTGGCTGCAGCCAGGGAAGAGGAGGTTCCATTTGTTACTTCTTCCTTTGTGGCTCCCTGACTCCATTCAATTACAAAGTGGCTCTTACACTGTTAAAGCCGAGTGTCTCTGGGCTACAATTTCTAGCCACAGACCCTGCATTTGCTGTGCCTCAAACATGACCTTGAGGCCACATCCCATTACACACAAGCCCACAACAACGTTAACCAGTCTTCTCTCTGGGTAAGGCAAGCACAGCGCAAACTCCCTTTCTGTTAGAATCTCTCTCTCTCTCTATTGCCCCTTTAGCGGAAATTTCACTGCAATCTGGGAGGCTGGAAAAGCCAATGATGGGCTCACTTTCAACTATGTTATGTCACTTAGGAGAAAGGACAAAGAAAATAAAAACTGGATCGCAGCGCTTAGTGAGGATCACAGTATAAAAGTGACAGGTCAGGCTGTTTGCCTTTGCTGCTGCCTCTTGCCTGTGGGAAAAGCAAAGGTAACTGCAGCTGCTGCATCTCAGATTTAAAGAAGTGATAGGGTGTGCATTTCTAAAGGACATTCTATGCTGCAGAGTAGCTGTAGTATAATGACACTTAGTGGTGAAGTGTGACATTGCCACTCAGCTCTATAAGCTATTACAGGTATTTATAGAGGAGAATGAAGGAGATGATTCATGGATGCTGTGAATGTAGAACCTGGAGATTCCTGGGCTCAGAAGGAGAAAGTGTGCAGTGGTCAAGGGGTCAGCATGCCTGGTTTTTAGGAGCCCCAGTTTCCTCTGTATATATATTTTAAAATGCTGATTCCTCTGTCTAAAAGGGTCTTCAGCGTACCCCCTCCATTCTGCCTATCAAAATCAGTCTTATCACTCTAGTTAATGATATGCACACTGAAGGATGCAGGGTTGTTATCATGCCTGCCACTTATTTTGAAATGCAACAACAACAAAATAAGATGGCTCGGTGGACGGGTAGAAGAATGGATAGATGGAGTGACATGTGATAAAGCAAATAAAGAAAAAGTGAAGGTAGGATCTGGGTGGTGGGTATATAGTGTATATAGTGTTCACTGTGTATGTTGGAAATTTTTTTATAATGTTGGAGAAAATGTAATCTATCTTTAAAGGCTAGCTTATGTTCCAGTACTTTGGGGAAGGCTTTCTAGATTTCTGGAATTATTTGTGGCTGATTACCCATATATGTTACTAGAACCTCTTTCAGTTGCTGTCTGACACGTAGAGCTGATTTCCTCTATCTTAGCCCTTGTTTTGGACAGTGAACTCCTTGTGGGCAGCAGGCTAGGCTGTCTTTATATCCCTGATACACCAGACAGTCATCATGTAAGGCACAGGGAGAGATGGTACCCACATAACTGTAGGAATAGTTTAGGCATGTCATGATTAACTTTAAAGTTAACCTAGTTGAAAGTAACTTTTGTAATGTAAGGTTTACTGGATCAAGCACCACTGTATGTGTACATGTGTATTTTTTTTGGAAGCGAGAGTTAGAGAAATGAGGGTTAACATTTCTAATAACCAGCATTCTTCATGGCTGTGAAACAGAACTGTGTTGTATGGACCAGAGCCCCACTGCCAGTTACATCGGTGATGTTTGGTGTCCCTGAGTTCCCTGTCCTTGATTGGAGAATTCTGTACCTTAGTACCATGATTCAAATCCAAGGCTTTGAACTGTTTGAATCCACCCCGTTTGGAGGGCCATGCTATAGACATATAAATAGGGCTCAGAACGTCCTATCAAGGTTGCTAACAAGAATTCATTCAGAACCTAGCAAAATAAGTACAACTCCAAGCACCCAAAAAGATATCCCAAAATCATTTGGAATGACATACTTGTTTCCTTAAAGGGTAAGCATATTATAATTCTGGGAAGATTTAGAAATGAATGTAGAAGTTTTTAATATAATCAGAGCCATAGTGTTAATATTTTTTATTTAAAGGATTTGTGCATGTGAGTACTTCAGTATGCATATTTAAAATAATTTGGCGCACATAACAGGTTAGCCTGTATTTCCAATTTAAAATATGCAATAAAGTAACAGACTTAGACTTGATTTTAGGGAGGGTTGAAGTCTTAACTAGATTTCTAAGCAATATTGGGGCACTTAAGAGAATTTATTAGGTTTCTAACAGTTGTTTAAGGGGAGGTTTTGTAAGTTAAATCAAACAATTCTAATATTTAAAAGAATTAAATTATAGATTATAAATACATAGTTTAAATGTTTGAAGGAGTTTAACTAGGTTTGTAAAATGGATCAAACATTAATCCAATGGCCCTTTGAAAGTGATTATAAAAATTATAGGATCTGTAAGTTGAACTGAAAACTTAAAAGATGAACTAGGGCATTTAAGGGTTTTTTTAAAAATAACTAAACAAATGAAATAAACATTTCTAAAGCCAGGTAAACCTGACTAATGTTTTCTGTGCACAAAACCACCCTTATCGTCATTAAAAAAATTCACAAAAAATAAAGTGATTAACACTCTGCTTTGAGTTCATGGTAGATGCTTAGTGTTAGTGGAATTTAAATTTATAATTTGAATCAGCAATATTCCTTATGGCAAGGCAAGAAGAAACACATAGCAGCTTCAAGTTAATTACCCTTCATGGCTTGAAACATGGTATGAAAGAAAGAACACAGGCTTTTAAAAGAAAGGTAATCTTGCTCATGTAAAGAACCAGGGACATGAGAGTCATGACCAGCTTTCCATGAAATGATGTAGCATAGCACTCAGCACATAGTAGATGCTCAGTGAGGCCTTCTTGTAGAAGTAGTGGTCTTTAGAAGCATTTTAATCAAATTATGAGTTGACATTGTTTATGCCACTGCATAAACCCAGGGTGCACAGTCAAACGTGGCTGTCCTAGGTACTGATCTCATTCATTCAACCAAATGCCGTAAGAAATTAAAAACTGGTGATATAGGTTGTATGCCACTTGTATCAAGCTATTCTGTCTCTTTTCCTAGAAAATAAGCAAATGGGGGGGCAGGAGACGTTTTTCCCATCTGGACAAGGTTCAGATGAAATTGCATGTAATTCAGAGCCCTGGATTTATTTCGTCCTGGCCACTCAGCTCTGAACAGGGTGCACAGTGAGGTCCTGAGCTGGAGGATGCTTGGCTCTGCTGCAGACATTGTCATTTAGGTCTGGCTTCTGGTAATTAGGCACTCCTAGCTGGGCTCTGCTGTTAGCCAGCCTTTGAGACAAATTGCAAAATCTGTACAACCATCTGAGAGATGGAGAAGTAGACCTGATGACACTACAGGGCATATTGGTAGTTCTCAAAAGTTGAAAGAGAATGCTTTGAGAAGCAATCCTCAAAACTGAATTTAGAGTTCCTTTTCCTATGGTTAAAGGATAAGTTCAGTCACAGAATCAGGATCTGAGATTCAAAGACTGGAATGATAGGCTTAATCGAATAAGATGAAATGCGATAGAAATACATACAGCATTTTGTATTTGGATCTGAAAATCCCAACTACACATGAAAAGACTGGGAACAGGGGTAGGGATATATCTGAGAATTAGGCCATATGAAAAAGACCTAAGAGTTCAAATTGACATCAGTTGACAGTTTATTGTGATCCCCCCAGATCTAGTGCAGTGTTAGGCTGCATTAACAGAGGTGGAGTATTTAGGACCAGGGAGGTGACTACAGTTCTGGGCTCCAGGCTATGAAAGGAAACTAGACAAAGGATGGTCACAGGATGGATATGGGAGTGTTCCAAAGCTTATCACAGATAACAAAGGAACAGGAAAGGTTTAGCCTGGATACAACTGCAGGAGGACCTGAAAGCTGTCAGTAATATCTGAAAGGCAGTCATGTGCATTAAGAACTAGCCTTGTTCTTATTAAGGGGAACAAAAAGAATCTGGGGATGAAAGTTACAGGAAGCCTCAAATAAGGAGGGTCTTTTAATTCTTCGGTATATTTTAAGATAGCATGGGCTACTTCCTTAATTCTAGAAGTGCTGGCTTACATAAGGACTTAGACTTTTAGGGGTAGGAAAGGATGACTCAGAAGTACTCCCCAGTCCCAAGATTCCACGATTCCCTTGCCTTCCAGTGACAACCATATCCTGCATGGTCCTAACACGGGCAGGTGGAGAACACAACCATAATTACAGGAATGTTCTAGGCAGCGATGGGAGAGGTTTTAGAATTCTCAGGCAAGATTCCCATAAAGACACTCTCACCAGGGCCGCCAGTTCTTTACTCTGCTGGGGAGGTCTGGGGCTTGTGGTACTCTCTGTCACCAGAGGCTGTATTAGTTTCTCATTTTTTCTTTCTGTGTGCCCAGCAGTGTGCTGCGTGCTGGGGAGACCTTGGGGAACAAGACAAAATCTCTTGCTGTCTTCAGCTATGCAGTATGTGTGGGGAGTAAGACAGCAAACACAAATTAGACCACTAGATACACCGTGATGATTATAGTGGCAGTTTGGACCCACGTGTCCCGTATGAGTGCATTTATATTTCATGTAGTATTAGTAATACATTTCCCCACTTGGCTTTGGGGGTGTAGTTTCCCATTATAGTTCAGGTCGTCTCTTTGAGATTTCTCAGTCTCTTGGAGTAGGGACCGGGGGTATTTGTTTATACTTTAAGGCGTTTTCTTTCCCCCAGAGGTAATAAAGCTTGGAAAAGGTTGAGTCTTTTTTTTTTTTTTTTTTTGGCACTGACAGTTTTCTGTATAGTTTGTTACTGGCACAGTGACTACGTTTAGGGGGGTGTCTGTGTTCATACTGTAGCTTCTTTTCATTGTGTTTCTGTGGTCAGAGCAGTTCATCCTCTCATGGCTCTTATGACTCTAACTGGAGTTAACTCTGAGTAGAAACCTGGGTGAGAAGGAATATGAAAAATAAGACTGGAACAGAACCAGGTCTGTATACTCCCACACTAATCCTTGTATTTGTTTTTTATACAAGTGACCATCCGTTTAGGGACAAGCATGCAAACACAAAGGCACATTTTTAAAAGGCACATTTCTCTCCTCAATTGCTGATTGTAGTTCATAATTAAATTCCCTTCGTCCTAATTTCTCCTAGGAAATATTGTTTGCAAAAAATTGTCCTTTTTATTTTTCTAGCATTAATAAACTTACAGGTGCAACAAAAATTCCTGATTCTGAATTATATTGTTAGCTTTTCAGAGGCTCCCCCCTCCCCCGCCCCGCCCCAAAGTAACCTACTTTATTGTAAATTCTTCTTTCTTTCAGGTAGGAATGAATTGATAGCCAGATACATCAAACTCAGGACAGGGAAGACGAGGACCAGAAAACAGGTAAAACAACCGACCTGGAAATTGTGCATGTTAGCGAATGGCCCAAGGAGGCATTTTGGCTGCAGTGGCTGTCTGTGCTTTGGCTCCTAGGAGCCCCCAATTGGAGTTCCCTGTAAGGACGTCAGTGTTGTAGGTGTTTGAAATTGGCTCAGTTTTCACTGTTCATCATTTCAGTGACCTTTTATTATGTGGTCTCTGGAGTTCCTTCTATACACATATGGGAAAGTTTCACCGCTAAGGACAGTGTATGAACTGTTCCTGCACTGTATTGTAAAACTTAAATTTCTTTCCGAAACTGTGCATCTGCAAACATTGCAAAAGCTGCAGGTGCAGGTATACTTTGCAAGTCATGAAATTTTGAGATTTTGCGCATTGTAAAATCCTGGAACAATTACATATTAGTCATCATTTCAATGAAAAAGTAACACCAGCAACCATGAGTATTGGCTGGAATATAAGGCTGAATGATGTGCGTCCAGGGAACTGTTGCTCCTTAAGCTATGGCTTTTTGTCAGTAGCTGCTGTGACTGAAATGAAGTTACAATACCTTTGTGCAGAGCAGGGTCAGGAATTTTCCTCTGCCCTCTGTCAGCGTTCTGGCGCTCCTCGTTCCTTCTGATGTAAAGCAGCCCAAATCTCTGACCCAGTTCAGAACTGGAACGGATGAGAAATTAGTGTTTAACAAAAAACAGAAAAAGAAAGAAATGGAAGGGGGAAAACCATCAAACCAACCTCATGGGTGAGTTGTTAACAGAAAAAAAAAAATATGTGTATTTTAATGTTGACCTATGCTGACTGAAATGGCATGAATTTTAAAAACTATAATCAAATCAAAAGGCGAGCTCAACTGTGGTCTCGTTAAGCCTGAGCAGCAGATTCCAGTCCTTTGCTCAGTGATGAGTTGTTTTCCTGAGTGTTTATGACGGGGAGAGCTTTCCCCAGGAACGCTCCTGTGCCCCAGCCGGGAGCCCACTGCTGAGTCAGCACAGAGGCAGGTGGCCTCCTGCCCGCGCTCAGAGGCAGGGCACTGTCTGTTCGGTGGATATTCCCCCCACTGTGGCCCTCAGCAAGTCAAGAGAATCACATCAGAGCAAAATTCTGGTGAAAACAAGTGAAAGCAGGAGCAGGATGGAGAGGTGAAGAGGATGGGGGAGTTCCTGCTTCTCCATACTTAAAAAAAAATAAATAAAATGCAGAAGCAAATTGAAACTCGAAGGCAAAGTTAGAGATAAGAGGTTCATTTGTTATCATAAATCCTGTTTTTAGGGTGGCTGGAGTGTTTGAAATCAAGTAATGGCCTCACAGTTGCTGAACTTCTAAATGGGAGGTTCTAAATTTCTGAAACAGACAAATCTAATTCCCAGCATACTGAAGGTGCTGGACCTGGGCTGTCTGCTGGTCTGTGAGCTCTGGTCATGTGCCCAACCCCTTCACTGGGGGGACACTTCTAAATTTAACCAAGTCCCGCTGAAAGAGATGCAAATTTGTTTACCCAGTGGAATCATTGTGTTTCAGAAGCCGGGCTTGGCTTGGTTTCCATACCCCGGCATCCTGGGGATGTTTTTAGGCGGCAGTTGGTGATACCTCTCCAATGTGAATTTGTTGTTCAGCAAATCCGTGTGGTTTTTCAACCCAGATTTTTAACAGGATGGCTGGCTGGCTGTATTCACACTTTTCGCTCTGTAATAATATGCAAATCCACTTGGCGCCCAGTCAATACCCAAAAGAGTGGAAGGATTAAAGATATTTATAAGGGGGGAAAAAAAAAGCTCTGCTAACTGGGTCTTTCCATTTCTCTTTGAGATCTAATTTACATGTCAGTATTATTTTAACATTTGCTACAGAATCCAGAGCTCTTAATGAGATCAGAATACAACCTACAGCTTCAGCTTTTTGATTCTGCGGAATGTGCTAATTTATGGATAGTCTCTTCTAAATTGAGAAAAAGGGATTTTCCCTCCTGATACTGAGAAGCTATAAATATTTTCATTTACCTCTACTCCCACCTTTTTAATTTTATAAAGAAAACACCCCACTCTCCCCCTCTCATCCCGTGCCCATGATTTCTCCTGAGTGAGAAAACTAAGATTAGCTTCAACTTTCATCCTGACTCCAGTCACTGCAGTGATGACCCAGTCTGAAAAGCTTAGAGCAGCGCTGGGGGCTTGGTGTCTGGCTGGGACTGTGTATTCCTAACTGCAGAGCTTTGTTGAGATGCAAATAACCTTCCCCCACCCCCCCACCCCAAAACCCTCCCAAGGAGTAGCGATTTTATATTTGATTTCCTTTTTTTGTTTTGTTTTGTTTTGTTTTGTTTCCCCTCATAAACCCGAACAATGTAGGTGTCTAGTCATATACAGGTCTTAGCAAGAAAGAAAGTTCGAGAAATTCAAGCCGCCATTAAGGTACGTCTGGCTTGCCCAGTTGTAGGGGGCTTTTCATCTCCATGGTTACAGGCTTTTCCTTTGTTTTCCTCCCTTCCCCTACCCTGCAGGTGTCTAGTCACATTCAGGTTCTTGCCAGAAGGAAATCTCGTGATTTTCATTCCAAGCTAAAGGTATGCGCTTTCCTGCTTTTTGGCTTGTGGTTGCTATGCATCTCACTTCCTGTTTTCCATGGTGACTGGTGAATGCCTGGTGCTGGGATTCTGGTAACCTAGTTTCCTCGCATGTGAGAGCTGTTTACATTTCTTTGTGTCTAATCTCTCTGTTTCTGTACTAGCCTCACATTAAGCTCAGAGAGAGAGAGAGAGTGAGAGAGAGAGTGTGTGTGTGTTTGTGTGTGTGTGTGTGTGTTCCTAATAACAATGCAAATGCAGCAGAGAGCTGGTCTTGATAACTTTTCAGCACAGAAACATGATTTTTTTTTTACCCTTCAAATATCCACCAAGCAGCCCTGAGCTAGGAGAGGGAAAAAAAGTCAAAGAGATGCAAAGTTGGTGTAGAAATTATAAATGAATCATTTCCAAGTGGCCATCATGAAATTACTTTAAAAAAAATTTAGGAATTATTTTAATTCGTGCTTTTGATGTATTTTCAGTACTTATGAAAAATACATCTTCATGTAATTTTTCATGTGTTCTTCCAACAGAGAGTATTTTCTGCCAGATTTCTTCCACATTGCTTAATGTTTTTTAAGTGTGTGGCTTTGTTAATTAAAAAAGAAATTTGAGGTGAGGGCTTAAAAAAAAGATAGGTCTTAGAGATGGGAAAGCTCTTGACCAAATCCATGCTTGCAATTCCGTATATACTTGAGTTTATTGTTTTTATGGTACATGTGCCTCATTTTCTGGTCTTTTAAAATATATTTCATAGCAAAAACAGAGGCATGGACGACTTAAAAATGCAAGTTCTCCCTATTTTCTCCCTTTCCAAAACTTGCAGTAAAGCATACATGACTTTTTTTCCTCCATAATGCCCTATTTGAGAAATGCAAAGGGATTATAGTTTGCATGGAGGAGCTTTACTTTATAATAAAAATGAATCTGTAGTCCATATTGTTGTCTTTCCCATATGCCTGTTTTTGGTTCTGTTCTGATTTTTTCCCCCATACATTAAGTAAATTTGTGTTTTTGTTCTAAACTAAAGGACAAAGTGTAATTTCACAGCCCCAAGTGGTGAACACTGGGACCCTTCCCAAAGGCCTCCAACATTTTTTATGCAAACGAAGCTGACTGAAATAGGTCTAGCGACCAGGAAGGCGCATTTGGGGTGCCCTCTGCAGTGGGCAGCATGCTGGCTCGCTCGCTCACACATGTGGCTGCTGGTGGCTGGCTTTTAGTTGCACTGGCTGAGCAGTTGGAAGACTAAAATAACTTCGTAGCTCCTGCTTTTTAACCAAAGATGCAGTCCTTTCTATGTGGATGTAACTACCCCAGTGTTTGCTCAAGTTCTCACTCTGTTTCTAGTTTCTCTAACGGATTAATGATGTACAAAGAAGTTTACAGACATCAATTTTGTGTTTCCATCTGTGATGTTATGAATTGTTCTATTTCTGCACTGTGTGGTTCCTGTATGCTCACCAGGGCACATGGCCCTGGACCGAAAGCCCTGTAAATGGTGGGTAAAGCTCTCCCGGTCAGAGGGGATCCCCATGGGATTCCACAAGCACTCTTTTTCTCTCTTGGTGACTTTACAGATTTTCCTCAATGGAAACAGTTTTGCCATTACCTTATACATACACATACATACCAACACACAGTCGTATTTGTGTTTGTTCTTACAAAAAGACTTCCCCCCCACTTTCAGCCAGCCCTGGACCACTCTCCTCTGGGGCAGGCACGAAGAAGAGGCAGAAACAGAGGCAGTGGGGTAGCAACTGGCTCGGCATTTCATCTCCAAGAACCACCTCCATCTTCTTACAGTTCCTTTCCTTCCTCCCTACCTCATTACTCTTGGAAAAATGGAGGCCTTTGTTCTTCCCATCAGCTAATACCAGTCGAGTGTTCCAGGCATGGCGCTTATCACAGTGGGCAGTTAACAACCAATCCTCTATTCACAGAGCTGGCCGTGGAAATGGGAATGTGAAATATAGGGCACTGTAGGATAAGTGTTCGCAGAAAGAACCAAAGTTAAATGTGTAGGCAGTCCCAGAGACGAGCTGTATGGACAATGTGCTGCTGAGTTTGGGGATGAAAGAGAGGAGTTAGTGCAGTGCAGAGCCTCTTGTGTGTTCTCTCATGTAAGCTCACTACAAAGTGAGTTCCATTCTTCGGATTTTGAGGAGTAATATTTAGGAAACCAGGGATCCAAAGGTTTAATTAACTCACCAAAAACCATCCAGCATAGGAAGTGGTGAAGTCAGGATTTGAACTCTCTGAATCCTAAACCACTGCTCTTCCAGACAGGGTTTCCTGTAGCGGAGGCTGAAGTGGATTTCAAGCAGTAGGCTTCTCATCGGTACACATTGTAGATAACCTGTCACCACCCCTCACGCCCCTTTGGACCTGGGCGTGCCGGCCTTGCTTCCCACAGTCCCTCAGCCACTACATTTTAGAAGTAAGATGATTTTTAAACTTTGAGCCATCAGTCAAGATGTGGGCCTAATTTGGGATTGATGGTCATCAGTATCTCGGGGTGATGTGTTCCTAGCTGCAGAGCTGCTGCGTCCCCACTCGGAGGGAGTTAGGACAGTTGAGGAGAATAAGGCTGGCTGCCACCTGCCTGCAGAGATGCTGCTGCCTTCACCTCCCACAGGCGTTTTATGTTAAAGATGCCCTCCTTAACCTTCCTACCAGCCATTACCAGGAAATGGGCTCAGGTCCCTTGGCATGGTAGGAGGATAGAACTCCTCTCTCTGTCTGCACTTTCTTGTTCAGCTCTGGAGTCTAACATCCTCAGGAGGCAGAGATGAGCATCCTCACCGAGTTCCTTGTGGGGTCAGGCTGATAGCCTCTGGCTTCTTGGCCTCTCACACTGGCTAATGAGATAAACTCACTACAGAAGTTGAAGTCATCTCAGTAGACAGCAAGGATAGCTTCTGAGCAGGGGTAGGGGTGGCAGGAAGTATCCAGATTCACAACAGGTGCCGTGCTTTGTCTGAGACGATGCAGCAAGACTTCCTAGAGGAGATAGCTGTTGACTGGCCATCTCCAGACCTGTCCTTGCCGTGCCTTTCCAGCCGGGCTTCTCGCCATTTCTCCATATGCTCTGAAGTCAAAGGATTTCTGTTCTCTGGGATGGACGGAGGCCTGTGGCCCTCCTGTGAAGACTGAAGCCAAGTTTCATTTCCCTATTCTCCCTTGGGGTTTGAAAAAGTGGTTTGCTCACACCTGGGGCCAGGGCCAGGGCCAGGGCCAGGGCCAGGGCCAGGTGTGGCTTCCGAGGGCACCTCTTGCCTGTGAGCCTCTCTTCACTTTCCCGGGAGGGGTGCAGGAGAATTCTTGAGGCTAGTGGTTTTCCAGCCTTTTTTAAGCAGCAAAACTCACATTTCAGATTGAAATCTTCCTCGAAATTTTCCATATATAAAAGAGTAAAAGCTGTTTTATTTAAAGCTCACACTCTCTCATCCTTAGCAGTGGCCTCTTCGGCTGGTTCTGTTGAATAAGGTTTGAAAACCCACACTGCTTTAGGCAGAAGGAAAAGGAAATGCCCGCCTCTCAGCCGTGCCTCCGGCCGTTATGGGACAGCTTGGGGGTCCCACTTAGAGCCCACATTTTCTAAATTCCGTAGCCTGTTCTGCCATATCCTTCTGAAGAAAACAGGCTCGAGAGAGTGGTTATTCTCATGTCACGGTTGTGGATGAGTCATCCTAGCTACAGAAGTCACGCTCTTGAAAATCTGTTAGGATGAGTTTCAAAGGTCAGCTTTATGCTTCTGCTAAATGCATTGGTTCTCAAAGTGCTTGTTTGTGAGCCAGATCACCCCAAAATGTGTGGATTTTAATTTTTGTTTAAAACAAAATTGTTTTAGTAAAAGTTTAAGATTTCCATGTAGATTTGAACTTTAAAAGCGCAGAAATGATTACTTAATTCAGTCCAGTAATGGTTCCATTGAGAAGCCATGTGTTCTAGACCCTTTAGTAGATGTTGGGCGTGGAAAGTTGAATACACAAGAGTCTCTGTTTTGGGGGAACACTCATTCTTTCTGTTATTTTTGGCCACATTTGGGGAAAATACAAGATTCCCAGTGGATTGTCCCCAGCTAGGGGGCTCTGCAGTAGAAATTTAACAGAGCAGTGCAAAGACCACGCAGTGAAAAGGATGATTAATTCTGAGTGTGGGGGAATTAAAGAAAGCCCCGTAGAGGGGATTCCATTAGAACTAACTGTAGAGGGAGGTAGAGAATTTCCACAGATAATGGGGGTGGGGGGTTTGGGGGAACCATGAAGAACACCATCTAGCTGGAGGCACGGAATGAGGAATGAGACTGGAGGGGTGAGGTTTCCCTGAGGAGCGTGGGAGCACGCAGGGGTCGTTCACAGTTATGCTTTGGAAAGATCCCTCCAACCATTTTTAGAGGATAGCGCGGAGCGCGGCAAAGCTGGAGGCAGGGAGGCTAATTCAGGGGCTGTTCTAAGAGGCCAAGGGAGAAAGATGTGGGCCTGGACCAGGGGCCGACCAAGCACCCCTGGGGCCCTGCTCCGTGGCTCTTATCCATCCTTATTGTCATCCTCGGCTGGTCCCCACTCCACTCCAGTCTGATTGCTGCATACTCTTTCTTGCTCATTGTTTTTAAAGAGTGAATTATGTTAAAAAGTTCTATTCTTATTAAGTCTGAAAACTGTACACTGAAACTTTTCAAAGGCAGCATTTAAAACTTAGGTTATTAAAGGCCAGGTTCTCTTCAAGTAATGGCCATTAACTGAGAGTGTACATCAAAATTAACTATGAAGTTTTTGTTGCTAAACTTTAGATACAACAAAAAGTTAGTAAGTACAGAGAATGACATATTAAGCATTCATGTTTGTACTATCCAGAAATGATTCTTTTCATTATATTTCCTTTAAGGGTTTTTTTTTTAACTAAAAGAAATCAAATGGCAAAACATTATTCTTACTTTTTCTGATTTCCTCTACCTACTGTCCTTCCTCAACCAAGCTCAGCCCCCCACCATCAGTGTCTTTCCTTGCCATTTAGTATTTCCCTGAGAAAATCAAATCCAGTGAAAACTATCTCTTCTCCTTTGGCCCTTATCCTAAAATGAATCTAGATTTTTACCCATTGTTTACTATGAACTTGTGCTAAAGCCATTGGCACCAACCTGAGACTTCTTCTCTATAGTTTATCCTGGCCTGAGCTAGGATAGACTTGGCCAACAATTTGGGATGGCCTTGGACACAGACTTCAACCACAGGAGAGAGATGCAAGGGGCAAGAAAAACTAGGGGATAGTTGAAGAGGTCAAGGACCAATGTGAGGAGACCAAGAACCATCAGCAGGGAGACTGGGGCAGTAGGGAAAAGGGTGAAGAGGCCAGCAGAGTGCAGGTGAGATTCAGAAGCCCTAAGATGGATTGGAACTGCAAGGCATTTGTGGCCAGAGTGCCAGAATATTGAACATCAAATATATACTTTTTTTTTTTAATTTTCTTGACTAAAATGTCTAAAAGACAAGTCAGAGTGTGATAACCGCTGGTCTAGAAGAGAGTCATTTCTCTGTGATGGGAGGACCACATGTTTGGCCCCTGCCCAGACATGATCCTTTTGGCCCACCACTCTTCAGGTGCCTGGTTCTAGTTATAAAGTAGAAGATGGATCTGTGCAATTACAGCATGCAGGTGGGTTATAGGTCTGTGGAACATGCATTGAGGAATTCCACAGATGCCGTCTCAGAAATCTCCCTTGGACCTTGTGTCACCAGCTGGGTCTACAGCAGTGTTACCCATGCTGGCTTCATGTGTTATCTTCCATCTCCCCCTCTTGCCTAGTTTATCCCCTCATTGGAATCTGCAATTGAGCCGTAAGAGGCAGCAGCCCGTCTGAGAAGACTTTGTGTGGTACAGACTGAGGCCTGGCCTGCAACTTTAGACATGATTCTGTACTTTGAATTATTTCACTCACCATTAATTCATCAAAAGGTCTTTAACTGTTTTTGCTTTTTTTTTTTTTAAGCTCCGGGGATTTATTATCCCAGCATGTAGAAAGACTGCAGAAGTGTTCTCCGTGCGCTATAAACAGTCTCTTCTTTCCTTCTCAGAGTTCCTACTTAGAGTTTCCTGCTCTGAGTCTCTATATGTTCGTTTGTCCTGGGAGGTTGTCCAGTCCCTGCCCAGGGGCCTCCTTTCCCTGATAGCAGCAAAAAGCTGGTCCTTTATTTGCTGGCTTCAGAGGCTTGTGAGAGCCACAGCCAAGCTCTGCGGGCTACCCCCACACTGTGGACTGTCCTCATCTTCCCCTGAAGGTGGACCAGGCCGCTTCTGGTTTGGGGTGTGTTTTGGTGAATGCATGAGTCCAGATAGTGCTAAGAGTAAAGGAAGTCTTTGTTCTGCCCTGACCTCAGCAGGAATACATCTTAGGCAATAGACGTATTCATGTCAAGCTCTGGATTGTATTGAAGAAAAGCCTGTACTTGCTGACATTGCATCATCCCAGTAGAGCAGAAAAAAGCCTGAGCTTCTCTGATTGTGTCCAGTCGTTGGTGACTAATTTACGAGCTCTATGTGCTCCCCGGGACCATTTTCTTCATTCTCGCCCTGGTGGCCTTTGTGATTTGATTTCTGAGCAGGCCATTCTTTCCAACCTGCCATTCCTTCCAGTAAGCAGAGAGCTTAAAGTTCAAATTGTTGATTTAATTCTCTTGAGGAGTTCAAGAACTTTGCTGGGGCTTTGCTGCATCTACACTGCTGAATCCTGGCTGTGTCACCACTGATTCTATCCAGGAATGGGCCTGTCCATGGGGAAGACACGCTACACTTCATCCAGTGGTGCTCCCCATGGCCTTCTGAGCCACTTTGCTCACTCAGGCATTGACTGTCAGCAGTACACAAGGCAAAAGAAGCCCGAAACAACCACCTCCTTTGTCTCAGCGCCAGCACCAAGGCACTTGGCCTTGCTGCAGGATTTGGAAAATGATACACCGCCTTTCCTGGCATCTCCCAATCTTCAAGGAGTTCTTTTGCATTCATGACATGTACTCTTTCTCCTCAGCAATATTTCCATTACCTTTTTTTAAATTTAGCTGGGTTAAAACCAAGACTGGAGGCAGTTAATTTCTTGTGCTTGGATGTGATGGAATTAGAACCTCTCATCAACGGTGTGATGATACAGAACTTACAGTGTAAACTAGGGGACTGAATACATTTACCTTTCTATGTCAGCTGAGCCAGGTCTGGATTTTCTCTTTAAGGACAACAGAAACAGCCTCATTCTACATTTTTGTCCCTTCCTAGGGAAATCCCATTGTTAACTGGCCTCCAATATAGACAGTGCTCTGTCACATTGAGCCCAGAGGTTATGTACTCAGGACCAGGGCTCCTAAGCATTTCAGCTCTCGAGTGACTTGAGCCTGGATGGTCGGTCATGCGGGCCCCGTAGATGACACGTCCACAGAATGGCGAGGCTGTGGGCACTGTGTGCTCAGAGTGGTTGATGCAGTTCTCAAAGCACTCCTGAAGGTGGTGTTGTCCTCACTTTGCAAGTGAGGGTGCAGAGGCTTGCAGTGGCTAAGGGGCTCACCCAGGGTCACAGTCTGAACTGGATCCCAGGGCTGTCTGGCACCACAGCCCAAGCCCTTCACGTGTTGTCATGCTGCCTCCTTACAGAGTGCTCGCTGGTGGAGGATGAGGGCTCACTGCCCTAACTCGAGATGCTTTTGCATTGTCTCCCTTAACCGAGCCCTGTTTTCATTGTGTCTGCCTGTTCGAATGAAACAGAGAAGATGAGTGGTGGGAGCTGGTACTTTCTGGCTTTTCAGGGGAGATTTGCCTCCTGCCTTTTTTTTTTTTTTTTGAGGTACGCAGGCCTCTCACTGCTGTGGCCTCTCCCGTTGCGGAGCACAGGCTCTGGATGCGCAGGCTCAGCGGCCATGGCTCACGGGCCCAGCCGCTCCGCGGCATGTGGGATCTTCCCGGACCGGGGCACGAACCCGCGTCCCCTGCATCGGCAGGCGGACTCTCAACCACTGCGCCACCAGGGAAGCCCTGCTTCCTGCCTCTTACTGTCCCTCACGGGGAAAGGGGCTAAAGTTAGTGGGTACCTTCTCCCCAATACCCAGACCTGGTATTAGCAGACCTAAATCCCAGGCTTCCTGGTAGAGAGTCCTCAGGCACACCTACAAATCACAGATCCTTGTCTGCAATCCTTTATGATGCTGAGCCCCACATGAGAATTAAAGGAAACACTATTGACAATTATAAAATACTAAATATAGAACAGTACATTTAAAAATGGACAATGGTAAAAGCCTTGAAAAACTTTTCTTTGATGTGAATGGAGTTTTTGGCATTTGGAAATACAATAAGATGAATTAATTGCTACTCATTACATGGCAAGTCAGGAGAAGCATGAATGGGCCTTCTCTCCTTGGCATTAGCCGTTGCCCGCCCGAAATAGGCCCTTTTGTATTTACTCCTGCTTTCTCTAATAATAAGCAAATTAGAGATCATGGCTAGAAAAATTCAAGTGCCCTCCATCCTTTCTCCAAGCCATCATAGGCTCTTATGATGTTTATCTGCTTAAGGGCTACTGCTAATAATTGCAGAGGTCATATGAATCCACATAGTGCAAGATTAGAAACAACATCTGCAAAATTACTTCTTAGGAAAGTATTGTTTTGTCTTTTTCTGAAAAAGTGATTTTACAAGCAAATTTCTATCTTTCCTCTCATGTGCTATATTTTTATATTGCTGAGAGAAGTATATTTGGAGAAGAACACTTAATAGCTATCAAAAGTTTTTGAATCCATGGGCTTTTTTATTTTTGACTGTACATATTTTTCCTGATGTATTGGTGGGCTTCCATATGAAGAAATTAGATTGGAGTCTTTAAATTCTGAAATGATGGCCCCTGAATAAGCAGGAGTATATTGATTTAGTATGCTGTTCATTCAGATTTCATATGTAGCCACTATAATATAGTACATGCAAGCATGTGCCATTTTATATTATCTTTAAAATGTGTTTATGGTTAATGCCTAAAAATTATGAGATAATTGATTACCCAGAATATTTAAAAGCTGAGAAAACAGGGGCGGGGAACAAGGGTCCCCTACTTTCCAGAGACTGATTCATAAAATGTCCCTGAGTTTGAAGAGCGCACCACTCCAGCCATGTGCATCTGTGATAGGCTGCCTTCCTGTCATGGTTATTACATGAAGACATTTTCCAAACATTGTGTACATTTCAGCAGCAAGAGGAAGGTAGTCAGCTGATCCCAGAGTTGTAGTGGCAGCCTTGCTCTGCTTCATGAAATATGAAAGCCTGTTTACTTAGTAACAATAACAGTTTGAAAGGCTTCAGGCTGAGAAGTTTATGTCTGCCATGGCCTGCTGGACCTCGCGTGGCAGAGGTAGTGAGGCCGTTGACAGTGCGGTATGCCAGGAATGGGGCAGGAAGAGAGTTGAGTGGGTACTGAGACGTGCACTCTGCCTTGGAGTGCTTCGTCTGCCCTCAGTCTCAGGTCACATGGGCTGTTTGTTCTTAGCACTCCATCAACAGTCTTAGACCCATGTTTCCTGCTCCATAAATATTTTCCACATTCCAGGTTGTGGGGTTGAGTTTGGGTTTGGTTGGATAAGGGAGATATGCCTTTGCTTTCCCCACTTCGGCTTTTTATGGCCTCATCCTTTATAATCTTAGGAATAGAAAGGCTTAAAATCCGTAAAAAGGAGTGAATATGAAGTTGTCCAAGCTTTTTCCTAGGACACATTTTTCCTCGTGCATGCTCCTATGTACACATGCATACACTCAGTATTTCCTGTAATCTAAGACATCATAGACGATAACTCAGTATTGACTTAATAACAGTTTTTCAAGATAAAACAATGTGCTCATCCTTTGTAAATCTCTTCCACATCTCAGAAATATTAGTGTGAAAACATCTTAGAATAAAATTAATGTGGTGTACAAATGTAGCATATATTTTTGATTTTACTTAAGCTACTGTTGTTTGGATGGATTAGCGACCCCACCCCTACCCTCCTTTATTCTGGGGGTAGGTGGTGATGATAGAGTGGAATGTTTAAAAGTCCAGGATATTAGACTAGAATGACACAGAGAAGCCATTTACTCAGGTCTGACACTGAGAGTTATAATTTCTTCAAAGCCAGGCATGTATCTCTAGGCTGAAAATGACAATTTAGAGGCCCTTCCATTGAAATCTCTCAGCTTGGTGTCCTGTACTCCCATTTCAGGATAAGTAGGCCTACAGCCAGTCTCTCAGTTCTGATTTCGAGATCTCCCTGATGGTGCTTATTATCTGCAGGGTTACTTTAGATTTTAAACAAAAAATTTTAATCTTAATTTTCCATCATATATCATAGATAGAGGGGAGATGTTATAAAATTAAATGAGTACTCAGAATGTCACCACTACAAAAAGTAGGAAATGACTGGTGTAGACGTTTTAGTCCATTTGTAGGAAATTGCCTATTCTTAAATAGGTAGGTCAAGTGCAGACGGAACCTCTACTTGAGATAAAATTTCCTCTCTGCACTTGGCTTTCTCTCTATTAGGACAGGTGGCCAAGAACTGCCCAAATTTTAACATCCTGCTGTCTTTTCACTAGTGGTTTTTCAGCTATATGTATTAAGATGTATTTGCTTATAATGGATGTCAAACTCACAGCTATGAATACTTTTAGAATCAGAAGACCTTTAGAATATAAAGTACAACTCTTTCCTTTGTAGTTGAAGAAAATTAGAGTGTTAGGTGATTTGCCCAAAGTAATACAGCCCATTAATGTCAGGTGGAGGGCAGATTTGGAACCAGGTCTCCAGACTCCCCAGCACATACGCCTTTTACTGGCATAGAGCAAGTTGGTGTGCTCGAAGCAATTGATTTGCTCTTCTGCTTCTGAACTTCTGTTTTCATTTGGGTGCCTGGTGGAATGCTGGGTAATAAGAGAGTCAAACCTGACTTTATGTAACAAAAGAAAAAGACCGTATTCTGAAGTGTCTGGAGCTATGTGACATAAACAGCAAAGGTGGTGACTTTTCTCCTTTCCTCATTGACTGATTACCCTGTTAGAAAAGAAAAGTATCAAACTTTCGTGAACGTTTTGAAGAACTTTTCAATCAGCCTAGCAAAGGGAAACATCTCAAGCAACTCTAATAGAGTAAGAGTGGGTTGTGGAGATGTAGGTACTTATTTCCATGTGGACCTGGACTTAATGATTCCTGGTCACTGCACCCAAGTGTGCACAAACACACTCTGTATTTGGGCAAGCAGAACCACCCCTGTCATCAGCATTTCATAAACACAGAAGTCTCAGGTCTGAGAGAGCCCCCATGATGTACTGTTGGAATAGAGCCAAGCCCACAGCTCTTTTGTAGTTATTCCGCACAGTCTACATCAGCCAGGCAGGCAGGCAGCCTGGGCTGCCATTTTCTCAGCTCCCCCTGCCTGGGCCCTGGAGAGGTTGTAAGGCTTGTAGCTCGTTGGGGAAGGCACCTGTGGTTATACCTATGCCATTCCTTCGGTTTCCTTGAGGGTATTGATATCCTTTTATTAAGGGTTACATGACTTGGGGGCTGGGGTCCAAAGGGACTGGTCCAAAGAGAAACCCATGAGCTTGTATTGATGTCAAGGTGCTCTTGACAGAGAAGGAAGGAAGTGTGACTGAGCCAGGTTTCCTGTTCATTATACCAGGGTTACCCTCTGAGGGGATGGCAGGTGGCAGGTGGAACTGCAGGACCAGCTAAGGGTAGACTGACGGGCACTGAGATCTGTATGTGTCAGGCCCAGTTTGGCTGTAGGGCATTTGCACACACATAGTCAGTTTATCATAAAATTCCACTGACTTCAAAATTTGTCTTTTTTCCTGGCATCTCAGTGTCTGAAATGTTTCAGGCCTTTAAAAAAAAGTTACCAGAGAAGGCTGGCTTCAGGTTAGAACGTTCAGCAGATTAGCAAATGGAGCTTCAACACGAAGAATGCCATCTGACCAGAGGCAGCAAAGGCATCACTTCAGTCTCTGGGGACCAATAATCCTGCAGGCATCCGGAGCCCTCCTGGTGTCATTCAGCTGCAGCAGTGCCCTTACAGATACTCATTATGACCATGTGTATCCCCGAATAGCTGTTAGATGAGGCTCATTTTTTCCGTTGAGAGCCAGAGAAGTGTATGAAATATAAAATCTTATGCGAACGTTAGGCTCCTTTTCAAGGGTTAATATAAGCGTTTTGAAAATTCACATGGTGCTCCTGCAGTTATGGGGCAAAGTGGCGTCTCTACCTTGGGAGCACCTGATTGATCTTCCTTTGAACCCTCTAGTACTTGTCTTGTAGGCTTTGATTCCCCGCCCCCGCCCCCCCCCCCCCCCCCCCCACCTTTTGGCCTTGCCTTTGGCGCCTCAGCATGTTTATTCATCACCTTTGGGTAAATCTGTAAACACTGAAGCCACCTCTCAGCTGGTACTCAGTGTCTTAGCCTGAAGCTTCCCTTGACCTTCACTCTCTGTCTGAACTCTGAATGACAGCTGGGGAGTGTGTTCTTTTTACTCTGATGTCACCATTTTGCTCCTGCTTTGATGGAGTCTGGGCCTGGGATAGCTTGTATAGACCTTGTGCAAGCAGCCAGGACCCTTGACATGTTTACTGAGCGTGAAGCCCTGCCCCACCATCAGGGCCTGTCCCACACCAGGGGCCTGACCATTTCTCCATCTGTACTGGGGAAGCCTCAGAACCAGCTCAAAGGAGTTGGGAGTTGCAGTTGTTGATAATTGCCCTTTAGATAGTTACCTGGGTCACACATTTCTCCTAAAATGTGAAAGAAAAAAAAAAACCCCATGCTCCTACGCATTTTATTGTACCCAAGTATCATGTGTTTGTATACGTATATATTTTTTAACTAAGAAGAAAAATAACCCTGCCTTTGTAACGCAATCCTTTTAACAAATTGTTTATTGTTGTATCCAGGTAACAAGCATGGTAAGTATTTTCACCAAATTGAGTATTCTGTACTTTAGCTGTGCTTGGCAGACTTTTTGGCTAGCTGTGTGTTATCAGCCTTGGCTTTTTTAGAAAAGACCCTTTTAGGAAAAGGGGAAACCACTTACCTGGTAGCATCCCCTGTGTCCTTGGGTATAGAAAGAACCTGTCTAGCCTTTGACCCAGGCGGGGATACCTGAGAAAGCATGCCCCCCGCCAGCATGCTGCTTGGCCCCGTCATCGCCCTGCCTCATCGCCCCGCCGCCCCGCTGCTTCTGAGCCTCCCCACCAGGTGTCTGCCAGGGCTCCCAGGCCGAACACACGGACGGGCCTCCCAGCACTCTGCGATGGTCCTACCCCAGATCCACAACCACGCCTCTTCTCTCACCCTCCCCCCCATCTGTGTGCTTGAAAGCAGGGCCTTTTTTCCCCTCTCCTTGAGTCTGTTAAGTAATTGGAGACATCTCCCTTTGGAAGCTGGAAAAATAAATACGTTGTCCACTCTTCTCAGAGGCTTCCCATTCTGTTGGAAAATGGATTAAAAATTTTTTTGCTTTTAAACCTTGCTACTGGGTGTTTTCAGTAAACGTTCAGAGTTACAGTAGGTTGAGTGTGTTTTTAGCCTTCTGGCTGTGTTTATTTATCTGTGCATGTTTGCTTTTTTGGCCTTTTTTGTGGCTCTGTATTTTAGTCCCTGTGCTCGTGGCTGTGCCTGTTTAAGCTGCCCTGTAGCCATGTGTTGTGTATTAATTCTGTGTGTCACTGTCACCTTCAAGGATCAGACTGCAAAGGATAAGGCCCTGCAGCACATGGCCGCCATGTCGTCAGCCCAGATCGTATCAGCCACTGCCATTCACAACAAGCTGGGGCTGCCAGGGATTCCACGCCCCACCTTCCCAGGGGCGCCAGGGGTAAGTCATGAGCTGGATCCATAATGATGGCCCCTGAGCGCATGGGCTCCACGTGGCCAAGCACAAAGCCATCCACCTGGCACTTCTTGTTAATTGGGTCAGGTGTAAGAGAGGATAAGGACCATTTTGTGGCGCCCTGTTGCTGAGTGCGAAATGGTGAAAGAAAGCATGGAGCAAGGGAGCGGGGGAGAGTAAGAGAGGGAGAAGGAGAGGGAAGGAGCTTAGTCCCTGAAGACATGGAATTAAGTATCACTTTTTTGGTGCCCTTCCAGGTTGTTATCTGCCTCTTCAGCTCTATCTTTTTAATCCTGGCCCTTGGTCTCTGTTCCTGTGTCCTCAGGGTCACTTTATGGCAACTAACCCCTAAAGGGACAGAAGTATTCTATTATCATTTTCATTTTGCACCTGCCAAGGGCCGAGAAGCTTAATGTTATGATCTCATTTAATCCTCAAAATAATCTTAAATGCCTCTTACTGTTATTGCCATTTTACAGGTGAGAAAACTGGAGTTAATTAGTAACAAAACAAGAGTTTGGGTAACTTGATCATAATCACATGGTTAGCGATGTCAGGACTCAAACCCAGGGCTCTCTGACTTCCTTGACATCCTACTGCCCTTCCAGCAGGCCGCCAGTCAGCGGGCACCAGAAAGCTCAGGAAAGCTCACAGCAAAGGAGGCACCTCTGCTGCTGCTCCGAGCTCCTGGCCTCTCGTTCTGAGCTGTGTCCTCTCCCCATGCTGGGAGCTGTGGAGGCACATGTTACACAGGAAACATTTCAGAATGGAGGGAGGAGGAGAAGGGTGGGTAGGCACACGGGTAAAGTAGTCAGATGAGATATTTTTGAACCCTCTGCAGTGCACCCAGATTTCAGTTGGGTGTCAGGTGAACGCTGAAGAGCTGCTGCCTAGTCCCTGCCCTCCGGGAGATTTTCTGGAAGAAAAGCCAGAGGGAGCTAGCTGTAGGTTGCAATCTTCTGCAGGGCAGTGGCCATATCTGCATTTAGGGAAGGTCACTTTGCAGCTGGTGGATGATATGAACCCACTGTCTTTAGCAAAGATTATAGTGCATAGACATCCTGAGCAGTGCTTTGAGGTGAACTCATAACCCTGAAGCTTTTTGCATTTTGCCTTCCAGTTCTGGCCGGGAATGATACAAACAGGACAGCCTGGATCCTCACAAGAGTAAGTTTGAGGAGGGGCCAGCAGTGACAACTAGGGGCTGGTCACAGCCCACCCTGGGTAGAGGTTTCCTGGTACCAGACTGCCTGCAGGCTTGGAGGAGAAGGGAGAATTAACCTGAGATCACCGAAGTCATCCCCCATTGTTATCTACTGAGGCCAATAGCAGGAAAGAGACTGCTCAGATCCGGGAGACGTGTAAACACCTCACTCCCACCTTAAGTGTTAGTGGTCGTGCAGCTGGCGACAGGAGGAGGGGCTCCATCCCTTCATGGCTTTGGGGGACAGAGCCTGGGGTCCTCCTGAAAGTGCTTGCTTGAGAGAGGGCAGTGGAGGTGATCCTATAGCCCATTTTATTCTGGCTTTCCCCTGTAGTGGGGGCAGCTAATAGAAAATCCTACTGATGCTTTGAGGGCAAGGGAAGCAAGCTCAGTAAGCTGGAAGATAAGGGCAGTCTAGGGATAAAAGCAGAAAGGAACTCCTGCCCATATATTCTCAAAAGAACTAGAGCTATTTGGCCCAGAGAAGGAGAGACTGAAACGTGTCCCAATCCTTGCCTGGAAATGATGACCACTGACCTCGGTCTCTGCAGGGATCAGAAGAGAGGTTCAGAGATAGATATCACAGCATGTGCAAGGCAGGCTGACGTCTGTCCAGCTTGTCCCCCGGAACTGGCATGAGGCTTGGTGGTTTGGTCCCCAGCAGCCTGCTGGCCCGTCTCAAATGGACAGCATACCTGGGTCTCTGTCTTGGCAGAGGTCTGCCTGGGCTGTGCTACCACCTGCAGACAGGGAACCTTACGGTGGCAAGGCCCCCAGGTGGGTCCCTAGCCTTGGGAGGCCAAGGCCAGGCCTGGGAAGTAGCCACTCCTGCAGTCGTGGTTTCTGACTCTTGTCCATCCTCTGTCTCCAGCGTCAAGCCCTTCGTGCAGCAGGCCTACCCTATCCAGCCAGCGGTCACAGCCCCCATTCCAGGTGAGTCTCTGCGGGACCCTCTTGCTTTGTTCCACAGCTGCACACCCTCCCTCACTTGCAGAGCCATGGACGCCCCCTTCTCGCCGGCACCCTCCTTAAGGCAGGGTTAGCCCGGAGCTCAGGAGGGTCAGGGGGGTGTCCCCTCCCAGGGCCTGATTTGCCTCGGTCATCTCTAGAGAGCTCTTCTGATGGGCTTTTAAAGAAACAGGAAGCCTGATCACTTTCACTCAGGACCCTGGGTCATCCTTGGAAGGGGAAGTTGCTGTGGTTCCTCCCTCGTCATAAACAGGCCACGTCGGGCAGTCCCAGTCTTGAGGGCAGATAGGGTTTTACTCACCCTTTCTCAGAGAAGTGCATTTCAATTCCGAGCATGCTTTTTTAAAGGAGCGCTTACACGGAAGCCCATCCAGAAACCGGCGACGCAGCCGGCCTGCCTGCCTTCCGCGGCACGCATGCGCAGATCTGCTAGAGACTCCCCAGGCTGCCGTGCCTTCGCTTGTCGCCCTCTGCCCCGACACCACGGAGCGTTCCAAGAGAGTATTCCACAGTGCTGGTGACTGCAGTCTTAGGGAAGGAGATGGTTGAGCACAGGAGGTCTTGGTCGCCTGTCTTTCCTGTCTCAGGAGATCTTTGCCAGCACCTGCTTCCATTCTTCGTCACTCTTTCCCTGGTCCCCAGCGAGGCCCCTTTGCCCAGGATTAGGTGTCCTCATGCCACAGCCCTTAACCTGAGCTGGCGCCGGCTTTAGAAAGAGCCGCCACGTGCATTGCGCTTCTCCGGCTGGCTCTGCCTCTGGGCTCCTCCGCCAGAACCCACCACTGCCTGCCTCAGCTCCGCCCCTGACTCTGGTGGACGGGCCTGTTGGCCTTTCCTCCTGGTAGGGCCCTGCCCCGGGGTTGGCCTGAGGCCCGAGGGGAGGTGAGCGGCCAGGTTGAAGGTGACGATCGATCGGTATTTCAGGGTTTGAGCCTGCGTCAGCCCCAGCTCCCTCGGTCCCGGCCTGGCAGGGCCGCTCCATTGGCACAACCAAACTCCGCCTGGTGGAGTTCTCAGCTTTCCTCGAACAGCAGCGAGACCCAGACTCGGTGAGTGTGCCCAGAGAGGTGTGTCCTGAACCCAGGGTTTGCCCCTCTTTCCCTGCCCTTAGGCCTGACAGGTAACCTGTGTGAAGCAGACCTGGTGGAGGATAGCGGAACAGCCCTTCAATTAAGTGAAAAGGTATTTCTGTTGACAAAATACGTGGAACTTTAGAGCTAAATGGTTATGGATGCTGTGGACTGCAAACTCCAAGGATTGCTGGAGCTGTAGCAAAGGACCTTAACAGGCTCTTGCATGTGGTAAAATGTAACATGTTTTGAGCCCTGCCCTGTGGCTGGTGCTGTGTGCAAAGCTTATAGATAGGCTCACATTTTACCCTCACAAAACCCCATATGGGTAGGTGCTCCGTGATACATGAGAAAACAGAGAGGTTAAATAATTTCCCTGTAGCCACACAGTTACGGATTAGAGATTCAAACTCATGTCTTTAAAACTCAAGCCTAAACATTTAGCTATTATTCTATACTTCTTTTCAAACCTGTGTCTTCTCAAGATAGCAAGTTACTACCTTCTGAAGGAGAGGTAACAGAGTAGTACTTAAGCAATTTGAAGTAGAATGTGATGCATTATAATACCATAAATACCAAGAACATTGGCATCTGGACTCTATTTGTCGCTTTTCTTCCTTCCCATTTCCCCGCCCCATCTAGTGCCCGTCACCCCCCTGTTTCTCAGCCGGGCCCACCATTTCCCCTGCATATGTGAGCCTCCCTTCTTTCCCACCCAACAAGCCCAAGACCCTTTCTTCACTCCCACTCCTTGGCTTTGAGTATGAGCATTGCATCTGTGTGTGGGTGAGCCCAAGGCAAAAACTAAAGAAATCATGAGTTTGTCTTTGGGAGCTTTACCAACTCCTTTCCATATTTTGTACCTCACCCCACCCTGCTGATCTTGGGGGCTACCAAAAGCACACAGGTGCCATGCTCTCTGGGTATTTGCCGCCTTGCTGTCATTCTGTTACCAGGAAAAAGCATCATGAATGAGTTCACCGTCTGTTGTAAGTAACTTGGATACAGACATCTGGAGGTGACCTCTCCAGGGAGTATTTGTACTTTGGCTCGGTGGAAAGCCTCTGATGGTAGGATGGGGGAGACCCCACGGGTAGAGGGCTTTCCACCAGCCGTCACCAGAGTGGAGACTCGGGAACCCACGTGTGGCCCCCTGACATTTCTGTCTATGAATTGTGAATGCTGGGAGCTGGTGGAAAAATAGAGCCTGCTCCAAAATTAGGAAAAAATGAAGAAAGAGATGTAGATTAGGTCATTGGGCCCATTGAGGCAGGTAAAGGAAAATGAGATTATTGAGAACAGGGAAGAGAAGGCCACCTGGATCACTCTTCTCTAGTGTCTGAGTGGCTTTACAAGAAGGGTGATAGTGAGAGCTTAAAACCCTGTCTGTGGGAGCATTGAAATAAACGACCAAAAAGATTACCTTTCTGATTCTTTTCTTCCTCTTCTGTCTGAGAAGTGTAGATGGTTCTTTGGCTGAAGGCTGGGCTTTGGACCAGATTGTGCTTCTGCTTTCTGTAACTTGTGTTTGTATGACACCTCATTGCTCACAGAGTACGTTGTCGTTGGTTATTTCATTTTGTCCTCAACGTGCTGGTGAACTGGATTCTTTTTTTCCCCATTGTACAGATGAAGAAACTGAGTCCCAGGCACATTAAATAGCTTAGGATATTTAGCCAATAAGCAGGAGGACCAGGAGTTCAGATCTTCTGTTTCCGTGTACTCTTTTCACTACTGTGAACCACCACCAATTGTGAAGGTCTCTTGGATTGTGTATTCAGTCTGTGTATCTCCCGTATGGGCAAATCTCTCTCTTTGTGACCATTTTTTTAAGGAATAGAACTCCAAGACATTGGGAAGCAGAAGTCCCAAGATGTTAGTTGTTATCCTTGTTTACAAGACTCAATATAATGTTTTATCACACACACAAAAAAATTTTTTTTTTTTTTTTAATTTAAAAAGCCTATGGCAGCCCCCTCGTATTGTAACTGTCCTCCTCAGTTATGGACCTGTTAGGGCCCAGGATGACCAGTTCCTCTTTTTCCTGTTGTTGGTGTTAATTGGGCTTCACACTGTGAATCACTGACAGATTCATTCAGTCCATTCTATAAACATTTATGAGCACTTGCATATTTTAGATGGCTGTACCGAGGAGGGGCCGGCCCAGTGCTGCACAGCCAGCCACTGACTCTGCCCTTGGTGGGGGCGGGGGGTGACATCTAGCGGGGGAGGCACATGAGGCGATAGTCACACATGAGGCCACTGCAAAGTGTGGTGACTGCTGGGGAGGGAGAACGCTGGATGCTGTGAATGAGGGACAGGGAAGCGGGCAGGCTTCGTCAAGGAAGCAGCCCTCATGCCAAGAGGTAGAGCATCGATATGGGCAGGGATGAGTAAGGGAGAAGAGCATTCCAGAGACGATGACTCTGATGTAGATAGAGCAGGAAGTGAAAGCTGGTGAATAGTTTAGAAAGGCAGGGCCCACCAAGTCCTTGGAATAGAGTCCAGAGATACATGTTTCATGTATGTTCAGGATTACACTTAAGACTCTGAACAGTTCGCAGTTTGCAGGGCAGAAATTGAGACACAGATGTAGAGAACAAACGTGCGGACACCAAGGGGGGAAAGTGGCGGAGGGGGTGGGTGGGATGAATTGGGAGATTTTGATTGACATATATACACTAATATGTATAAGATGGATAACTAATAAGAACCTGCTGTATAAAAAAATAAATAAAATTTTAAAAAAAGAATCTGAACGGTTCAACTAGATTTGACCTTTTACTGATGAATGAACAGGTTTGGCTCCTTAGCTTAGACTCTAACACGTGACTTTAATGGTGACAGATGTGGTAAACTAGAGAGTGAATTTCCAGAATAGCAGGGACTTAAGGGAGACCACCCTGGACTGAGGACCAGGCAAACTAGATTCTCCTCTTGGCTTTGTTGCTCCCCAAGTGTGCCTTATGTCCTCTTGGGCGACAATACAGGCAGAAAAGGGTTCAGACCTGGCCACGGCCATTGACTAACGATCTCTCCAAGCCTCTTCTATAGAAAGAAATAGAATTACCTACCTCATAGGGCTGTGATAAGGATGAAAAAAAATCACACTGCACCAAGCTTATTAATTTATTTGCTTGATTTTTGCCAGCACTACCCATAGCCCCATGATTCCAATGAACCTAAGCCATTGCAAAGACGTAGGGGGAAATGTGCATACATGTCTGTATGTAGACAAAGATTTGCAGAATCCAAAGTTGAATTTGTTTAGGACCTTTAATTATTTGTCACTTTGTTGGCTTCCTTATCAAATTAACATGCTTAATGTTTGATGTTAAATTTTAAGGCTAGTATATCCAAATTTGTTTAAATGTACCAGGTGAGTTTAGATGGCTTTAAACTTTCCTATAGTTGGAAGTCTGAGAGCCAAAGAAACCATTCACATGCTACATGTTTTTTCAGTGTGACCTTGGACCTCAAGGGCCTTTACATGTTCATTGTAACAGCACCTTATGTTTGCAAAATAAAGCACATGTTATATAATTTGAGAGGCTGGTGCTTGAGACTTGTCAGAATGCTTGTTTTAAGTAATCTTGTGAATTCTCCCCCATTTCAGTTAGTCAGCCACCTCTTTTAGTCCCAGCTATGCTGGAAATTTCACTCTTCAGTTTACCACGTGTCACCTGCTACCACTAAAGATTCTTCACAATTCTGCCACCCCTACCAGCAGTAATACTGGTGATAGCCAGCACTGTCTTACCCAACCCTATGACATAGCCTGCCCAGTATTAGGCAGCCAGCTGACATTGGAAATGGGATTCAGATCCAGGTCTGTCGATTCCATATCCTGAGACCTGTAACCAAAGGTTCTCAGGTCCATTTGTATCTGATGTGTGTACCTGTAACCAGCCGTAATCTACAAGGAGCTAAGGGAAGACTAATCTGGGGGATGCGCGCCCCCTGCTGGCTCTGCATCATGTGTAAACCAGACATTTCCCGGAGTCGGTGGTTGTTTATATTGGTGGAGAACCAGCAAGTCAGTCCCTCTGTTACCTTTGGCTCCACTAGAAGCTAAGAGAAAAACAGCAGAGGGTGAAGAAAGGAAGATCTAAAAAACAAAGACTATTTTAGAAGTGGTTAGTAATGCTTGAAAGTACACTTTCTACACGATTTCAGTGTTGCGTATCAAAGGGTTTTAAGTGCCAGATCCTCCACCTGGGGTGGGCTTTTTAAAAGGGCCTCGCCTGTAATCAGGGCCCAGTTCCTGGAGACCTGAAGCAGCTGCTCCTTTAGAGAAATGAAAACCCGGGCTTGATGAGCTGTAAGCTGAATCCCATGTGTGCTTGCAGAGTGGTCTTCCTGATAAAGCCTAACGGGATCCCTCTACCTGCTCCCTGGAGCAGGGCAGTTTCCTCCAGCCGCCCCGAAGCTCAGCCATATCTTCCCAGGCAGAGGTTGGGTGTATTTAATGCCTACCGTGATCTGGATTCCAGAGCAAGCAGGGCTGTGAGCAGGAAGAGAGTGTGTGAGTTCGGTTAGGTAGGAGTTACACAGCCAGAGAAAGGCAAGCTTTGGGATGGAGAGGGCGGGACAGGAGATTATTCTCTTTAGATTTTTTTTTTTTTTTTTTTGCGGTACACGGGCCTCTCACTGTTGTGGCCTCTCCCGTTGCGGAGCACAGGCTCCGGACGCACAGGCTCATCGGCCATGGCTCACGGGCCCAGTCGCTCCAGGGCATGTGGGATTTCCCCGGACTGGGGCACGAACCCGTGTCCCCTGCATCGGCAGGCGGACTCTCAACCACTGCGCCACCAGGGAAGCCCCTTCTCTTTAGATTTTGAAGGAGCAGTATCTTGGGGAAGAAGAAGTTCCATGATGTGGTGCAGGAGCACACCTGACCAGGGAGATACCTCCGCTAGTTGCAGCCATCACAATAACCTCCAGCATTGGCCAAGCTGTGTCCCAAGCACTGTGTGCCAAGCATTTGACACAGGCACTGTTCTTACGTCCCGTCTCTCAGTAATGGAACAGAGACTCAGGAGCATTAAGATACATGATCAAGTTCCACTGCCAGGAAATGGCTGTGCCATGGTTTGTCTCCCCTTTGTATATTCACCGTGTCACTGTACTTCTGAAGAAATTAAAAAATCCCTCAGATGCAAAAACAGCTGCCCTTCAAGGTCTGAGCTCCCCAAGCACAGCCTGGATGTGGCAGGCCCTTCACACGGGGGCAGCCAGTGAAGGAAGGTGATCGGGACATTTGGAGAAAGAAAAGTAAGGACACTTGATTTGGGCTCCACAGGAGGAGAGAATTCCTGAATGATACCCAGGCTTTGGATGATGGCAGTTCCTCAACCAGAAAGTGAGGAGTTTTGCTGCCTGGAGTAACCTGGCCCCTTATCTTTATGTCTAAGTGGCTGGAACAGCCTAAAAGCATGGGACTTCCCCAGTGCGGGCAGTGATTCAGCAGTCTTCACAGCCTGAGGGAACCTGAGTTCTCCCCTCTGGGGGGGAGTCTTGTCCCTCAAGTTCTGCAAATATATTCTGCAGACAGCCTGATTCTTTTCCATACAGGCAGTTGGTTAAATGTGGACCCCAAGGATGATTTCATGGTTTTATATAGCTTCTTTCAAAGGCCTAAATTCACAGGTCAACTGAAATTCCTTTGTCAGATCTCACAGATCCTGACTTTGGTTTGGAAAATGTGACCAGTGCAACTCTGAGGCAATACAACATTGATGAGGGCCGTGGCAGAAAGGAGAGTCAGTTGTTTTGTATGGGAATTCAGCTGGAGAAGTAAGATCAGAAGCAAGGTTTAGATTCCAGATTGCCAGGAGGATCCTCGCCTATATCCTGGACAGAGTGGAAGAGGGCAAGTTCTCTCTGAAGAAGCTTCCAAGCCCTGCAGTGCCTGCTAAGGGGGTCGCTACATCTCAGAGCGGGGTTATGTGTTCATAGGAAACAGCTCTCTGGGGAGATTTGGTTTCTGGTCCTTCAGAAAAGAGACTCTTTCTCTTCTCCAGTTCATGGCTTGTGTGTGGCTCTCATTAATAGTTAACCTGCATCCTAGCATCTGTGTAGCTCCCTAAGCCTCACACAGAACTGTCATGTTTCCTGTTTCTTTTGACCTCACACTGACCCGTGAGATGAGCAGGCCAGGTGACATCTCTTTTCAAATGAGGACACCACAGCCCAGAAAGTTTAAGCAACTTGGCTCAGGCCACACAACTCAGAAACAGCAGGGCCTGGATTCTAACCCAATGGGTTCTTAGTGTATGCATCCCGTATTTGAATAAATGGTCAGAAAGCACATTTGGCCTTCCAGGTCCTCAGGAGGACTGCAGCGGGTCTGACGGTTGGCTGTGCTCAATGTTCGTGCTTCTGCCTGCTTTTTCTCATACGTGTTACCACGTGTGGTCTTCCAGTAGGACCTGGGACATGGAGTGTTCTCCAGTGCTGGAGGTGACAGGTCACTGTGGTGGGGTGTGGCCTTTCCCATCCTGTCCTGCACGACTGCCAAGCTGTGCTATCAGCTCATCCATGCCAGCTGCACCCTCTCGTAGCAGCAGTGGGTGGTTTACTCTCCATGTCTGAGCTTCTCTGGACGCTCACCCTCTTTATTCATGACCATTTGGGGATGAGGCAATTGAAAGCATCTGGAAATCTGGGTTTTATAGACATTTCACAGAGGCCCAGCCAGGCTCCATCTGCTTTCCTTAGCAGGTCAGCTGCACCCCCGCCTGCCTTCCTGGTCGCTGTCCCTGTACTCAGCCAATGGGCCTTAACAGCTGCCCTTGTGTGGGGAAGACACACTTCTTTCTAAGAAAACAGCAGCCGCTTGCTCCATGGAGATGGTGGTGGAAGTGGGAGGTGGGATGAGGGGCTGCATCCTGGTGTGAGATCCAGGAAGGAAGGACCGATTCATTCCTTGTTTCTTGTGTTCAGTGATGTTTCTTTCTGGGAAGAGCACAGGGAAGGGAGGAAGCAGCACCGGGGGGGCCGAGTAGCCAGAACAGGGCTGGTGCCTCTGGACCAGCTAGCTGAGGAGAGAGCCTGCTGGAGCGTGAGCGCAGGCAAGCTCCTCTCCCCAGGGACTGAAGACGCAGGCCACTTTCCGTGGCTTGGTCCTGCATCCACTCCCTGTCCCTGCAGGGCCCAGGGGCCGTCACAGGTTGCCCAGGCTGCGCTGGGGGTGTCTGAGCAGACTGTCCAGGCAGGAAAATAACAGGAAGCAAATGTAGGTGATTTGTCCTTGTTCTGTTTCAACTTGTACATTAGCATCCCTTGACATGAGTTATTTGTCTTGGTTTCTTTGAACTCCTAAGTGGATTATAATTTTTCTCCCGGTATTATTTGACAGCAGTCATTTTTCAAGGTTTTACTGCGTTCTTCAAATACTTGGAATTTTTGGAATACGTTTAGGGAAAGACCGCCATCTTCAGGTCAGACAGTGTAGTGCAGTGTTGGGGTGTGTCCAAGGGAGCCTCTCAGATGCTGAGGACCAGCAGATTCTTAGGGCTTTCCCTTTCCTTTTGCATAAAAAGTGAACTGCCGCATCAGAGGGCTCTGGACTAGAACGTATTAGCAGCCCTTTCCAAAAAAAGAGAAAAGAAAATTAAACCCCAGTGGCCACTTAGGGAGTTGCTTGTTCTGGTTTGTCTCATCTGCAGTAATGGGCAACCGCCCAGGCTGCCCTAGCCCCACTTGCGAGGACAGACGTTGCATTCTTCACAGACACGCCTTGGGGGTAGTTCAGGGGCCGGATCCCTCAAGGCCTCGCGTACACGTCACCCCTACCTCAGCTACCCTACAGTACAGTACATAATGGCAGTGTCGGGACAGTAGAAATCACCAATGTGTCTGAAACTTTCCTCTCAATTTCTGCTTTAAATTTTTAGTATTTCCATTTCGTTGCTGTCAGAGGAACAGCCATAATTTCAAGTAATTTCACCCGAAGTACAGAAACATCGTGATTATTGGGGAAAATAATAATAGCAATGATAATAATAACAAACTACATGCTTGGCACAGCATTGTGTGATCTCCTTTAAGCATCGTGACGCTCCTTCGAGGTAGTTACTATTATTATCCCTGCATTACCGATGTGGAGAGGGCTGAAAGCGCCCCTCCCAGATGACTTAGCTAGGAAGCGGTGCCGGCGCCAGGACTCAGACCCAGACCCTGTCTGACTCTTGAGTCTGGTGCTCAGCCCTCCTCCCCTGCAGCCTCCCTAAGCAGCAGAGAGAGAGGGAGAGCCAGAGACCAGGAAGGAAAGCAACCTCGCAGAACAGCTTTGGAGGAGGGGGAAAGTCCTTTGTTAATCCCCCAGGGTAGCTAAATTACCCTTCACAAGTCACTGTGGGGCGATTTTAGGATTACATTTACCTTTATCACTGTTTACAACTGCTGTGAAGAATAACTGGAGAGATTATAGCAATAAAAAGAGAAAATGAGCATTTCCCCAAGTCAGAATAGAAATCTGTGTATTAAGATTGTGTCAGGGGCTGCTGAGCCACGGGACATCTCAATCCAGGTAGGATTGTGCCGGTGCAACATCAGTCTTTCTGGTGAACCCTGCAGGCAGACAAGGGTCCAAGCTCCTGCTCAGTCATCCTGAGTATTTGAGCCTAGGAAGGCTCTATGATCTGACCAAGCTCCTTTCAGGTTCAGGGAACTTGCAGCCAACTAGAAGGAATCCTGAAGCACGACTCTTTGTGTTTTTGTTTCCCTTTATAGTTCTTTCCTCACAAGACTCCATGATGTTTCAAGATGGTTTTGGATTGGCTGTTTATTTAATTTAATGAAGTAATAGATGTGCTTCGTGTATAAGCCAGGTCACACCCCATGCATGGCCTGTAAGGAAGAGCAGCCATCCCCTGCCCCCTTGCCCTGTCTCCCACCCCCCAGTCCTGCTCCTTAGGAACATCTGCTGCCGCCTTTTATTCCTTGCTTTGTATAGTATCTCCGTATTTCTAAACAACATGCTTCTACTATGTATCTCAATCCATCGATATGCAGACATTATCTGTGACTTCTTACTGTGGAAGACCAGGACTTAGCTCTCTGAACTTAGCACATCCTCAGCCCCCCAATATGGTTACATCACAATTTTTGGTTTAATTAACACTCAGTGTTTATATTACAAACCTGTGCAAATTTTGTACACAGCATGGTTAACGTGTAATGTGTTAGAACCATTTTCTTGATTGTAAAACTTGTTTTTTCTAAAGTTTGTCATTGCCTTTTTATTTGTTCCGTTTTTATATACCTACACAAATTCATCCTCCACATTTCTAACAGAATTCTCAAACTCTTCTCCAGATGGTCAGCTAAGTCAGGGAATCTCTCTAGTCCCTTTGGGAGCCCTCCAGCTCCTCGTCCCCTCTGGACTGGCTGCTGTCCAGGTCAGCAGCCCAGCTGCGGGCCAGCGTGTTCCTTTCACCTCTCTTCTGCGTTCTGGCCTCATCTCCCTCTTTTTTGATTTACTCCCTCATTTCAAAAGAATATATCCTCCTCTTGCTACCTCAGAGTAGTTGCAAGGAAGGTCGGTTTTCTGAAACCTGACAAATCTGAGAGTGTGTTCTATTCTCACATGTGATGGCTAACTTGGTTTTCATCATGGTTTGCACCTTAGGCTTGTGAAGCTTTGTTCACATTTTCAAGGTAAATTCCACATACGTTCTCCTTGCTAATGAATCACACTGTATGTTTAGTGCTGGAGAACACAGCCATCCATATGAACAGAGCAGGTGAATGCTGATTTAAGTTGTGGGATGTACAGGGGAGGGGATGTTGACTGTCCTTAATCCCAGTCTTCTCTCTGAGAATCTTTGAGAACATGTATTTAATGGGCAGCCCATGGTTCTGACTACAGAGGCAATAAGCTGGCTCCATACATTCACTCTGTAGGTTCTTTGAAGGGAGGGGCTTTCTACTATTAGCTCATGGATTCGCTGTGCCCACCACAGTGCCTGGTATATAATGGACCTTAGGTGTGCTGATTTGTTCCCCAGAAATCCACAAAAGAAATATGCAGAGTGAGCACTTTTTCTGTTGTTGTCATTGATATGTTGATAATCAGCATATCTACTGAGTGCCTAGGAGACTTTCTTGTAATTGAACAAGCCAGTGTTAACCCCTCTTTTCAATATCAAGGAAATTTAGTCTTAGGCTTTGGTAGAGGTGACTCATTGACATTTGCCCCATTTCTTCTTGTACATTCCCCACATACTTGGGATTGTTGGTAGTTGTTATTTTTGTTGTTTTTGTAAATATTTGTTTTCTGCTATATAGAATAGAACTGCCCTTTTTTGGTTTTGTGTTCCACCTTTAGTTTTGGGGAAACCACCACTGCTGGAAAGAAAATGGGATTTATTTGGGAAGGAGGAAGGGAAGTGAGGTATCCACCCTAGTCTTCTTCTCTTATAAGGAGATCTGGCAGGATGGGAAGTAGAGCCTCACCAAATAGTTTTTAGGGTTTTAATTTCATTAAAACTTGAACCCAAACATATCAGGTAGATGTCTTCTTTTCAGCCTTCTAGATTTGGGTGCAGAGGGATTCCTCACCTAGCCAGGTTGAATTAAGGAGAGAGGGAGGTCTGTTTGTCCCACTGCTGTGGTCTCCAGGATGCCTTCTTTAGTCCTTTGTATTCTTAGAAACAAAGTCACCTCTTGGCAGGAATAAAGCCACTCAGATGCCAACAGTCAGGGTTTGGTTTCAAGTCACCAGCCTTGGGGAGGCAGTGCCCGATTTCCTTTGGCAAAGACAGCCTGCCCATGCTCAGTTAATTTCAGCCACTTGGGCACTAAGGTAATTCCTCAAAATAGAAACCTCTGAAGACTCTATCTGATGCATCTGTGAATAATTATGTTTGTCCCGAATTCTAATTTCATTTCTCAGAATTTTGAAAATGTTATTCAGCTTTTTTCTCTTTTCTCAAATCAACTTTCAGAAAAAGTAGATCTGAGTTAGAAGGATCTCGGCATTTATATTTTCTTCTGGAGACAGTGTGGTTGATGTTTGCAGCCAGTGCATGGGCTGTGGCATCGATAGATCCAAGTTTTATTGTTAACTTCAGGACTATTCCTGGATGTGTGACCTCAGGCAAATCTGTTCATCTCTGGGCTTCTATTTCCTCATCTGTAAAACTGATTTTAATAAAATCTGCCTACAGTGTCATTGTGAGGCAGTGACCCTGAGGTCATTGTATAGAGGTCACATATATAGAAAGCACATTGTACAAACACTGAATGGACACAGTTCTCTTTCTTTCTGCAGACACAGGTGAGAGGCCCACACCCCGAGCAGCTTGTAATTGGTGGGCTGTAATCAAGGATCTGAACAGTCATGCAGCTTCACAACTTGCTCCCAGCTCTTGGCTTATTTGTGTTTATTTTTCCATTGCTAGCCAGGAGAGATAGCTAAAGTAGGAAAGTTCTTTTGCTTCTACCCCAGAATCTAGTTAATCTCACATAATACACTGCAACAATAGTAATCTTGGCAGCTGTGATTTATTGAACACTTCTTTTATGCTGGGCCCTATGCTGAGCACCCTCTGTGCATTATTTCCTTTAATCTTCCAACCTGTTCTGTATGACAGTCATATATCCCCATTGTACATATGAGAAAACTGAGATTTCAGGTTCTTGTCTGGCTCCAGAGTGCTTTGTGCTCAGCACCTTGATTTTCATCTATACTTTCATGGTCCCCATTGAAGAAAGGTAAATTTTACCCTCCTGTCATTCACCTTCCTGATCTCTGACACCTGGAGGTCCGGGCTGTGGTCCCTGAGTTAACAACAGTTTTAACTTCACCCCAGCTCAGATTCCCTGGCCCATGGGAGCTAGCGAGGCAGAAGAGCTGGGAGTGAGGTGTGCTCAGCAGAGAGACTCTGATTCTATTCACAGGTATACTACTCAAGGCTCTGTTTGTATTCCATTCTCTCCCGTAAACTCACTGCCTACAGATGCCACAAGAAGTGACAGAAATGGTGCCTCTCAAAGCCGGGTAGGGCTGGGAGCTTGCTGCAAGCAAGGTTTGGATAATAAGGGTTGGGTGATGGACATGGAGACAGCCAGTTGTCTGGATAATGAAGGAACAACGCCTTTTGCCCTCTGCTCCTGTACTGGTAACTAGGGGTCCAACAGAGGGGCCAGGCACGAGACATCACCTCCTCATGCACCTCCTCGTCTCTGAGGGCCTTGCACCAGTGTTTGTGCTCCCAGCTTCACCTGTGTTGTTTTTTATCCTCCTACCGACTGATGAGACTGGAAGCGCCTTAGCAGCAGTGCCCCATACATTTCTGTGGGCTTTGGTTTGCTTATAATTGAAAAGATGATGTGATAACATTTGAGAGAATTTTTAAAAGATCAGAGGTACTTCACCCCTCCCTATAACCTCACTTCCCTAACATGACAATGGCTTCTACTTTATTTTAAAAGTTTTCTTCCAGCACAGCATATTCTGTTCCTGCGTGGCCGCATCCAGGTCTCAGGCCATCCTGAAATCCACCAGACAGCTGGAACAGAGGCTGGGTCCATGTCAGAGCTTGACGTTGCGTTTTTTCATTTCACCTGATGCCTTTTAGGGTTTTGGAAGCTTTGGTAAAGATAGCACTCTGATGTTGAGCAGGAGAGGGGCTTAGCCCTCTCCCAGATGGTGCTGGGCCCTGGCCACACTCCCTGTATGTGGACAGCTGGCACCAGATGGGGTGTTGGGCCTCCTGCCCTTCCACATTGTGGCCAGAGATCCACAGCGTGTGGGTAGCAGGTCATGAGTGTAAACCAGCACTTCCTCAGGATATATTTACAGGGTTTTGTGAGCAAACAACTTGGGGAAACTTTGGGCTATAGAAAGTTACACAATGTTTCTCTTCCGCAGTGCTTTTTTTTTTTTTTTTTTTTGTGGTACGCGGGCCTCTCACTGTTGTGGCCTCTCCCATTGCAGAGCACAGGCTCCGGACGCTCAGGCTCAGCGGCCATGGCTCACGGGCCTAGCCGCTCCATGGCATGTGGGATCTTCCTGGACTGGGGCACGAACCCGTGTCCCCTGCATCGGCAGGCGGACTCTCAACCACTGCGCCACCAGGGAAGCCCCCGCAGTGCTTTTAACGTGTTATATTCAGATGAACCTCAAAGGAGAGAGGTTTTATGAGACATAATAGTAGCTAACGTTTGTTTAGTGTTACTGTTTGTTGAATGGAGGAGCTCCAGTAAGCTCTTAATATGCAGTACATCGTTTAAACCCTATAGCACTGGGACTTCCCTGGTGGCGCAGTGGTTAAAAATGCGCCTGCCAATGCAGGGGACACGGGTTCAATCCCTGGTCTGGGAAGATCCCACATGCTGTGGAGCAACTAAGCTGTGTGTCACAACTACTGAGCCTGCGTGCCACAGTTACTGAAGCCTGCGCCTGAAGCCCGTGCTCCACAGCGAGAAGCCACCGCAGTGAGAAGCCTGCACACCGCAACGAAGAGTAGCCCCCGCTTGCCGCAACTAGAGAAAGCCCACGCACAGCAACGAAGACCCAACACAACCAAAATAATTTTTTTAATAAAATAAAAAATAAATAAATAAGCAAAAAGATTTAAAAAAACAAAAATAAACCCTATAGCACCCTTGGGAGGTAGGTGCCATCGCTGTTCCCATGTCGGAGGCAGAGGGGACTTACCCAGTGTCATAGCTAATTGGCAGTGGGCACAAAGTTTTGTGCTGAAGCAGGCTGAGCACAGATTCCATCTCAGCCAGTACACAGTACTGCTGGCAAGCAGCTTGGAGCAGCCTTCTTTTATTTGGGACTTCTCATTCCCTATGGAACTAGTACTTGGAAGGACTGTAGTTGGAGAAATGCCAGCGTAAACTTGAAAAGCGAATAGGGACTGGTGGGCGAATACTGACATGGGTTTCTCTTGTGAACCCTGTTGGGTTCTGAGCTCCCTGGAACCCCTGTACCCCGGATGCCTTTGTGTCACATTAGGCTGGTCTTACTGCCTATTCAGCAGGAGAGGCAGGCATGGGGGGGCTGGAGTATAGAGTTTAGGCCAGTGGTTCTCCAACTTGGCTGCATATTGGAATTCATCAAGGGAGCATTAAACATTACTGATGCCTGGCCTCATTCTCAGAAATGCCAGTTTAGCCTGGGTGGGCCCCAGGCATTGGTGATTTTTAAATGCTCCGTGGTGATTCTGCTACATCCTGGGTGAGAACCACTGGTTTGTCACACTCCTTTGTGGTCCGGTTACCATGTCTTATACCAAAGCAAGGAGAAGAAAGCATTTCCATTTGTTAGTTAAATGACTTGCCAGGGTTTTGATTTGTTTGTTTCTGTTTTTGTGAATGAGTGACTGGTCTTTTTTTACGGGTCCCGTATAGCCCTGCACCATGAATCCTCTCCATGATCTATACCCATGACTCTAACTTTGCACTGACAGTCACATATTGACCAGCCCTTTTGCAAAAGTTTTAGATTGGTTACTAAGGGGCCTTGTGAGAAAGACACTGAGCTCTCTTATTCCTGATGGAAGAAGTAGGTGGGTACCGTTGCTCAGAGCACTGCATTCATGCTGTTGCTAGGGGAGCTAGAGTGACAAGTGCATTCTGGGTGATGGTGTTAGCTGACCACACCCATACTGCTTATTGGACTTACACTGTAAATGTAACACCCCAAAGGGGGTGTCACTGTCATTTTCAGTTGAGTCAGGTGAAACTGGGTAACGGAATTGTTTCTAGGTTTGGTCGTTGGGTAACTTAAGTTGTTGTTTCCTACTGTGTCTACAAAAAGACTTTTTTAGGCACTTGGGAAAATATATGCCCTTGTAATAATAGACAATGATTGTTTTAACCCTTAGCTATAATGGCTTTTCTTAATATCTTCATCTTTTCGAAGGCACAGACCCGAGGCTATTCAAGGCGGAATTCCGGGATTTCGAGACTACCACTCTTTATGCAGCTCAAGATGGATGTGTCCCAGGTTGATCAAAGGGTTTGTAATGGGAATGTTTCTGTTGGTTTCTTACAGTACAACAAACACCTCTTCGTGCACATTGGGCATGCCAACCATTCTTACAGTGACCCATTGCTCGAATCAGTGGACATTCGTCAGATTTATGACAAATTTCCTGAAAAGAAAGGTGGCTTAAAGGAACTGTTTGGAAAGGGCCCTCAAAATGCCTTCTTCCTCGTAAAATTCTGGGTGAGTAAGACCGTGCTGTGATTTCAGTGGTTTTTGTCTGAATGGTCGCATCCCACACTTGAGGGCAGAACACTGGCTATGGATTCCCACTGACTGATCTGCAGGATCGCCAGGGGATCACAAACTCACATCCTTGGGCCATCCTCATGCTGGCCTTGTGGCACATCCATGTGGTGACCCAGGTGGCATTTGCTGTCCCTGCCAAAGAGACACAGGCAGCTGCTTGGGCTTCAGAACTCTCTCATGCAATGACAAGAAACTTTGCAGATGGCTGGGGTCACAATGGCAGACGGGAGGCACTTAGACTCTCTTTCTGTTTGTTCACTAACCATTAAGCAAAGCGATCTATAAATTCCACTGGAGTGTAGGACCTGAGGCAGAGAAGGGGCTTGGGTGGAGCTAAAGACATGCTTCAAGATTTTATAAGTGTCAGAGAGAATACAAAATGGCTCTGCCCATTACGTGCCTCATTTGTGCTTTGAAACACCAAGGGCACATTCCCCCAGCTGCTGGGGCTTCCTGCTGTCCCCCCGCCTCTGAGGAGAGCTTTGCTGTCCCTTCTCCACTAGTCAGGCCCGGGCCAGGGGACTGCTGTTGGGTCAGGGATGTCACAGCAAGCGTAAGGATAATGTGTGTGTACTGGGGGCTTAAGAGCAGAGGACCTGCTGGCACTGAGCGTTTATAACTCCTCAGTCTTGACAAGAATAAAAAGAAAATGGCTTCAAATGTTTGCGCTTCTTAGCGTGGCATTAAAGGCCCTAAAAGAGCTGGTTCCGGGTGTTTCCCTTGCTGTCTGTCCTACGGCCCGCCTTTGTGTGTGAGTGGGTGGACTTTTTACTTCTCCTCCTTTCCCTCCTTCTTTTGAAGTGGTGGCTTCTTTATTGTAGCACCTTCCTCACTTCAACAAATGGTTGATTTTTCTTTTAGTCCTATCGCGTTGTGTGGTTACTCAGTTCCCATGCTGTGTCATAATTATTTGGATGTGTGTCCCACTCCTCTCTGGACTCGACTGCTTCCAGGCACCTTATTCATAATGGTGGCTACACTGATTGAATGCCTGCTGTGGGCCGGGAGCTGCGCTCATTCTTTACATGCATTTTATCCAGTCTTCCCAGTGTTACCTGGAATTTGCCTCATATCCAACTAAGAAAACAGAGACCCAGAGATTACAAAGTACAGGCTGCACCAGGGTGGGGACCTGGGGCTTGAAATCAGATCCATTTGACTAAAGTGCCTTTGCTCTGTTTCCTGGCTGCTTCATGTCCCCTGGACCCCACCCACAGGGTCTGTCAATCGCTCTCCATATCTGCGAAGCTAAGCAAGCGCCTGGCACAAAAAACTCAACAAATGGGGGAAACAAACAGATGAACTAAGGGAAAATTCATATTTTAAATTCCTTGGGAGGAAATTTACATATTAAATTTAATTCGTTTAGGGTTTTTTTTAATCCTTGCATGTTAACTGGATTTCATTTGTCATGCTTCCATATTGAATTTGGATTGTGGAAGTAGCCTTCTGCTTAATTTAATGTTCTCGGGATCAGTAATACATGTGGACACCCTGAAAAAGCACTTCATTTTTCTAAGCAGTCACTTCCTTTTTCTAAATTAGTGGCTGCCACGTACTGACTTGAATGGTGGTTGGGGGTCAGTTGTTATATGATAACACAGCAGTTTTCAAAGGGTGTTCTACAGACCCCTAGGGGGTTCCTCAGCATCCTTTCAATGGGCTGACAAGGTCAAAACAATTTTCATTATGACACTGAGATATTTTCCTTTTGAACTCTGCTGATGTGCGCATTGATGGTTCAAACGTAATAGGGTAAAACTGCTGAAGCCTTGGATCAGTCGGGCTGGGTTGCATGCACAGTTTTTTTGGTTTTTTTAAAAAATAAATTTATTTTTTATTTATTTATTTTTGGCTGTGTTGGGTCTTTGTTGCTGCGTGTGGGCTTCTCATTACAGTGGCTTCTCTTGTTGCAGAGCACGGGCTCTAGGCACGCGGGCTTCAGTAGTTGCAGCACACGGGCTCAGTAGTTGTGGCTTGCGGGCTCTAGAGCACAGGCTCAGTAGTTGTGACGTACTGGCTTAGTTGCTCTGCAGCATGTGGGATCTTCCCGGACCAGGGATTGAGCCTGTGTGTCCCCTGCATTGGCAGGCGGATTCTTAACCCCTGCGCCACCAGGGAAGCCCGCACAGTTTAAATTTAAAAAAAAAAAATCAGTCACACCAAGAATGTCCTTTATGAGGTTTATTATATCTTGAACCTAGAGTACACACTGAAAATGAATGCAGTGAGCCTGCCTGCTACATCAAGGAAAACAACTGATAATTTTTGTTGCCAAAGATAAAATTTGAGCTTTCAAGTAAAAATAAGATTTTTGGAAAACTTGTATCCACTTTGGTGAACTTGACAGCTTCGCAATACTTAAAAGACTTTTCTGCTGGGATCCAGTCATATTAACAAATGTGATTTTTTTTTTATACTGTGCGAGGTAAACCAATGGATTTTAAAGTAACAGAGTGTGAAAAGATCATTGATATGGTTTCAGCCTCCACACTATAGCTAACCTTTAAAAACTACCGCTTGTCAAGTTTTGGTGTAGTGTCAAAGAAAAATGGCCACAGTTACCTGAAGAACCTATTAAAATATTCTTCCCTTTTCCAGCTACATATTTATGTGAGGCTGGGTTTTCTTCATGTACCTCAACCAAAAGTTGAAGTACAAATCATGACAGATTGAATTTAGAAGCAGGTATGAGAATCTAGGTATTTTCCATTAAGCCACACATTAAGTAGATTTGCAAAATGTAACACAGTGCTATCCTTCTCACTAATTTTTGTTGTTTTTTAAAATATAGGTATGTCTAATTAAAAAAAGATGTATGTTAACATCCAATGAGCTTAATATTATTTTTAAATTAGGTAGTAAATATTTAAAATTTTTCTCAGTTTAAATTTCTGACGTAGAAAATACAGACAGCTATAACCTACAGAAACAAAAGCTCTTTGAGGTCCTCAGTAAATCTTAAGAGTGGAAAAGAGGTCCCAAGATCAAAAGTTTGAGAGCCACTGTTGTGAAGGATATCAAAAGAGACTGTTCTACCCAAATGAATTAAAATTAATCAGAAATTGTAGGATAAGATAAAAATAAGCCATTTTCAGTGCTTTCAAATTAAACGGTATTGGTTTTTTTGTTTTCCTTTTTTTTTTTTTTTTTTGGCTGCGTTGGGTCTTCGTTGTGGCGCGTGGGCTCAGTAGTTGAGCCTCGCGGGCTTAGTTGCCCTGTGGCATGTGGGATCTTAGTTCCCCGACCAGGGATCGAACCCACGTCCCCTGCATTCGAAGGTGGATTCTTAACCACTGGACCACCAGGGAAGTCCTCTATATAGTATTAGATTTTAATGATAATAAGATTTCTTATAGTCAGCATGTTGTTTGACTATAAAGTGGAATGCAAAGTATTAGAAAGTTGTTTTTGTTTTTGCTTCCAAAATTTTCCATTTTACACAGGGGATGGTTTTAATAAATGCTTTCAGTGATGGGACCCTTCAGTCATGAATCCCCAAATAATGAGGTCTAGATTTGCAGATGTTTAGAGTGTGGTGGCTAGTATGAGATTTGCAAATGTAGAAACAATTACTCTGAGATCAGATATTAGTTTATTAAATTAAGATTTGCAGAATTAAAATTGAGCTCTTCTATGAATATGATGGAAGACATCACTCCTTCAGTATAATTGTTAGCAGTACTTAACCTTTATGAAGAAATTCAGTCCTGACTATGTTAGAATAAATGAGGAAAGGCAGTTTGAATTAGGTTTACAGTTTGCTGCAACTTGAAATCTCATTGCCTTCCTCTAATGACTGAGAAAGCATGAATTACACTTAGACTCTATCCTTGAATGTCAGTGGGTGTTTCTTAAGTAGGCTTAATCTTCCTTTTGAAATTTCTTTCGTATTAGCAATTTGCTTCACAGATTTTCATTTTTGTGTGAATTCAGTGCATTTCAACAGAGGTCCTATCCTCACGTCTCCTTAGTTTGTTCATAATGTTTGCTCCATGTCCAATCTGGGCTCATTCAGGCTAGACCAGCTTAGGAGTTTGCTGTGAGAGAAATACTGAGTCCACCTGAGGTACCCGCACTTACGCCCAAGCTGTGACCCCAGCTCTTTGCCAGGGGACACTGAGGTAAATGGGATGTCAGTGAGTCATGTAGCGGTCACTCCACTGGCTTCAGGGTGGAAGACTCTGACTGGCCCCCCAGGACTCAGGCCCCAAAACACAAGTGAATGGCAGAGCCACAGATGCCAGTGTGGGTGCCCTTCCACCCTGTGAGCCTTAGTGGTATGGGACACCCAAGGGCCCCTGTGAATGGCTGTGCATCTGGGGAGACCTTTTTTTTTTTTCTTAAGAGCTTTATTGCGGTATCATTTACATACCATAAAATTTTACTCATTTTCTTTGTACAAGTCAATGATATTTAGAAAAATGTGCAGAGTTTTGTGGTCATCACCACTCTTAAATTTTAGAATATTTTTATCTTTCAAAAAGATGCCCAGTGCCCATTTGCAGTCAGTCTTTATTCCCACTTCCAGGCCCAGGCAGCTACTAATCCGCTTTCTGCCTGTACAGATTTGCCTTTTCTGGACATTTCATGTAAATGGAATCATTCAATGTGTGGTTGTTGGCATCTGGCTTCTCTCACTTATAATGTTTTCGTAGCCTGAGTCAGTGATTCGCTGCTTTCTGTTGCTGAATACTGTCCCACTGTATGGATAGACTGCATTTTACTTATCCATGCACTAGTCGATAGACTTGTGGATTGTTTCCACTTTAGGCTTTTATAAATAATTCTGCTATGAGGTCTTTGTGGACAAGTCTGTGTGTGGACATATGGTTTCGTTTTTCTTGGGCAGCTAGCTATGCAGGAGTGGAGTTGCTGGGTCTTACGGTAACTCCGTGTTTAGCTTAAGAAACTGCCCAACTGTCTTCCGAGGTGTTTGTACCACTTTACAGTCCCAGCGGGGAGATGTTAGGGGTCACCTCCTCCTTTGACCGTTACGTCTGCGAGTATTAGGATAGGGAGAGATGGCAGTGAGTATGGCAGGTAAGGTACCAGTGGGAAGCACCCAAGTAAGGGACATGTAAGGCTAGTTAAGGTGTGTTCAGGTGCATCAAGATGTTTTGCAGCTGGGCCCTCACTTATATAGGAAACACAGGTGGGTGGAAAATGAGGAAAGAGAGGAATCAGGGGGGTTCGTTTGTGTCAGTCATAGGGAGCTGTCAGTGGTTTCAACAATTTTTGAGCCAAGAGAGTCATAGGCTTCTTTTTACTGTTAAGCAACTTTCTCTACACTTTGCCTTTTTAATTTTTGTTCTTTAACTTCTTCCTTTTATGACAGTCTCCTGTTTATTTCCTTTCTCTTCCTTCTTGCCTACTTTTTATTCACTCCCGTGCATTTTAATTCTACTCCACATCTCTCTACAAAGAGAGGAAAGTGAATTTGCTGGAGCAGGAGGGAAGGGGCTCCTCTCTTTTCAGCAGTGTGCGACAGGGGCTGTTAATGAGTTCCTCCTTTGAGCCAGGCCCTGGACTAGGCATGAGCACGTACTTGGTATTATTTAAACCCTGTGAGGTACATGTGATTATTCCCACTTTACACATAAAGAAACTGAGTCATAGAGAGGCAGAGTGATTTCTGTAAAGTCACACAGCTAACTGATGCCAGATCTGCTGGACTCCAGAATCCATGTGCTTTCCACGACGTCTGTGCGTGGAAGCCAGTGCGGGTACCTGAAGTGAAGCAGTGTACTTTCTTTGTGAAGGCTGTCAGCATGGGGCGCTCAGGTGTCTGTTTACCTGGGCACCAAAGTGAGTAGACTACTGTTACCAGGAAGTTCAAGTTGAATCCTAAGTTTTAGCAGAGAGATCAGGGCAACCCTGGTAGCTGCCTGTGCGGGGAGCAGCACCATCGTGTTGACATGTTTACAAAGCCAGCATCATAATCTTCTAGGCAGTTTTCGAAATCTGTAATTCTTCATTCATTCCTAAATGCACCATGAATATGGCTTAATATGATACATGTTTATGTAGTTTCAACCAAGGAGTGCATTAAATCTGGCCTTCTGCTTTTCTTCCTTCCCTAGCACCCTCCCCTGTAGCTAGATGTCATTAGATTCCTAATACCATTATTAATGACTACGTAATATCCTCTTTACTGGGTGTATCATAATTTAACCGTTCTTATTAGACATTGATTAGGATTTGTGTGTGTGTGTGTGTGTGTGTTTGTAGGTATATGTGAGTTTGTGTCTGTGTGTAAAGAACCAAGTTGCTTTCGAAAGTTGTCAAGCAGTTAATAGTGAGTATACCAGGCATCTTCATCAGCCTTGTGTGGCATAATTTAAAAGAAAACAACTTTCTCTTGTCACTTTGGTTTTTGGCGTCCTCTACATCTGCAGTTATTTTTTCTTTCCACTCAAAGTCTTTAATCCTTCCTCACTCTCTATAGAAACAACTATTAATAAGGTTAAACATACTGTGTTCCCTCGATTCTAAGACATATCCTTCCCATGTCAACAGTCATAGAAGTGGGATGCTTCTTACAGTGGCCATCATGAGCACCGTGCCCACCCCTACACAGAGGGGTAAGTCATGATGTGGTTATTATTACTTGCCCTTTGCGACCCTGGGCAGTGTAAAAGGCATCTCACCACCTCCTTGTCACCTTAGTTGAATTACTTGCACTAGTAGTGTATACTACTATACTTAGTAGCTTAAATTTGAATCCGTAATTAAAATGTCTCAGAAAAATTATAGTTTGATGCAGCATTGAAATTGTTATTATATTTGAGGAAGAGTGTGGGACCGGATTTGTACTAAGTGAACATTCTGCACTGGCAGAAAACCATGCTCCTACTTTCCTTATAAAACAACGGTCAGATGCTCTGTGGGCTCTAAGGAAGGAAGATGTACACCCACAAGTGGACAGAGCTGTGCTTCATTTCAGTATTGAGATCCATGCAGGTGGGTTGCCAGTGATATGGCAGACAGTGCAGCTAGTTTAAGATAAAATGTCAGCTGTCTTGGAATTCATCATAGAATCCCCAAAGCTAGAAGAAGTAGGTGTGATTCAGTCATGCATCCTGAAAGACAGAAACCCAAGTATAGCTTGCAGCTCACTTTCAAAAGAAGTTTGTTTCCAGCCACATGTAGCTTACTTAAGGGAATAAACAAAATGATGGATTTAACCAAATTAAAAAATGCAACGAAACTGATATTTTTGGAGGAGCCTCAAAATTCTACTGTCTGTCCTAACAGTCCTCAAGAGTGTCAAGCTTGGGGACACTGGTTCAAAGAAAGCTGTGCCACTCACATGTTACTTATAAACCTTACAGCCAAAAACTATTCAGAAGAATCATTAGGATGATGAAGGCTTACTCTCAAACTTTGTTTGGAATAATAAAGAAGAAAATAATATGAAAATGAAATTGTATGGATCTGTATCCTGTGGTTAAGAAACAAATTCTTAATTATAATATTTCTTTTTTCTCTCAAATCATTACTAAATTAGTGGTATGTTAGAAATCAGGATATACTCCATGTTACCCTATGGCTATCTATGCTTTGCTTTTTAAAATTCTTGGGATTATGATCATCCAGTGTAAACAATTAACAATTTATTCATAGTCATTCAACTTACTTTCTTAACCTATTTTTCTTGGGGAAGAAAAAGCAAGGCTAGTTTTACTAACCAGAGCAGATGCGAGAAGATATTATAAAACAGAAATGGAAACCGAATTATCTGGAAAGAGGGCAGCCTTTAGAAGATGTTTTTATCTTGGTAGGAACGAAATGACATTTGTTGGACAAAATGACAGGCACTATAAATAAAACAACTGGGCTTTATTTAGGGAGAAGAAACTGGGTGCACATGTAACCTGGCCCGATAGACCCCCTCTGGAGTTTTAGGCTGGAATTGTAGACTTGAGTCTGTCATTTGGAACCAAATGTCCCTGTTGCAATTCATGGAAAAGGACGTTAGCAAAATGGAATAATTTGCTCCCCACATGTTTTAAACGGTTGTCAATAAGGAAAGGGCCTTTCAGTTCAACAAGCTTTCCCTTTCTCTCTCCTTCTGTCTCTTCTCACAACAGTGTTAAGTTCTGAAATTATGTGAACAATAGGAAGTAATGGCATGATGTAGTGGAAGGAAGATTAGCAAGAAATACCGTATTCAGAGGTACTTATGGGGGTAATACATGATAAATTCTCTTTGGTAGACTGTGACTCTATGATTATCTTTACCAGGGTCTGTTTTTTTGAAAAATCATCTTTGGATAGCAGGTTCTGATATTTCATGTAGAAGGATGGGGGGGGCATGGTGGTCAGTAACCTTGCACATCCAACCCATTTTGGTTTGATACTACGAGAAAAATATCTGGAGCTTGTTAGCGCTTTCTGCATTGACTGCTATTATTGCTTCCCTCCTGTTTTCCCAGCCCTGTGCCCTAAACTTTGTAAGCCTTCCCTGAGGAGCAAGGATCCTATCCATAACATTTGTTTATCCAGCAGTGCAATGTATATAGCAGATTTTCAACAGTTTTTAATTTTATTTATTTTATTTATTTTTTTTAATTCAGTTGATGAAGAGTTATTTCATTCAGTACATCTAGAGGAATTGCTGTACATGGGGTCCTATAACTGTCACTTGGCCAGCTCTGATAGTGTAGGCAGATATCATAGGCATCTGACAGTTTGTTAAATAAATTTCTCAAGGAATTTACTGAAAGCGGGTAGGAGGAGACCTCAAGAGATTCACACAAAAACTTCTCCAGGCTCTCTCTGGAGTTGTTAGGTTCTTATAGAAATAGTTTAATCATTTGCATTAGTAATGAATATACACATCACTGGTGAGTCATTCAACAAATCAGTCAATTCACTGATTTCTACTTTGCTCCTCGAAAGCTGGGGAAGCACACATGAGTAAGAGGCAGACCTTAGGGTCTGGTGTGGGATGGCAGACACACTGTGGGATAGGGGCTGTAGTGGAAATGTGGAAGCACAGAGGTAGAGGAGGTGCTCTTTCTGCCTGAGAACATTCTGGAAGGCCTCACAAAGATGCGGCATTTGAGCTGAATCTTGAAAGAATTTAATCAATGGAAAGGGAGTGGGAAGGAGTTTTCAGGGCAGGTGGACTTTTGTGCAGAGACCAGAAGTCCTACTGAGAGTTGACAGAAGGTCCTGGGGGCCGCTGGGCCTCACAGAACCTGGAGAATTGTGAGAGTTGAGGGTGGAAACGATCTCCATGGCAGTGACTTTATTTAAAAGAGTCTTTCTGAATCCGCTGAAAACATAAGGCAGAATAGGACAGCCTGGAAGCTGGGAGCAGAAGCTCACTCTGCTTTTCCCTCAATCCCTCAACCTCAGTCCCACCACGGATACTTTTTTTTTTTTTTTAACCTTGAACTCTTCAGGACATCTAGGCAGAATCTAAATTGGGAATTCCCTTAACCTCATGGGAGAATCCATCTGACAGCTGTTCCTCTAATGCTTTCTGTCCTGGGCCATTGGGCTCACTGGTTGCTAACAAGGCCAAGGTCAGGGGTCCATTCTTTCCTGCATGGGGCTGTTTAACTCTGCTGCGTGCCGTGGTTACAGGCTGAGATGCAGAGCCACTGTGCCCCCAAGAGCTGCTGCTAAGCAGAAGCCCAGGGGAAAGTAGACGTGTGGTACACCTGCACCTCCCAGCATTCACCCTGTTCATGGAGGCACAGTTAGCTTCACTCTGTAACCATCACCAAGAAAAGCTTGGGAAGGAAAGAATTGAAGTGGCACAATCAGGGTGTGGCTGCTTATTTCCAGACCCAGTTTTGCAAGGAGTTAGTGGATTACCTAGTCATAGTCATAAACCCCTCAGGCATCTTGGTCAGTTGTCTAAAACTGGACCTATACCCTTGGTGATGTGTGAAATTCCCTCTCCCTGTGAAGGTAGAGATGCCAGGTACACCCTACCCATCCATCCCCATTTTAATGTACTGTTTACATTACCAAAGCAAGAGAAGCTTATTAAATTTTCCAAGCAGTTCCAAAGACTATAGAAGAAAAAGTGAAACCAACCCGCCACCAGCCCTGTATCCTTCCTGACTTTTTATATGCATCTACAAACATTGTACATACACCATTTGTTTTTACTAAAAGAAGTATTGTGCTCCATGTGTTATTCAGCAGCTTCATTTTTTTCCCACTCAAAAATATTTTGAGCATAAGATGTCTCAGTACAGCAATGGAAATTTGAGGGTAAGTCCCAATTTTTGTTATTCTTTTTTGGTAAAGGTGAATTGTTAGAAGAGTTGCCAGATTTAGCAAATGAGAATTCAAACCACCCAGTTCGATTTGAATTTCAGGTAAACAGCGTATACTTTTTTAGTGTCTGTCCCATGCCATCTTTGGGACAAAGGGATATGTCCGTATCCCTACGAAAAAAAGTATGTTGTTTATATAAAAATCAAATTTAACCAGGCAGCCTGTTATTTTATTTGGCAACTCTACACTTGTTAATTAGTTGATTGATTTGTTGTTATTGTTCTATGTAAGACTGTTCATGCACAAAAACTCCAGACCAGAAAAAGGCCTTGTTTTCTGGTCTGGAAAAGGTGGTCTCTGGCCGATGTTCGCCTGCCTGATGAATGCGCTGAGTTGAAGGGCCAGCTCAGCTGGGCACCCAGGACTCATTAACTGCCTCCATTGGAGAGAACTGGCCTGTGCAGCTGCTTTGTACTAGGGCCTGAGACCTTTGCTCTTTCACCCCAGCTACTGTGTGAAGTCACCAGTGGCAGTTACCTGAAGTTGTGTGGGTGATATTAATTGAATTTTTTTAATGAATGCCAGTATTTGTAGGAATTTGCAATGCAAACAGCCAGTCTTTCAAGCAGTGCCTATTGTAATTAGAGCAAGCTTTTAAGATTCTTTGAAGTACTAAATGTTGATGAAATTCAAATGGGGTGCTGATCTGCACTATAAAGGGGCTCTTGGTGGTTGTTTTTTTAAATCTTCTATTTTGTAGATGTAAATATATGCCCTAGTTCATGGGAAGTAACTTGAAGAGCGGCGGGGGGTGGGGGGCGGCTGAGTTTATGCCTGTTATTCTTATTTAAAACAGCTGTGGCCGGAGAGCTACAGCTTCGTCCTTTTGCACCGGGCAGGGGCACCGTGGCCCGAAGTGAACACCCTCAAAGGCTCCCTTCCCTTTGGGCAGCTTTCTCGCTCTCCCCAAATGCAAGTCGACCTGCCCCCCGGGGGGGGGAGGGGACGTGGTGGCTGTCCCACAGTCATCCCAGCTTCCCGCACCCCAGGTCTCCGAAGCCACGGGGGCAGATGCGTGCAGATGAGTCAGGCGGGAGGGTTAGGGAGCAGACCACAGCCTCAAGAGTCCCCTGCCCAGGCTGCCTCCTGGAGCACTTCTGCCTGCCGGCTCACAGCCCAGGGCGGAGCGACTGCTGTAGCGGCGCCTGGGGGAGCAGCTGTAAGGCCCACGTGGTGCCCTGCCTGGCCGAGCCTCACCACGTGGCAGGCCTGGATGGACGCCCATGACAGGGCCCGGCTCCCAGCGCTGCCTGCCAAGGAGCCAGATGCTGCCATTGGAAAAAATTGCTTCACAATTTGAAATCTTGGTCCTTTGATCATGGCTGGGAGAGGATGGAGAGGAGAGGTTCAAAGTGGTGATTTGAAAATGCCAGCGTCTCCTTGCATCCATCGGTGCCTATTATACTGTCTCTTGTCAGGGACAATCCTCTTGATGTTTTCATTTTTGCAACCAAGTAATTCCTGCCCAGCCCTTCCAAGCGCTCCAGGTGGAAGGGAGAGGCCGGCGAGAAGGGAGTGTCTGCAGCCTGCTCCTTTCCTACCCCGTGCCCAAGCCCTCTCCCCTGCCTTTGGACTGATCTGCTTCCTCTTTCTTCCTGCAGGCCTTTTCTTTCTGAGGCTAGTGACAAAGTAGTTGTTGTCAGCCAAATGCTGCCTCTGCCTGAGCTGCACCATTCCATTCCGCCCTTGGCAACCCTCACGCTCATTTCCCTGTCCTTCAGGCACCTGGAGCCAGGTTTCCAGAGGCCTGAGGTTTTGCAGAGCCGCTTCCCTGGCCCAGCCCTCCTCTCAGAGGACTCTGGATCCTATGTAACTGGGCTAGGCCTTGTTTTCCTCACCCATGAAATGGGAGGAATCATTCTTTGAAGAATATTGCTTTTTTTTCTTCTTCTTCTTCAATTTCAAAACATGAAATGAAGCAGTGGAACACATCCATGAACAAATACGCTTGCTGAGTGAGAGGTAACAGAGGAGAAACCAAGCCGAAGTCTTGTCTTGTGACTTACATGTCTCAGCTGCAGAAGTAACAAGTGTGTAAGAGAAGGATTATTTAGGGAAGAATTTGAGGGAATTTGATGTTTCACCTTTTTGTTTCCTTGCTGCCTGGTGCAGTCAGCTTTCTCTGCCTAGCATTGTAACCTGCTTCTACTTCGAGCTTACACTGTTTTCCAGGACTTGCCCACATATAGATCCTCAAGTTTTTAATTCATTCCCCACACATTTATTAATGATGGCCTTTTTTACTTCCAGGCAGAATTGCATGACATCGCTAATCATATCTTTGTGGGAAAGATTGTAATTTTGTACCTGTTTGAGCAGTCATGCCTAAAACCTAAGGCTTGTTATAAACTCACAAATCAGAAAAAGTACTAAGTTTTCTGTTTGAAAAACGCCATTGCTGCATCTGTGCTGCGCACCTGATAAGCATGGATTAGGGCTCAGACTGGCTCTGGGGGGAAAGCTTCTATCTTGTTTGTTGATTATGAACCACCATCTACTCTGGGTCACACCTCTGGAGATGTGACTTGAGGCTCTGTCTTTAATCTCTGTCCAGGTCTGTGTTGAAGTCCCTGGGTTGACAGCAGTGGTCATCGTTTACGTTTATGTGGCACGTTTCAGTATACAGATGAGTCTCGTATACGTTCTCTCTTCTGATCACAGTGGTGGGCTTTGGAAACAGATCTTCTCTGAGGTTAGAGAGGAGAGTGAGACGCAGAGGAGTGACCGCTGTCCATGCTGTCCGTCAGGTCCATCAGGTGTCTGAGATGAGATGATGACAAGTGAAGACTCAGGATTCTCAAGTCTCTGAACCAGATGGGAGGGAGGTCTGAAGTCAGGATGGAGTTTAATAAAAATAAACATGGAACTTGAATCCTAGGAAACAGTAGGACCTGAAGAACTCTTGTGGTGAGAAGGGGGAGTGGAAAGGTGAGATGAGGGGGGAAATGAAAGACGGTTGCAGGATTGTCTTACAGCTGTGTTCTTAGGCCTGCGTGATTCCAGAAGGCAGAGCTGTAGGTGGAAGCGGCTGGGAAGCCGATTGCGACTTAACGGGTGTGGTTGGCATCAGCATGTCCGAGCTCTTATCACAGTGTTAGGGGATGTGTTACATTACATGGAAACGGGGAGAGGAGGTCGCTAAGAGCAGACAGGGAAATATCTTGGGTTATGTGAGTGGGTAAATCACAAGTTTCCTTAAAAGTGGCAGAGGGGGGCTTCCCTGGTGGCGCAGTGGTTGAGAGTCCGCCTGCTGATGCAGGGGACACGGGTTCGTGCCCCGGTCCGGGAGGATCCCACATGCCGCGGAGCGGCTGGGCCCGTGAGCCATGGCCGCTGAGCCTGTGCGTCCGGAGCCTGTGCTCCGCAACGGGAGAGGCCACAACAGTGAGAGGCCCGCGTACCGCAAAAAAAAAAAAAAAAAAAAAAACGTGGCAGAGGGAGGCAAGAGAAGAGGTCTAGAGAGATGACAGCGGACAATGTGAGGACTCAGCCTGGTGTTGCTGGCTTTGAAAATGGGGCAAGGAGCTAAGAGACAAGGACTGTGGAAGCTGAAAGAGGCAAAGAATCCAATCCCTCCCCAAAGCCTCCAGAAATGAACACAGCTCCACCAATACCTTGATCTCAGCCTGGTGAGACCCATATTGGATGTCTGACCTACAGTAGTAGAAGATCGTAAATTGGTGGTGTTTTAAGTCACTAAATTTGTGGTAGTTTGTTAAAGCAGCAATAGAAGACTAATAACAACAGGAAAAAGAACTCTCTAACCATTAGGTCTGCCCGGGACATGGTGAGTATTTTATTAAAGTAATGATTTTCCTGTGTCTGAAGGTAGTATTTAGCCAGAAGGCACTGCAGGTCAGGATACTGTAGAAAGGTCTCCTGCCTTAGGTGGTAGGAGAAGGAGCTGGTCTCTGAACCCAGTTCCTATGGAGGGTCTCTGTTCTAGGGCAAAATGGGCAAAGATTCCTTAGAAGGGCCCGGTTTGCCTGGACTTGCCCTCTCCAGTCACATCGGCAAGGCGCTTGTTTTTTTGGGTTTTTGTTTTTTCATTTTAGAGCATGGCCATGACTAGCTAGGGAGGGGGAAATTTCCCCTTCTACCCCTCTTGAGTTCTTGTGGCTGGACTGAAAATAAAATTGACACAAGACAGATTAATAGGAGAAAAAGAAACAAATTTTTAATTCATGGCAATGGAGTTCACACAGAAATGGGACCTAAGAAGTGGCTGAAGCAGGCATCTATTATACTTCTTAGACAAACGATAAATTTGTGAGGAATCACAGGACAAAGAGACGTAGGTTTGGGGTGCTTAATTAGGGAAGAATCTAAACAGGGCTTGGGCTTGGGGAAGTAATATTTTAAAGTAACAAGGTTTGTTTAAAAGGCTTCTCGGCCCTAAATTCTCTATCTCTGGTGATAAGGGTGTCCTTCTACCTCCAGATGCAGAAGTATACCTTTCATATGAGAGATTTATTTCCTGCTTTCAGGGAGACGGAGGGGAGGGTCAGAGTGTCCCTCTTCCATTGGTTGTTTCTTAAGTAACTTTAATCCAAAAGAAGTATGCCATTGAGGCACATTTTGGAACGGCCTGCCCTGGGCCCCAACAGCTGGCTGATCCCCAGAGGATAGGATATCATTTGAATTTGGAATTTGTTGGGAAGATAAGTTTGCTGGGTTCTAGTTGTTTCTTGGATTTATTTATTTATTTATTCATTCATTCATTCATTTATATTTGGCTGGGTTGGGTCTTCGTTGCTGCGCGTGGGCTTTCTCTGGTTGCGGCGAGCGGGGGGCTACTCTTTGTTGCGGTGCTTGGGCTTCTCATTGCAGTGGCTTCTCTTGTTGTGGAGCACGGGCTCTAGGCACGCAGGCTTCAGTAGTTGCAGCACGTGGGCTCAGTAATTGTGGCTCGTGGGCTCTAGAGCTCAGGCTCAGGAGTTGTGGCGCACGAGCCTAGTTGCTCCGTGGCGTGTGGGATCTCCTCGGACCTGTGTCCCCTGCATTGGGAGATGGATTCTTAACCACTGCACCACCAGGGAAGTCCCTATTTCTTGGATTTTTATATTTATTTGCTTTTAGAAAATATCCTGTGATCAGATAAAAGCTGATTAGGCAAAAATAGTTGGTATGTCTGATACCAGCATTTTTTCCCTCATTTTCTTGCCTTCAGAGCTACATGAAATAGGTTTGCCCTGAGTTTTCAGTTGGGAAAAATGAATCGAGAGGGTGGATAATGAACTCAGCACGAATCGTAGACTCATTGCAGAGTTTACCTCCTCTGTTGCTGATTTAATGTTAGCATTCTTTCTTTGATATTACCTTTGCTCCACGGGGGTTCAGTGACCATATTTCTTTCTGAGATAATCATAATATCATCAGCTGACAGATAATTATCTTTCACATCAATACCTCCTCCTAGAAAATTCCCAAAGAACAACTGTGATACGGTTGGATGGCTGTGTAATTATTTTCCATGTTCAAAAGTAACTGCAAAGCAGTTGTAATAGCAAATTGCTTATTTACTGTTAGTTGAGAGGTCTTTTAAAAATCTAACCTATTAAATATACACTAATAATTAAATACAAAGTTGTCTCAAACTTTTTTAAGAAAAGCAAGATAATTCAAAAACAATCTGTTCCTCTTATCTAAATGAAAGCTGAAAATGCACATAGATCTCATGACCAGCAATTCCACTCCTAGGAACACCTAACAGGAGTGCACACGAGTTCATCAAATGCGTATCCCTGAATTTTCAGAGTAGCGCTCTTCATAATAGGTTCAATTTGGAAACATTGTAAATGTCCATCCGTAGAAGAGATAGGTGGTGGTATAGTCCATTCAGTGGAGTACTCCACAGTGACAGGGATAGCTGAACTACACACCACAGCATGGATAGCTCTCACACTGTAATGCTGCACAAATAGAACTAAACACAGAGGAGTCAACACTATGTGATTCCACTCGTGAAACGTTCACAAAACCAGACAAGATTAAAGTACAGTATTTTAGGATGGAGGTTACTCTTGTGACATGGGGGGTTTGATTGTACTGAAAGGGAGCATGGATGAGGGGGGCTTCTGTTCTATTTCCTCATCTGGGTGCTGGTTACATGGGTGTGTTCATTTTATAAAAATGAATCAGTCTGTAAACTTGTGATTTGTACACTTCTCTGAATGTATGTTCTACTTTAATTTTATGTAAAAAAGTTAATCCTAACAACTTTAAAACTCATACTTTGTTGAGATTGTTTCAGATGGTGGAGTTTCATAATGTGAATTCTTTTTTTTTTTTTTTTTTTTTTTTTTGCGGTACGCGGGCCTCTCACTGCTGTGGCCTCTCCCGTTGTGGAGCACAGGCTCCGGATGCGCAGGCCCTGCGGCCATGGCCCACGGGCCCGCCGCTTCGCGGCACGTGGGATCCCCCCAGACCGGGGCACGAATCCGTGTCCTCTGCATCTGCAGGCGGACTCCCAGCCACTGCGCCACCAGGGAAGCCCCATAATGTGAATTCTTGAATACCTTTTTTTTTTTTTTTTGCGGTACGCGGGCCTCTCACCGCTGCGGCCTCTCCCATTGTGGAGCACAGGCTCCGGACGCGCAAGCTCAGCGGCCATGGCTCACGGGCCCGGCTGCCCCACGGCATGTGGGATCCTCCTGGACCGGGGCACGAACCTGTGTCCCCTGCACCGGCAGGCGGACTCCCAACCACCACGCCACCAGGGAAGCCCGAATACCTTCATTTTTTATACTGCCTGACATTGTACCTACGGGTCATCCATTCCTAATTAAAACTAATTAAATTATTTAGGGAATTCTAAGGGACAGTGGTGAACCAAAGGTGAGAGAGTGGGAATGGTCTGCCCCACATGCAGGCATTAAGGAGGTTCATTGCAGAGAAGTTTATATGGCAAAACCGTCTAAAAATGGTTGTCATTTTTATTATCACACTGTGCCCACATTTCTAAACAATGCTATCAATAAAATATTCCTCAAAAAGAAAAAATCCTTTATTGGCCTAAGCCTTAAACAACTGGTAAAATTAGTGTTGGGCTTTTATTTCGTATATATATTTTATTTTGTATGTATGTATAGACACACACATATATATATGCTTCAAACCAGCACACTTTTATTGCTTATCCATTATGTTACTTATTCTTTAATAACACATATGATTAAAGAATCAGTCTTATATTCTAGAGTAAGTTCTAACAGTTTGGAATTGTTGGAGCTGCAGTCCACACAGTGCTGCTGCTTCTGTGATTTGGAAGTAGGCACAGTAGTTATGAAGACGAAAAAGTAGAACTAGAGTTACTTCATTCTCTGTTACCACTTTCAGAGCTTTTGTGTTTAAAATGGTGAAACAGTGCTGATGATTACTGAAGATAATTTTGTCAAAGGAAGGGGGTCTTAAAAATGATCCACTCTAACTGTCAAATCTACTACGTGTGCCGCTGCTATAGCACCAGTATTACTTAAGTGTGGAAACGCATAGAGGTGGAAACATAAAAGCTGTGAAAATTTTCTGCAATTTTGCTAACATCAAATTATGGTGAATGCCATTATAAACTTGGGTAACATTTTGAATTTGTATGTATGGATGGATTATTTTGTATATTTATTTCTATGCTTGCTTTAGATTTTAAGACTCGTAGTTTGTTTACATTGTAAATCTTTTGCTTGTCAAAAATACTGCCACTGCATTATGCTAAGTGAAATAAGTCAGACAAAAAGATAAATACTGTATGATATCGCTTATATGTGAAATCTAAAAAATACAACAAACTAGTGAATATAACAAAATATATTATAGAGATATAGAGAACAAACTAGTGGTTACCAGTATGGGGGCGGGGGGGCAATATAAGGGTGGCAGAGTGGGAGGTACAAACTATTGGGTGTAAGTAAGATAGGCTCGAGGATGTACTGTACAACACAGGAGTGTAGCCAATATTTTATAATAACTGTAAATGGAATATAACCTTTAAAATTGTATATAAAAATACTGCCACTGAAGTAAATAAAGTGAAAAATGGAGCATTGAAAAAAATGAAAGAAAAGAAAACATTGTTCCTAGGGAGTTGAGGTGCAATTCTTAAGAAACCTCCCTCCTGGTTAAGTTGATGTAATTTGAAGTTGATAGTTTTTAAAAAGTAACCCAATCCCATGTACTCTCCTGTTGACTCCCCTGCACATTGCTAATTTCCCCGTGCTCCTTCCCACACTCCACCCCTTACACCACAAACACCAGACTGTTTTTGATTGTTCACCAGTCCTTCACAACAACTTGATTACATCAAAATGAGTTTGTTTAAATTGCAGTATTAGTTAACAGTGTATTTATGGCCCATTAATTCTCATTTTCAAAGCAGGGAATTTTTTTAATTGAATGAAAACAAAGTAAAAGTAATTTCTAATGGACCTTTCCTGTTCCACTTAACTTATTATTGCACTGATGTGGGAAGCATTCTAAATATTCATCAGTAGAGCACATGTTAAATTATGGTGCATCTGTATAATGGAATAATATGCAGCCACCAAAAAGTGTGGCTGTTCAGTTTTTTAAAGGGCTGTTCTTTTAAAAACTGGTATTCTATATCAGTACTATGTGAATTCTAAGAAGTATTTATTTATAACCAGGTTTAGAAGAATGCTACAGTTTGTGTAGAAAAGAGGGGATGTGTATGTTTGAATATCTAAATGCTAAATATCTCTAAAAGGACACTTGAGAAATAACACTGGTCATCTAGGGAGGTTGGCAGTTCAGGGTAGAAATACAACGTACATCCTTTTTACGGTTTGATTTTTTTTTTTCCTTACCACGTGCATATTTTTACTTTTTTTTTTTTTTTAAGTTAAACCTTGTTGGCACAAACTACATCATAATAGTAAGAGCATCAATCCCACAAGGAACATCACTGGTCATCCCACCCCCGCAAAACACCTGAGCCACTTCTCAGCTTGTGGCAGGACCCGCTCTAAGTTCTGAAAGGCCCTCTCTTAGTTCACAGCAGGTGATACCCGCCCTGGAAGGCTGGATGACAGCCCAGTGTCAGAGCTCCTGTGTGCCTAGGATACACTGGTATCTTTCTGTACTGGAGGTTGGAGCCCACGTAGACTCACGGGCCTCTCTTCATCCTTAAGGAGCTGAGATTCAGATCTCAGGGTAAGACCTCCATCGTTCCCCGCTACACTGCTCTCTCATGGAGCTAAATGTCAAACCTTTGAATGTGAGCAAAAGGCACACCTGGGCATTTTTAATTATTTGCACTTTATGCCCCATAAAATTCCAAAAAACAAAATGTGAGGGAGCAATACTAAATTTATGGATGATGTAAAACTGGACAAATACAAGTAAAAGTAGATTGGAATCCCGTAACAGGAGCTGGACACTGGTTGTTAGTGGTTATTAGAAGTACCTAGAATAAGTTAATGACTATAGTTGAACACTTAATTTAGCTTTGAATTTCTTGGCACATAAGAAAAGAGAATATAAAGTACATTGTCCTTTTATTTGAAGCCAGCATATCTGAAGTTTTGCCTAAGAAAATGGAGATTTTCCTGATACTCAATTCAGGAGGGAAATTGAAATGCAGATCCTTGTTAAAAATATATATAGGCTGACTCAGGTCTTCATGGTGGTTATTGCCTGTCAAGGTATTAAAATTAGCTAGCCAAAACGTGCCAAACCTCGCAAGATACAGTCTCGCTGTGTGTCAGATCCCCCTCTCTTTCTCTGCAGCCACCCTAGTAGCCCAGGTACCATGCCTCATCTGGAACTTCTTCCAGGCCTCCTGACACACCTCACTCATCCATTCTCACTCTCTTCTCAAGTCTCCAAGCTGTGGTCAGGGGTGCCGTTCTGGATTGCAGATCTGATCCTAAACAGTCACTGGCCCTATCCTATGTACTTAAAACTTGTATGTCCCTTGGTTTTAGGATGTAAGACCCTCCCCCGCACCCCTCCACAACCCCCACCTCCCCAGCTACCCTCTCTCCTTGCTCTCTGTGTTCCAGCCTTGTTTCTGGCCGAGCACCCTTTATACACTCTCTCTTACAGCATGATCCACCAGCCCATGCCAGCGCTTCTCTCTTTGGATCTGAGCTGCATCATCATCAGAAGCTTCCCTGACCCCAAGGGCTCCCTCCCCACTGTTTGTTCTCATGTCTCTGTGCCCATCTCAGGAGTGCTTATTTCTGTTTCTATGTCCCCCCTCCTAACTCGTAAGCTGTGTGGACTCGTTGATCCCCAGCTCCACACCCAGTGCCTAGTGTGCAGGAAAGGGTCAGTAGATATTTGAGGGAAGGGGACCGTCTGTCAGTGATCTAGCCGCTGAAGCAGCCTCCCAGTCTCCCTCTGCAGTGAACATTATACCACGCTGAGACATTTCTCCTTGAAGCTCAGCTCTGATCACCTCACTGCCTTGTGTCAACACTTTCAAGAGGTCCCCGTTTCCTACAGGATACAACCCATACCCCTACTTAGTCCTCCTCTACCTGGGCCCTTGTGGCGTTTCCAAACTCATTCCTCCCTGTCTCCTTAGTCCTCATGGTGTAGCTAGAATGAAGCACTCCAGGCTGCTTCTGTGCAAGCGTTCTCTCAGCCCTTCTCCGCATGTTCAAATCTTAACCAAGAAAATACCCTTAATTGAAAATAATGCTTCCATTGTCCGAACTGAGTACGTTTGACATGGTACTTATTTTCTATCTAAATTAAAGCTATTTTCTGTACATCCCATATTGACTTGTAGTCCTGTATTGTTTCTAGCATGAGCCTCACTAAGTAATCATAAAAATATGTTAAATGAGTGGGAACTTATATTAATTATTTTGCATCTTTGTAAGCCAGTCTTTAATAGGAACCATTTCCCCTCTGGGTGCTGTAATTTGTTAATGAAGTACCTGTTTTTACATATATAACAAATGGCCAGTCAGCTACAGATTCTCCTGTTCTTTTAACTATATCTACAGATTAGTGAATATGAATACAATTCATATACTGCTTTCTGCACATATTTCAGAGATATCATCAATGTCTTATTACAAGGATATATAGTATTCTATACTGAATGCAAGAAAGTAAAATGAAACATACATGTAGCATGTCATTATTTCAAGGGAAGACTGCCCAAACTAGCATTCTCTTAAAAAAATAACCGATGAGCCATAGAACTTGTTTCTAGCGAGGCATCCCCTCACCACCTCTCTGAGCCACGCCGGCCCTCTACTGCCCTCCAGCCAGCATGGTGGAGGTCTTACCCGGATGGTTACTGCTTTGACTCCTGCGATGAGAGAGTAATCCCCACCTCCATCTCATTTCCAACAGGCTGATTTAAACTGCAGTATTCAAGATGATGCCGGGGCTTTTTACGGCGTGACCAGTCAGTATGAGAGTTCTGAGAATATGACAGTCACCTGTTCCACCAAAGTTTGCTCCTTTGGGAAGCAAGTAGTAGAAAAAGTAGAGGTAAGTTGGCCTCTGTATGCTGGAACCTTCATTCAGGGCGGCCTGTCGCCTTCCTTTAAAACTAAACTGGGGCAGAGGATTTTATTTTTCTGGTGTCTTCTCCTTCCCCTCCCACTCCTCCGCGCCCCCCGCCCCCCGCCATTACTTCTAAGAAGGCAAAATGATTTGAAAGCAACTGAAAGAAAGAAGGCAGGAGCAATCCCGTGCCAGCTCTCCAACTGTCTGAAGTCAGCCCTGTGCTTGCCCGTGTGTCAGTCCTGCAGGTGGCCTTGGGATGGGGGGATGGGGGGGCTGATATGGAATCTGTTAGAGATGGACCCTGCTGCCCGGTAGATGGTACCCCTCCCACCCCAGGTTCCAGCTTCAAGGGCACTTGCAGGCATTTTGATAACAACCAAGGTGGTCCTCAGCTGATTGGCACCTGCCTTCTAAAACCCTAATGCCTTGAGTTTGGTTTTTGCTTTTGCCATTTCCACTCCCTTCATCTTAATTGTTTTAAATATATTTCAGTACATACTGGGACCAAAAACCTATTTATGGCTTTTATAGTTCATGCCTCCCTCCCCTTCAAAAAAATGGATGTTCATTTTACCGGGGTGGGTTGCTTTTTGTGAATAATGTTTGCAGGTGATATTTCATTTAGAGTTGTGCTTTCCATTGTCTTCTATCCATCACCCAGTTCATCCATGCTCAGTGAGTGGTGTTTATTCACAGATGTCCAGGACCTCTCAGGTCCAGGACCCCAACCTGACTTTGTGTTGAGGCATGAGAGAAAGGATGCAGTGGGTGGAGAGAGGGAGCAGGAGATGTTTTGCAAGACTTTGGGCTGAACAAGGCAGATTTGGGATGCTGCAGGCCCTCATAGCTTCCCGAGCACAGGATGGGCATCCTGAGAATGGTGTTAAGGAGGGTTATGCTGGTAGAGGAGGATGTAAGTGAGTTGACTAGATGGTAGCCGTAAGCTTAGGTGTCATGAGCTTTACTAAAAGGGTGGTAGTGGGAATCCAGGGAGACATTTTGAATGGTACTTAGAAACTGACTGGATATTAAATATTAAAGAGGAGGAAGAGTCAAAGATCACATGTTTTATGCTTAGGAGGACAGTGTAGCCACCAGCAGAGATAAGTAAATAAGATGTTCAACTGGAAATAGTCAGGGACGAATATAGATGCAACACTAGGATTTGGGAGACAGGTAAAGACTGAAAATATCAATTGAGAATCCTAAGCATTAAGGATACTCAAAGCTGTGGGAATGGAGAGCTAGCTGCAGAGAGGCAATAGCAAGGAAAATAGGGATAAAGATTAAGTTTGGAGAGTGGCACCCAGACCTGGGGTAGGTGGAAAGGGAGGCATGAACAGAGAAGCCGAGGACAAAGAAGGGTGAGGGAGTGGGGAAACCAGCTCAAGGCAGTGTCTGGGAACTCCAAGGAGAGGGTGGGTGAGAATGTGGCTGTGTAATGAGACACAGCTGGGAGACCTGGAGCCACATGACCTCCATCTCCCCTGAGAAGGAGGACGCAAAGGTACCTGCTGGTGGTTGGGACCTCGGAAGGTTAGTGTTACTGTTGCTACCAAATGGCCAAGTTGTCAGGGCTTAGCTGTAGATGGACTTCCTGCCTGGACAGGTACCTGTGAGAAAAGATGAACCAGATAAGTAACTCAGTTTCCCAGAGGTCAAATTATTCTTCAGTTCATCCTCAGCTAACATACCCAAATCTCTTTATAAGTTCAGGGAACAGGGAAAGGTTGTCTTCGACTGATGAAATCCCAGGCATTTTCATGGAGAACGTGCTGTGGTGTGGCAGGTGAAGTTTTGTAATTAAGCCTTTAATCTACTCGGAGTATATTTCTGCATTTGGTGTGAAATGGGAGTCTGCTTATATTTTCTTCCAAATAGATAGGCATTTGTGTCAAAGTCATTTATTAAATCATTTATTTTCCAACTGAGTGGATCTGTCCCCTTTAAGTTACTGCATATACTGGGGGCTGTTCCTGGAGTCTGTTCTATTCCACCCTCTGTTTATCTCTACATGTCCCAGTATTGTGTTGATTTGATTACAGTGGCTTTATAGCATGTTCTGATATCTGCTGGGGCAAGTCAATCTCACTGCTCTTCTTTTTCATATATTTTCTAGGTAGGTAGCCAGCATTTATTCTTCCAAACTATGAGAGCATTTTAAAAATGTAAAGAAAAACAAAAATCTTGTTTGAGCAACCTAATCGTTTTTTGGGGGTTTGTTTTTTGGCCGCGTCATGTGGCATATAGGATCTTCCTGCACCCCCTGCAGTGGAAGTGTAGAGTCTTAACCACTGGACTGCCAGGGAAGTCCTGAGCAACCTAATTGTAATTGCATTAGATTTAGATATTATTTGGAGACAGATTGATATGTTATTGATATTAAATCTTTCCAATCAAGAACCTATTTGCATTTCTATCTCATTTTATCTATTTTAATAAGATTTTACAGTTATAGGTTTATCCCTTTCTTGTTAAATATATCTCTAAATATTATATAATTTGTTAATACAATTTCCAGTTTCCAGATTTTAATTACTAGAATAGAAGAAAGCTCCTGGTTTTTGCATATCTATATTCTATTTGGCCATCTTACCATATTCTCTTAATTATCTCCAGCGGGTTTTTCCCCCTAGATTCATGGGTTTTCTCTGTTGTATTATCTTAGCAGCAGCAAAAAGAGAAGACTTTATTTTATCTCTTCATTTCAATGTTCATGCCACTTTTATTATTATTATTATTACTATTATTATTTTCTCACCCTCTCTTCATTTGCTAAAACTTCCAACACAGTTGTAAAAAGAAATAAAAGAAATAGTGATGGTGAGTATCCTTGTATGGTTACTGATGTCAGTAGAAATAGTTTTGATGTTTTGACGTTTGGGATTAAACTTATTATTGGTTTTTATAAATGGTCTTTATTTTATATATATATATTTTTTTTTTTTTTTTTTTTTTTTTTTTTGGCATTACGTGGGCTTCTCACTGCTGTGGCCTCTCCCGTTGTGGAGCACAGGCTCTGGACGCGCAGGCCCAGCAGCCATGGCTCACGGGCCCAGCCGCTCCGCGGCACGTGGGATCTTCCCGGACCGGGGCACGAACCCGTGTCCCCTGCATCGGCAGGCGGACTCCCAACCACTGCGCCACCAGGGAAGCCCTATTTTATATTTAAATTCTTTCTTCCTATTACTATTTTACTTAAATTTTTTTTATTAGTAATAGCTGCAATATTTTATCAGATGCCTTTTCAGCAACTCTTACTATGTGATTTTTCTCCAATTTGTTGACATCATGAGTTAACACATGTCCTGTGTATGAACCACCACAGCATTCCTGAAGAAAGTTCTACTTTGGATACTTTGATGCATTATTTGCTATTTTACATAAAATGTTGGCACCTCATAAGTGATATTAATCTATACTTTTCTTTTTTATGAACTATCAACTTTTGGTATTGAATATACATCAATTTCATAAAAATAATTGGAATACCTATCTTTTTCTATGGTATAGCATTGTTTGAATAACATTGAAAATAACTGTTCTTTAAAGGTTATATAAAACTTAGCTGTGAAACCATTTGGTCTTTGGACCTTTTTCAGTGGTAGATTTCTAAATAGTTTTTAGTCATTTCCACAGTAACTGATCTATTGGAGTTTTCTACTTCTTTTTGGTTCAGTTATTAGCAATTTGTATTTTGCTGGGAAATCATCCTGTCCTCTAGGTTTTCCTTTGCTTTTATTGATTGATTGGTTGGTTGATTGGTTGTTTGCCAAAGAGTTACATGAAGTAACCTCCTCTAAATCTTCTGAACAATAATGTAATTGTGGTTTTGTCTCTTTTCTTTCTTCTCCTTCTTAAGATTGTGAAGGGTTTATTTATTTTATTTTGTCTTTTTAAAGAACTAGTTTTTATATCCTGTCTACATTTTAAATTTCCTTTGCGGGACTTCCCTGGCAGTCCAGTGGTTATGACTTCGCCTTCCAATGCAGGGGGTGCGGGTTCGATTCCTGGTCAGGGAACTGGAATCCCACATGCTTCGTGGCCAAAAACCCAAAAACCATAAAACAGAAGGAATATTTTAACAGATTCAATAAAGACTTAAAAAAAAAAAGGTTCACATCAAAACAAAAAAAAAATCTTAAAGAAAATTTCCTTTGTATTGATTTGAGCTTTTATCTTTATTAATTTCCTATTCCTAGTTTTCACTGGTTTTGGTTTATTTTGTAGGATTTATTAATTTTTTAAGATGTGTACTAAGTTCTATAACTTTTCATCTTTAATGATGAAGACATGAAGCTGCTTTCCTGCAAGTATAGCTTCATTGAGTCCCAAAAGTTTGATGTAAATATTTTCTTTTTCATTACTCTTTAGATAGCTTGTAATTTCTTTTTAAATTCCTCTTTGATCCAGAGTATCTAAGAGTGTCTCTCTTATTTCTAAGTGCTTCAGTGGATCTTCAAACTGCATGTATATATTTTTTAAAAACCCCTTTTTAAAAAAAATTAAAGACATAACACAATCAGGGGCTCATGATCAGTGTGAAGTAGTTTTTCCTAAAGTAGAGAAATTAGCTGCATTGGTTGTTGGCCTGTGAGGCCTTATCACAGTAAAAAAGGATTTTCTATGGGCCCTTTGAAGAATTGTGACTGGCTGGGCTTGCTCTCACAGATCTCCAGGTAGAGAATCACTAAGAAGGCAGTTATATTTTTTTCTAACCTTTGCTGAAAAACATCTATACAACTTTTCTTTAAAGCTGTCATCTTCCCAAGTTTAAAAAAAAAAATTTCCAGAAAAATAATGGATTCTGAGTATGGTATTAAGTTTGGAGATAGGATTTTTTAAAATGAAGTAAACTACATAAGTAGTGCAACATATAGCAGGTGATTTCATGTTGAAAAAATAAAATGCTTTTACAGGCAATAATATCTTTTTTATGTATTTTGAAGTCAAAGGTGTAAAAATGCTCAAATCCTTTTTCCCTCACAGACGGAATATGCAAGGTTTGAGAATGGCCGATTTGTATACCGAATAAACCGCTCCCCGATGTGTGAATATATGATCAATTTCATCCACAAGCTCAAACACTTACCAGAGAAATATATGATGAACAGTGTTTTGGAAAACTTCACAATTTTATTGGTAACTGTTTGTCTCTTTCATGTTTTGTCAGACTCAGCCATGAGGCTGGTGGGGAAGATGGGCCTGGGAGGTGCTGGGGCTTGGGCCAAGGGTAACTGACTAGACTGTGGGGCTGGGCCCCAGGTGGTCAATCAGTAGTTGAATTCACACATCCATAGGGAAAACTTGGTTTGGCTCAAGTTTGTGGAAGGGAAAGGGGTCTCATCTGGCTGGGCTTTCTAAGCTTAGCAGAACTGGAATTTGGGAAGGGAGGGTGAGGGTGATACAACTAGATTCTTAATTCTGGCTTCACATTAGCAAGACCTGGAGAATATCTAAAAATCCTGATAGCAGGGCTGCATCCTAGATCGATTAAATCAGGATCTCTGAGGATAGGACCCGGGCATGTGTATTTTCTAGGGTTTTCTAAGGTTCCCTGGGTAATTCCAGTATTAGCTAAGTGTGAGTCTCAGCAGCACCATGGTATACAAATCAAAAATGAGGCAAAAGCTGAGTCAGCAGGTTTGTGCTTTAAACATACCTAGACTTATTTCATGAAGGATTTACAAGGCCTTATTATTATAAGTAACATACATTAATATAGCAAAATATAAACCCTCAGTACCAGGAGAAATATAAACTAGAATACAGTGGCATAACCAGGAGCAAGGGGACAATATTTATGGGCTGAAAAGTATGGTCAAAACTTAATGGGCAGCTAAAGGGCAAGGAAAAAGCAATGGGGCTCAAGGTCCATGATGGGAATATTTTCTGGTTCCCCTGGGCAATGCTCTGTGTGTTTTTTCCCCCTAAATTTTTGACTTTAAAACAGTTTCTCACAGGGACTTCATTTGGTTACTTAGGAAGGTTAATAAGTACAGTGCTCCTCTCAAAATATACCTATAAAATATGCAATCATGGATTTCATAAAGCTAATTTTTTAAAAATAACATTCCTTGATTAAACCAAAGGCAAGATGCCAAAACAAAATTTGGTGGAATCAATTTTGCAAAAAGGGGCAGCAGGACAATATTGTGGTCAAATATTCAGCCCTCTGAGGGCCTCCTTTGTTATTCTTTGTTACCAGGTTTAAGTACTAGAATACTTAGAGCAAGAATTCTTTACCTGGACTTTTTGGATTCAGTGGGACAGTGGTTCTCAATCAGTGATGTGCTGGTTTAAAAAAAAAAAAAAAAGGCTCTCCCCTAGTTCCTTCCATAACCCTGATCCGTAGCTTTTGCCCATTTCCATTGTTGCAGATACAGCTTCTATGGGCAATTTCAAGCTACCAATATTTGTCCAGCTCACGAAATTCCTTCAAATTTTAACAATAACTTTCAGAGCTAGTAGGAGCCAGCTCTTGTATGCCACTGTAAAAAAAAAAAAAAAAAGATAAATAAAAATCAAGAAATTAAAAACCTTCTGCATATCAAGATATTCATTCAGGAATCTTTTAAAAATTCTGAAGGATGGGACCCAGAATCATGGTTTTTGTTTATTTTTACTGATTCCCCAGGTAGTTCTGGTGTGTAGCCAGGTTGAGACCCACTGCTGTAGGGGATTGGTTAAGTGAGCCACAGGGAGCCTCAGAGTTCACAGACACGTGATTATAGGTATACAATTGGCAGACAGATAATTTTACATCTAATTTTCATTTATTCCAAGGAGAGAATCTCAGTGGATTCTCATATGTGTCCATGTCCCTCTGAAACTTGGAAACTAGCAGTCCAGGAGAAAGTTTGGAAAACATATTATAACTATTCATTAGTATCCTTTTTCTAACGGTCTTTGGTGAAAATTGAGCAGTTCAGGGTTTGGGGTGCTGGCAGGTACTTGTCATATAGGTATTCTTTGTTGCTATTTAAGAACAAATGGATCACCTTAGTGCTCAGATGACCGGAAGGTGTGTGTGGCATCCTGGTGTGGACGTTAAATTGCCTCAGAAATTAACCAAAACTCTCTGAGTGGATGGCCACCCGCCCTCTTCTGGAGGGAGTCTTAGATGTTTCTTACAAACCAGTGAGACTGTTTCAGCACGTTAAGGAATATGTCCTCAGTCCCTAAAACCCAACTTCACGGCACAGCCAAGATAAATATGATCAGGGAAATTTGTAAGTATCTATTACCCACAAAACCCATGTAACTATATCAGTAATGCTCCCTTGGAACATGTGACTTCCATCCATTTAACTTAACAGGTTAAATTAATTTTAAAATGTATCATTAAGCAACTATATACATCCCTTTGATATGAAGGATTAGAAGCAAATAAATATAGAATTAGTCGCAAATAAATATTTGCTAGAAGTAAGTTTTCTGTAGAAAAACTGAAATTAAGCCAGCACTCCTGGGTAATGAAAATGAAGTCATCTCACTGATAAACAGGAGAGATCATACTTTTCAGCACTTCCTCAGGTGTAGGGACATGGCCAGAATGACAGTTGCTGGACACAGTTGCAGGTGTTTTACTAGGAACATTAGATACAAAACCTGTGTCACCACGGCCAGTTCCAGGCCTTACTGGCTGGTGGGCTAGACTCTGGTTTCGTCAGAATGATTCAGGAATTGAGGTGACCCTATAGGTTTGGGGCCTTAATGGTGGCAATCAGACTGAGGAAGACAGCGACTGAATTGTGGGCCAAGGATTCTGATCATCTTTTTTGGTCATATTCAGACATAACGGGTTGCTGGAAACATTTTTTTTCCTTCCTCCTTCATCTCAAGCATGAAGCCTAAATAGGATATAGTCTTTCATAGAAAGTCTGCAAGAAGGTAAAATAGATCATAGAGGTTCCAGGCACAGTGCTGAATCTTTTGTAGATATATTATGAAATTCTCACTGCAGAACTGTGAAGTCATTTTTATTCCTATTTTATGGATAAGGAATGTTAGTCCTTCCTGAGGTCACAGAGCCAGTGATAGATGTAAATTAAGATTTGAATGATGGAAGAGACACTTTGCAGGATGTCATGGTCATGGAATGAGAAGACTTGGGTTTAGGACACAGCTCTACTTTATGACCTTGGGTAAGACATTTAAAGTCTCCAGACCTTAGTTTCCTCCTTTTACAAACAAAGTGCTCAAGTCTGCCCTCTCCACCTCAAAGGTTATTGAGAATGCTTGTATTCATTCGGCTAAGTTATGGAAAGGTTGTACTAGCTGCTGAAATACAGTGCAAATAAAACACAGGAAATCTGGGCCTTGTAGGGAGAACGAGGCGGGTAAATAGATGATGACGATGCAAGGCCATCATGGCTGCAGTAAACTTGTGAAACAGACATCATGGGAGCACAGAGTAGTTGAACTGCCTGAGCAGGCACCTGTACTTGGAATGAGGTGGGGAATTCTCAGGGATGTTAAAAGATGATATTTAAGTTGCCTGATGGACAAGCAGACATTTTTCAGATTTACCAAGAAAAGGCCCATTCGTTGGGTGCATACTGACATGTCAGCCGTGGGGCTGCGGTGAACTAGACAGGCGGGACCAGGCATCCTGGGGTCTGGTGAGGGAGGCAGGCATTCATCAAGGACAGGGAGTCACAAAATGCCTGTAATTCACCTGTGGCTGACGGCTGGTAGAGGTTGGTGCATGGTGACAAGAGAACGTGTAATAGGAGGTCAGGGAATGCTTCCCTGAGGAAGAAACAATTGAGAGGTGTCTCCAGATGGATAGAGAGGCAGAGAGGGTAGGGAAGAATATCTTACATAGGTGGGAATGTGGTAGGAGGAGGACTGGAAACAGAGCAGTGTGGCTGGCCAGGTAGGACCGGCCAGAATGGGCCGCTCACTGTCATCCTTGTAGGATGAGAACAGGTTTTCTCTTCATCCTAAAGTTTAAAAGAGGCCATTCAGTTTTTAAGCAGGCATTTGTTGTTGTCAGATTCATATTTCTTTCAAGGTTACTGTGACCACTGTGCACAGGGGAGACTGGTGCCCAGCAAGGGTGGCTGCTGGTGGAGGAGTCCAGGTCAGCTTTGCTGGTGCCTTGGGCTGTGGCAGGGGAAAAGGGAGATGGATTCAAGAATTATTAAGGAGGTAAAAGCAGCAGGACACGGCATTTGTTTGGATATAGGGATGAGGGAGAGAAAGATTTCAGGGCTGGAAGACTTGCATATTTGGAGTATTTGATCTGCAAGGGAAGTGGCAGGGAGTGAGACTAGAGAAGCAGGTGGGTACCAGTATTGAAAAAAAACTTTGTTACCCAGAAAAAAAAAAATTAGATGATTCATCATTGTATCAATGCATTTATCTAGAGTAGCATGGCATAACGGGTAAGAAAAAGGTCTTCAGATTCAGAAGATCTGGGTTTTTCGTTGACATTAGTATAACCTTAAACAAATTAACCCCTTGCATCCTCCCTTGTCAAAGAGGGAGTGATATCACACCTGCTCCTAGAGTTGTTGTAATATTATATGAGATACTTTCTGTAAAGCATTTAATACTGAGGAGGTGCATAGTAAGCACTGAACAGATGGTGGCTATTATTCTGTGAATTTCCATCCATTCAGCGAATACAGTGGACCCTTGAACAACATGGGTTTGAACTGTGTGACTGTTCTTTTACTCAGCATATATTTCACTGAGTCCAGGCAGTGCATGTTAATACAGTGATGAGCAAAGCACTCACAGAGCTTATGTCTGTCTCCCATTGGCTATCGTGAAACAAAATTTAGTAGAGGTTTAGGAATAAGATAGGAGACAGTCCCTAGGATAAATAACTGTCCCATGGAACAGAATTATAGAAAATTCTCTGTGTTGTAAAAAAAAAATTGCACACCCCTCCACAAACAAACAAAACAAAAGAAAAACCCCACACTAATTCTTGTGGTGTCTTCTTAGGCTCTCTGAGTGAGACCCAATCTGTAAGGTCTTCCTTACATATGGTAACTAAGCTTAAATAGGATTTAAGTCGGACCTGTAATATCCTGAGTTTGTGCTGGAGGGGGTGGAGGGAGGCTGGGCAGATCTCTTAACAATCCACTTTTTGAACAGTGGACTCCATATTCCTCTCCAAGTAAATCGTAGTCATCATGGCTCAGATGGAATATGTTTTCATTCATGTGGTGTTTGATATATATATATATATATATATATATATATATATATATATACTTTAAAAAATATTTTATTGACATATAGTTGATTTACAATGTGTTAATTTCTGCTGTACAGCAAAGTGATTCAGTTATACCTATATATATTGTACATTCTTTTTCATATTCTTTTCCATTTATACTTTTTTTTTTTTAAACAGGTGGTAACAAACAGGGATACACAAGAAACTCTCCTGTGCATGGCCTGTGTATTTGAAGTTTCAAATAGTGAACATGGAGCACAGCATCATATTTACAGGCTTGTAAAGGACTAACCATGGTTATTTATATATATAGATATCTGTATATACACACACACATATGTGCACACACACACACACTCTCTCCATGATCGAACGACTGACTGTAAACCTCACCACGCAGGGGTGCTGCCCAGGCCCTGAGGTCACCCCAACTTTTCTAAATCCTGTTTGAGTGAAGTCATTTTTTCATGTGTTCATACTCATTGTAGCTGTGAAGTTCTGGTACAGTTGTAAAAAGAGAAATCGAGTTGTTTCTGTGTGTTATTCAGATCCACAGCCCACAATTCCTCAGAAAGGTGAACCTTAAGAACCCAAGTCTCTGTCTGCAGAGACCTGTTTCTTGTTGTGGTAGAAAAAAAAATTAAGACGGAGCATTTACCATTGGACATTTACAGCCTTTATACAAATGTATTTAGTGTTTTTTTTTTTTCCAACATAAAATTCTTAAGATACAAGTAAAATTAATCTTTAAATATAAATGTAAATTAGTACACAAAACTAAGAATCTTTAGACTTATCTTTGTAACAAATTAGGGTGGAAGTTATGAAAGAATGTAATTCACTAAATTATTTTTTAAATGAAACTTTTCCTTCTTTTTGAAACCAAATGTTAAAATATAGCCTTAAGAAATGCTTGGTAGAAATATCCTAATGAGACAAATTTGTACTTTTTTCCTCAAGGTTAAAACTAATCTCCTAATCCATTAAACTCTTGAAACAGCTATTACAGAGGAAGAAAACTTCACCCCTTATCCTTAACATATATAGTATATTTAAAAAATATAAAATTGTATTGTACTAATGTGATGATTATTTAATGAAAAAGAAAAGATGGCTCTTTTTGCAATAAGTAGATAAATACTGAAAATCTAAACTTACAATGTTTATAGTCTTGTGTGTGCAGTTATATTTTATATGGACAACCAAATTTTTTATTAAGATGAGTAAATATTTGAACCACTGAAATTTAATAACAAAAATTTAAAATTGGCATGAATACTGCACTGTGAACTGCAAATTATAGAAAACCCTGTGGCTGGAAGAAATTTCATCAACCAAACTCATAAAAGGCTCATCAGTTTTAGGATCTCTGCTCCCCAGAAAATCACAAGCATCCTCACCAGCCTGTGGGTAAATTATTTCTGGTGATCCAATATGCATATTAACCTGCTGTAACTATATGTGTACGTGTGTGTTTGTGTGTACATATATACACATATACATATATAGTTATTCAACACATATTTATTGAACATCTATTCAGTGTCACTCAGTTTTCTAGGTGCTGATATGTGTGTATTTCTCAATCTGTGTCCGTAGATCTAGGTGTATTCGCTAAGGACACGCATTTCCTTGACATCTCTCAATAAGTCACAATATTTATTTGACTGAGGTTGAAGAGGCTCAGCTATCTATCTCTGCCCTTTCCAAACAGGCACATTTGGGAGGTTTTCTTCCTAGGAGGAATTCAACTTTCCAACCCAGATATTCCAAAGCATTGTCCAGGCAGAGTTGGTTTGATGTGGCCACATATCTTGGGTTATTTCCATAAGTGCTTCATTGGGAAGGGGACAGGGCTACTCCCCAACTGCCTGGAGGAAAGTGACGTTTTTTATCATTGTCAGGAATAGGTTAACACTGTTAGAAAATGTTTTGTAAGTTGTGAAACATGTCAAGACTTTTACATCAAGCCAGAAAATAAAAACTTTGTTCTGTTACATTCAAATAACCTACACACCCCCTTCCCTGTCCCACCACCTGCTCTGACCCTGCTTATATATTGATTAGTATCTGGTGGTCATGAGGGGTGGCTGGCTCGTGGCAAACAGAAGAACCAAGCCTGACCTCTCCCAAACCCATGACCCTGGTCACTGGGAAGACCAAAGGAGAAAGCACAGAACTTTCCCCTTTTGGAACACACATCCCTTACATAAGCCAGTAGCATGGTGTGTATCTTCCCTATGTAAAGAGACTACAGTTTGTTCCCTGATTCCAAGTGGACCTTTGAAGAATTGCCCTAGTGGCCCACCCTTCTACCTGGTCTTTGGCCCAAGCATTAAGCTTCTCCCTTGGTCATATATTTATGACTTCTCTTGGTCACCCCTCTTAGGGATGCTTCTTTTGCTCCCATCTCCCGTGTCTTTACTCAAGGTGTTACCCCCAGTCTCTCAGGACCAAGGGGCGTAAATGATCTCATGTGGCTAAAAGCCACGCCATCCCAGAACTTCAGGGCAAGAGGTATTTGGTTCACATTTTCTCCCAGGAATGGGGCTCTTCGGTGCTGCCAGGAGGGCTCTGAGGATTTACTTTTTTCAAAGTGCAAATAGATTGAGACCCAAGAACACCAGCTAGAGGGTAGTTCTTTTGGCTGCAGAGAAGGGCATACCCTGGTCTGCTGAACTCACAGAGTTAGGCCGGGCCCTCTGATGCTTGTCCTCTTCCTCCGAATGCCTTTGTAGTTGAGTTTGGGGGTTTACATGGATGAACTTGAGGATTGCTTTTTACTCTTAAAACAAGTTTACTTCTTGTCTTGTCCTTCTAAAGATTTCTCCAGGGCAGATATTCTCCCTGTCTTAACCACTGGTCTAACCTCTTAGCCCTTTCTCTGTCACTCCCAAATTAGACTCTGGGATTAGATTTGTGTTATAACATCGAATCCAAGTCTGTTTTTGGTCTTTCACCCTCTATGGCAGAGTCTCCTCCCTTCGTAAAGCTTTCTGTACCATAAAGAAGCCTTTCCAAAGCTCTGTCATCACTGCTCTTTTCTGGGTGCTCTATCTGCTGGTTGACCCTCCACTACCAGGATCGATTCAGGGACATTTTGTGCTTTCACTGGAGAGTTCAGAGGCCACTTTCTGCAGGCTAAATAGGGAGAAGCTGAAGAACTGGGCTTTGGTCTCTTGGTATTCATTTTCATCTTAGCATGAGACCTAAATAAAGTTGGGGCTTTTCCAGAACATGTCCTAGAATCCCAGAACGTCTAAGCTACCCTAGACCAGGGTTTCTCAACCCTTTCTCGACACTGTTGACATTTGGACCAGGTAATTCTCTGTGGTGCAGGGCTGTCCTGTGCATTGTAGGAGGTTTAGCAGCATCCCCAGCCTCTGCCCACTAGATACACCTTTCCCCAGTTGTCACAGCCCAGAATGTCTCCAGACATTGCCAAATGTGCCATGGCACAGAATTGCCCCTGGTTGAGAACCACTGCCCTGCATCTGACAGGTCACAAATGCCATATTTGAGGCTTTCTTTCTCCTTACCTTTTACCCTGAGAAAGCTTCTCTCTTGGGAGCCTTGTTTCCGGCCATCAAAAGACAGGTAGGAATATTACTCAAATGATACTGTGTCCATGTTTCTTCCTGTTTCAGAATTTCTGTTTCACAACAGAATCTCTCTGCTACAAGTATTCTTTCCTCCCTCCCTGGGAAAGTTGGGGACAGCTGGCCACCATCATCCCTATAATCAACTCACACCTATTTAAAGAGCATTTCTAATTTGCTCTTCATTGCTTATTTTATCAGGTTAAAAAAAAATCCCACCCATTTTTATTATTTTTCATAAGGTTATAGTTCTCATTATCAAACCTTTAATCATTTCAATAAATTTCCTCTGGTCTTCTACTTTTAGCCTTGCACTCATTGCTTTTTTGTAGAATTTACAGAAACCTCTGGAACATTTCATCTTTAAGGATGGTGGAGAGAGGGATTCATTTTGGAAGAGGGCTGATCGAATTTTTCTTTATTGAGCTTTAGGAAAGCACAGTCTTCAGGCATACCTCAGAGCTAGTGCGGGCTCAGTTTCAGAGCACCACAAGAAAGCAAATACCACAGTAAAGCGAGTCACACAGTGCATATAAAAGTTATGTTTACCCTATATTGTAGTTAAGTGTGCAATAGTATTATGTCTAAAAAAAAAATCAGTGCACATACCTTAATTTAAAAATATTGCTAAAAAATGCCGGAACAATTACAATAGAAACTTGAAGGTCACCATAAAAATATGAAAATAATAAAAAAAAAGTTGAATTATTATTCAGTTATTGCGAGAATTATCAAAATGAGACACAGAGACGTGAAGTGAGCAAACGTTATTGGAAAGTGACGCTGGTAGACTCGTTTGCCGCAGGGTCGCCACAAACCTTCAATTTTTAAAAACTGTGATATCTGTGAAGCACAATAAAATGAGTTATGCCTGTGACCTCCATTTTGTAGATGAGAAAGTTGAGGCCCAGAGGGGAGATGACTTGCCCAAAGTCACCCAGCTGGTCAGTGACAGATTAAGGTAAGGCTCTGGGACTCCTGACACTTAATTCTTGGCCTCTTGGTGGGGGTCGTTCCTCTCTGGTGCTCAGGGCGGAAGAGAGAGGGAGGTTAAGACCCCCTTCCTCTGCCAGAGCAGCAGCATCTCCTGGTGGTGATGCTGCTTCTCTCCCTGGAGTGTCTTGTCTGGGAGGCATCCGCGAGCAGATAGGAAAGCTGATGAGCCTTTTCCTTACCCTGAGGACAGTTCACCTGCCACAGGCTCTGAGTCAAATTTCTCTTTACAAAGCATCCCAGCAGCAAAGTCCCACGCTCGGACCAGCCAAAAAACAGCCCCCGTGCCCAGAACTTGGTGTTACAAACCCAAGTCTTCTTTAGGTCTCAATACTCTAGTGGCTTTTGCAGTTTGTTTTTGTACAAACGTAAGTTATTTAAATCACACAAGATGACAGTCAACTTTTCAAACCAGGTACCGATAACTTGTATGATTTTGTCTATGCTCTGGTACACTACACCTGTTCTAACGAAGGGTAGAACCAATTTTGTGTGTTGGTGTTCACACCTGTGACATTAAGAGGATACGTCTGCATTGCTTCTTTCTTTCTGTTGATGTTTCTGTGGCAAAACCCTGCACATGTCATTTCTGAAAAGCCTTAAATCTTTGCGATGTTGCGTGTAGGGTTTGCAGTGCAGAAGGCTGCCTCGGAACTGTGAGCCCTTTTGTAAGCTGGAAGCATTTCTCTTACTACTGTTAACTTTTGTAGGAAGTTTTCAATTCAGAGCTGCCAAAGCGTTCAGTAAGCAGTGCCTTAGTGATACTTAGTCGTGCCGCCAGCCTTTTCTCATACCAGTTCTCGATGTCCCTTTACTGATCGGCATGGTATTTAAAATTGAGCAAGCAAGCATTGTTTTCATTTTTGTTTTGTAAGCCCATTTTTCTCCAGCTCTATAGGAAACTGACTTCTTGGTCTGAAATCTGAAATGAACAGAAGTCAGTTCATTGACCACACTGTCAAATGTCTATACCAAAATGGAAGGTTTTGCAACTTCGTAGTTTACTATGAAAAGCAAATTGTATACTTTTAATGTTGCCTTTTAAATTTATGACCAAATACTTAGCTATTTGTGAATCTTCTGCACTCTAGCATGAAAGTGCCTTTGGTTTGAGATTCCAGCTTAGAAAAGTGCTGCCATAATCATGATAATTTGTAGAGAGACCAAAAATATTCTGAGATCACCGTAATGCCTTTGGTTTACTGGGATAGTAACCAACCACAGGCCTCCATTCACAAGAGCACGACGCGGACCCTGCCTGCTGCGCTGTCTGTCTGCTGTGGGGGAGCCCCTGCCACCCATGCCCCCGGGGCGCACAGCGGCAGGAGGGCCCCCAGGAACTGGTGTGTTTGTGCGCCGTGACCCTGTGCGCCATCTCCGCCCGTCACCCAGCCCTGCGTCCGCCTGAGGGAACTTGCACACAAACCGCAGACTCTCGGCCGGTGGACAGATTTGTCCTTCTTATGCTCATGTTCAGTCTGTGGAGGCCTGCCTTTCCACTCAGATGACAGCGCGCACTTCTGGTTTAACGCAGTGATACCGTTTTGAAAGTTGGAAGCCTCAAACTGAGATGACAGTGCAGAACAAAAAATGGGTTAGGGTCATTACAATTAACGTGTTCTTCTTAGGGCGAAAATGTTGACTCTGAGTGTTGTCTGAATGTGCTATGAGAAACTTCCAAAGAGCACCACTCACAATTCGGAATTTTCGAAGAATGTTCCAGCCCTCCAAAGGGAAACCCTTTAGAGTCCGTGTTGGCTTTTATCAAAACCTTGTGTAAGTTGGGAAAATTGATAGAGGGGAGGAAAAGGAGTGAAAAGGATGAGAAGGCAAAAACACGAGCCAAACAGAAGCCAGGACAAAAAAGACTTTTCTTTACCAATATAGACTTTACAGTGACGTTAGACATCTTTGAAAGTTAGCCTCTGAATGCGTATGGTCCGTCTGTCTCTACCTGGTGTCTTTAAGAATACCCTCTTCGGGCTGTCTGAAATTTCAGGAGTGATTTCTATCCACACCAAGTTGTGAGTATTCATAGAAATTTCTACAAGAAAAAATAAATTAAATGAAAAGGAAAATTGCTCAACACAAGTTATAGTTAGCTGCTTGAATTCAGCCCCTCCCTGTCATGTCAGGACTATGCCACAACTTGGAAGAAATTAATCAAATGTTTATTTTCCTGCTTCCCTTTTCAGCTGTTACTGTGCTTTCTTTGGCAATAGTTTTCTCTCATTAACTCATTACTTATATCGTTAAGAATGAAGGTTTTGTGTTTAAAATTGCATTGCAAAGGATAGTTTCACTGAAGTCATGCACCATTAAATAAGATGAAATATTTGTCTTTATTGTTCTACTTCCTAAGCCGTAAACTTGTTTTATTCTCTGTGAATTTGCATTGAGTCTGTTATATGCCCCACTGCATCATTTTAGCATTTGAAATAGCGTTTATGTTCCCTCTAGTTCATCATGAAATGGGGTCAGATTCCAGGAGACTCCACCTCTATCGTGCTGGCTCTCTTTTGTCTGCCTTCCATTATGAAATTGTTTCTCCTTCCCCTTTTTCTGAAAGAGGCTGACAGAATCTAGGTGTAAGTCAATTGGAAACCAGTCTCTGGTTTTCTTCCTCCCTCTCCCCCCCTCCCTCCTTCCTTCCTTCCTTCTCTTTTCTTTTTTGCATCAGTCATTTTCCCTGATTAGTTTCACTGTGTAAATTAGATATTAACTGCACTTCTCTAAAAAAAAAAAAAAACTCCCTGTTACCTCCTTGAAAGAGTCACTTCTGTAGGCCTTTTTCAATAGGCTCATGACTGCAGATAAGGGAAAAAAAAAAGTAAAAACAAAAACTATGTGCCTAAAAAAATGACAAAAAAAAGTTTTGTAACATTTAAAAAAGAAACCTGAATAGCCTTTAATTCTTTAATATGCTTAAATTTTATGTAAATCGGTTTTTGCCACGTGTGTTTGTTCACATTCTAAATGACTTAATGGGATTCTCACAGTCTGTGTCTTCGTGTCACGTGTATGAAATGGGCTTGTGACGTAAGCGTTTCATCTGGTCAGTGGTTCCTTTGATATTGTACTGCTGCTGGGAGTGGGCTGGGGAGCCTGCCTTTAGGCAGTAAGGTTCCTCTTGGGTAGATTGGAGAGATAGAGGGATGGGGGCAAATTCTCACATACGTTTTCATAACCTGTTTGCAGAAACTTTGAAAAGGCATTTGGTTAAACCTCTTGGCAGTACAGTATTCTTGTATTTGTTAACGTCTGTGTTTAGGTACTGGTACCTTTTTGTTTAAAAATGTTCTAAGTGTTGGCTTTAAAGTGAATTTATCTTTAGTATGATAGTTATATGAAAATTATAGGGTTTGTGTGCAGAGAATTTTTTTATAAAGTGCTTTGTAAAAAAAAAAATGTATTCTAGCTTTCGCGGTACATATGTGTGATAACTGTAATATCCATGACAGTTAAGTGCAATTATTTCATCACTCTAAAAATGCTATTTTTGTGTCAGTTCCTGCAGGTGTTTTCATGTCTTTGCAAAGTGACACATTTTGATGCCTTCTTGATAAAGTGGTAGACATTTTGTAGCTTTCTAGAAACTTTGTATTCATACGGTATCAATGAAAAATAAAGAAAATGAAAGTGTGGGTCACCGTTTTTATCTGCCAAAGTGTATGTTGTTGAAAATGAAAGGTGCTTTATGTGTTGTGGGTGAACGTATGAAGGACAGAGTAAAGGAGGTTGAAGCCATGATCCTTTAGATGGTGTCCACCAAGTTCAGTCATCCGAACATGACATGTTAGTGTCTAGCAGGGTTTCTTTCTTTCTTCCTGTTTTTTTTTTTTAATAGAAGTATAGGGCTTCCCTGGTGGCGCAGTGGTTGAGAGTCCGCCTGCCGATGCAGGGGACCCGGGTTCGTGCCCCGGTCTGGGAAGATCCCACATGCCGCGGAGCGGTTGGGCCCGTGAGCCATGGCCGTTGAGCCTGCGCGTCCGGAGCCTGTGCTCCGCAATGGGAGAGGCCACAACAGTGAGAGGCCCACGTACAGCAAAAAAAAAAAAAAAAAAAAAATAGAAGTATAGTTGATTTAAATGTTATGTTAGTTTCAGGTGTACAGCAAGGTGATTCAGTTATACATACATATATATCTTTTTTTCATATTCTTTTCCCTTATAGGTTATTACAAAATATTGAGTATAGTTCCCTTTAGCAGGGTTTCTTAAAAACATCCACAGGTCAGTTAGTCTACCTGCCTGTCTGCCTGTCTCTCTTTAGTGTGTCATTAAAATTGTTAACCTGCCTTGCTGGGTGCATGCCAGGAACCAGGGGTAGAAGTTGGTACCTACACGGTGCATGCTGTAACCCCGCCCTGTCCTCAGGAGTGTGCAGCACACACATGCACAACAAAGCCTTGGAGTCACTAAGTTTACTGCCTGCTGGGCACTGGGCCAGTGTGCTGGTACGATGTGTGATTCTCACAACAGTCCTGATGACAGTAATATTATTACCCCCCAACCGATGCTCAGAAAGGGCAGGTCGTCCAAGTTGTGACTGGTGAGTGGTAGAGTCTTCAGTTGGTCACCCTGGCTCTGATGCCTTGACTCTTGGCCTCTGCATTTTGGCTCACTGAGACTCCGTGGAAACAGCTCAAGGCTGGGGAGGAGAAATCTGGGGGCCGAGGGGCTTTCTTAAGCAACAATGACCTTAGCCTTCTGACAGCAGGACCCAATGTACCCTGGGATCCTTCAGTTTGAACTAGACCTTAGAAGGTCTTGCTTCTCCCCATTTCTTTGAAATCTGAGGTACAGCCTGCCTCAAATCCCAAGAGGCACTGTAGGAGGGGGAACAGAGAAAAAATTAGCTTCCAGTTCCTTTGAAGAGGCATATTTTTAGCGAGCTACAATTCAAGAGGAAGGCCATTGTCTAGTGAGCGGCTCGGGGGCAGAGGGAGGGCAACTGTGGGGCATTTTGCTGAGGCCCTGTTAATATGCCAGGTACCTTCACAGTCACGGTTTCCTTTAACCCACATCCTCTTGAGTAAAGGAATCATTTCCGATTTTCCAATAAGGAAAGTGAAGCCCAGAGAAGTTAAGTCCTTGTTAAGATCATAAAAGCTAATAAGTAGCAAGAATTTAGAGGTGGAAAAACCTCCTCCCTTGCAGCCCTGGCTCTGCTGCTGGCTGTTTGGCACTTTAGGCCTCCACCTCCTCCTCTAAAACAAGGTGTTTAATGCATCAAAAACATCCTTTACTAGTGCCTGCAGTTCCAGTGAACTTGAGTTCAGCAAAGAGAGTGACATGCTAGGTGACCTAACATCACTGAGGAAAGGGATTGAAGGCACACGGGAGGGTGAATAAGGCTTCTTGTAATATCGGGGAACAAGAAACTTCACTGGAAACCCCGGTCATTTCTTCTGCCTTACTACTGACAGAGAACCCTTTATCATAGCTACCACATACTGAAAGCCAAATTAGCTCCTGTTAAGTCATTGGTCAGCACCTGAACAATTCCAATTCAAAAAGCACAGTGTTGTGTTAGGTGGTGAAGGCTCAGAGTTTTTTTAATTGCCTTTGAAGACACTTTTGTTCTGTTTAATGCCCCATATGTCAGATTTATCTAGGTGGTTGTAACTAGCAAAGCCTCAGGCTGCTAGAAGCAATTACTAGAAGCAATGAGATGAGGTGGGGCAGATTGTGGGGAGGCAAGCACTTCATCTTGTGAGGCATGTTTCAAATGGGGCCTTAATGTGGTCTTCAGGCAGAGGGATGGACGGCTAGCCTAGAAGTTTCAGAGAAATCTGAGGTTCAGAGCTCTCTGTTTCCACCCAGATGTTCCCACTCCATGTTTCAGTATCCCCCTCCTTATCTATTAGGGCCTGACAGGAGACTTGTGAGAGCTCTAAATTCAGCTTTATTTGTAATTTCTGGCTTGATTTTTAGCACAGTCTGCCCTTCAACTGCATGAGCTAAGGATTTCTTTAAATGCTGCCAGGGAGATCTTTTACACCATGCCCTGAGTTTTGCCTGACATTTTCTTCCTTCTGTGCACCAATTGCACTTAGCAACAACTAACCTATTAATACCACCAACCAATCATAATTAACACCACCCCAATCTCTCTAGCATGCTAGAGATTGCATAAGGTAGTGCATCCCTTTCCTTGTGGACCCAGTGCCAATTTACAACAGGTGACAGTCTTAGTTATTGTGCTGCTACAACATTCCAGTGGGCCAACTATCTATCTTAGTTTAGGCTTCCCCAGAAGCAGACCCTGAAAAAAGACTTGAGGGTGAACAGTTTACTTGGGAGTCTTAATAAAGATGTCACTTCACGTGATGAAAGGTTAAATTCGCCACGAAGATGAAATAATTGTAAATTGATATGCTCTTAATAAAACTACCTTAACACTCAAGTGAGAGAACTGCAAGGAAAAATACAAAACCATGTGATGCTTTCAGTAGTTGATGGAACAAGCAGACATATTCCAGGAAATATGTAGAAAAATCGAAGTACTAATTGTGTACTCTGTGTCCCAAAATTGTCATTCATATTTTTTCAGTCACATGGAACGGTATGAAAACCATACACTTGCAAATTAAGCAAGTGTCAGTATATTCCAAAGGATTGCTGCAAAGCTGCACAATATTCTCTGACCTCAAAGCAATTAAGGTAGAATCAATTTTAAAAGGATCTTTGGAAAAGCTCCCATATATTTGGGAATTAATAAACATTTCTAATTAACGCATGAGAAAAGAAGTCACAAGTTAAATATTGAAAACGGTATATTAAAGAAATACTATACTAAAATGTGTGGAATGCAGCTAAAGCAGTATTTAGAGGATACTAGACTAACATGTGGAGAATCGTCCATACTAGATAAGAAAAAAGACCAAAAATTAATGAGCTAGGCATTCAATTCATGAAGTTAAAAGAAGACCAAAATAAGCACACACACACAAGGAAGGAAGTGTTAAAGAGCAAAGTAATGAAATAGAAAATGAACACAATAGAGAAGATCAACAAAGTCAAAAATTGGTTTTTCAGAAATACAAATAAAATCTATAAACCCTAACAAGACTGATAAAAGAGGGAGAGAGAACCAGACCAACCAACTAAATAAACAAAAGGTAACAGGAATGAAAATACAGTTATCACTATAGATCCCACAGATATTAATAAAAGTATAATAAAGTAGATAATCAAAATATTCTGTTATAAACTATGCCAATGAATTGGTAAGTATAGATACAAAGGATAAATTCTTAGAAAACTGTAACTTTTGAAAGTTGCTTCACAAAGAAGTAGGAAACCTGAATAGAGTAGTCTTAACAACCATTAAAGTTAATGAAACAGTAGTTCCCAATATTTCCACACAAAAACTCAGGCCTACATGGTTTACTAGTGAGGTCTATCAAACTTTAAAGGAATAAAGTCCTGCAATCTTACAGAAAATACTGCAGTGCATAGAACAAAGGGTATAACCCTGACCTTAGCTTAGGTCTTCTAGATAGCAGAGCCTGAGGCAAGGACTAAGATACTAACACATACTGTACTTCATTTGGGAAACATAAGCTCAGGGAAAAAATGAGAGAAAAATGGAAGTAAAACAAGGGGAATCCTATGAAATATGCTGTGACGCATTACTGTCTTGACTGCCACTTCACAGTGAGTTGGAAGAGACCTATCAGGTCACTCAGCATGTGAAACTTTTGGCATGTGGACTTTTCTGGTAAGGTTTCCAGGAAGAAACAATGTTGTGGAGTAACCAATGGGAGAAAGAAAAGGGAGTAATCTAGCTATCGGGTAACCTCCCATCTCTCAGTTCTCGTTGGTCAATGTTCTTGCCACAGGGCTGATTGACTGTCCCACTGGGTTGCATTATCCACCTCATAACAGCTGTTCAGGAATTCAGATCCCATGTCTTGTAATGCTGCGTCTCATTAAAGTCTGAAAGTGGAGGGAAATTCCACAATGTATGAGTTTCAAGTCAAGGCAGAGAAAGAGGAGGCAGTCAAGGATATTTGAGAAGGTACATAAAGTTTGTTTCTAAATATACTCCCCAACTTACTGTATGGCTAGCATACCAACAAGGACAGTACGAAAAAGGAAAAGTATAGGTTAATCTCACTCATGAGCATAAAATTAAAATATTAATTTGAGGATAACAATGTATATAAAACATAATGCATGATGACACAATGGGGTCCATCCCAGGAATGCAAGGTTGGTTTACATAAGAAAATCACCCATGTGATTCACATTAACAGATGAAAGGAGAAAAATCATAGATCTTCTGAATAGAGGAAGATAGATGCATATGAAAACACACAATGTCCATTCATGATTTTTTTTTAACTTCTTAAATTACAACTAGGAGAAAACACTCTGAACTGATAACGGGTATCTACAAAATAAATCAATAAGCTAAGAATGAAAGCATTCCTTTTGATACTTGGGAACGAGGCAACGATGCCTAAGTTTACCACTTTTACTCAACATACTGAGGTTCTACACAATGTTGTGAGGCTAGAATAAGAAAAAACATACATAAGAATGGGAATCCAATCTGTCATTATTCTTGGAAGATAAACTGGTATATGTAGAAAAGCCAAAAGAACAGATAGATTTTTTACTAGAATTTGGAAGTAAGTTTATTGTGTTGCTGGATACAAAACAATGTACCATGATAAAATGCATTTTTGTATTAATAGTAACAAATAGAAAATTTTTAATATACTGTTTGCTTGAAAACTATGAAGTGCTGAAGAATAAACCTAACAAAAGCTGCAAGAGCTCTTTATGGAGAAAATTATACAAATGTTACTGAAAAACTTTAAAGAAGATCTAAATAAATGGACGGAGACAAATATTATGAGCTGAAAGACTCCATAATGTAAGGTGGTTAGGTCCACCAAATCTACAGATTAAATCCAATCCAAGTGAAAATTTAATAATTTCCACCACCACTACCCTGCTCCCACTTGTGTACATGGGAAGGTAAGTGACCAAAAATAGCTTAAAAATTTGAAGAATAAGAACAAGTTAGGAGTATGAGCTAGCTACCAGTTTTCGCTCAGCTCCAAATCCATCCTTCTTTGCCCTGCTTTGTGATAGTGGAGCTAGACCCTATAAACATTTCTTCTTTGCCAGCTGGGCACAATGTTAAGCGTTACCAATAGAGAGCACTGGAGTTACACTGCAAGGCAATGGCGATAGGAAGGCATTTCCCTTCTGGGGATCAGTCCTCCGTTATTATTACTCTGCACAGAAGCCCAGCAGACCTTGTGGAGCAGCTCCAACTGTGCCTTCTGGCAACTCTCTCTCCACCAAGTAGGCAGTTTCTACAAACTATCTTTATCCCAGCTATAGCCTATGGCCATGGTGGACAATTTCTGCAGACCAGCTCTGGCCCATGCCCCTGTCAAGTTTCTTTGCTACTGGCAGGCTGCATGTTCTCAACCTTTGGTTGGAAGGGCGTGGAATTCTCCTAAGTCCCTAGTTCCTTCATTGTCTACTCTTTTTCTTTTTTAACTTATTTTATTGAAGTATAGTCGATTTACAATGTTGTGACAATTTCTGCTGTATAGCAGAGTGATTCAGTTCTATATATATATATATATATATATATATATATATATATATATATATACACATTCTTTCATATTCTTTTCCATTATGGTTTATCACAGGATATTGAATATACTTCCCTGTGCTATACAGTAGGACCTCGTTGTTTATCCATTCTATATATAATAGTTTACAGCTATGTGAGTCTGTTTCTGTTTCACAGATAAGTTCATTTGTGTCATATTTTGGATTCCACATGTAAATGATGTCTTATGATATTTGTCTTTCTCTTTCTGACTTACTTCACTTAGTATGATAATCTCTAGGTCCATCCATGTTGCTTCAATTGACATTATTTCATTTTTTATGGCTGAGTAGTATTCCATTTTTTACCGTTTTTCACACTCTTTTTTAGCCTAGAGGTAGTTAATGCCTTTTGCACTTGCTACTCCTGTACTCCTTTGAGTCTTCTTTTACCCCTTTTAGTAAACCGCTTTCTACGAGTTAACAATTCTTTATACGACATTTTCCCTGTTCAGGAATATGTGTGATTTCTGTGGCTGATATAGGGGACTAATCCTACCAAGATATCAATATTTATTATAAAGCCCTAGTAAATAAGTCTGTGTGGTAATAAAGCACAATTAGACAAACTAACTGATGGAACAGAATAGGGATATCGGAAAAAGACCCAAGGTTATATAAAACATGACAGAAATGGTACATCAGATCATTGGGTTAATACTCTTTCAGACTCTTGCCTTTAGCTGAGATGTTTTGTGTCTGTTTTGTGTTTGTGTGGTCCAGGAGCCAGCCAGATATATGAACAGATAGAATTTGGGGGCCCCCTCTCTGGCCCTTCTCTTCCAGGAATCCATCCCCTCCTTTCGGCAGCTGTAGTTGCCCTGTACTCGATCTTCTTTTCTCATGGGCCAAAAAGATGGCTGCTTTTCCACCAGCACCACCACTGGCTTGCACAACATTCCCTGTGCCTGGCCCCTCAGGCACAGAACAGAAATAGGGAGCTCACTTCCTATCACTTCTCTCTCCATACATGGACTTCCCACCCAAATCCACCTGTTTCTTTTTACTCCCTGGTACTTTCAATGCTTCCATTTTGTATACGTCCATCCAGTAAAATCTTTTTTTTTCTTTTGGTCAGGCTCCGCGCCCTGTGGGATCTTAGTTCCCCGACCAGGGATTGAACCCGCGCCCCCTGCATTGCAAGTGCAGAGTCTTAACCACTGGACCGTGACAGAAGTCCCCATCTAGTAAAATCTTATTCAATTACTACTGTAAGTAGAAGTCTGGCTGTGATATTTTCGGGGCAAGTAAAGTATGAAGATGCTTCTTTCTTTGCAGGTTTTGAGCTCTTGCAAGGGCTTCCCAACTCTGCTGTGAAATCAATGTGACATCTAGTGGCTTGGTAAAGAAAGTTTGGACTGCTTTTAGTCAGTTACATTTAGGTTTGGGGCTTCCCAGGTGTGGAGGTGAGGGTGGGGGGTCAGTGGTTACAATATGGTTTTTTTTTTTTTTTTTTTTTTTTGCGGTACGCGGGCCTCTTGCTGTTGTGGCCTCTCCCGTTGCGGAGCACAGGCTCCGGACGCGCAGGCTCAGTGGCCATGGCTCACGGGCCCAGCCGCTCCGTGGCATGTGGGATCTTCACGGACCGGGGCACGAACCCATGTCCCCTGCATCAGCAGGCGGACTCTCAACCACTGCGCCACCAGGGAAGCCCTACAATATGTTTTAATAATTGATTTTTAAGGAATAGTTACTAGAAAACAATAACAACTAATATACATAAAGACCTGGACTTCAATCTGCTCATTAATAGGCAGGAAAGAAAGACAGAGGGGGGATGATAGGGATGGGAAAGGAAAGGAATGAAATAGGAAAGAAGGGGAAGAAAAAGGAGAAGCTTGGGGGTGAGGAGAAGGAGGCAGGTTGAGGAGAAATGAGGAGAAGAGAGAAGGGGATGGTGTGGGCAATGGATGTTCCAGGAAGAGGAAGCAAGACTGAGAGCCTAGAATTAGGAAGTAAGTGACAGAACAAGGACAAGGCAGTAGCAGGAAATGTGGTTTATGAGTGGTCTGGCTTGGGAAAGACCTTTCATTTCACGGGGCAGAATTTACATTGTATCCAGTAGGCAACAGGCACTCATCTGAGTTTGTAACCATCAAGGGCATCTCTGCCCCAGGCCTGTCTGCGCTCAGATCCACTCCTTGCCTTTTACCTCCTCTGAAATGCAACCTTGTTGGTTGTCTTCTCCAGGCACCTCTGCCAGGTGCCCGGCAGCAGAGCGTGGCCAATGCAAGGTCCTGGTAGAAGGGAGAACCTGGCTCATTGCCCCCCCCTTTCCGTTCCAGGAGGCGCCTCCAGCAGCAGAGGCTGTATTTCCTTCATGGCTCCAGCTCCCACTTGAGGGACCCCCAAGGGTTCCAGCTTCTCCTAGTGATCTGCTCTGGGGATCTAGGACCATCACCTTACCCCTTCGCTCTTTTATCCTAAAAGCTAGAGTGACTTTCTATTCCTGCTCATCTTGGAGTTCAGCTTTTCAGTACCCTCACCACCAATCTCCCACATCAAATTCCCTTTGTTGTAAATATTGGGTGGGCCAAAAGGTGCCTTCGGTTTTTAAGTAAAAATAAAAGACACATTTTTCATTTTCACCAAGAACTTCATTGAACAACGTATTCACCCTTTTGTTCCACTACCTTCTGCCGTTTTTCAGGCAACTTCATAATTCCATCTTCCCCAAACTTTTTTTTTTTTTGAGCAAAGAACTGTTCCAGGTGCCTTTTACAGTCTTCCAGGAAATTGAAATTTGTTCTATTAAGAGAATTTGTAAAGACCGAAATAAATGGAGATCTGAAGGTGCAATGTCTGGTGAATACAGCAGATGAATCAGAACTTCCCAGGCACGCTGTAACAGTTTTCGCCTGCTCATTAAAGAAATATGAAGTCTTCCGTTATCCTGATGGAAGATTATGCGTTTTCTGTTGACTAATTCCGATGCTTTTTCTCGAGTGCTGCTTTCAGTGGGTCCAATTGGGAGCAGTACTTGTTGGAATTAATCGTTTGGTTTTCCGGAAGGAGCTCATTCTAGAGGACTCCCTTCCAGTCCCACCATGTACACAACATCACCTTCCTTGGCTGAAGACCGGCCTTTGGTGTGGTTGGTGGTGGTTCATTTCGCTTGCCCCGCGATCTCTTCCATTCCACATTACTGTACAGTATCCACTTTTCATCACCTGTCACAATTTGTTTTAAAAGCGGAACGTTTTCATTATGTTTAAGTAGAGAATCGCATGCGGAAATATGGTCAAGAAGGGTTTTTTTGGTTAACTTATGTGGAACCCAAACATCAAAGCGAAGAACGTAACCAAGCTGGTGCCAATGATTTTCAACCCTTGATTTGGTTATTTTGAGTATGTCGGCTATCTCCCGCGTGGTATAATGTTGACTATTCTCAATTAGTGTCTCGATTTGATTGCTGTCAACTTCAGCTGGTCTACCTGACCCTGGAGCATTGTCTAGCGAGAAATCTCCAGCACGAAACTTGGCAAACCTCTTTTGATACATTTGATCAGTCACAGCACCTTTTCCACACAATGCACAAATCTTTTTTGCGTTTCAGTTGCATTTTTACCTTTCTTGACATAAAAAGCAGAAAATGTTGCTTTTTTTCCTTCCATCTTCAATATTAAAATGGCTACACAAAAATTCACCAATTTTGATGTCTTTTTTTTAAATGCACGCTGATACGACACCTGTCACATACAATCTAACAAAATTGTTTCGAATAAAGTTAAAGACAATAAGTGTTACTAGAGCCACCTTACGGAAAAAAACGAACAAACCTTTTGGCCAACCCAATACCTGAAGTGGTTTCTATTTTCCTAGTTAGTCCCTGACTCATACAGGTTGGGGGATCACTTTCTCCCCACTGCTCTGGTTTCCATGGAGAGAGATTTTCTTCTAATTACTCTTGGCACCTTGCCTTACTCCTTACCTCCACCCATGGAAGTACATATACTAAATTATCTGGTTAGTGGATGACAGCAATTGGTTCCCATTCTCATTTGGGTGGATATCTCCTGGTGGAATTGGACAGTGAGTTTGAGCATACTCTTTAGTTATAGGTATGCTCTGTCCTCCAAGATAGCCTGTTCTGTAATCAGGTTGATGTTTGAATCTTCATCTGTCTAATTCCTGAGTCTGAGTTGGTTCCCAAGTCCAGGGCAGGTGTGCTATATCTGTTTCTTTGTTGTTTTTAGTTTTTCTTTTTTGGGGTTTTTTGTTTGTTTGTTTGTTTGGCTTCCTCAAACTCCAGCAGTAAGCAGAAGGAGATTAGATTTGTGCTACAACTACATTCTAGCCAAAAGAAACTTACCCCACACCCACTCCGAGTCTGGCTTATCAGGGAAGGCCCTTTCCCCACCTCCTCTCCCCAGACATGTTCTACTAAATTTTAGTTCCTCTGGGAACTATGACGACTAGAACATGGATCCAGGAGTTTAACGTCAGAGCAGGTAATAATGAGGTGTGCCAGTTGTATGTGTGTCACACATGGAGTTGCACAGGGCCCCATCCTCCAAAGTGCCCATTGCCTGGTTTAAGACTCTTGTCCCAGTCTTGAAATTCTTAATTTTCTAACAAGGTGACTTGCATGTTTCACTGGACCCCTCAGATTATGTAGCCTTTCCTGGTACTACCCGCCCTGCCTCTTGGGGTGCACCTTTTGGAGGGGTTGGCTAAGTCCTGGACATCCAAGCTCCTTGGGATTTGGAGGCTGGCAGCACTGCCAGAAGCATCCCGGAGTTTTCCAGATGGACAGCAGAGGGCAGCAAACTGCCACTTAAGGGTTTCTCACCCAGGAGGGGTGGGGTTTGAAGCCGACTTTCCCGAATGTTTACGGGCAACAGGGCTGCATGTTTGTCTGCTTGTTTTTATCATTGAAAACCAGAAACTCTATGCTCTTGAGCCCCACCTTAGGTGAGGTGGCGCCTGGTATTTGCTACTCTGGTGAAACCCGTCCGAGGTGCGTTAGAGCAGTTCCTTTTACCTTGAAGGTACAAGCCTAGCGGCCGGAGGAGCAGTGCCCCGTGCCAGCTACTCCTGCTAATGGCCAGACCTGCTATGAAGAGCCTTCCATGGGGTCCGGCATGGGGTCGTCCAGGGATTGCCTCTAATCCTTAGAACACGCCAGCTAGGTTTGTATTTTCATCTGCATTTACTGGTGGGAAACTGGACTCAAAAATGTAACTTGATGTAATTTGTCCATGGTTACACAGCTATGAAGTGAGAAAATGTGGATTTGAACTCTGATCTACCTGGGTTCAAAAAGGCATGCTCTTGGGGCTTCCCTGGTGGCGCAGTGGTTGAGAGTCTGCCTGCCGATGCAGGTGAACGTGGGTTCGTGCCCCGGTCCGGGAAGATCCCACATGCCGCGGAGCGGCTGGGCCCGTGAGCCATGGCCGCTGAGCCTGCGCGTCTGGAGCCTGTGCTCCGCAACGGGAGAGGCCACAACAGTGAGAGGCCCGTGTACTGCAAAAAAAAAAAAAAAAAAAAAAAAAAAGCCATGCTCTTTACACAGGTTTATTCTGCCTCTACAAAATTAAAAAAAAAGAGAATGCCATTTTTTTCTTGCCTTTGCTTTGTCAGGTGGAAACAAGTTCCCTTAGGCTATACCCCAGCCCTCTCCCAGTCACAGAGAAGACGTGCAAACAGGAAAACTCACAACCACCCAAGGTCTGTGACCTGGATTGCATCTCTCATCAAGCAAAGAAAGAACTTTTTTTTTTCAATCCTTTTTGATTGGATATGAAAATCAATAGATAAATGCAAAGGTAATTAAAATATTATCACAAAAATGTAGATCAGGGTCAACTAGATCCAAGACAAGAACTTTCAAAGGGGATTTACGCAGAGGAAGGCGAGCTGTAAGATCACAGGGAGCTAAGGCATGGATTTCTAGATTCAGAGGTGAGACGTGTAAAGTACTGGTCTGGGTCCTGAATGCATCTACTCTCAAGCTATAATCTGTGAGTTCCTGTCTGTCGGTGGGTGGCCTGGGGCAGAATGGGGTGTCTGATGAGGTCAAATCCAGGATGGGAAGGGAGACTGAATTTCCCCTGAGGAGAGGCTGCTATTTTCACCGATAGAGAAGGAGAACTTGAGAACTTGACCCTTGACTCTTCTCTTCCTGCTCTTTCTCCTTCCGCCTCTTTCCCCTCCCCCACCCTCTTCGAAGCTCCGAAGGGGTTTGAGTGGTGTTCGTACCCCCACTTTGCCCCCTCAGCTCTGTGCCTACAGGCTCAGGAGCTGCCTCAAGTGGGAACTCGGAGTCATTTCTTCTCTCTTGCCTTGGTCATTGTACCCCTCTCCCGCCTCTAATTTAATCGTTTCTTCTTTTAATGCAAATTTTCTGAATTCCTATACCACGAGTACTCTTTTAAACTTGAACCTGTCCGCAGAACAGCCAAACCTGAGAACTCTTGGTGATCAGATGCAGTCCTTTAATGTGGAGTCTTGACCTCCTTACCGTTCTTGCTGCCTTATTACTGACCCCACTTTAGGCCTCACAGCTTACGTCTTAATACCACCCTGGGAGCCTGAAGATTTTCTTAAACCCCAGAAGAGAGTTGCCATTGATTGAGCACTTACTCTAGGGACCAGAACTCTGCAGCCTCCCTGGAGGTATTGTCCCCACTGCATAAGATGTCTCATAGTGAAGGACTCAGTGTCACGTTCTCATTGTGTAGGACTTCAAGAAATCTTTAAAAGGAAAAGCAATCATTACGGTAGAGGTGGGAGGGGTGCAGTACCCCAGCTTTTGGTTCTGGGCTGCTTTGGAGGCTGTGGTGATGATGAGGAGGCTCCGCTGAATTGGCTGGGAGGGTGGGGCATGTCATCACTGAACTGTCAGCCTTTCCTTGATGGACTTTGTCCAGGAAGCCCGCCACCTGAAGCCCGGGCTGCAGCACCTCCATACTCCGCCCCCTGTGATCCCATCCAACCTGGAAGGATGATCCAGGGAGTAATTTACAAGCCAACTCCCCTGACATGGGCTGCGGCAAGTCCCAGCTGGTGTCTGCTGGCTTGGGGTCGGGGAGTAGCCCTGGCTGGTGCAGCCGCTGAACACCTGCAGGTCCTGGGATTGTCCCCAGCCCTCCCTCTCCTGCAATCTCACGCTGGATCTCGCGTTCCAGCTCAGGTGCAGGGGAGAGAGATCAGACATAAAATTCTAGGGGCTGAAAATTCCTCCCACAAGGACATTCGCGGCCCCCACCCTTTCCAATGAAGCAGAAATTTTAACTCTTCGGGGCAAATTTTCAAAGCTGAGTAACTACCTATTACACCCTTAAATCCTGTTATTTGTTAACAGCATTTGAGTGAGTAACTTGCTCCCATTGCTTTGAAAATGTATCTTTTAATAGTTGAGCAGGGGAGATTAGAGATGAAAAGTACCCGTGCGGTGCCTTCCGTGATGCCAGAGGCTGTTCGGAACTGGCATTCCAAGGCTTGTGAAAATGACTTTCTTTAGAAGAATGTAGAAGGTGGGTGTCTTAAAGGGGAGAGGGGACAAAGAGGATATCCATGTGGTAGGAAAGATTTGGTCAGAATGCTGACCATTCTGTGCTTCGTTCGAGGACTTATCCTGTGATCGCCAGTCTCAAACGCAGACAAGTGTTACATGCTGCCCCTGGATTTTCTGGGCTGTTAGAGAGACAGACCTAGGCTTTCAGGGTAGAATAGGGGTGTCAACTGAAAGAAAGGCTTCTGAACACCCCCACTCCGGGGCTCTCCCTCTTGATCGCTCATGCAGAATGCCGCCTTCCTGCAATGATGCCCAGTAACCCCCGCGCACTCTCCTAGTGCTGAGCTTGGCTGTGGAAACCCTGGAACAAACAGGTGCCTTTGGTGATGCCCGAGGCCCTCCAGGATGGACACTTCCAAGCAACCTGCAGTCCTGCATCCCAGATGAGGACTGCAAAGCCATTCATGGAGGAGAGGTACTCTCTGCAGCCAAAGAACAAGGCCAGAGAGCTCATTGTATACCTGAGACCCCACCAGGCTCTGAGCTCAGCTCAGAGCAAGAGGCAACACGGTGTGGATCAGTGGATTCTCCAAATTGGCTGCACAGGGGAATCATGTGGGTTTTTTAAAAAAATCCTGATGCCCAGGCACCCACATCCCCAACACACACACACACACACACACACGCGCGCATAGACACACACACACATACACAATACCCATTGCATCAGAGTCTCCGTAGGTAGGACCCAAACACCAGTCATTTTTCAAGCTTTTCAGGCAGTTCTAATAAGCAGCCAAGTTTGAGAACTAGTGATGTCAAATGGCTGAGATGGTTCTGAGACTCGGGGGCCCAGAGGGGAGAGAGAAGAAGGCTGACCAGCTTCTTTTGGAAAAGGAGGTCAGTGTTCAAGCAGAGAGGACTTGGAATCCTCCTCCCTTTTCTATGAAAGTTATGATGCTCTTTGATGGTAGAAATAGTTCCACTTCTTCCTTTGAAAGCTTAACTAGCTTAATTTTTTTTCTAGTAAACTTGACTTTGGAAGTCAAATGTTTTTATAAAAATTTTTGGAAATAATTTCAAACTTAACAGAAATTTCAAGAATGATACATATAACCCTTGTATACTTTTTATCCAGAAGCACTAATTGTTAATATTTACCATATCTGTTCACACACACATATATATATATATATACACACATATACATTTCTATATATACCCATGCACACATATACATATACAATCTCTGTATATGTGCATACACACACATATATGCTATGCATTGTACATATTTTTTTCTGAACCATTTGAGGGTTAGTTGCATATATCATGCCCCTTCTCTATGCATTGTACCCCTTTATCTTTAATACTTCAGTGTTATTTCCCAAGACCATAGCTATAATTATCTCATATAAACACAATATAGTTATAAAATTCAGGAAATTTGACATCACTACAATATTATTGTCTAATCTACAGTGCATATTCCAATATTGCCAGTTGTTTCAATAATGTCTTTTACAGATTTTTTTTTTTCCAATTCAGGGTTCAATCTAGATTCATACATTGCATTTGTTTACAGCTTAAGCTTGCTGGTACAAGAGATATACATTACAAATTTCTTACTATATAATATAACAACATAAGGAAGCTGTCTTCTGATCTTATTTTTCATTCCCCAAATTCAAAAGTTTTTCATTAAAAATTTCCTCAAAGGTTAAAAATGAAAAAATTTCTCATGATTTTTCAAACCTTTAGTTCTTGAAGAACTCACAACATATTACCACATTTAATCTTTTCTCTCATAGCATGGATACAGCATTGTTGTTTAAAGGAAATTTCTCACAATAACTTTGTGAAGCATTACCCCTGGTAACGTCTTCTCAAGAGGTGGCCAAGAAATACTTGTTCAGTAAATGAATGAATGAATGAATGATCTCTTGCTTGGATTACTGCAATAGACTCCTCACTGGTTTCTTGCTTACATCCTTCCCCCTGTTTGTTTGCTTCTCAACCCAGCAACCAGAATGATCCTTTTAAAAACATTAATCAGAGTGTACCCCTGTTCACACTCTGAACACCCTCTATGCCTTCCCAGCTCATTCAGAATAAGAGCCAGCATCTTCAAAATTACCTACAGGGCCCTGTGTGACAGGACCCCCATACCCATCTGCCCTCCCACTCTGATGTCATCTCTTACTATCCTTCTACTCTTGGTCCCTCTGCTCCAGCCATGCTGGCATCCTTGTCGTTTCTTGAAAGTACAAGGCACACTCCTGCCTCGGGACCTTTGCACTTGCTTATAATTCTGTTCTCCCATCTATCTACCTAGCTTGTCCTTGACTTTGTTCACATTTTTAATGAGGTTAACCCCTCACCCCAATCCCTGCTCTGTTCTCTAGGAGGTCACTCCTCATGCATTTATCCCCCTCCTCCACACCTGAATGGGCTTTGGGGGCTGCACAGCATTCTTAGCCCACATAGAGTTTATGGAAGATTGGGAACCCAAATTTCTAACTTCTCTCTTTAATTCCTGACTGCAAACCAGCAAATAGTTCTGGAACTCATCTCCTTATTGAAGTGTCTTGTCAAATGCAGTCAATGGCAAGTTTTATTGGAGCATAACCATACTTCATTCGTTTACATATTGTCTATGGCTGTTTTCATGCTACAGTGATAGACTTGAGTAGTTGCAAAAGAAACCGTATGGTCTGTAAAGCTGAAGATTATTATCTAGCTCTTTACAGAAAAGTTTGTTGACCCCTGCCTTAGACTTACAAATTCATCAGCTCACAGTCTGCTTTCCAAATTATCTCCCGCCCAGCTTTATTCAACTTTTTGCCACTGCATATCACGGATTGCCATCCCTCCAGCTTGACTGCTGTGCTAATGCCACACATCTTAAATTTCTTTGTTATGGTGATATTCTACTCCTGGCGCTGGTCAGGATAATTAACAACAGCTGATTGAAATCTCAGTGGTTTAACCTGACAAAAGTTTGTTGCTTGCTTACTGTAAAGTCTGAAGTTGGGTGGGCAACCACCCTCCATCTTGTAGCTGTACCATCTGGAAGGCGTGGCCTCCAAAGTCACTCAGCAGTTTGGGAGGTAGAGGAAGAATTCTGTTCTCAACTGCCCTTCCTTCCATTGGCCAGACTAGTTACAAAACCCCAATCTCAACAAAAGGGGGCTTGGGATGTTTAGAGGACCATTTGAATGTTTGATGAGTTTTAATCAGTCTTTGTAAGTTTGATCCTTTACCTCAAGCAAGATTAGAGCTAAATCATCCCCATAGGAGCCTCTTGGAGAGTGCCATAGAGTGGGAATCCACAGGCTATTCCAGAGAGCCTGGAAGTCTTTCTTCATATCTAGCTAAAGCAAGGAGATTCTTATATCTTGAGATTGCCTGATGCACAGGAGGAAGTGATTCGATAAAAGGAAAGGGATGTGTGTGAAGTAAGGGGGGAGGTGGAGAAAAGACTTGTGAGACAGGGCTTCCCTGGTGGCACAGTGGTTAAGAATCCGCCTGCCAATGCAGGGGACACGGGTTCAAGCCCTTGTCCAGGAAGATCCCACATCCCGCGGAGCACCTAAGCCTGTGCACCACAAATACCGAGCCTACGTTCTAGAGCTTGCGAGCCACAACTACTGAGCCTGTGCTCTAGAGCCCACAAGCCACAACTACTGAAGCCCGTGCGCCTAGAGCCCGTGCTCTGCAACAAGAGAAGCCACCACAATGAGAAGCCAGAGCACTGCAACGAAGAGTAGGCCCTGCTCGCCGCAACTAGAGAAAGCCTGCGTGCCGCAACAAAGACCCAATGCAGCCAAAAATAAATAAATAAATAAATAAATTTAAAACAAAACAAAAAAAGACCTGTGAGAAAGAAAGGGATACTTGAAGTCAAAAAGACGCGGGCAGCCAAAATGACTGACAGTCTTTAGAAGCCTGTGAACTGCAGTGCTTTTCAAACAGTGCAGTGTGAACAGGCACCATTTAAATCCAAGCTACCATTCCAACTACAAAGCTATTTACTTATTTCAATGTTACTATTTAATATAGTGAATCAAGCATTTTATGACTTGAAGTCACTTCAAAAGTCAACTTTGATTTCCTCAGGTCATTGAAGGAGGGTTCAGAGTTCATTTCTGCTTAATAGATCAAGGTAGCCAATTGCATTTTCTGTCAAAAGGAAATGTTTAGAGAGCGTTGCGGGGGAGGGCTGGGTTTTGGCCTGAGAGATAGGAGTGTAGACAGTGTGCCCAGCTCTTTTTCTGACCCTGTTCATGACCCTAAGAGGTCATATAACCTTCTAAAAACCTCAGTTTCTCCTCTGAAACAACCACCGCTTGCCTCCTTGGGCAAGTTGGATGATTAATAATGACACAGTGTTAGCAAAGTTACTTTGAGGTCTTTTGATGAAAGACAGCCTATAAACTCTGCTAAAGATTTACTGTCTTATTAAAGAAATGGCAGCATATAATACTGCACCAATAAATGCTGACAAAGGTAAATGTTCTCCATTCATCCTGACAAGGACAGGCTATTCATCTGTTGAAACTATGAGAGAGGGTGTGGCCCAAAGTTACAAAACTTTATATTAATATTGCCCAGAAAGATATTTTGGATCTGTATCTTTATTATCACCTGAAGTATTAACTAATAGAATCAGCCATCTAGACTTATAATTATATAACAACTAATAATGAACGAAACAGGTGTGCAGCATAGCTTTGTTCCTTGCCTGGAGTATGAAAAGAATAACAAGGATTGCTACCCCAAAGTTAAAATTCTGGTAAAACTTAATAAAGCTATGAGAGAAATAAGGAGCATTGTGTGGGGATTGCCTTTGCTGAGCATCCTGAAAAATTAGACAAGAAGGCCTATGTTGAGGCTACAGAAGGAGCCTACAGAGAGATTTCAGAGCTGTTGTCTGTTATTACTTCCTAGTATCCAGGTTTCTCATCAACTCAGCCAATCTACAGAGGCTTGAACGCACCCGCGACCACATTACCTGGGCATTGTAGGTGATTTCTCTGGTTGTGTGGAAAGAGTTAAGGAATATGAGTCCAAGAGACTATTAGCTCTGCCACTAACTGTGCAAACTTGAGCAAACTACTTTCTAGGCCTCGGATGCCTTATCTGTAAAATGAAGTCATTGAACTAATAATAAAATTACTGTTCACTGAACACATACTAAGTACCAGGCCTCCTGAGTAGGAGAAATGTCTATTTATCCATCCTTTCCATTTCCTTTTCACTGCTGCCCCCTTAATCCAGGCTCACAAGTTTCTCCCCTTTCCTCCATTCTTTCCCAGTCAGTCTTGTACATGACTTCCATTTACATATTCCTAAACCACTGCCTTGACTACATCTTTCCCAGCTAAGAGGCTTTATTACCTACTCAACATAGGCCAAATCCATTGGCAGTCAAGATCCTCCATACTTGGCCTCAAACTTCTCCCATCTTATCTCCCAGCCATACTTCTATATAACCATGCCCTGTCTGCTCAGGGAGACCATAGCAGGCATGCGCTTTCTCACCTTCACGCCTCTTCTTAAGCTCTCCCCTTTGTCAGGAATGTGCTTCTCCCCTTCTCCACTGAGACAGTATCATCAAGGCCCAAGTCAAGTCTCTCCTTCTCCCAGCTCACTATGGCCCCTCTGAAATCAAAGCCCCCTGGCTTATTCACCAGCAACTACACATGTCCTTGCTTTCTTGTAGTATCTCTTGCAATGTAGTTTTTATCATTTTATTTTTTTACTTTTATATTGTATTGAGCCTTTTGCTGGTTATGTCTTCTCTCTGGCTCTGCCATGAACCCTCAGCATGGCACAGTGGAAGAGCACAGACATTGGTATAATGCCAGTCCTCTTATTGACTAGATATGTGACTTTGAGCAAGCCACTTAATCTGGAACCTCAGATTCCTTATGTGTAAAATGGGGATAATAACAATATCACAAGATTGTTGTGAGAATCAAGACAATGTACATGAAATTGCCTAAGAGTTTATGGTTCATAGTTTTTCCCCTTCTTTTTGTCCCACATGGAGACTTAAAATAGCACGTTTTGAAAATCTATTGATTTGGTTTTGAAACATGTCTATTGTGAATTATGAACCATTAAAAAACAGTCATAGGATAAATATAGACACCGATTTCTGCAATACACTTTTGCAAAAGGAAAAGAAAAGGAAGGAAATGCTCAGGGTCTAAAAATGGAGTGGAAGCTGAAAAAAGTTTCAAGTAGTATCTGATGCTTTGGCTGCCCTTGGGGGCAGAGCTGTCAAGTTTGAGTTTTACTGCCCATTCAGGGACAGGGGCAAGGCCTTAAACTGAGACCCCTGCATAGAGTAAATAACTTTTAAAGGCACATTCTGGAAAATTCTGCCCACCAGCAAAAGGCTCTGAGTAAGAAAAAAAATTTCCCTTCAGAGAAATTGTAACCTGAAGCCAACTATAACTAAAGGGTTTTACCCACAGGGGTTATTCAAATTTCACAGGTTCAAACTTATACTATCTGAGTGGTGGAGAAGTCCCTAACAATTCGACATGAAAAACATCCTGAGCTGGCAACAAGGCTGGCAGAAGCAAATGCAAAAACCCCTTTGTAGACACAATCCAGACTACACAGAAATCCCACCGTTAAACACCCTCAAAATCAGCCCACAATCGAAGATTATGAAGCATACAAGGAAACAATCTCATAGGAGACAGTAGATATAAGCAAACAATGAAGCAACAACAAAAGCAGCAGACTTAAACCACAGGTTAGTAATATTTAGACTGCAATGGTTATATCCAAGGAGCATCCCATCAGCCTGGGAAGCAATTCATGAACAGTGTAAGGCAATGCAGACAAATCCCAACTGAAAAATGGTTTGTATTCCACAAAGTAATTTGAATATGATATTCAACTATCAGAATGTTATTTCCTTACAAAACATTGTTTTACCCATTAGATCACAAAAGCTTTTGGAGCCCACAAGTCAGAAACTCTTGAGGACACAGTGGCACAATTTCTAGCACAAATTTGTGCTCAATAAACATTAGTTAAATGAATTTATAAGTGAATGAATAAGGCAGCTAGATCTGACCCAAGTTCCAGGACTGCAGAGCCTGGGGCCTGGCGTTGTTGCTTTGTTGTGGGTTTGTTACTGCTGTATCCTGTGGGATTGTTTCCTTGTGTGTTTCAGAATCTCTTGGAGAAGGAGAAACAAATTTTATTTTCTTTCCAAGGCACAAGCCCAGCTACCTGGAAAGTACAGAGGTACAGCTTACGTGAGACACTCTCTACTTCCCCCTTCTGGCTTCTGGAGCTTCTGGAAGCTTCTGGAGCTTCTGGAGCTTTCCTCACTGGTCCTAAACCCACGGCTGCATGGATTCATCAAGGCCATCCTACTCCCATATGCCCTCTTGCCCTTAGTGCCCACCTTTTCAGTGCCGGGGATCTTAGCTCCCTGGCCTTCGGAAAGCACCCAGACTGGGCTCAGGGGAAGATATGAACAGCCGTTAATCCTTTCCCACCTGCCCACCCCACCCCCCCCGCCCCCAGAGATGGCTCCACCTCTATGGGAAGCTTATTTCTCCAAGTCTCTAACTGGGATGGCAAAGTGAAATGAATGCATCCCAGCCATGTGGTCAGGCTGCGTCTGAAAACCTGTGCCCAGGCCCATCTTCCTGAGAGCCCACCTTTGGGGGCATCTTCATTTATTCAATCATTCCGCAAATATTTACTGAAAGCCTACTTCTGCTCAAGGGCCTGGAGATGCAATGATGAACAAGACTGAAAATAGCTAGGCTCTCATGGAGTTTTCAAGTTAGGAGAGACGACAGATAATAATAAAAACATATACACGAACAAGATAAAAGCAGAGAGTGATAAATGCTATTTAAAAAACAAAAGGTGAAGAAGTGAAAGAAAGCAACCCTGCCTCCCTCCCACGTTTTACCTCTGCCCTATCACCTCTGTTGAACCCAAAGTATTTTTTTTTATGCTTCAGTTTCTTTTGAGCTGCCTGTCTTCGTGGCTGGGTCTGTCTCATAGGCCCGGGGGAGGGGAGTGAGTACAGGGTGGTGTCAAATGTTGTAGAAGTGTCTTGGTTGCAGGATGTTAACTGCTCTCACTCTATCTGATTCCTCTATGGTTCACTCACACACACGAGCAAAGTTCTTTCTCTTTGTGAGTTTTGAGGTTCTATTCATCAGTGGACTCTCTCTGCCTCGCTGTTAATTTCAACGAGAAAGGGAAGTTTTCCCACATGTAACTTTTCCAAACAAAGGCGGTGCAGGAGTGGTGATCCAGGCAATGATTAAGCGCTCACAAGTAGAATGTGAGCATGCATTCATTTCTGCCCCAGCAGCCTGGGCTACTTCCTGGAGACTGTTGACAAAGGAACTTGAGAAGGCAGAAAACCCTTTAAATAACAAAAGGACGCTCTGAAGTGAGGGAACAATGTTCTGCTGGTGATGGACAGCGGATCACTGTCCTTGGAGTCCATGATGAGAGACAGCTCAACCTGCACACAGAGCTCAGACACTCAGCTGCTGAAAGAGCCCTGAGGGGAGCCTCCTGCCTACTGCCCTCTTTGGAGGATTGTTCTCCTAGAGAAGCTACCGTGCATTTGCGGAGCTTTCCTGAAACTCCTTATCCTCTTGGAGGCTGAGCCCTCGGGGTGCGAAGGCTTCAATTGAACCAAGAGCTCTGCAGCCTGAGCTGGTACCCTGATCTCAGCAGCCCACAGATCTTAACGCCCTGGAAGAAAAAGTCTTTTATACTTGAAAACTCATAATGAGAAGTTGCACTTTCCCCATGTGCAGAAGAGGAAAAAAATCCTTTTTTTTTTTAAAGGTTTTTCTTTTAGATTTTTTATATGTGTTAATTCCAGGTCTTGTCCTGTATCTTTCTGGAGAATAAAAGAACCAAAAATTCAGTGGTCCTGTACCAGGACCACTTCTCCCTGTCTGCCTCCATCTCTCTCTCTGCATGTCTCTCTATGTCTCTGTCCCTGTCTGTATTTCTCTCTGTCTGTCTGTCTGTCTCTGTCTCTCTCTCTGTCTCTGTCTCTCTCTCTCTCACACACACACACACCCTCTGTTGATCCCACAGTTTTTCTGCCAGTTCTATTTTATGTGTTGTCCCCTCCTCTCCACCCCACATCCCTGCCCAGCTCCACTCTCACCATCTCCCGCCAGGACTAGCACAGTAAGACTCCTAATATGCGTCCAGCTCTGTGGTCTCACGTCATTTTTTTTAACTTGAAGGGGAAATGTGGACTGAATATCAAGTTTCAAATAATTTCTACTTTTTCTTAAATGTAGCATCATGAAAGGGATTTGGGATATATGATAAAGAAATTTTGTTGATTGAGAGTAGCCAAAATTCAAGAACTGTGGAAAATGCATAAGATGTTGGGTATGATTTGATAAAAATCCTTTGCATTCATGATTGTTCACCTACAATGATAAACGAATGCTGTCAGAAACCATTCCAACTCAAACTTATGTGGGCATATACAGAAAACTCCATGTTGATTATATAGATATATACTGGAATGATGGAAAATAGAAATCATTTATATTTAGTTTTATACTATATTTTACAAATGGAGAAGAGCAGCTTTAGACCTGGCAAAATCAAGCATTGACTGTTTGTTATACACAGGGCAATTGTGCAAGAATAAATAAATAGTTATATCTTTTAAAAAGTTAAACATTGATTTTCAAAAAAGACACACCATTTGGCAACTTTAGATCTATAAACAACATTAATTTGATTTCATTTGGTTCTCATCCATGTTGTTGCAGGAACCAGTTCCTTCTTTTTTATTGCTGTGTGATACTCTATTGCATGGAAGTACCACAGTTGGTTTATCCATTCATCAGTTGAAGGACATTTGGGTTGTTTCTTTTTTTTTTGGTGATTACGAATAAAGCCATTATGAACATTTATGTGCAGTTATTTGTGTGAACATACCTTTTCATTTATCTTGAGTAAATACCAATGAGTGGAGTTGCTGTAGGAGAATTCCAGTTTCTCCACACCCTTGCCAGCACTTGGTGTTGTCAGACTTTAAAATATCCAAAAAAAATTCGGTCATTCAAATAGGTGTGTATTGGTATCCAATTGTGATTTTAATTTGCATTTCCCTAATGATGACTATTGCTGAGCATTTTTTTTCATATGCTTATTTGCCTGCCATACCTAATTTTCTTTAGTAAAGTATCTTCAAATCTTTTGCTATTTTAAAAATTGAGTCGTTTGTTTTCCTTATATTATTTTAAAAAAATCCTCCTCACTGCCTCGGTTCATTATTATTATTGGTCATTTAGCTCCTTATTACCTACAGGATAGAATCCAAACACTGCTGAGGTGGCAGGCTCTGATTACCAAGGAGAAACTGGATAGATGCCACACAATGAGGACATGGAGGACCGTGTCTGGAATCTAGGGGTTGCTTGGGGCACCTCTTAGTACTTCCACGTCCAATAGTAATACTTAATGGAAAAATGGGCAGAACCACTGAAGATTCAGACCCTTTAGAAATGAAAGTTGAGGTCATCCTAGCAGGTAAAAAACCCACACCAGTTGATATGCTGACTGAGAGCAAGGAAGGAAACATAGAATGAGTAACAGAGGAAGGAAGTTATAAATTTCAACCCTTCCTGGTGATCAGCTACAGAAACAAGGACTGTCACCACTCTGCATGTTTTTTTCTTACATGTTTGCACAGTGTATACTTTTTTTTTAATGGAAGTATAGTTGACTTACAATGTTGTGTTAATTTCTGCTGTACAGCAAAGTGATTCAGTTATACATATATATATATATTCTTTTTTATATTCTTTTCCATTATGGCTTATCACAGGATATTGAATATAGTTCTCTGTGCTATACAGTAGGACCTTGTTGTTTATCCATTCTATATATAATGGTTTGCGTCTGCCAACCCCAAACTTCCAATACATCCCTCTCCCACCCCGCCTCCCCCTTGGCAACCACAAGTCTGTTCCCTATGTCTGTGAGTCTGTTTCTGTTTCATAGATAAGTTCATTTGTGTCAAATTTTAGATTCCACATATATTTAACACACACTTATTTCTTCTCTTTCTCTCTCTTCCTTCCCTTTTAATTTATAATTTGTATGAGTATTGGTGGCAGTGGCAAACTTTAAAATTAATCTTTGGTTACAAAACATTCAGGTGGGACTGATAATCACATCACCCAGAGACAGATACTGTGACTGTTATCCAGAAATGGACGCCTTTACTTTTGGGATTTTGTGCCTTTCCTCTCTGGGAGAGGTAAAGTTGTCTTCATTTGTACAAAGGATAGTTGCGTTTTGTTAGGCAGAAGCATACAACTCTATTGTTGTATAGAAGTTCAAGTGTGTGTAGAAGGGTATATGTGAATGATGAGCAGCCAAGGGTGGGCTATGCTGGGTGCTCAGCTCTGACTTCTCTGCTCCAAACCCATCCTTCGAGTCTCAGCATTTTCATCCTGGAGCTGGGACTCTATCATTACTTTACTCCTTTGCCAGTGGCTCCCTGTTAGTTTCTGTCAATAAGGGGCCACTGAAAGGAGCTGGAAGGCAGGAAGGGGAAGAAAGGTCTTGCATCTTTCCGTGTTGGCTTCCTGCTCCTGTCAGAATCCTCTGAGCAATAGTTTGTCACCTTGCAGTGGCCTTCGGTTCCAGGTTTCAGGTTTCTGTTCACATTCCCACAATCAGCCTCATTGTACCCTCTTACAGAACCAGCACCCACTAAGAACACCCTCTTCCAACAGGTGTGGGAACAGCTCTGTTGTGTCCACTCTCTCAGCTCTGGGGCTCTCAGGGCCAGATGAACAGGACCAGCAGGTAGGCAGCACCTTCCTCACAGATCTGGGTCCCAGTTCTACAGGGTTCTTCCTAATGAATAATCCCAATCTCTTCCTTGTGTTTCCCGAGCTCTAAGTGTAGCATTGTTACCGACCCTCCCAGGTCAGTCCCCAACAAGGATCTCCCGCCCGCAGTCTCTCACACTAATAGAACAAGACCAAGTTCAGTTCAGAAGCGAAGGAAAGCTTTGTTCTTTTTTTATTTTTATTTTTTTTTGCGGTACGCGGGCCTCTCACTGTTGTGGGCTCTCCCGCTGCGTAGCACAGGCTCTGGATGCACAGGCGTAGCACAGGCTCAGCGGCCATGGCTCACGGGCCCAGCCGCTCCGCGGCATGTGGGATCTTCCCAGACCGGGACACGAACCCGTGTCCCCTGCATCGGCAGGCGGACTCCCAACCACTGTGCCACCAGGGAAGCCCAAAAGCTTTGTTCTTTGATCAAAGAACGGAGAGGGGAAATCTCGTCCTCCAGAGTACCCACTCTCCCCGGTAGGGCACGGGCGGGGCTGCTTTATACAGTTCAAGTCAGCGGAGTAGGGGGCGGAGCGCTGGGGCAGACGCAGCTGCGCTGCTCACGCCCCTGATTGCCCAGCCCGGGGCGGCGTCTCTGAACACCGCCCTGCCGCCGGCGCCATCTTGAACTGTGTCAAGTACAGCGCTTGTGCACATGGTCCCACGCTGAGGTGTCGGCGCAGCCGTTTTGTACTCAAGTACCAGGTGCAAGGCCTCTGCACACGGTCCCCTACGAGCAAGTGAAACTAGATGGAGCACAGAGGAAAAAAGGTTAGATTTTATTTTATTACCCAGATTCTATTTTTATTTCCCAGGAATTGTTAATGTGCTTTGTCGGTGACAAATCCCTCGTCCGTCTTTTGTCCTGCTTCTCACTCTTGAGGGGCGCCAAGGAGCGCGGGTCCGTCTGTAACTGCTTCTGGCTGATTTGGGGCGTCGTCATAACCGCGGGTGGAGGAGCAGAGCTTCTCCCAGCTGCCTTTACCTGTGCTTCATTGTCACAGGCCTCCGCCCGGACTGTTCGCATCCCTGAGCGACCACCATTTGGAGTTTTAGAAACTCTAAACTTTGGAGACCAAGGACACCAGGCAGTTTAGGATGCATGGCCCAAATGTTAGCAAGAGAATAATGGTCATGCATTAAATTTTTCCTACCAATGAAGGTTTCTTAGTCTTTGCCTGTAGGTACAAGTGTGCCCTGATGTCGAGACTCACTGCCGTGGCTGAATATCCCTGGTTACACTTTTGTGGTTTTTCGGAAGAGAAGCTTTGGGTCAGAGAGAGGTTCACACGAGGAGTCAGGGGGGGTCTGTTGCCCCAGGTTGTCTCTCTGAGGTTGGGGGTCAGGGGCCCCCGTCACTTAAGTGTGATGCCCCCATGGAGTGATCCCTGCAGGTTCAGGGCAGGATGGGTGGTTAGGATCACTGAGTGGGGTCCGGTCGTCTTAGGAGTGAGCTGATCTTGCGTGTTGCCAGTTTTCCAGGTGTTTAGGTTCACCCAGTCTCCGACGTGGGGGGGGGGGGGGAATGGGTGAAGGGCCAGGTCGGTGGGTGCAGGCAGCACCTGGTTACCACATTCCATGAGGCCTTTCGTGGTTTCTCCTTCCTGGAGGGTATACTTGAGTTGTTCCATTTCAAGGGGGCTAATGTGTCCCTTCTCTTGGGCTTGGAAATAGGTCTATCATACATGAGTTCAAATGTATTTTGACTTATCTCTTTAGGCTAACTGCATGCAAAGCAGGGCAATTGGGGGTAACTTAATCCAGTTTTCTTGAGTATCCTGGTATAGTTTGGCTAAGCTTGTTTTAAGGTCTGACTGGATCTCTATTTTCCTGGACAATTGGGGTCTCCAGGCTGAGTGCAAGGTCCATTTTATGCTCAGGGCACTTGTTATCCCCTTTGTCACTTGAGACACAAATGCTGGGCCATTATCACTTTATAGGGATCTTGGGAGCCCAAACCTGCGGATTATCTCTTTCAGCAATACTTTAGCCACCGTGGCTGCCGTTTAAGTTCTAGTGGGAATGCTTCTACCCACCCTGAAAACATGTCCGCTAGCACCAAGAGATACCTGAAGTTGTCTAATGCTCTCCGTGACAGTGAAATCAATCTGCTAATCTTCAGGATATGTCGCTCTGGTCTGAATAGTCTGAATGGGGCTTATCTAGGGGCCTCTGGTCGGCAGTGGGGTCCAACTTTGGGGTTGGTTCATTGTGCAGATGGGGCAGGTCTCAACAATCCAACTGATTATACCTTTCATGCCAGGAGTTACTATGACCTCAACTAACCAATTATACAGAGCTTCCCTCCTGTAGTGAGTTCCTTGATGAACCTCCCTGATGGCTTGACAAGCTGCAGTTTGGGGAAAGAAGTATTGCCCATGTTCATTAACTAGCCACCCATGGCCTCCTAGATCTCTACTGAAGCACCATTTTGGGGCTTTGTCTAATTCTCCCTTTGTGTAGACTGGGGAATAATTGGATGGATTTGGCCTCTTACGTATGAGTGGTAGTTGCCAAGTTACTAGTTCTAGGGCCACCCTTTTGGCAATTGTGTCCACCTTGTTGTTTCCCTTTTTTACCTCTGCATCCCTCTTTTGGTGACCCCAACAATGAATCATTGCCACTTTTTTCGGTAGCTGCACTACTTCTAGGAGTCTCAATAGGTTTAAGCCATGTTTCAACTGCTTATTCTCCACTGTAAGCATATCTCTTTCCTTCCAAATAGCCCCATGTGCATATAGGATGGCGTAAATGTTTAAGATCTTCCTGGTCCCAAGCTCTAATGCTCAGGTGAGGGCTATCAGCTCAGCGGGCTGAAGTCCCTGGACATAGGCTTCCTGACTCTATGACTTGGGTCTAGGAGGTAACTGCATATCCTTCTGGCCTTTTTCCCTCTCTCATAAAACTGCTCCTGTCTGTGAACCATTCCTCTTCGGCATTTGGAAAAGGCTCACTTCCTAGGTCTGGGTGATTAGAATAGATTGTGTCTACGGTTTCTATACTGTCATGCTCCAGGAGCCCCATTTCTGTGGGTAGCAGAGTGGCAGGATTCAGTGTGACAGGTTTGTTTGTTTGGTTACTTATTTATATTGAGGTATAGTTGATGTACAATATTATATAAGTTTCATGTGTACAACATAGTGATTCACAATTTTTAAGGGTTGTATTCCATTTATAGTTATTATAAAATATTTGCTATATTCCCCATGTTGTACAATATATCCTTATAGCTTATACGTAATAGTTTGTACCTCTTAATTCCCACCCCTATCTTGCCCCTATTTCCTTCCCTCTCCCCACTGGTAACCACTAGTTTTTTCTCTATATCTGTGAGTCTGTTTCTTTTTTGTTATATTCACTAGTTTGTTGTAATTTTTAGATTCCACATATAAATGATATCATGCAGGATTTGTCTCTCTGTCTGACTTATTTCACTTAACATAATGCCCTCCAAGTCTATCCATGTTGTTGCAGATTGCAAAATTTCATTCTTTTTTATGGCTGAGTAGTATTCCATTGTGTGTGTATATGTGTGTGTGTGTGTGTGTGTGTCTAAAACATCTTCTTTATCCATTCATCTTTTTTTTTTTTTTGGTACGCGGGCCTCTCACTGTTGTGGCCTCTCCCGTTGCGGAGCACAGGCTCCTGACGCGCAGGCTCAGCGGCCATGGCTCACGGGCCCAGCTGCTCCGCGGCATGTGGGATCTTCCCGGACCGGGGCTCGAACCTGTGTCCCCTGCATCAGCAGGCGGACTCTCAACCACTGCGCCAGCAGGGAAGCCCCTATCCATTCATCTATTGATGGACACTTAAGTTGCTTCCATATCTTGGCAATTGTAAATAACACTGCTATGAACATGGAGGTGCATGTACCTTTTCAAACTAGTGTTTTCATTTTTTTAGATAAATGCCCAGATGTGGAATTGCTGGGTCATATGGTAGTTCAACATGTGACAGGTTTTTATGGTAACCACTGGGCTGTCTAAAAGCATAGCCTGAACTCAGATTGACCTTCCCTGTTGCTTACTAAAGCCTGAACCTGGTGTGGAGTCCGTGTAGTGATTGGCTGACCAACCGTTAACTTTTCAGCCCCCTTTAGCAGGGTTGTAGTAGCTGCTACTGCCCATAGGCAAAGAGGCCGTCCCTTAGTGGTTTGATTTAATTGTTTAGAAATGTTCTCTTTTGCCCTTTTAGTCTTCCAATGCCTGGTTAATCAATCTATTATATTTAATTCTTCTTGTTCATACCGTGGCATCGTTTCTGTTGCTGTTTTTGTTTTTCTACTGGACTTGGATACAGTCATCTTTTGATGGTTAACTGTCCCTCTCTTGTTCCCTTAACCCTGCTCTGTAAATAGTCCCTTGATTAAGGACTAAAATTTGAGCCAGTTGGAATGAATTATTTTAGCTGCTGAACCCAAACTGATGAATGAGTGGATAACCTGAAGGGGCTTACAGTGATCAGGGGGTTTGGTGGGTCTTGGCGTTGTGATCAGAAGACCAAAGATGAAGTTTAGATTTGTCAATCACTGGTTCTATGGCCTTGGGCAACTCACCCTAGGGTCTTCGTCTGCAAAGTGGGAAAATAAAGCATCACTTTAAGGGCTATAGTGGAGATTAAATGCAAATTTATGTGTCTGGCAGAGTATCTAGCACATAGTAAGGTTCTTTTTTTAAAAATTAATTAATTAATTAATTTTATTTTTTCATACAGCAGGTTCTTAGTAGTCACCAGTTTTATACACATCAGTGTATACATGTCAATACCAATCTCCCAATTCATCCCACCACCACCACCACCCCCGCCACTTTCTCCCCTTGGTGTCCATACGTTTGTTCTCTACATGTGTGTCTCTGTTTCTGCTCTGCAACCCGGTTCATCTGTACCATTTTTCTAGGTTCCACATATATGCGTTAATATATGATATTTTTCTCTTTCTGACTTACTTCACTCTGTATAGACAGTCTCTAGATGTGGGCAGGAGATGGAAAGTTGGAGCAATGAAGCCCATAAGAGCACTATAAGAACCAGGGATACAATCTGGGGGTGGTCAGGAAGTAGGCACAGCCCTGATGTACTCTGGAAATCCTGGGGACAATCCCAGGATCAGTGTTCTGTGTGATGGGAGGAGGATCCTAGGGAGTCAGGAGGCCAGCATAGCACTGACATGTTCTCTCCTAGAAGAGAACATAGGCAAAACATTCTTGGACATAAATCGTATAAATGTTTTCTTAGGTCAGTCTCCCAAGGCAATAGAAATAAAAGCAAAAATAAACAAATGGGACCTAATCAAACGTATAAGCTTTTGTACAACAAAGGAAACCATAAACAAAACGAAAAGACAACCTACGACTGGGAGAAAATATTTGCAAATGATGCAACTGACAAGGGCTTAATTTCCAGTATAGACAAACAGTTCATACAACTCAATGACAAAAAACCAAACAACTCAATTGAAAAATGGGCAGAAGACCTAAATAGACATTTCTCCAAAGAAGACATACAGATGGCCAATAGGCACATGAAAAGATGCTCATCATCACTAATTATCAGAAAAATGCAAATCAAAACTACAATGAGGTACCACCTCACACTGGTCAGGATGGCCATCATTAAAAAATCTACAAATAATAAATGCTGGAGAGGGTGTGGAAAAAAGGGAACCCTCTTACACTGTTGGTGGGAATGTAAATTGGTGCAGCCATTATGGAAAAATGTATGGAGGTTCCTCAAAAAACTAAAAATAGGGCTTCCCTGGTGGCGCAGTGGTTGGGAGTCCGCCTGCCGATGCGGGGGACGCGGGTTTGTGCCCCGGTCTGGGAGGATCCCACGTGCCGCGGAGCGGCTGGGCCCGTGGGCCATGGCCGCTGAGCCTGTGCGTCTGGAGCCTGTGCTCTGCAGCGGAAGAGGCCGCAACGGTGGGAGGCCCGTGTGCCGCAAAAAAAAAAAAAAAAAAAAAAAAAAAACTAAAAATAGAGCTACCATATGATCCAGCAATTCTACTCCTGGGCATATACTCAGACAAAACTATAATTTGAAAAGATACATGCACCCCTATGTTCATAACAGCATTATTTACATTAGCCAAAACATGGAAACAATCAAAATGTCTGTCGACAGATGAATGGATAAAGATGTGGTACATATATACAATGGAAGATTACTCAGCCATTAAAAAGAATGAAAATAATGCCATTTGCAGCAATATGGATGGATCTAGGGATTATCATACTAAGTGAAGTAAGTCAGAAAGAGAAAGACAAATACCATATGTTATCACTAATATGTGGAATCTAAAATATGACACAAATGAACATATCTATGAAGCAGAAAGAGACTCACAGACACAGATAACAGACTTGTGGTTGTCAAGGGGAAGGGGAGTGGAGGAGGGAAGTATCAGAAGTTTGGAACTAGCAGATGCAAACTATTATATATAGCAGTGGTCCCCAACCTTTTTGGCACAAGGACCAGTTTCGTGGAAGACAGTTTTTCCGCAGACAGTGGAGTGGGGGGATGGTTCAGGCGGTAATGCGAGCGGTGGGGAGCAATGGGGAGCAGCAGATGAAGCTTCGCTCCCTCGCTGGCTGCTCACCTCCTGCTGTGTGTCCTGGTTCCTAACAGGCCGTGGACTGGCACTGGGGGTTGGGGACCCCTGATATATAGAATGGATAAACAACAAGGTCCTAATGTATAGCACAGGAAACTATATTCAATATCCTGTGATAAACCATAATGGAAAAGAATATATATATATGTATAACTGAGTCACTTTGCTGTACAGCAGAAATTAGCACAACATTGTAAATCAACTATACTTCAATAAAATTAAAAAAAAATAATTGATTCCTGGCCTCACTTCAGACCAATTGAATCTGAATCTTTGTGGGAAGGGTCCATGCGTTAGTAAGTTTGAAAAGCTCCCAGGTAATTCTGGGTTCAGCCAGAGCTGAGAAGCAGAGCTCTGGAAACTAGACATCATACTAACTTTGCCACAAAAATCTGGCGTCTTTAATTTGTCTACTTCAAGTCTGTCTTTAAATCCACTGTTATTCATTCTGGAGAATGGCCTCCTTTCCAGTTACCCCACAGCTAACCTCCTGTTTAGATAAACGCACAATCTACCCCAATGGAAGAGTTTAACCTGCTCAGCCTCCCAGGTCACTCTCAGTGTCCATCCCTTGGACAGATTGTCTCCTGGTGAAGCCCATCACTCCTGCACTGCCTTCTTTCAGCCCCAAATACCCCCGCCTCTTACTGAACTCAAAATCTGCCTCCTTGCCTCCTACAGTCCCTCCCCAGACAATCGAAAATCATAGATATTCTTCAGATGAGGAAATAAGACAAATATGGCTTAGATCTGAATCCATGATTTGTACTAATTTCTATTACACTTTTCATTCATTCATTTATTCTTTATGGAATGCCGTCTGTGACCAGATCCAGCCTCTTTCCTTCTGCATATCTTGAATAACCCCACATGAGGACCACCGTCTATGTAACCAGCAGGCCTGTAACTTCCAGTGTTGTCCACCACCCAGCTAAGGGATATGCATGATGAATATGTCTTCAAAGCAGAAGCTAGAAGGTGGCTTCCCTGACTGCTTCCTTACTTTCCTCTTTCCCTTCCTGGTGTCCCTATTTCTCCAGGGAAAGAAAACTGGTTATTTCTCACTGTTTGTTCATGTGCCACACTGTATGCTTTGATAGAAAGACGCTGTAAGTCCGTCTGTGTAGTGGCATGTGAACTGGCTCCTCTTAAGCGAGTCACTCCAGCTGGCAACATTCATGTACCTGTGTGTCAGTGTGAATCTGAAAAAGGAGGCTGGTATGCTGCCCTGGTGCATTCCGTGTAAAAGTGTACTGGTCATTTCAGGACCCAAACTTCTTACCTGCTTGGTTCATGATTCACCTCCAGTAGACAGCGATTAACCCTCTGACTTCTAGTTTTCTCACATACACACTACAAATGCATACTCATCTTTATGCAGAACCATTCCCCCCAACACATTTGAGTTTACAAACTTTATAGCTAGACTCTCCGATGCACCTGAACTTCTTCCAGGAAAACCTCTAGAACTGGCTGTGGCATTGGCATGCAGAGACGTGAAATATGTGGCATGTGGGCTGCCACTCTCCCCTTTGGCAAGCTTGACAGACATCTCTACTGTCTTTCCCTGTCGGCCTGGATGAGGCCTCAGTCTTCCCAATACTAGATCCAGGTGGTCACTATTATTTGGAGCTGGCACAAGAAGGGGCAGAGTCTGCCGCCCAGCACGGCGGCGAAGGAAACGTCTTCGGAACTGCGCCCACCTAGGTTTGAGTCTCAACAACTCACCGAACCCCAGTTTCTTTATTTTTAGACTAGGACACTACTACCTACTTCCTGTCAGGTGGTTGTGAGAATATCTGTGAGACATCAAGTACGCCTCCTGGCCCATTAAATGTGGGTTCCTTTCTCTTTTCTCCTCATTGTGGGACATTTCTTTGAAGACTCAGTGAGCATTTTCTTAAGTAATTTTAGGGCTGGGGGTAGATAACAAAGTCCTCCCCAAAAGATGAGATCAGTGTTTGGGTGAGGGAGATGGTAGGTATAGGTAAAAATGATAGAATTTTCAGAGTTTACAGGCAAAGAGCATACAGAATCTGGAAATTCTAGCTGTAGAAGGAGCTTCAAAAGGTAAGGAGACAGGGCAGCAGGGCTGTGCTTTTGAAAGATGAGAAATGGTAATAAGGGATGATTATTAAGAAATGAAAGAGCGTGACAAATTTAGAAGAAAATGGCAAAGCAGCATCCTAAGTTGCTGGTAAACTAGCTATAAATTAAATTCTTCAGTGAGGTCCCCACACCTTCTCCCAACTATTTCATCTTTCTTCTCTTTAATGAATCATCAGGTGCATAATACACAGAGTGGCCATAAAGCAATGAGATTGATTGCCAGAAGTCAAACATGAGGAAAATCAGTTTTAGTACTTTAGATCACATCCAGTTAATGCTTGGTTATAAGGAGAATTAACATTTTATTCACTGTTGCCAAACTCACCACAAATATGCTCTAAATGATTAGGACACTAAAAAGAAAATAGCCTGGGATTGGAAGTCTATGCCTCTTAACTATCCCCATAGCATCCATGGGTCCTAGTTTCCTCATCTGTAAAACTAAGGGGCTGTTTGACATGTATCGATGGTGTATCACTTCAAATGTTTTTGTTTCTAAGTAACAGGAAAACTGGCTCATATTGGCTTAAATTATAAGGGGAATTTACTGGCTCATGTAATTGAAAAGCCCAAAGAAATTTGAAAAGCTTGAGGGATACCTCAAACAACTTAACCAGGAATCAGTCTGCCCCTCATCATTTCTTGGCACTGCTTCCCTGGTGTTGCTTCGTCTTAGGCAGACCCCAGCAGACCCTTTGGTTGCAAAATGGCTTCCAGCTGTTTCCTGGGGCTACGCACGCCCATTCATGACTAGCACAAAGAGAAAACCTCTGTCAATGTTATCAGCAGAAGTTCTAAGATTTACTCTAACCACACCCTCTGAGGTCACATGCCTGTCCCTGAACCAATAACTGACGGGATGAAATGTGTTGATTGGCCAGGCTGAGGTAATGTGGTGCTAGATCCTTTCCCGCTGCTGAGGGTGGATTCAGCCTCCCTATAACTGCATTGATTCCCATACGGAATTGTAACAGTTGGGAAGTGAGAAGAAGAGAAGGAAAGGTGCAGAGTCAAGCAAAACATTTTCATGGTCAGTGGATTTCAAACATTTGGGGGGAATGGAGCCCCAATGTATAAAATATACACAAATGGAACTTCACTAGCTGATATAGGAAGCGGGGTTTAGAGCCCTGTCTTCTGTTGCTCCTAGGAGACCTGCTTAGAAACCTAGTGCTCCAGGAAACAGGGATAAAAATAATGTCTTTGGGTCCATCCAGCTCTATTCTTTGCAATGGCTTAATAAGCAAATATCTACTAGGACATGTGTTCATATCGATTGTCTCCAGGCAGAAATTGTGCTGTTTATTCTGCACATGGCTCTGTGAACTAGGGAGAATATTAATTTTATTAAGAATATATTTTGTAGTCACAGTCTTTTCAACATAAAGACTTAGTACCCAGCTATCATTTTTCAAGCTTAGCAAAGCTTGCAACTATTTACCTAAGTTTCTCATAAAAACCGGAGCAATAAAGCCACAAATCAGCATAAACCGCTAACAAAGTTGACCAATACATGGAGCTAGGGAGAAAGAGTATGAAAGCAGAAGGAAGACAAAGGTTTTTCAAATGAACAGTGATCAGAAATTGTTTCCTGAGAGATGCAGGGAATTAACAAAATACTGTATTTACTTTGAAAGTCATGTGGAAAGTATTTTACATTTTGAAAAAGTTGAAGGTTCCCTTAGAGCTTTGGCATAAAAATCTAAAATACTTTTTTAAAAGCATTATGATTTTAAATTGTGGTGAAATGTACATAACATAAAATTTACCATCTTAACTATTGTTAAGTATATAGTTCAGTAGCATTAGTGCATTCACACTGTTGTACAGTCATTACCACCTCCATCTCCAGAACTCTTTTCATCTTGAAAAATTGAAACTTCATATCCATAAAACAGTAACTCTCCACTCCCCGCTTCCCCAGGCCCCAGTAAGCACTGTTCTACTTTCTGTATCTATGAATTTGACCTTTTTAGGTACCTTATATAAGTGGAATCACACAGTATTTATCTTTTTTTTTTTTTTTTTTGGCTGCACTATGCAGCATGCGGGATCTTAGTTCCCTGACCAGGGATTGAACCCCTGCCCACTGCAGTGGAAGTGCGGAGTCTAAACCACTGGACTGCCAGGGAAGTCCCAGTATTTATCTCTTTTATGACTGGCTTATTTCACTTAACATGTCCTCAAAATTCATCCATGTTGTAGCATGTGTCAGAGTTTCCTTCCTTCTTAAGGCTGAATTGTATGTACATACCACAGTTTATTTATCCATCTATCTGCCAATGGACACTTGGGTTGCTTCTACCTTGTGGCTATTTAAATAATGCTGCTATGAACATGGGTGTACAAATACCTTTTCAAGACCCTGCTTTCAATTATTTTGGGTATATACACACTGAGAAATGGGATGGCTGAATCATATGGATGAAATACTTTTTATGACACAGTTGTTTTGTAAAATTCTTTAATGAGTACTCCAAAGTAGCAAATACAGACTGATAATTTAGTGATTTCTTTTTCTAGTTTAACAACAGATACAAAAGAGAAGGCAACCAGACAATCTTCTGTAGGATCAAGTGGCTTCTTTCCTATTCGTGGAGATTTTAGCTTTTAAGGGTTCAATTATGTTCTAGGTTTGCATCTGTGTAGGTCTCCCAATCACAAAATCAAGTGTAAGGGATCCATAGTTTAACCCAGGTTTAACTCAGAGCACCAGTCCAAGAAAACAACGCTGTGCTTTAAGAGTGAAACAAAGAGGAGCTTCTTCAGCAAGCAGGGAGATACTGCTGAGTTACCCAGATGTAACCTATTTTTGCTTATCTAGCCCACAGCCTTCCTTTTTAATCTGGCCGGATAGGACGCACTGACAATAGAAACATGTCTCCATTTCTTCCTCAGTGGGGAAAAGAACGTCTCCTTGTGAACATGGTTTCACTGTCTCAAAGTTATTTGTATCAAAGTTTCCATTTAATCAAATTTAATATCTTCTAAATATTTCTTAAAGGGAGTTGCCAAGTTCCAGGCAGTTCACACCAGCTACTAAAACAATCCTGCTTTCAAACCAAGAAATGTGGTATTGAAACTTCTCCCAACTCAATCGACTTTACTGAGAAAATAAAGCTAGCATTTTGCTCACATAAAATAGCAGTAATTCAAGTACAGGCCTCATATTGTGTCCTGGGTGGTGAGTAGCTGACACACAATAATTTGGTGTTGGGCAATTGGAGAGAGAAAGAGTTTGTATCTCTCTATAATGAAGAAAGGCCACACTTAGGGTCAGGACTATTCTACCCTGGGAAAGCTGGGAAATGTTTCAGATGTGGCAACGAAGACACTGTCTCGTTCACACACTCATTAACAGTATCACCTTTCATTAACTGGGTAACAACAGATAATGAAAATTAATCAAACAAAACCCCTTTTGACATAGTCTTCTATGGTGATGTCATAGACCATTGAATAGATGATACTTTTTGCTTAAGAGGTTTCTCTTTGACTGTAAGTGCTATACATTCCCAGGATGATTTGTGAATCAGCAACTAGGTTGGTTTTGTTGGAACAAGGACTAGGAATGCTCAGTATCTTCCAGGATGTCTTTCAGATGACTGAAGTCATTGCTACTTTAGACTCCCTTACCTAAACATTTCTATGTTATCATCTTGTAACCCAGGCTTCCACCAAAGAGAAAAGATTCCAGAGGATAAACAGTGATCAGCCCCTCCCCTACTCTGTCCTCTCTCTTACCTTCTTCTTCTCAGGGACATCTCTTTCTCACCTGTCATATGTTGCCAGCACCCTATTGTCTATGTATCTCATTTTTATATAATTACCATCTATGGGACCAAGATGGCTAAAGAATATTCTTGCTAAAAGCATTCTTGTCTCTGGTTCTTTCCTCCTAGTGCAGTTGGGGTCAAGCTTTAGTGTGCATAAGAATCCCCAGGAGGGCTTCCCTGGTGACGCAGTGATTGTGAGTACGCCTGCCGGCCGATGCAGGGGACGCGGGTTCGTGCCCTGGTCCAGGAGGATCCCGCGTGCCACGGAGCGGCTGGGCCCGTGAGCCATGGCCGCTGGGCCTGTGCGCCCTGAGCCTGTGCTCCGCAGCGGGAGGGGCCGCGGCAGTGAGAGGCCTGCATACCGCAAAAAAAAAAAAAAGAATCCCCAGGAGAGACTGCTTTAAATGCAAATTTTGGGGCCTACCTTCAGAGACTTTGATTCACTATGTCTAGAGTGGAGCCCAGATATCTGCATTTTAATAAACACCACAGGCAGTTCTGGGCAGGTGGCCCACTGACCTCAATTTAAGAAGCCACATCCCTGAGGATATCTCCCAGCCAGGTGTTCAGTTTGATCAGGAATGGGTTCCCTTGGACAAGCGTGGCGTTTCCCAGATTTCCTCTAATGCATTTGAGAGCAACCAAAGGTTTTTGTAAACATAATTTGCCGGATTATTTTCTACAGTTAATCATTAAGAGGAGCCGATTCATGCAGTAAGGGCCAGTCACACTTCTGCACGCCTCGATATAATTAAGGGCGGGAGTTCCTGTTTTGGGTGTTCCACAGCTGCCATGAACTGTGACTGATAGATTGGACAGCTAGAAACTCCAAACAAAACAGAGCTCTGTGAGCTGGGAAACTGGCCAGTCCCTTCCCCATGGCCTCAGTTTTCTCATGAGTGAGGGAGCTATGTCTAAAAGAGATGAAGGAAAGGTCAAAAAGAGAATCAGAACTTAGTGATCCCAACCTGAGCCCTTTCAGTTTTAAAAATCATACACTGCAATTGCATAATTAAGTAATACATGACTAAATTCTTGTAAAATAGTTGCAGATGAAGCTAAATTCCTCTTTGATCATCTCCCTCTGCAAACTTCTTATTCTTCCAGGAAGGATTCACTGCTTTCAGTTCGGCAAACATCCTTCGATACCTTGTTCTGTGCATGCACATATAGTTATCTGTACCCAGGGAAACACACGATCTGATTTGATGTATATGTGTATGTGTTAAAAACATAAATGGGATCTCATCATAAACGTCACACTGAAACTTGCCTTTTGCACTGAACAATTCATCTTGGAGATTTGTTATTACCTAATTCTTATAAATCTACTTCACTGGCTTTCACTGTTGCCAAGCCTTCCAAATTTTGAGTATCCCCTAGTCTCTTCAGCCATTCCCTTATTGATAGACACTTTGATTGTATCCATTGTTTTGCTAAAATGAAATGGTTTAGTCCACATCCGTATACATGCCTCCTTGAGCACATGTATGTTTTCTAAGGTAGATACCATGAAGTTGAATGGGACATAGAGTATGTACATTTTAATGTTTAATAGATATATCCCCTCATCCTGGCCAACGATGTCAGTGTCAGTTTCTAAAATGTTGCCAATCTGTTGGCAGTAAAAGGGCATCTGGTTTCACTTAAATTTACATTTTCCTGATATCTGGTCCAGTTGGGCATTATTGTTTGCTGGTTATTTATGTTTCCTCTTTTGTGATCTACCTCTGATCTACCCTTCATCTATTTTACATTGTGTGGCATGATTTTTTAAAACTAAATTTTAGGAGTTCTTTATACATCCTGAATACTAATCCTTTGGTATCTATGCTGTAGATAATTTTTTCTGCGTTATTATTTGACAACATAATTTATGGTATCCTTGTATATTTTTCCAATCAGAAGTTTCAAATTTTTACGTGGTCTTCTTCTATGAATTTTGCTTTCGTTTGTCCTGTTCATGAATGCCTCCCCTATGCACAGATCAAAAATATATTTTTGTATATTTTCTCCTATCGTGAAGCCTGTGTATTTTCTGGCTCAGGACACTACCTGAATCTCCACCAGGGATCTGGACTGGTAGATGAGCAAGGATGCTGAAGTCCTGTCTGGGAAGTAACCACTTATATTTTGACTTTCAGTTGGATCCAACTGTAGGTTTGGACTCAGGAATGTGCATCTTAGGCTGCCTAAGGGGAGTAGCTTAGGTTCTAACAAGAAACGTTTCTGAGGGACATCATAAAACAAAAAGAAACATTCAAAGTACAAATCCAGAAAAGCTATGCGATGGCTTTCTCTGGAGATGGCCATAACGCAGGCAGACATGTACTTGTTTAAGATATTTAGGGTAATTCCACACTTGGAGAGGCTCAATTTGCTTCAAGTTTCTGGAAATTTCCCCAGGCAGCATAGTTTAATGGAAATATAATATGAGCCATACAGATATTTTTAAATTTCTGGTAGCCACATTTAAAAAGAAGTAAAAAGAGGGCTTCCCTGGTGGTGCAGTGGTTGAGAGTCCGCCTGACGTTGCAGGGGACACAGGTTCGTGCCCCGGCCCGGGAAGATCCCACATGCCGCAGAGCGGCTGCTGGGCCCATGAGCCGTGGCCGCTGAGCCTGCGCGTCCGGAGCCTGTGCTCCGCAACGGGAGAGGCCACAACAGTGAGAGGCCCGCGTACCGCAAAAAAAAATAATAATAAATAAATAAAATAAAAAGAAACAGGTAAATGGGGTGGAACTTAGTCACTTTCATGTAAGATTAAACCACAATTACAGAGAGTAGTCATTTGTGAAATTCAATTATTTATATTTGAATTTGGTAGCAGGTCTATTTTAATGTATCTAAATTTTGTTTCTCCTGTACTCCTTTTTTAAAAACTAAATATCTCTTACATCACTTACAATATCATTCTTATGTTGCCTGAAAAACAAAATCCATCAAAATAAATGTGTTGGTTTATCCATTAAAAAAAAAAGAGAGCACGAGACCGTAAGGTCCCGCTCTGACAACAGTCAGCCTGGCAGTGGTCCTTGTGGCAAGGTTGCGGTGAGATGCAGATCGTGGCCTTCTCCCCGGGGCTCTCCCAGGCCCTCCGTCCTTGGGACGCACAGGTGAGCTGGGGGGGCCCGGGGACAGGCTGAGGGCTGTGTCCTGCAGAGCTCCAGAGCCCTCGCCACGCCGCCCACCGGCTGGGCCCAGGCCTTGAAGCAGCAGCAAACCCCTCCCGCCATCCCCACCTCCGCGACCTAATGGCGGCGGCGGTCTCCGTGGGTCGCAGTCCGCTAAGGCCTCAGCAGCTGGAGTATATGGACACTGCCATTAAGGTTTACAGGAACATCGTGACGTGACCGTGACCTGACCTCAAGAACAAAGGATCTGACACAAAGAAGTCTGCAACTGCTAACCATGCTCCTCCCTCACCTTTCCTATAATATGGCTTTGCTGGAAGCTTTCAGGGAGTTTGGGGTTTTTAAGGCATGAGCCCTCCATTCTCCTTGCATGGCCCTGCGATAAGCCTTTCTTTGCTGCAAACTCCGATGTTTTGTTATTGTTTTGCCTCACTGTGCGTCGGGCACATGGACTTGTGATCCATAACGGGACCACTTGCTCTGGGGGAAGCCAGCTGTCATATCCTATGGACTCTCAGAAGTCTGAAGAGGCCCACTCGACAAGGAACTAAGGCCTCCTGCCAACAGCCAGTGAGGATCTGAGGCCAGTCAACAATCACAGAGTAAACTTGGGGGAGGACCCTCCAGCCTTCAGATAACTGCACCCCTGCCAAGGACTTGACTGCAGCCTCCTGAGACATCTCAAGCTAGATTGACCCAGCTAAGCCACTTCCAAATTCCTCACCCACAGAAAAATGAGGGAATAAAATTTGTTGCCTTAGGCCACTTATGCAGCAACAGATAATGCAGATGGCTACTTTTTCCAAAGCCCCTAGGGTGTGATACTGCTTTAACAGTTTATAATAATAGTTTTTAAAAAATAAATATAAATATTTCTGTCACCTTTACAGTTTATAAACAGCTTCCTCACTTATGCTCTTCTAATACAGGAATCCATTCTCTTTACTTCACAAGGTGCTGACTCATTTCAGGTTTGTAAAATTTCCAATGGCTAACTTTTTGCCTGATATTCAGTATAGGATAGCAAAAAAAAAATGTGGGCATTGGAATCAGACAGTCTGGATTATCTTAACTGAGATAAAAATTATATACAGGTAAATAAACAGATTTATAAAGGTACAGTTCAATGAGTTTTGATAAATGCATTCTCTGATACAACAAAAAACACCAATAAAAATAAGGAGCGGGGCTTCCCTGGTGGCGCAGTGGTTGAGAATCCGCCTGCCAATGCAGGGGACACGGGTTCGTGCCCTGGTCCGGGAAGATCCCACATGCCGCGGAGCGGCTAGGCCCGTGAGCCATGGCCGCTGAGCCTGCGCGTCTGGAGCCTGTGCTCCGCAACGGGAGAGGCCACAACAGTCAGAGGCCCGCGTACCGCAAAAAAAAAAAAAAAAAAAATAAGGAGCATTTCTCTCACCCTAGAAAGTTCTCCATAACCCATCCTATGCAATCTCCTCTACCCTAGAGACAACCAGGGTTCTGATTTCAGTCACCAAAGATTAGTTTTGCCTTCTTTGAACAAATGAATTTTACAATATGTGTTATATATGATTACTTTCACTCAGTAGAATGTTCTTAAGATTCATTCATGTTGCTATGGATAACAATACTTTATAACATTTATTGCTAATTAGTGTTTTGTTGAATTAATATAATTAATATAATGTAATATATTATAATATACTGCATTCTTCTGTTGATGGGTTGTTTCCAGATTGGGGCTATTAAATTAAGCTCTTATAAACATTTTGGATAAGTCTTTTCTTAAACATATTTTCGTTTATCTTGGGTAAAATACCTATGAATGGATTTGCTAAATCATAGGGGAGATGTCTAACTTTGTATGAAACTGCGAAACTGTTTTTCCAAAACATTCGTATTATTACATTCCCACCAGCCATGTATGAGGGTTCTGGTGGCATTACATCCTAGCCAACATTTGGGGTTATTGTTTACATTTTAGTCATTCTAGTAGATATGTAGTGGTATTTCAGTGTGGGTTTAATTGGCTTTTACTTGATGACAGAGGATGTTGAGCTCTTTCTTAAGCTCACTGCCCATTTTTATACTTCTTTTGTGAGGTATCTGTTCAAGTCTTTTGTCTGCTTTTATAACATTTAAAAATTATTGACTTGTAGGGATTAGTTTATATTATGGACATGAGTCTTTCCCCCCCCCCCCTTTTTTTTTCACCAAATTTATTTATTTATTTTTTTTTTTTTATTTTTATTTTTGTGGTACGCGGGCCTCACACTGCTGTGGCCTCTCCCGTTGTGGAGCACAGGCTCTGGACGCGCAGGCTCAGCGGCCATGGCTCACGGGCCCAGCCGCTCCGCGGCATGTTCACCAAATTTATTTTATTTTATTTTATTTTTTATTAGTTTCTGCTTTATAACAAAGTGAATCAGTCATACATATACATCTGTTCCCACATCCTTTCCCTCATGCGGACATGAGTCTTTTGTCAGATATATGCACTATGAATAACCTCTCAGTCTGTGGTTTGCCTTTTCCTTTTCTTAACAGGCTTGTTTTTGTTTTCTATTGTTTGTTTGTTTTTAATGTCTTTAATTTTGATAAAGTCCAGTTTTTCTTTTGGGGTTATTTTTGTGTCTTTTCTAAGAAATCTTAGCCATACTAAAGCTTGAATATATTTTTTCTTCTATTTTTTTCTATGAATATGTTTCTTCTTTAAGAAAAAGAAGATTTAATAGTATCGGCTTTTACATGTAAGTCCATGATTCATCTTGAATTAATTTTTGTGTTTGATTAGGAAAGTATTGGAATTTCTTTTTTTTCCCATTTGCTGAATAAAATTTTCTTTCTTCGTTAAAAAAAAAAAAAGAAACAGGTAAAATAAATTCAATGAGTTAATCAAATATTTCCAAAATAGTATCATTTCAACATGTAGTTGATAGAGCATATTACTAATGTTATTAAATTTTTTGTGTTCTGAGTCTTTGACATCTAGTGTATATTTTATACTCATAGCACATCTCAATTCAGCTAACCATATTTCAAGTGCTCAATAACCACATATGTCTAGTGGCTACTGTACTGGACAGTACAGCCCTTTACCCTCCCCCACAGCCTGTTCTTCTTAACAAAAGTGTATCATAACTTCAATTGATCCTACCTACTGATGTAGATTAATCTTCCTAAAGCACAGTTCTGCTTGGATTAATTCCTGGGGCGGATGTTGTGAGTGAAGACTTTTAGGAAGAGGTGACAGTTAAGCTGAAGCTTGGAGGGTGGGTAGGAATTAGCCAGGGGGTCAGAGGGAAGACTGTGAACAAGGAGGTGGCTGGAGTGTACAGGCTGAGAGTAAAGCAACTATCAGATCCTGAGGGGTATATAGGCTCTGCTGAGGGGGCTGGATTTGATTCTGAAGATAATAGGAAGTCATCAAACATTTGTCAGTAGGGAATATGGGAGAAAGGCAAGCCAGGAAGAAACTAGTGTGGAGGAAAGTGTGGGATCCAGGTAAGAAATAATTAGGGCCTGAGCTAAGGCAATTCATTCATTCATTCATTCATTCATTCCACAAACACTCAATACCTACTGTGTGCTAGGCACTGGAGAGAAAGCAGAAAACAAAACAGTTTTGCCCTCCTAGAACTTCATTTCACTGTGGGAAAGGAGGTAGATGATGCAGGGTGATCCTCAGGTTTCATATGTCATTTGGTGGATGGTGGGGCCATTCTCTGAGATAGAAGTTCAGGAGGCAGAACAGGTTTGGGAAGAAAGATAAGTTCAGCTTATCTTTTTGACAAATGTTTGGGGTATTTTGGGGACACCTAAGTGGAGCTATGTGGCAAGCAGTTGAATATGCATACTGGGAGATTGGGAGGTCTGGAAGGGATGCCTAGATTTGGGAGCCATGGTGTATCGATAGTATTAAATCCCTGGCAGTTAGTGAGATAATCCTGGGAGGAAGTGTAGAAGCAGGAGTCACAAACTCAGCTGTCTACAGTGGTCAGGTGAGTTGTGAATGTAGGTGAATTGGGTCATATAAGAGACAAAGAGAGTGTTGGGTTCATGGCCAACTGGAAAGGGTGTGCTCCATCTAAGACAGCCAGAATTGGCCTGTGGGCCTCCTGTTGCAACAGACACACTTTTGGAACATCTCTCTGCCTCATCTCCCATTTTTTATAAAGATTCTTCTGGCAGGTAGTTAGCTATTCATAAAAATCCACTCCTTCTTCTTTTGAGACATTCACTACATTTCCCAGCCTCCCTTGCCATTACAAGTGGCCATGTGGCTGGGTTCTACTCAGTGGGATGTGAGTGGAAGCAGTGTGTTCCATTTCCTGGCCAAGGTCTTGAAGAAAAGGATATGCCCCTTCCTCCTCTCCTTTTCCTCTGGCTGGATGTAGATGATGAGGTCTAGGAGACTTTGGAGTGATGAGATGGAAGGAACCAGGATCCCTGTATCATTGTCTGGAATAAAGCCACCTACCAACCAGGATACCTGCTTTTGACTATTACATCAGAGAAAAATAAACCTTTGTTACGTTTGAACCATTATACACGTTTGGCTCTGTTTATTACTACAGCCTTGCCTAATCTAACAATTACATTTCTAATCAAACAAATACCAAACTAGTCCTGACTGTGAGCTCTGTAAGGGCAGGAACCATGCCTGTCTAATTCACTGCTGCAGCCTTAAAGCCTAGCCGAGGACACAGCTTGGAAAGGTACTCAAAATGTGTGGATAAAGCTAGCTATGTTTTATCGAGCATTTGTTATATGCCAGATACCATACTAAATTTTTTACATGTTGTACATTATTTCATGTTCATGACAATTCTCTAAGGAGGTTCTATTATTCTTTTTTTTTTTCCAGATGAGGAAATTAAAGCTTAGAAAGCTTGCAGCTAGTACTCAAGTCTTGGCAGGGCAGCCCCAGAGCCTGCACTCTAAAACACTGGTACATGACCATGTGCATACCTACCTTAACATTTTAACTCATGTCATTTCTCCCACCAACTCCTTCTCTCCACTTATTAAAGCCCTGCCTTCTTCAGCCTTCCCAGGACCCCTTAATCACTCTATCCTTTAATTGCTCCAGCAGGAATAACAAATATAACATTCCTACAACAGGGATTTCACTAAAAAGAAATTACAACCTTGAGGGTAGCACAATATCTTAGATAGTATTCATCTTAGTGTTCCTTACAGTGTTCCTTACAGTATTGAGTAAGACATAGAAAGTGCCTACTATGTACCAGGCACTAGGGACCAAAATATAAATAAGATAGTCAATTCACTCTTTTGAAAAGCTCTTAAGTCTTGTGGACAAAGAGACATGAAAAAAGTGCATCACAACACAAAGTAACATGTGTGTGCATCAGGAGAGGCAGAAGAGGAACAAGGAGCCAGTTCATCTTGGAGGAGGAAAGAAAGAATTCCCACAACACATGATGTTTGAGCTGAACTTCTGAAGGATGAGTAGGAGTTTTTCAGTTTAAGAGGGATCCTAGTTAGTGGGGAAAGCACTTATAAAAGCATGAATGCATCAAGATTCAGGTGCTGCTCTGAATGAGTGAGGTGTTGACTTGCTAGAATGTAGGATTCATTCATTCATCCATTTATTTATTCAACAGATACCTAGTAAACCTAGAATGTGCTAGGCATTGTGCCAAATGCAGAGGATTCAAAAGTGAGCAAAACAGATATGATCCCTACTTTTGTGGAGCTTAAAATCTTCTAGGGATTGCAGCTGATAACAAAGCTCTAACAGTCATGAGAGGGGAAGGAGGCAGGGATATCTAAGCATGTGAAGGAGGAGTTAGGGGAGTGGGCAGGGCCAGATTATGAGACTCCCGATACCATGCTAGGAAGATGGAAATACCCCTTGAATCCATTACCAAGTCCTGCTTCTCCCACCTCCCTGACAGCTCTCAATTTTGTCCAGTCCTCTCACCACCACTATTCTCAGTGCAAGCCACCATCTCCTCCTTGGATGAATGTGACAGTCTTCACAAGGCAAGGGCCACCTTGGCTTTCATTCCCCACCGCCATCCATCATCCCCAATGCAAGCAGAGTGATTTTTCAAAATGAGAATGGTCACTTTAGGCTCTCTGGTAGGCAGAAATTGAAGATGGCCCCATGATCTCCATCCCCCTGGTGTTACTCTGGTGATTATCTTACATTACACAGCAAAAGGGATTTTGTAGTTAAGTTAATTAGTTAATTAGTCAGCTTTTTTTTTTTTTTTTAATTTATTGGCTACGTTGGGTCTTCGTTGCTGTGCGCGGGCTTTCTCTAGTTGCAGCGAGCAGGGGCTACTCTTTGTTGTGGTGCGCAGGTTTCTCATTGCGGTGGCTTCTCTTTGTTGCGGAGCACAGGCTCTAGACACGCCGGCTTCAGTAGTTGTGGCACACGGGCTCAGTAGTTGTGGCATGCAGGCTCAGTAGTTGTGGCTCGTGGGCTCTAGAGTGCAGGCTCAGTAGTTGTGGTGCATGGGCTTAGTTGCTCCACGGCATGTGGGATCTTCCCGGACCAGGGCTCGAACCCGTGTCCCCTGCATTGGCAGGTGGATTCTTAACCACTGCACCACCAGGGAAGTCTCTAGCCAGCCTTTAAGACAGGGACATTATCCAGGTGGCTCTACGTAATGAAACGAGCCCTTTAAAAGCAGAGTTTTCTCCAGCAGGTAGCAGAAGGGGAAGTCACAGAGACTTCAAGCCAATGAGGAATCAGAAGATTTGACATGCTGTTGCTGACTTGGAGCTGAAGGGGGGTATTATATGGGAAGGACCTGAGGGAGGCTTCCAGGAATTGAGAGTGACCTCCAGCCAATAGCCAGCAAGGAAACAAGGAGGTCATTCCTATAACTGCAGGGAACTGAATTCTGCCAACAATCTGAGTGAGCTTGGAAATGGATTGTTTCCTAGAGCCTCTAGGTGAGAACTCAACCCAGCCAACACCTTGCCTTTAGCCCTGGGAGACCATGAGCAAAAGACCCAGCCATGCCATGCTGGACTTCTGACCTGCAGAACTAATAACTGGGTCTTATTTTAAGCCACTAAATTTGTGGTAATTTGTTACACAGCAATAGTAAATTAATGTACCCCCCTACTTCTAACCTTCCAATAAAACTTCCATTGTGGAATTAACAGGTCCAAGCATCTAATCCTCATAACAGTTCTATTAGGTAGTTTTTAAAAAAATTTTATTGAAGTATAGTTGATTTACAATGTTGTGTTAATTTCTGCTTGATTTACAATGTTGTTAATTTCTTCTGTACAGCAAAGTGATTCAGTTATATACATATCTATATACTCTTTTTCATATTCTTTTCCATTATGATTTTTCACAGGATGTTGAATATAGTTCCTTGCTATACAGTAGGACCTTGTTGTTTATCCATCCCATATATAATAGTTTGCATCAGGCAGGTATTTTTATTGTCACCATTTCACAGGTGAAGCTCGGAGAGATGAAATACTTTTCCTAAGGTTACAGAGCTAGTAGGTGACAGGGCTGGATTTTTACTCAGGCAGTCTGACCTCAGAATCCACACTCCATGGCTTCTCATTGCCCTTAGGATAGGTCCAAATACCGACACATGGAATTAAAGCCCCTTCCAGATCTGGCTCCTGCTCACCCATCCAACCTCATTCTTAGACACTCCTCTCACTTAAACTCCTTGTAGCCCCGGTAACTGCCATGCCCTTTTGATTCCTTGACTTTGCACATGTGGTTCCTTCTGCCTGGCATGCTGCCTGCCTCCTCCCCTCTGTTTTTCTTTTGGCTGACTCAAATGATGCTTTCAGTCTTGCTTAAGATGACACTTCCCCGGGGGGCCTTCCTCGACTCTTCCAGGCTGGGTAGGAAGCTACTCCAGCATTCCTCTGGCACCTCGTGCTCTCCTTTATCAGAGCACAGAAGACCCCGTGTTGGACACGTTTAGCACCTGTGTTGAATACCTGGAGCACAGTGGGTACGCAGATATTTATCAAGTGCATGAATGAATGAATAAAAGTACTTTATTCAGGAGGCAGTGAAGAGCCATCCAAGGTCTTGAAGCAAAGGAGTGACTGACCTTATCAGGCCTGTGCTCCCAAGGACAAGCTGGGAGCAAGCCTTGCACACAACGGACCATCCCCATCAGCGTCTGAGGATGAAAAATGTTTATTTGCATTTTGGTCTTGGATTTCTTGAGCTGTGAAAGTTGGCCCTTACCTCCTCTTGACCACATCTAGATACTGGGTAATGCCAGAAACTGTCGCGGTAATGACTAGGTTTCTCTTTATGAAGGTGGGATGTGGAAAAGAGCTTGGGCCCGGAACTCACACTAGAATCAGGAGTCCCCCTACCAAGAAGGCTATGCGAAGCCAAGGCGACGTGGGGAGCCACAAACATGACGGTGCCGGGCACCGGGAGCAGCCTCTGAACGTCCCCTTCAAGTCCAGACCTTACTATATCTACACTTGTTCCCGGAGCACACTGCCCCGTCCTGTTCTCCTTCAATATGCAAATATTGCCTCCAGACAGGGAAGACTGAAGGCCTTCCGCATTATAGCAGGTTTTTACAGCTCCCATCTGGAGGTCAGGCAATGCGGTTGCAGTCTCCGGTGGCGCGGGATGTCTCGGTTTCTCTGCGCCGCGGCACCTCTCAGACCGTGCTGCCTTGAAGGACCAGGAAACGTCTCTGGGGCGCCGGGAAAGATGAGAAACTCCATCTAGCTCTAGGCACAAGGAGAGGAGCCAGTGGGCCGAGAGAGAAGCAGAGCTGACCCGCGCCTAGGCACGGGCTCCAGGCCCTGCGGCGCGGAGGTCCCCGAGTCCCTCTCTCGAGCCGACGCGCAGTAGAGTCCCCACGCGGGCAGCGCGGGAGAGGGGCGGGCCTGGGCTCCGCGCCTCCCGCGTTCCGGCCGCAGCTCCGGCGCTGGGGGCGGGACGGGGAGGAGCCACGTGGGGAGGAGCAAAACCCGGAGGCCCCGGGAACCTTAGGCAGAGCCAGAGCGGCGGGAGCCCGAGCTCGCGCATGCTGCTCTGGGAGCGCGCCGTCCAGGCCGAGCACCAACGCAGCTTGCCTTCTGTGCGCAGCTGGGAGAAGGGCCGGTGCTGACGAGGACGAGGGTCCCGAGCTCCAATCCCTATTCAAGAGCTGCCGGGCTGCCCGCTGCCCCTGCCGCCTCAGTGGGGCTCGGCCCCTCCTGCCACCTGCGTCCCGGTTGAAACATGGATCCTTCGGAGAAGACGATATCGGTGTGGATCTGCCAGGAGGAGAAACTGGTGTCCGGTCTCTCCCGTCGCACTACTTGCTCGGACGTAGTGCGGGTGCTCTTGGAGGATGGCTGCCAGCGGCGACGCCGGCAGAGGCGAGGCCGGCGGCGGGGCATAGCTGGCGACCCGCCAGGCCCAGGGGAGCTGCCGGAACCCCTGGACGAGGACGAAGAGGACGACGACGACGAGGCGCTGCCCCAGGGCATGTTGTGCGGGCCCCCGCAGTGCTATTGCATCGTGGAGAAGTGGCGGGGCTTTGAGCGCATCCTGCCCAACAAGACGCGCATCTTGCGCCTCTGGGACGCCTGGGGCGACGAGCGAGAGAACGTACGCTTCGTGCTGGTGCGTAGCGAGGCGTCGCTGCCCAACACGGGACCCCGCAGTGCCGAGGCGCGCGTTGTGCTCAGTCGCGAGCGCACCTGCTCCGCCCGGGGCGTCCCGGCGCGGCCCAGCCTGGCTCTGACCCAGGAGAAGCAGCGACGGGTGGTGCGGAAGGCGTTCCGCAAGCTGGCCAAGCTCAACCGGCGGCGCCAGCAGCAGCCGTCGTCGCCTTGCTCGTCCACTTCGTCGTCCACAGCCTCGTCATGCTCGTCGTCGCCGCGGGCCGCCGAGAGCGCGTCGGTGGAGCGCATGGAGACGCTGGTGCATTTGGTGCTCTCCCAGGACCACACCATCCGTCAGCAGGTACAGCGGCTCCGGGAGCTGGACCGAGAGATTGACCGGTACGAGGCCAAGGTGCATCTGGACCGCATGCGGCGGCACGGAGTGAACTACGTGCAGGACACCTACTTGGTGGGCGCAGGCATCGAGCTCGACGGGCGCGGCTCGGGAGAGGAGCCGGCGGCGGCGACGCCGGCCCTGGACGGCGAGGCTCAGGCGGTCGAGCTGGAGGAGCTGGCCCGGCGCTGCGACGACCTGCTGCGGTTGCAGGAGCAGCGGGCCCAACAGGAGGAGTTGCTCGAGCGCCTCTCAGCCGAAATCCAGGAGGAATTGAACCAGAGGTGGATGCGGAGGCGCCAGGAGGAGCTCGCAGCGCGGGAGGATCCCCCGGAGGCTGATGGCGGCCTCGACGGTGAGCTGCTGCTGGAGCGGGAGCGGGTCAGGACGCAGCTCAGCACCAGCCTCTACATCGGGCTCCGGCTCAACACGGACCTTGAGACCGTCAAGTCGGACTTAGATTACAGCCAGCAGCAGTGGGACAGCAAGGAGCGCGAGCTACAGGGCCTTCTCCAGACTTTGCACTCGTTGGAGTTGACGGTAGCTCCCGATGGAACTCCGGTCTCGAGCGGTCCCTCGCAGGAACCCCGGCCTCAGGCTTGCGCCGAGGTGTGGGTGGACCAGGCCCGCGGACTGGCCAAGAGCTGTCCTGGTAACGACGAGGACTCGGATACCGGGCTGAGCTCTATGCACAGCCAGGACTCGGACTCGGTGCCTGTGTGCGAATCCCTTGTGTAAGAGGAGCAGAGCGGGGAGAGGGAGACGGCCGATTCTCCCTTCTTTGTAGAAAGCACCGGCTTGACCGGCTCAGGGACTTGAAACCAGGCGGGGAGTGGGCCCGGACCTTCTGCCGGGCAGCAGCGCTCTGACTGGGCGGGGGAGGGCAGGGGACGCCTGCTCGACAGCGGCGCTCCTCTGGCCTTGGAGTGAATGTGGAGGATGATCCCAGACGAGGAAGCCGGGTCTCCATTACAAGCTCTTTCAGGGGAAGAAAGGAGGGAGGAGGTGAGAACCCCCTTATGTTGGAAAACAAATGCTCCAGGAAATTGACGTGGTCCAAGCCCATTTTCCAAAAAAAAAAGAGTATTATGGAGATTTCACCAATCTTTTGTATGGGAAGGACTGATGGCAGCTAGAACTTTAGTTTGTGGTATAAAGTACTTTTTAAAGAAACACTTGGATGAAAAGGAAATTCCTTGAATGTTAGTTGTGACTGTGAACGTGTTAAAACTAGCCAAAGAGGACGCACTGGTGTTGGTCTCAGCCTTACTCACACCTTTGATAGAACCCATAGGCACCAAAATCCTGGCTGTTTACATTTATGCAGATTTGGGAATTACCCATCTGCTAAACTCTTTGCCTTTTATTTTCTTTCAAAGACTAACTCTGTTTCCTCCTAGCAAATACAGTATATGTTAAAATGGGGTCCTTTTTCCAAAATCACCTTTTATTATTATAAAAGCCAAACCTAACCCTTGGAGATACAGAATCGTGGTAGACGTAACCCCTGGTTAAAATTTAATCTAGGCCCTTTGAGATTTGCTCCTGCAAAGGTACGTGTGTTGTCCTTTTATTCTTATTGCCACTTCATTCCCTTCAGACACTTATTTCAGAAAAAATAAAAGGGAAGTTGCAGAATTCAAGTACAACTACATTTGCTGTTTAATGAGCACTCTGGTTGAAAGGTAAGCCTTGAAAGCAAAGATCTTTGTTAGTATTCAGCTTTTTAACTAAGCTACATGTAAAACCAACCATGACCTCAACAGATTTTACCAAACAAACCCAAGTCTAACTTCAGTATCTTTGGTCAGAGATTAATTAGTTACTTGTCCAAACCTAAATTGAGATAGTGTAAATATCAAGGTTTACTAGATAAGACCTGAAAAGAAAACATAAAACAATCTAATAGTACACCTTAGGTGAAGAATTTGGTTAACAACGGCACGTAGCCATAAAAGCATATAAAAGCATATAAAATTGAGCTAAAGATTCGACTTGAATTACTGTTGTCTGGCTCACACCTTTGCAGACACCACAGCATGCAAGTGCAGTGCTTCTCTCTTAATAGCTAGTGACAGAGCCCTGTGGGAACTCAGTGTAATTGTTCTAGTTATTTCAGTGAAAACTTATCAGTTGTAGCTAGTTGTTGCCCCGTGGAAGGAGCCTGCTGGCAGTGTTCCCTCCAGAGCTCATAACTTCTGAGGAATGTGGGATCTAATCTGTCCTGAGGAGGTATTAACAATAGGGTGTGTGTGCGGTGCCAGCCTGGTATCAATCTAACTGTGCGGGGGCCGGCTCCAGTTTCAACACTACATGGGAAGATAACTTAAGAGGTCTTGCTTTATAGAGAAATTTCTTTCCTTGGAGAGATTCTCTGTCTGCTTGTTGCCAAGAGGGGCCTGCCCACCAGACCTCCTCAGATCCTTTGAGCTCTCTGCTTTTTAGACACCCACCCTCCACCACCGCCATGCTATTATAACATGTGTAGATATTTTCAGATTTTTGAGTAAAATGGGAATTAAAAGGCCGTTTTCTTAACTGATGTTTTCCAAAGACATTAGCTGGCATAATTATGGTTTTTTCGTTTCATCTGATGCAGAAAACATCTATGCGTTTGGTCTGGAGCATGATTAAAATGAGGAAGGGACCAAAGGAAACCCACTGTCCCAAGACAGTCATTTGAATCCATAAACACAAAGCCTAATGATAGCTTTCTTTTGGAGACAGAGGTAAAATCCTCATTAGAGTGTGACAAACACTACTTGTCTGAATGGTTTATGCTGGCAATAGGCTGACCTGGTGGTTTTAAAGTTATTGTGCTTCCTTCGCCCCGCACCAAGGGTGGTAGGGGAGGTGGCTCTTGGAGGTTTATTAACTCAAAAGAAAACACAAAACTTGGCAGAACAGGACTGCCTGGCAGAAAGGGGCCGTTTTCCTTTTCACTATTATTATTTTAAACTTTGATGGGCTGCTGACGTCAGCAAATATGCCTGAAGCCTGTAAAGCAAATAAGCCACATCACAGGGAGAAGGCCTGTGGGATTTTCTGATGCCCTCTTTCTAGAACCTTCCAGTCCTGGCCACCTGAACATGCTTTTCCATTCAACTCTTCAGGCAGTGAAGGAGGTTTTGTTCATAACAAAGGGTGGTCCAGTCTGCCCATTTTTTCTTTTATCCAAATCAATTATATCCCCCAAAGGCACTTTCTGTGTGGGTAGGAGAAAGGAGAACTGGGGTGGGGGGGGTGAAGAAAGGAGACAATAGTTCCTTTTACTAAGAACTTCTGCAAGCTTGAGGAAGGTGAAATATGGAGATAAAAAGTACCAAAACAGTGCCTGTGCATAGAAAGTGCCTAACAAATCCTAGATATGCTTAAAATTTCATTCACTTTAAAAATAATCATCATGGCACTAAGAGTGAGAAGGAATGCATAACATGAATGCACCAGCACCAGGATTTCGGTGCGCCTGGGAAAACTACCTCCTTTCCTGTTCTCCAAGCCTAACAGAAACCCTGAGGAGAAACCAGCAAGCTTGTGCCGGAGAATATGAGATGGAGTAGGCTCCTTACCAACCAGCCCCATCCTTTTTCGGAACTGATAGAATTTATTGTGTCTTTGATCTTAATGATCCCATTCTCGGCCATCTCCCAAACCAAAAAGAATATATCTGGCATCTCTGTTTACTTCCTTATAAAACATGATTGATGATGTTGGTGATGGTGATGATGATGATGATTTGTTAATTAGAAAAGTTATATTCTGTAGTCTTTATGGTGGTCCTGAAAATAACATAAGGAAGAAGAAAGACAAGTCAATTGAAATCTCATCACCAAAAGCTTATCACTATCAAAACTTGGTATATTTCCTTCCAGACCTTTTGAATTGTGAAGTTTTCATATTTTGCTGCTTTTTAAAAATAAATACATTATTTTAATGAGAAGCCTATATGCTTTTAGGCTCAGGTTTTGACATATTCCTTGTAAACGGCTCCATCCATCTGTTGGATGCACTATAGTGCATATAACTATTCTCATGTTATTAGGTTGTTCCCAATATTTTTTTTTACTATTATAAAACAACACTGTGATAAGCTTCTTTGTGTACATATCTGTTTCCCTAATTAGACACTCCTCCCCAACAATAAGTTCCCAGAAAGAATTCCCAGGTCAAAGAGTACAACATTTAAAGACTTGATACTTAATTGCCAAATTGCTTTACAAAAGATTTGGTCTAATTACAATCTGCCATGCATAACAGTGCCTATTTCACCACACCTTGACTTTCATTTGATATTATATTTTTTTAAGAAAGTGTTTTAACCAAAATTAATTAATTAATTCACTGGGGCCCCAGGAATCCAGGGCTGGCAACCACTGACTTAATAAAATATCCTTGCAACCTAAAGGGCAAGTCATCCGACCAGAAGTGTTAAGAGGACATGGTGCTTTCTCTTCCTCCCACTTCTTTATCTTCCCTGAACTCTGCTTATTAATAGCAGTCTTGTCTCATATCAGAGCTGAACAATGATCCATCTGAGCAGAAGGACCAAAAACTACATGAGTGAGATTAAGGGGATTAATGAATAGAATCAGATTTATAAAAAGAAAATGTTCATTATCTTTTTTCATCTGAGTCTAGTAGAAAAGGTACCCTTAGAAGGTGGTATCATAAAACATACTTGATTTTGTGCTTCTCCCTACCCACTCCTATCAAAAATTAAATCAAAATAAAGTAAGTACGTAAGCCCACTTGTTTATTAACAGCCTCTAATTAACAGTTTAGATTATTCTAGGCATTTCTTTGTACATATGTTACTATACCTGAGTTCACCCTTAAATTCTTGAAAAGGGAAAATTTGATCATGACAATGTGTGAGATTTTCATTGTGAAGGTGTTTGTGCAACATGTTCTAAACAGAAATGCAGGAGGATGAAGAGGAATCATTTCTTGAGTACTATCCAAATGCCCGCTCCTCAGGCTAAGTATTTTCACATGCATTTTCCCTACATTCATCTTGTGAGATAGACCTTTTTAACCTCCAGTTTTTATAGATAGAGAAGATAAGGCCACCCATTTGATAAGACGCAAGATACTAACCGAAGCCTGACTAAACCCTGTACCCATTTTGCTACATCACACCAGGCGCATTGTACCCAAGAAGTGCTCTGCACACTCAGAAGAAGATGGCTTACAGGCCTCAGAGTGTTGGCATCGGAGAGGGTGGTGCTCAGAGACTATCAAGTGTTGTCCAAGTATTTCCACCAGGGAGGTGGAATGATTTTTCAGAACCATAGGGCTGGTAAATATATCTACCAGGTGAGGATTTAGGAAAAAGCAAAGGAGGAGAAATTCCTATGTAAATATCTGGGCATGTGTCTGAGAGAGGTGGAGACTTTGCCAATGAAAAAAAAAATTCTCACAAAAAATTAATACCCTCTGTGTCAGCATGGAGGTTTTGACTGAATGCCCCAAGGACACAGGTGTATAGTCAACAACCTGCAATCCTTGTCCATCAGAACAAACAGCTGTGCCCTATTCACAGTCGCATCTGGAAGGTGTTACCAACCATGACTGTGCTGGAGCTGTCCCCAGCACTTTTAACCAGGCCTTGTTCCTGGTTGAGCCTCTGGTACATGAGGATCAGAGAAAGTTAAAGGGAGGCAGTGTTGGGTCTTCCAAAGATTGCTGTGCCATGGAGTTGGGCATGCACACCTCATTCAGGGCATTTCTGTGTCCACACTGACTCCACTACACATGTGGAGACCTAGCATGGATTGCTTTGAAGGACCACTCTCCCAGCCTCTGCCCCTCTCATCCAGTCCCATGCAAGTTTTTCCTGCTTCAGATATCTCCAGGATTCTCTGTAGCTTTCAGGATAAAATCCACATTTCTTAGCAGGATTTATAAGGTTGTTGGTTATCCAGCTCAAGACCCCTCTTCGAGGTCATCCTTTCCCACCTTAAAAACCACAGAATTGACTGGATCCTTTCTCTTCATTAAGGTCACATTGCCATCGTCAGTTTGTGCAAGGTCTCTCTTCTGTCTTATTTTACTTCATGTCCACCCTTCCACAACCCCACATCCACTTCCCTTCAGTAGTTGTGGCACACGGGCTCCAGAGCACAGGCTCAGTATTTGTGGCGCACGGGCTTATGTGCTCCGCGGCATGTGGGATCTTCCCGGACCAGGACTCGAACTCGTGTTCCCTGCATTGGCAGCCGGATTCTTAACCACTGCGCCACCAGGGAAGTCCCTCTTCTCTCCCTTCTTTTCACCTCTCCCTCCCTCATTCCTTTGTCATTCATTAACTGGAATATTTCTGTAGAAAGATTCTTCCTTATGTCAAATGTCACCCTAAAGAACAGTTTAAATCCTGATTATCCTGAAATATAGGATAAAAGCAACATTCCTACATTTTCTTTCTATTTACTAGTGTTCAGAATAATGTGGTTGTTCCCTAGCATTCTCCAAAGTTGACTAATGAGTTTTTTCTTCTTTGTTCATCTTTTTGGGAATCATTATGGAATTTTGAACTTAAAATATTTAATGTGTTTCAGTCCATTATAGTTTTGGTCCTATCTTTGGCTGAGTGGGAGCTTCTTCAGGTTAGTTCCTGAATCCTTTTCACACATTTTTCACAGTCTTTGATAGCTTTGCTCTCTGGTGTGTCAAGATATTCCAGGCTCATACTGTACATTTTCTGACCCAGACCTGAAATCAACCATCACTGATTCCTTTTAATGGGAAATATTTTTTTAATTAAAATTTTTTTTTAAAATTTTGTATTGGAGCATAGTTGATTAACAATGTTGTGTTAGTTTCAGGTGTACAGCAAAGTGATTTATTTATACATATACATGTATCTATTCTTTTTCAAATTCTTTTACCATTTAAGTTATTAGAGAGTATTAAGCAGAGTTCCCTCTGCTATACTGTAGGTCCTTGTTGGTTATCTATTTTAAATACAGCAGTGTGTACACATAAATCCCAAACTCCCAGTCTATCTGTGCCCCACCCACCCATCCTGCTTCGTAAGATAACTTCGTTCTCTAAGTCTGTTGAGTCTGTCTCTGTTTTGTAAATAAGTTCATTTGTATCATTTTTGTAAGAGTCCGTGTATAAGCGGTATCATATGATATTTCTCTTTCTCTGTCTGACTTACTTCACTTATTATGATAATCTCCAGGTCCATCCATGTTGCTGCAAATGGCATTATTTCATTCTTTTTAATGGCTGAGTAATACAGTACTCTATTGTATATATGTACCACATCTTCTTTGTCCATTCATCTGTTGATGGACATTTAGGTTGCTTCCATGTCTTGGCTATTGTAAACAGTGCTGCAGTGAACATTGGGGTGCATGTATCCTTTTGAACCATGTTTTTTTTCCAGATATATGCCCAGGAGTAGAATTACTGGATCATATGGTAGCTCTATTTTTAGTTTCTGAAGGAACCTCCATACTGTTCTCCATAGTGGCTGCACCAATTTACATTCCTACCAACAGTGTAGGAGGGTTCCCTTTTCTCCACACCTTCTCCAACATTTACTGTTTATAGATTTTTTGATTATGGTTATTCTTTTTTTTTTTTTTTCCCACGGTATGCGGGCCTCTCACTGCTGTGGCCTCTCCCGTTGTGGAGCACAGGCTCCGGATGCGCAGGCTCAGCGGCCATGGCTCACGGGCCCAGCCGCTCTGCAGCATGTGGGATCTTCCCGGACCGGGGCATGAACCCGTGTCCCCTGCATCGGCAGGCGGACTCTCAACCACTGCCCCACCAGGGAAGCCCTGATTATGGTTATTCTTATTGGTGTGAGGTGATATATCATTGTAGTTTTGATTTGCGTTTCTCTAATAATTAACGATGTTGAGCATCTGTTCATGTGCCTCTGTGCCATCTGTATGTCTCCTTTGGAGAAACGTTTATTTTTAGGTCTTCTGCCCATTTTTCTGATTGGGTTGTTTGTTTTTTTGTCGGTTGCATCGTTTGCAAATATTTTTTCCCATTCTGTGGGTTGTCTTTTCGTTTTGTTTATGGTTTTCTTTGCTCTGCAAAAGCTTTTGAGTTTAATTAGTTAGGTCCCATTTGTTTATTTTTGTTCTTATTTTCATTACTCTAGGAGACAGCTCTGAAAAGATATTGCTGCAACTTAGGTCAAAGAGTGTTCTGCGTATGCTTTCCTCTAAGAGTTTCATAGTATCCGGTCTTACATTTAGATCTTTAATCCATTTTGAATTTATTTTTGTGTATGATGTTAAAGAATGTTCTGATTTCATTTTTTTACATGTAGCTGTCCAGTTTTCCCAGCATGATTTATTGAAGGGACTGTCTTTCCTCCATTGTATAGTTTTGCCTCCTTTGTTATAGATTAATTGACCGTGGTTGTGTGGGTTTATTTCTGGGCTATCTATCCTGTTCCATTGATCTATATTTCTGGTTTTGTGCCAATACCATATTAGAAACCACAGTCTGGATACTAGGAGCACTAACTGCTACTGGGTTGGTTATTACTTTTAGAAATTTTATATGGAAAGAGGTAGGAAATACATTGTCCTTGTTTTCTTTTAATTTTTTATTGTGCGAAAATATGGATAACATAAAATTTACCATTTTAAGTCTTTTTAAGTGTGCAATTCAGTGGCATTAAGTACATTTACAGTGTTGTGCCACCATCACCACTATCCATTTCCAGAACTTGTCTGTCATCCCAAACAGAAACCTTGTATCCATTAAATAATAACTTTCTATTGTCTCCTCTCCTCAGCCCCTGGTAACCTCTGTTATCTTCTTTGGAGAAATGTCTTTTCAAGTCCTTTGTCCACTTTGAATTAGATTCTTTTTGTTGTTGTTCTTGTTGAGAAGTTCTTCATATATTCTGAATATCAGTCCCTTATCAGATGTATGATTTGTAAATATTTTCTCCCATTCTATTTATTGCCTTTGTTGATGGTGTCTTTGATGCATAAGAACTTTTCATGAAGTCCAACTTATCCACTTAAGTCACTTACAAGTGTTTTCATTTTCTCTTTTCTTTTTTCATTGAATGGATAGAATTTTCTTTGACTGATTTCTAAGTTATACATTTAATTTTGCTCTTCTATTTTTCCAAACTTACTAAGAGACATACTTTTGCTTATTTTTTCTGACCACAATATAAACTTATAAATGCTGTGTTTGCCCCCAAGCAAGATAAGAATCTTAAAACACTACTCCCACTTCTCTGGTCTCTCTCCCTTTTCATTTTGATATCATCTACAATTTTAGTTATAGAAAATCTTATGTAGCTAATAATAACCTTTCTCAGTATATTTTATTGGGATCATATTAAATATATACATTATCTTAAGCAGAATTGATATCTTTATCATGTCAAGTCATTCTGTCCAAGAATAAGATAATAATAAAGTATTGCAAATCACTACCAAATTCAGTATGACTTAAAATAATAATCATTCATTCTCATTCACCTGGGGGGTAGTTGATCCAGGCTAGGCTCCACTGAACTTGGCTTTAATCTGTGGGCTAGGTTTAGGCCACTTCATGGGTCTGTCATCCTCTTTGGACCAGAAGCACAGAGCTTTCTCAAAGGTCCTTTGGATTTATTACAGAGGCCTTAGCCTAGACTTTTTCTTTTTTACATCTTCTTCTGTGGGCCTTGGCTTGCTTGGTCCAAGTCAACACACAAAAATTGAGTCCCTGCTATATACCAGGCCTAGGGGTTAAGCATGCAAAATCAGGGATCAGTAAGATAGGTAGCATTAAATCATTAAAAATGCTCTCTAAGACACTGGTATTGGGATTTTACATTTATTAAGCCCTTTGGATTAATATTTTTTCTAAAGAGAAAATTGGTTATATAAACTATGTTACAGCCATATAATTACATTACACAGCTACTAAAATAATTAGATCTGCATTGCTGACATGAGAAAAAAATCTGTATTATATTGTCAAATAAAAAAAGCAAGGAAGTAGAAATAGTATAAAGTCATTACTTTTTTTAAAAGCTCTAAAAATTATACATTTCTGGGCTTCCCTGGTGGCGCAGTGGTTAAGAGTCCGCCTGCCGATGCAGGGGACACGGGTTCGTGCCCCGGTCTGGGAAGATCCCACATTCCGCGGAGCGGCTAGGGCCGTGAGCCATGGCCTCTGGGCCTGCGCTTCCGGAGCCTGTGCTCCGCAACGAGAGAGGCCACAACAGTGAGAGGCCCACGTACAGCAAAAAAAAAAAAAAAAAATTATACATTTCTTAGCTTTGTCCACAGAAAAGGTCTGGAATCAATTACTGCCCACTAGCACCTACACCATGATATCTAAATACCATTTTCTATTAAAAAGACAAAGGCTCCTTGAAGTAATGGCTGATTCCAAATTCATGACAAGAAATAGATAAGATAGGCTTGCTACATCCTATGTTCTAGAAAGCAAGGAAACTGTAAAAGACTTTGTGATTTTATATAAACTCAGGGGCAACCTGAAGGGGCTTCAATGGTTAAAGACAGGAAAATATGAATTTCAATGAGAATAACAACTGCAATGGACTGAAACACGCCAAAAGCATAAAAATCTAGGGGTTTACAATGATATTACAAAAAAATTAACCTATTAATCACCTTTGATTAATATGAGGTGGCTAGGATGCCAAGTTATTCTGGAAATTAGTAATAAAGAGAACATTTATTCTGTCTTTCTTGTACACAGAGTTTCTAAGTCATCAAACAGTTAATGAGGGAAAGTTTTCTTTACAAAAAAATTTTAGCTAGCAAATGCAGAAGAAATGATAGAATTAGAAAATTACCCTTATGCGACCACTAATGAGTTAATGCATCTAGATAGTGATCATTGATGATATTAAAATGAGCAGGTGTCAAGTTAATCAGAAACTTTATAGTGGATGGATCAGCTGACAACACTAACAGCCATGGAACATCCAGTCATGATGTACCTCCTGGTATGATAATATAGAAAGCTATCAGCTCCATCTACCAAATATTCCACCCCAAATAAGAGTCTGAATCTAATCAAGAGTCTAGGTCTACTGAGGAGGTTATAGGAAACAGGGAGAGGAGAAGAACATGTGGAATGATATTCTGAGTATGTAATAGGCAAATCCAGACTGGGCAATTCTATAGGACAAAAACCCATGTATAAATCGCCTAAAAGAGGGAGTGGAGATATAACTACTATAACTATTATGGATTAAAAGAGATGTATCAACAAGTTATGGACTTTATTTGGATAGTAATTCGAACAAACCAAAAGTTAAAAAACAAATTTTAGGGACAATCAGGAAAAATAGAAACAGACTATTTATTAAAAGGTGGTTGTTATTTTTAAATATGATAATGACAAAATGATTGTTTTTAAAAGATTTTACCTGTTAGAAATACAAAATAAAATACTATGGTGAAATAATATAATGTCTAAGATTTGCTGGAATGTTTCAGGGAAAATAATTGGACGTGCAGGAGAGATAAATAGAACAAAATTGGCCAATTGTTGATATTTGTTGAAGCTGGGTGATAGGTACATGGGGATACCTTATACTGTTCTCTGTGTTTTTGTGTTGGCTTGAAGACTTTAATAATAGAAAGTAAAAAAAAAAATTGGAAGAGAGAAGGAAAAATCAGGTTGTAGAACAATATGTATGTTTTTTTTTTCTTTTTAATAAACAGAACAAAAGACTTTGTTATACTATTATCTATGGTTATCTTTGGGAAATGGGATCAGAGAGTGATATAGAAACTGCTATTTTTTATTTTATAAACTTAGTATCATTTGACTTTTTTTTAAATTTAATTTATTTATTATTTTTGGCCGCGTTGGGTCTTCGTTGCTGCACGTGGGCTTTCTCTAGTTGCAGTGAGCAGGGGCTACTCTTCATTGCGGTGCATGGGCTTCTCATTGCGGTGGCTTCTCTTGTTGCGGAGCATGGGCTCTAGGTGCGCGGGCTTCAGTAGTTGTGGCGCGCGGGCTCTAGAGTGCAGGCTCAGTAGTTGTGGCGCACGGGCTTAGTTCCTCCGCAGCATGTGGGATCTTCCCGGACCAGGGCTCGAACCTGTGTTCCCTGCATTGGCAGGCGGACTTTTAACCATTGCGCCACCAGGGAAGTCCCTCATTTGACTTTTTAAATAAGTACATATAACTTATGTAACTACAAAAAAAAAGAGTAAAGTGTCATGATTAAAGTATGAGCAAAGTACCATGGGAGATTGTTTTCTTATATCCTGGTTGAACATAGCTGCTGAAAATGGAACCTAAAACCATGAGAGTGAAGGCTGCTCTTGAATCACTGGAGTAGGTTCAGCATGACCCTGAACCAACCAACCTGCATGCCATGAGGGATAACAAAGTGATCCATGGTCTCTGGGACAGATGGCCTTCTCATCTCATCACATGGCAGCAAAGTAGACTTTACAGTAGAGTGGTTCTTTGACCGGTTGCTTAAAGGAAAGTATTTAATCTGCTCATTCTGTGTTAAAATACAGATTCTTAAAGTTTTGAACTAATCTCTTAATGCCTGAATAGAATTACTTAGTTATGAAGGTATTACCAGTTACTCATTTTCCAACCATGTCTGTCTTCTACATCAGTGAGTTCCCTGAGTCGGTCCAGATCCAGGGGGAAAGGGTAGCTGAGAGGCATAAAGGGCTATGGTAGCATCAGTGAGTCTAAACCCCTGGCTGCCAGGGGCCCTGTGGAGTATTTACAGGGGTCCCACAAACCCATACCCACAGCAGGCAGTCTGTGGGCATAATAAATGTCTTTCACATTCTTGTACTACTAATTTGTGAATCTTTGTAGATGGCATTGTGATGAATCCAATCGGATTCATAAAATCCTTACTGAAGTTAGAGGAGTTTTAGGATTTTCAGTGTCAGCTACTATTACACAGAGATATCTAAACTTTTTGATATTAGAAGGGGTCCTCATGGAAAGAGAATGGGAACCACTGGCCTAGAGTTATGAATTATTCTTAAGCTGATCTTCAGGGTTGTAAATTGAAGTGCTCTTTCCATTTGCTGTTTTTCAAAAAGTTAACATCCCAGGCATATTTCTGCCATACTGTTGGTTGAGACATCTGAAGCTGCCGTGGCTCCCTTCTCCTTGCTCCCAGGGCACCTTATACATAACTCCATTAAGGTTCTTATAACACTGACATATGCTGACTGTTTTACTGGTGTCTCCACCACTGTGGTGGCAGGGAAAGGGGAGTTGGGAGAGGTGAGGGTAAGGATTCATTGACTCCACAAACTCATGAGCCTCCACTGGCTCAGGAACTAGAGGCAAAGAGATGAACACTCCTGGCCCTCACAGAGCTCACTGAGTAAGGGGTGTGGGGTGAAGGATAGACAAACAAGTAGACAGTCACAATACGGTGTGGGTAGTGCTCTGGCTCCCATGGGAAGATGAAGGAGGCATCTAACCCAGATTGTGGAAGCCAGAGACACTGGGAGTAGATGATGCCCAAGTCGAGATTTGAAGGACTGGTTGGAGTTGACCAAGTTGAAGTGGGGGAGGGAGGGACCAGTAAATGCAAAGTTCAGAAGAAGATAGTACAAACCCAGAGTTGAGAGGTGGAAAGTGGGGTAAGAGTAGGCTGGCAAGGTGGGTAGGGGCTTAACCATGATGGGTCTTGTGTGCCATGATGAAGACTTTAGACTTAATCTTGAGACAAAAGAGAAGACATTAGAGGTTCAAAGGCAGAAACCTGACCTGAGCAGATTTGTCTGCTTGAATCATGAACTGGGCTAGAGTGTGGATGTTGGCTTGTGTGTGCAAAACCAAAAAGTGGAGAGATGTGTTGGGAGGTTGATTCCTAATGCAGCTAAGATTCAGGTGAAGACCTGAATGAAGGCAGTAGTCATTGGAATGAAGAGATAACAGACTCATGGAACACTGAGGAGGTAGAACAGACTGGCTGGGAGGTAGAGGAGACTGGTTGGATGTGCAGGTGGAGGACTCAGGGATGATGACCAAGTTTCTGGTCTGGGAAATGGGTGACTATTCACAGAGTTAGGGAATACAAGAGGTGGAGGAGGTTTGAGGGAGGATGGTGCAGGAAACCAAACTCTATTTGGGTGATGTTTTATCTATGTCGGCCTTTCTAGGAGGGGACTGACTGCCAAAATCACCAAGGAAGAGGGAGTTTCAAGCCACAGAGCAGCATACAAGTCTGAGCCTTCGGTACCTAGGGCTATTTTTTGAACATACACACCAGGACTGAAATGTCTACCTGAGGCTGCACATAATCACACATTCTCTGGAGCAGCAACAATGAAGACAAACCTTTGTACTTTAAGGAAATGAATACGTTTCATTTTCTGAGGGTAAAAATGTGTTGTTTAAAAACAATGCTGCAAAGTAGAATAGATAATTTGGCTAATCCCAGATTGTTGGTAGGACCTAAAAATAATGCAGCTGCTGAGAAAAACTCTAAGACTTGGTGAGAAGTTTAAGATTTGGAGCCATAGGTTAAAATCCAGGCTTTTCCACTTACAAATTCTATGACATTAATTCTATCATTTAGATTAAATTATTGAACTAGAGAGGTTAGGAATAATAATAAGCACCTCACAAAGTTATTGTGCAAGTGATTTGTGAATTTTGATTTTGTAGGCATATTATTTTGAACTAGGCAATGCCAGGTGCCTTGCCCAATTTGTTCCTTCTTTTATGCACATATTCATGTGTTCATTCATATAGTCACAAATGCTACTACAAGTACACACTATGTGCCAGCCACTATTAGCAGACCCAGAGGATAAGAAATTGAATAAGACATAATCTAATGAGGACAAGAGATAAAAAAACAATGATAGGGAACATGGTAATCAGGTGGTCCAAAAGTTTGGAAGAGAGATGAGGAGGGCCTGAACTAGGAGATGGGGTTAAGCAGAGATCAGAGACATTTAGAAGCTAGCCTCACTCATATGTGGTGATCAATCCTTGGTGGAGGATGAGGGAGAAGGAACAACCTGGAATGATTTCCAGCTTTCAAGTTTGGGCAAATGGGAAGATATGGGTGGGTGCTTTTCTTAAATGGTGTGGACTGGGCCTTGGCAAGAGGTGGGAGAGGGAGATGGTGAACTCAGTTTGGAATATATTGTGTTGAGGTGTCTGTGGGTACCAGGCACCCAGATGCCTGGGTGCCTGGACGAGGGGACAGGGAAGCCATGGACAGGGATTCAGATGCTCAACGAAGAGTGTAGAGTGGGAATATAAGGTACTGGAGATAGAGCTCTGGATAAGACAGAGATTTAGATAGTAGATAGAGGGAGAGGAATTCACAAAGACTAATAAACAGAGAAGTAGGAGAAGGAAAAAGTAACATCGTGGAAATAATGTTTAGGGGGAATGAGTTTCAAGACAAGGGTGGCTACCTGCACCCATTTTATTTGGCAATTTATAACCATAGCCTTGGAGAGAGGAGTGTCAGAAGATTGGGGGGACCTGAAGCCACATTAGTGTCTTGAGGAGTGAATGGGAAGTGGAAAGGTAGGGACAGCAAGTAATGAGAATTCGTTTGAGAAGTCTAGTGTGATGAGGGTGGAGATATGACTGTAGTTATAAAAGGATGAAGGGCCAAGGAAGAATGCAAGGTGAGGGCGAGAGTGGTCCAAGATGAGACTGGAGAAGTAGGCAGGGGCCAGAACATGTAGGGTCCAGAAGGCCACAGGAAGGAGTTTAGATTTTTATTTATTTTTATTTATTTATTTTTTAATTTTTTAAATTTTATTATTTTATTTTATTTTATTTTTTTTGCTGTACGCGGGCCTCTCACTGTTGTGGCCCCTTCCGTTGCAGAGCACAGGCTCCGTATGCGCAGGCTCAGCGGCCATGGCTCACGGGCCCAGCCGCTCCACGGCATGTGGGATCCTCCCGGACTGGGGCATGAACCCGTTTCCCCTGCATCGGCAGGCGGACTCTCAACCACTGCGCCACCAGGGAAGCCCTGGATTTTTATTTTTAATGCCCTGAGAATCACTGAAAAGCTTCAAGCAGGGGAATGACATGATTGGATTCTTCTGCCTGCTTGATGGATGACAGAGGAAGGGAACAACTGGGCTTTGAGATTCTCAAGATGGGGAAGGTCTATGGTATGGCTCTGGAAGTGGATGGCTAAAGAGAATGGCTGAAGTTGAAGGTCATCAAAGCTGGGAGGCCACAGGTGTTGGGAGATACATCCAAGTGGATGATGAAGGCCCCTAGGATGATATCAAGAATTGGGATGAAGAGAAGAAGAGGTCTGGATGTGAAGGAACAGAGAGTGGTAAATGAATGGAAGCAATATTGTGACTATATGGAAAGTTCGCATTGGAATAGTGACTATGGCAGAGAGGGGTGAATGAGCCCATGACTCAGATTATGTCCCTCACGTGCTCAGCATTCATCAAAACTTCCCTATTACCCACTGGAGAAAGTCTATAAAAGTCTATCTTAGCGCTGTCCTGCATAATACATCTTAATAGCCTCATCTCCCACTTCCACCCTCCCCTAGCCTCACTGTACCACGTGAGGTTACCTGTTCACGCCTCTCTCCCTTTGCACACACTGTCTTTCCCATCTCAAATGTCTGTCCCTCCTCCCACCCTTGCAGGAACCCCTATAACTTAGTTCAAATGTCATACTTCTACAAACTTTCTCAAATGCCTCAGCCATTCAGGTAGCCAATATTTATTGAACATCTACCATGTGCGAAGCTCTAAGCAAGGCACACAGTCTTTTGGTCCCTCCTCTGAGCCACCCCATCCAAGCTTTCCAGGTCTGCCAGCAGAGTAGAGACTGGCTCAGTGTCAGATCTCCCAGATTTGGCTCACTAATCACCAAACCTGAGAACCAGACTCCCCTGGAATTTCATCAACAGGAAAGACTGGGCAGGTTTCTTCTCATTTCCTTACCTTACTCCCAGCCTCAGCAGCTTCTGTAGCTATAAACAACAAAGGATACTTAATATGTGAGATGCATTGGCCTGTCTAGCAGTGTTCCTGATGCATTTGGAATTTATGGTCAGATTTTACTGCAACACATGTTTTATATCTTGATTTCCTGACATCTGTGAGCACTGTCCTGTCTGCACCTGGATACAAGATGATTTTTTACCAAGAGTCATTTGCTGTAAGTAGAATGGAAATAACAGAGAGAGTTTCTTTGGGAGAGGGTGTATTCCTCCTGGGGTAGAGACTACACATTGGGTAGCATAAGTAGCCAATCAGAGGCCAGTATTTAGTTAGTAACTATTTCTTAAGGTGAGCACAGAACAAGGTGCTCAAGATTCCTTAAGGTTCTAAGCACAGAACAAAGATCAACTTGGTTCCAGCCCTATGGGAGCATCAGAGCTGCTATTCTTCTATCTGTAGCAGTGCTCTTTCCCTCTTGGCCTGGCCCCTCCTACTCATCTTTCAGCTGTCAGCCTAAGCCTCCATTCTTCTGGAAAGCCTTGGGTAAGCCCTGGTGGAGTTATCTATCCAATACCACTTTTTCCTTCTTTCTTATGAATAAACCCTGATTATATTCTGGATAGCATTGCACACAGCTGATGACTTGCAATTCCTAATCTCCCTTACATTTAGGGGTGACTATTAAAATAGGAAGGAAGAAGTTGGGTGAGATTTCTGGCAAATTCCCTTCAAGGGGGCTGACTTAACTGAGAGGTGCCCCTTATTTGTCCTCACTTCCTTTTTCCCTCTTCATTGCTGGACTTCAGATATGATGGCTGAAGCTCTTGCAGCCACCTTGAACCATGAGGCAATCCTGAACAGGTAAGACACTTTGAAAATGGCAGAGAGGAAAGCAGAAGGCTGATGACTGTGAAACTATTTTAAAGGCCCTGGACTGCATACCTCTGGATTTCATCATTGCAGAGAAACAAAAAACCTTATATTAAACCATCCTTATTTATTTTGCCTATTCAGTGCACTTGGACTTAATCCTAACCAATACAACCCCCAGACTGCTTTATCCCCCCTTATCCGGATTGATTTTTCTTCATAACACTTACCACTACCTACCTTTTTTTTTTTTCTTTTTTGGCCCTACCACAAGGCACGCAGGATCTTAGTTCCCCGACCAGAGCTCGAACCTACACCTCCTGTAGTGGAAGCATGGAGTCTTAACCACTGGACCATCAGGGAAGTCCCTACCTAACATTTTTATTTGTCTGTGTCTCCTATTAGAACATAAGCTTCATGAAAATAGTGATTTCTCATGGCCTGGAACAGTACCTGACACAAAGTAGATCCTCATCAGCTAAAGTAATCTTAAGAAAGAGAAACAAAGCTGGAGGTGTTATGCTCTTTGATTTTAAACTATAGTACAAAGATATAATATTCAAAACAGTATGCTTCTGGTACAAAAAACAGACACATGGATCAATGGAACAGAATAGAGAACCCAGAAATAAGCCCACACATCTATGGTCAATTAACTCAAGAGAAAGGAGCCAAGAATCTACAGCGCTGGAAAAGACAGTCTCTTCGATAAGTGGTGTTGGGAAAACTAGACAAACATTTGCAGAAGAATGAAACTGGGACACTTTCTTACATCATATACAAAGATAACTCAAAATGGATTAAAGACTTAAGTGTAAGACAGGGAACCATAAAACTCCTAGAAGAAAACATAGGCAGTGTGCTCTTTGACATTGGTCTTAGCAACATTTTTTTGGATCTGTCTCCTCAGGCAAGGGAAACAAGCAAAAATAAACAAATGAGACTACATCAGACTAAAGGGCTTTTACACAGAGAAGGAAACTATCAACAAAACAAAAAGGCAACCTACTGAATGGGAGAAGATATTTGCAAATAATATATATGATAAAAGGTTAATATCCAAAATATATAAAGAACTCACACAACTTAATACCAAAAAACCCAAACAACTCGATTGAAAAATGAGTAGAGTCGGTGCTTTGTGACCACCTAGAGGGGTGGGATAGGGAGGGTGGGAGGGAGGCACAAGACGGAGGGGATATGGGGATATATGTATACATATAGCTGATTCACTTTGTTACACAGCAGTAACTAACACAACATTGTAAAGCAATTATGCTCCAATAAAGATGTTTAAAAAAAGAAAAGAAAAATGGGCAGAGGACCTGAATAGACATTTTTCTAAGGAAGACATACAGATGGCCAACAGACACATGAAAGGATGCTCAACATCACTAATCATCAGGATTATGCTAATCAAAACCCCAATGAGATATGACCTCACACCTGTCAGAATGGCTGTCATCAAAAAGACAGCAAGGGAATTCCCTGGCAGTCCAGTGGTTAGGACTTGGTGCTTTCACTGCCATGGTCCCAGGTTCAGTACCTGGTGTTGGGGAGTTAAGATCCTGCTAGCTGCGCAGCATGGCCCGCCCCACCCCCACCAAAAAAAAAAAAAAAGACAAGAAAAAGAAAAAAAAAGACAACAAATAACAAGTGTTGGCAAGAATGTGGAGAAAAAGGAACACTCATGCACTGTTGGTAGGATTGAAAATTTGTGCAACACTATGGAAAACACTATGGATGTTCCTCAAAAAATTAAAAATAGAACTGCCATTCAATCCAGCAATTCCACTTCTGGGTATTGTTCTGAAGAAAACAAAAACACTAATTTGAAAAGATATATGCACCCCTATGTTTATAGAAGCATTATTTACCATAGTCAAGATATGGAAACATATGTCCATTGATGGAAGAATGAATATAGAAGATGTGGTATATATATACACAATGGAATATCACTCAGCCATAAAAAGAATGAAATCATGCCATTTGCAACAACATGGACAGACCTAGAAGATATTATGCTAAGTGAAATAAGTCAGACAGAAAAAGACATATACCGTATAATTTCACTTATATGTGGAAGCTAAAAAACAAATAGACAAACACAACAAAACAGAAATACACTCATAGATACCAAGAATAAACTAGTGGATCACGAAAGTCGAGAGGGGGTAGAAGGGTGGGCAAAATAGGTGAAGGGGATTAAGAGGTACAAATTACAGTTATAAATTAACTAAATCATGGGGATGTAATTTACAGCATAGGGAATAGAGTCAATGTAATAACTTCAGATGGTGTCAAATACTTACTAGACTTATTGTGGTTATCAATTTGTAATGTATATACATGTCGAATCACTAAGTAGTACACTTGAAACTAATATAATATTGTTCATCAACTATATTTCAATAAAAATAAATAAATAAAAGATCCAAAAAAAGTTGCAGCACTTGTTATTATTGTTATATATGCCCTCTATCAAAATACTCATCATATTTGCAACCACACACTTAATATCAATCTTTCCCATGACTCTATACTCATATATACAGGGGACATATCTGTCTTGCTCTCTGTTGTATCCTTAGCATATAAAATAATGCCACCAAATAACATTATTTCATCTGTGCTCTAGAACACTAACGTGGTGGCAAAAAGGACGGACTGGAAGGATGTATTACTCTCAGGAGCCAGGTGCAAGAGTCGAGGGTGTAATCATAATTGCTTATTAGTGTTTTACCATCTACGTCTACATCTAATTTCTAAGCTCTGTTCATGCTTCCCCAAAGCCTGAGAAATAGGCATTAATAATAATTATCCAGGTTTTAGAGTTGGGGGAACCAACAAACTTACAGTCTAGACAGATACATAAATCTCACAGTGAGAGACAAAATGCGTAGTGTTCAAATGCATGGACTCTGGTGTAGACTGTCTCCATTTGAATGGGCAATTCCATTTCCTAGCTGGGTGACCTGGGACAAGTGACTTAACTTTGGTCTTAGCCTCTTGAGGATAAAATGAGGTTAAAGATAATAACTACTCTTTGGGTTGTTGCAGGGATTAAATGAGTGTCAGAAAAGTGCCCATCACAAAACATGTATTATAGGATGCTTTTAGTAAGAATTGTTTTGAGAGATGTAATGGTTAATTTTTTTGTGTCAACTTGACTGGATCACAAGGTTCCCAGATATTTGGCTAAAGATTGTTTCTGGATGAAGTTAGCATTTGAATTGGTGGACTCAGTAAAGCAGTTCGCCCTCCCCAGTGTGCATCATACAACCTGTTGAAGGCCTGAATAGAACGAAAAGTTGGAGGAAAGAAGACTCCATCCCTTCTTGCTGACCTACGACATCAATCTTGTCCCACCCTCAGTGCTCCTGGTTTTCAGGCTTTTAGACTCAGACTGAATCACACCACTGGCTTTCCTGAGTCTCCAGTGTGCAGACAGCAGATTGGGGGACTTCTCAGCCTCCATAGTAGGGTGAGGCAATTCCTTATTCCAATTCCTAATAAATCACTTCCTACATTTATATCCTAATGGTTATGTTTTTCTGGAGAACCCTGGCTAATACAAGAGGGCATTTACAAATGGCTACAGAACCATAGAGAAGGATGTTACTCTACCTCCAGGGATTTGGAAAAGCAGAAGAGATGGGACCTAAAAGATGGATGTGAATGTGATGGGTGGCAAAGAAAAGGAAAGGCATTCCAGACAAGGGGAACAGAGTGTGGGAAGGCATGAAGAAATGAAAACCACTGCATGTAGGGGAGGATGAAGAGTTTGAAACATAGGGTAGTCATGGAAGACAGTGGTGAGGACAAGAAGTTAGCACATAATGGGGCCCATGGTGTTAGCATGATGGATAGGGCCGGGTCTGAAGAGCCTAGAGTTGGAGTGTGTAACATCATTAGGCTTGTCATGTCAAAGACAGCTGTTATGGCCACGTGTAAAAGGAAGAAACTGTATCCAGAAAGGCCAGGGAGGAGGTCAGCAGCTGCTTGGGGCCATAACTAGGAAAGTGTTTGTAGACACCAAGAGTAGGAAACAGATGTGAAGCATTTTTTCTCATTTGAAACAGAAAGAGCTTAATGCCTGGATATGGGTGGTGAAGAAACGAGAACTGAGAAATAAAAGATGACAGAGACCATTCATTTAGACAAAGAACTGAGAGGGGTGTTTAGACTTGGAGATAAGATGAGAAACTGAGCTTTGCACATGCTGGATATGAGATGCTTTACAGACATCCAGGTGGAGGTATGCAGAAGACAGTTGCAAAAATGAGTTTGGAGTTTGGAAAGCAAAGTGATGCTGATTGGGAAGCCAATCAGTAAACAGCAGCTGAAGCTATGGGATTGGAAGATCTTGCCAAGGAAGTATGTATGATGAGGAGAGGGTACCAAACCTCCCACAACAGGTCATGATTTCTTAATTTGGCTCGCTCACCAAAATCCACATCCAGGATGCGAATATGGAACTCGGCCAATATTTTCATAACGTTCAGTATATAAAGAAAGGAGCTGGGGATGAAATAGTTTGGGGTTGACTGAAGAGGTCCGGGAACAAAGGTGCCTGGTTCCGAATATCAAAATGGTGTGAATAGCAGTAAATGATAATTATAATAATAACACCTGGCATGTAGAGAACACCTTTCTCCAAAGAACTGGAATCTCTGCCCAGACACCGTGAATTTTCACAGAAAGTTTGGGAGGTCTGTAAGAGGTAGGGGAGATTATATTAACTTCTGGCATGCAGGAAAAACAGGATTTGAGAAGACCAGGAAGTTCTCTCTGAGCACAGAGCCAGAGGGTGTTATGGTCAGCCAACCTGGCTCCAAGCCACCCCCTTGTGGCCAGCAGTCTGACCTGTCTCCTTGTCTAGTTCTGACAACACAGTCATGTGCACTCCTGGCATTGACATCCTGGATCTCAAATCCCGTCTCAAGTCAACCCACGCACAGGGGATGCACGCGTTCCAGAAGAGGACTTGATCACAGCAAGGCATTCCCCCTTGGAGAAAGCAGAGAATTTAGAGTCAGACAAGTCTGAGTCCAAGGGCCACAGCTGCTGCTTACTATCTATGTGATGCTGGGCTTTTTTTGGGGGGGGGGCCTTTTTATGTCTCTGGGCCTCAGTTTCCCCAGCCTCAAAATGAGGATAATACTAGCTACTTCAGGGTTGTGTGAAGATGCATTCATTCAACAAAGATTTATTGGGCTTCCCTGGTGGCGCAGTTGTTGAGAGTCTGCCTGCCGATGCAGGGGACGCGGGTTCGTGCCCCAGTCCGGGAAGATCCCACATGCTGCGGAGCGGCTGGGCCTGTGAGCCATGGCCGCTGAGCCTGCGCGTCCGGAGCCTGTGCTCTGCAACAGGAGAGGCCACAAGAGTGAGAGGTCCGCGTACTGGAAAAAAAAAAAAGATTTATTGAGCATCTTCTATGTGCCAGGAATTGTTCTGATCTCTCGGGATATATCAGGAAACAAAACAAAGAACCCTGCCTTTGGGCTCTTACTTTCCTAGAGGTGAGGGATGGGAGGGGAGGAAAGATAGATGATAAACAATGAAATAATAGAGAAGCAAGTAATCTGGTATGTTAGATGGTGATAAACTTGGGGAAAAGGAGATATACAGTATATCTGGCATGTAGCACACTGTCTGGCTAGCACACAGTAGGCACTCTGGGAATTCATGCTACTATTATCATAATTAAGAAAAGATGAAGAGCCTGAGGCAAAATAACAGGCTGAAAAATTTTATGAAAATGTGTCTATCTCTTAAATTTCAATCAGGAGTAAGCAGAAAAGTTGCCAGGGAAGGATAAAGGTAGAAGATTACAAAGTGGAAAAAAAATCGACCTGAAATGCTTTTAAGTGATGTGTAATCAGCTGCATCTCTTCTAATGACCACCACTAATTAAGCTGTCTCTTGCAGGCTCCCAGAGAAAATCGCTTGCCCAAACAGATAGGCTGAAGTGCACATTATAAGACCTTCAGCATTTAAATTGAGTTTGATTTTTACCGTAACACGGGAAGCAGTTTAGAACGATTAGGGTATGTTCTCCTAACAGGTGTCCTTCACAAGTGACCATTTAAAACACCTGTATATTTTTAATCTGTATTTTTATGAGAAAAGTGAACACTATGTCAATGACATTTCCTCCTACATTTCACTCACAACGCCTTCTTTGGTTGGCATGAAGGGGTTTTGATCAGAAGTTCAGGTCATGCATTTATTAATTTGGCTAACAAACATTTGTGCAGTTAATAATAAAAGTGAGAGTTAAAAAATTCTTCAGTGTGGACCATTTACCATGTCAAACATTTATTTGCAATACCTAATTTAATTTTCTCAACAACTCTTAAAGGTAAATGTCTTTTAGATGAGGAAACTGAGGTTTATGGAGATTAATTAACTTCACATGGTTAAATAACTGGTAAGAGGTAAAGTTAAGATTTGAACCCAGGTCAGACTGATTACTTAGTGCTCATATTTGATCACTATAATGTATGACAGACCCCATGCTAAACAGAGTAAGGTGTGTTTCTGGCCTTGTATTACCTAGTTATTTAATGGAAGAGACATATAAGTTAACAATTTTAAGACAACATGACAGGTGCTAAACTAAACATAATAGACATGCTCTGGGAACCCAGGAAGAAAGGACTACCTACTCATATTGATTGCATTGGGGAAAATTTTCCAGAAGTGATATTTAAGGTGGGTGTTGATGGATGAGTAGTTTGTCTGGAAGCAAAGGGCAGGGCATGAAGGAAAGAGCATATTGAGCAAGCTTTCTCTGGCTCTGAAACCCTTGCTTTAAACACTATGCTAAATTAACTACTTCCATTCATCTCACAATTAGTCAGATGTTCACTGAGTATTTTCTTGTACATTCAGGTCTTTTAGGGAGATAAAAAGGAAAAACAGAAACTGAGTTGAATTAATATCGATAGTCAACCTAGATAATTCCAGTCTTACAAACACATGTTTTCCTTGCAGACTTTTGCCCTGAGGCTTTTGAAATGAGATCTGAAACATGCCCAAGGAGATGAGAAAGCTCTGATAGGCAGAGTGCACAGTGCACTGGGCACTTGTCCGTATATCCAGAAACTGCTCACCCTGAGCTCCAACACTGAAGTTCCTCAGTGAGGTCCCTGGCAAACCCTGCAGACACATAAAGTTAGCATCGGGGAACAGTTGACAACAGGGTGGGTGCAGAAATCTCAGAACAAGTGGTCAGTGGGAACATGGTGAAAATTACTTGGTTTCTGGACTTGTAATTGTCTATAAGAGGAAAATGATTGCAGTGGCAATTGTTTAGCCTCATCTCCTGAAGGAGATGGCTTATTATAGTAAAAGTTTTTCTCTCCTATGAGAAATTAAAGTGTGTTTGCATTTCCATTGAGTCTCACCCATCTCATAGCAGAGCTGGGCGTACGAAGGGGCTGTAATCAAAATGAAACCCCTAATGTAAACCTTGAAGCAATTGGGCTTAGGATGTGGAAGCCAAACAAGGGAACCATAACATCCAGTACAGATCTGGGACCACAGTTGGTGTTCAATAGGTATTTGCTGAATTAAGCAAATAAACTATTCAAGAAATAAATAAGACAAATACATTTATTTGATCTTCCCTCAATGTGGATATTTTAACTAAGTTTATGGGTTATTTCTGATTACAAAGGAGGAAAGTATCAAGCATCTGAAGCAAGAGGAGCAGCATGTGCACTGACCCAGAGGGAGCGTGATGATCCCCAGGAAATGAAAGTCCTCCAGGGTGGCTGGAGTGCAGGGGAGGGAGGGGGACATGGTGCCCAATGAGGCAGGGGAAGGTGGCAGATCCAGACCCATAATTAAGGAGTTGAGAACAGTGGGAGTATTGATGGGTTTTAGTTAAGGGATGATTTATGTCTTTACTGGACCACTCTGGCTATGTGGAGAATGGGTTGTAGGGATCAGCAGTTGCTGCCAGGAGAGCTGGTTGGGAAACTCTTGCAGGCATCCAGTGACTGATGATGGACTGGGTAGTGGGGGTGACAGGGAAGGTGAGAAGATGGGATCCATTAGAGGTGGCAGGTAGGACCAGCAGGCCTTGAGGGAAAGGGAGAAATCCTCATTGATTCCTGGGATCTTTACCTGAGCAACTAGTGGATGATGGTGTCATGTAGTGAGATGGGGAAAAGTAGAAGATGAGAATGTCTGGAGGGAAAGATGAAGAGGTTGGTTTTTGACCCAGTAGGGTTTTTGATTGCTTGAGTGACATCCAAATGGAGATTTTAGGCATTGATTATGAGTATAGAGCCCAGAGGAAAGCTTTAGACTACTGTGTGTGTGTGTGTGTGTGTGTGTGTGTGTTTGTATACATATGTATATTTTATTATGCAAAAATAGATTATAGTATCATGCTGTACAGCAACCTATTGTGTCATGTTTTTGTATTTGTTCTTGTAATGATGCCCTCCTCCTTCTGTCTGGAAATTACTTTTATGGGAACCTGTGGGGTGGTCTGGTACATTGGTGAGAAGGCTTAAAGTCTAAGGGGTTAGGAGCTGCACCTTAGAGGCAGGATGGCAGAAGCTGGAACTTAGGAGACTGAGTTTGGAATGGGAGAATACTATTCAGGGATGCCCAAGTGGAAACGTGGGAACTCAAGAAGGGATGGTGGGGGCCTCCACAGGAGCATCCCGAGTGGCCTTGTACCCATACGCCAGCTACACACCCCCAGTCGCAAGCAGCCTGCCCCTATGGAGAAGTTGGCTGAGGAGGTGAGGAACTTGGAGGCAGCCCCCCGCCTCAGCGGGCTGGCCCACGTGGCCCAGGGGTTAAGGGGAGACGAGGGAAAGGAGGTGGCCAAGAGGGGCCTCCACCTAAGCAGGCCACCCCCATTCCACCTAGATCTAGCTTTCATTCCTGCCGGGGCCAACGTGAGCAGCCTGTGTTTTTGATCTAGAATATTTCTTGTACATCTCTAATAACCTATTTTCTTTCCTTACTCTATCTAATGCTGCATGATATTCCATCATGTAGATAGATATGCTATTAGTTTCTAATAAAAATTTTTAAATGATGAAATATTTGAAAAAACAGAAAAGTACAGATCATATGACAAATATCCACACACCTGTCACCTAGGTTTAATAAATGCTAACATTTTGACATATTAGTCTCAGATCTCTTTATTTTGGATTTAAAGAGAAAAAAACTTCAAATACAGGTAGGGCCTTGCTCCCATCACTCTCCTCTCTTCCTTCATCTCTTCATCCTTCTGCAGAGCTGACGATCCTGAAGTTGGTATTCAGGGTTTCTGTGCATGTTTTTGTACTTGTATTAATACAGTACATAATACAGTCGTCCCTAGGTATCCATGGAGGACTGATTCTGAGACCCTCCTGGATACCAAAATCTATGGATGCTCAAGTCATTTATATAAAATGGCGTGGTATGTGCATATAATTTACTCACATCCTCCCATATACTTTAAATCATCTCTACATTACTTATAATATCTAATACAAAGTAAATGCTATGTAAATAGTTGTAAATACAGTGTAAATACAACATACATAGTTGTAAATGCAAAGTAAATGCTATGTAAATAGTTGCCAGAGAGTGGGCAAATTAAAGTTTTGCTTTTTGGAACTTTCTGGAATTTTTTTTCTGAATATTTTGTATTCACAGTTGCTTGAACCTGAGGATGCAGAACCTGTGGATACAGAGGGCGGTTTAGCCTTATTTTAAATTGCTTCATACAGCTACATACCCTTCTGCAACTGCTCTTTTCACTTATTATATGTATGATATTTATCCATATTAAAAAGAGTTCTCAGGCTTCCCTGGTGGCGCAGTGGTTCAGAATTCGCCTGCCGATGCAGGGGACACGGGTTCGTGCCCCGGTCTGGGAAGATCCCATGTGCTGCGGAGCAGCTGGACCTGTGAGCCATGGCCACTGAGCCTGCACATCCGGAGCCTGTGCTCCACAACGGGAGAGGCCACAACAGTGAGAGGCCCGCGTACCGCCAAAAAAAAAAAAAGAGTTCTCCATTAATGGACACTTTAATTTTATTTTTAATCTTCATTATTCCAACATGAATATAAGGTGGCTTACATGGATACAGCCTTAGGAACATAAGTCTGAAATGCTCTTTAACCAGATGCCACCCGTGAACACTGGCACGAAAACCACTACGTGTTTATTTCCTTAGCCTAACACTGGAATGCCAGTCTTGGATATTAAACCATGGCACCCGCAGCAGGCCATGCAGAGTAGGTGTTAGGTAATGTTACATCCTGGTAAGAATGCCCTGAAAGCTGCTTTGTCATCACATCAGTTCAGAACAGGAACAGAACTGTTGAATGAGAGGGGCAGAGCAGAGCCGGGCTGTTTCTTCCGGGCCGGGCGATAACAGAGCTGCTTGCTCGCTTTGCCCCACTCTTCATCTTGGCCTTTCTTAATTGCTCAGGAGCTGGCGAGCCAGTTCTTAGAACAAACACTCATCCTACACCCACAGGACTTCTCTTCTCCTCCTCCTCCTCCTTTTTTATTGTACACCCAGCACCTCCCAGCTTAAGAAAAAAATGTTCTGAATGCTTTCAGTCTCAAACAAAGCTTTTATAGATTTGTTGGCAGGAAATCCAGAGTGGAATTTGCCATTAAGTTGTAGTAAAGCAACTCTTCAAACAAGGTGTACTGAACAATCAAACACTTTTAAAAGTCAAACCACAACAAAAGCGTACATTGTCCCTGGAGAACCCCTAGTGGCACTAAACCTTCTTAGAGTGGGAGGAGTTTACAAAAACATAACCTATTTCATTTCACAAGTTGCCTGCTGTACAGAACTTTCCACAATCCATCAAAAGTAACGCTTCCTGCTAGCACATTTCAACTCAAGTAGCTCCTTAATGGGCAAGTTTTGCTCTTAGAAAAAACGGACAGCATTTTTTTTTTTCAATTGAGAAAGTTCTTCATAATGACAAAGTCAAGTAGAAAGTGTAATTTTGATCCAACTCACACTTCTTAGCTTCTGGAATGTAGTCACTAATTGAGCACTTTTATGTGTGCCAGGGACTGTTATCTCAATTAAGCCCAACAACAACCCTATGAGATAGGTATTGCTACTATCCCTGCTTTCCAGTTAAGGGAACTGGGGCATAGCAAAGTTAATGAACATGTTCAAGGTCATAGGGCTTATAAGAGAGGGAAGCAGGATTTAAGCTCAGGGAGTTGAACTTCAAAGCTCATGTTCCAAAGTTGCTGGACTGACTTAATGAGTTCTGAAAGAGCTTCCAGATTTTCAATGTGATAAGAAAGAGGACTAACCAGTAATGAGCACCACTAAAAGCCAATATTGTACACATCCTTTCTTTTTAAGTCTCTCAACACCTTTATGAGTGCTGCTTCTTTCCTAATTTATGTATTAAGAGACGGAGTCTCCACGGGCTCACCTGCAGAAGACAGAAAAGTTTTAGGATCTGAACCCAGGTGCCCTAGAAAGAGCTAGACCATCCTGCTTTGCTAGAAAAGGATTGAGCACGTACGTCTTCAATAATGCTTTAGATTTTATAGTCTACACCCTCTTTTGCTCTCTCTCTCTAATGCAAAGGGTGCTCATATGATTCAGTGGGAGAAGAATGTCTGACTCTTAGAGCTTGTAAATTTGTTTAAATAGAGTATTAATTTATAACCCAGATGTAAGGACCTGCAAATAAATCAGAATGTCTTTTTATAAAAGATAATAAAAAAGAGACCAGCTGGTGGGGAAGACCTTCTGTGACTCTGAAGATTTTCCCCACTGCAACTGTCTATTGCTTCAAAACCACTGGAAGTATTACTTGGCATTTTCGTGTATGATACACTTCAGATATACAAGCATATGCAAAACCACCCTGCTCTCCCTTTAACCCTACCCCCTGGCAACTGGGGTCTTCATTCCCCTTACTTAGGATATTCTTCAGAATTTTCTCATAAATCCACAGACATACATTCAGAGGCCTCCCAGTGAGTTTTTTGGTACATGAGCCAAAGTTATGTAAAGTTAGCAACAAAACAGGAAAGAGACTGTGTGATACTAAGAGACTGGCGATGATGCAACTGGTGTCGAGCCACTGGCCTTTGGAGGCTGCTTGGGCTCCAGGGTAGGGCGGCAATTCCCCACCTTTGTTCTCTTCAGACACCAGGGCTGTCGCCAAGGCAACTTGGTCAAGGGAGTTCTGATCAACCCAACCTGTAGGGAAGGACCTGACTCTAGTGAGGACAGGTTTAACTCTCCAGTGGAGGAGGTCCCTGAGGCATAGGGTGGGGCAGCAGAGGAGAGGCCACAGCCTCCTCTGTCAATAGGCCGGGTAGATGTGTCATTTGTAGTTTCAGTCTCCAGGGCTCGCACAGCACTAAGGAGGAGAGATGGGAAGGGAGGGGCAGGTGGAGGAAAGAATTTGTTCCAGCTCCGAAGCAGGCTAGGAAATGTTGCTAGAAATGCAAACAGAGGGAGTTTTTGCGATAAAGAGTGCTTTCATCGCTTTTTAAAGATGTATGTATCCTTCATAAAAATACTCAGAGGAAAGGTGGCCTGGAGTGGAGTGTCCTCAGCTGCTTCCACTCTCTTCACCTCCAAGAGGGGCACCTGCACCAGGTGACTTGGCAGAGCCTCTTTTAAAGGATACAGAACCTCAGAATACACTTGACATTCTCTGAGGTGTAGTGAGTTATATCCCCTGTTTATCCCCCATGCAAGAGCTGAACACAAGTTAGAAGTGCAGCAGAGAAGTCTTGTGGAGGGTTTTGAGCAGAGTGAGAACCACCAAAGGGCGAAGCGTTTGGACAACACATAAAAGCTGAGTTGACACAATTCTAAAGTTCTAATTTTGCCAAGGACAGACTTAAGTCTCCCCATTCACATGTAGCCACATGGTACTTAAGATGTAGATGTTTCAAAGCAGCTGCGCTTAAGACCCCTTCACTTCTCTGGAGGTGAGAGTTTCTACTTTTTAAAATTTGAATCAAAAAGCAAAAAGTCCAATTGCTCATTAAATTATGAAGTCAGACTTTTCAGGACTGAAGGAAGAGTCAACCTGGGCACCTTGTGGTTATTGGAGAAAACTCCCTTATTCCCTTAGTTTCCCACAGGAAAGCTCATGATGACCAGGAGTCCTGGAAGCCTGCAGGCTTCAAGCAAGGTGATGTCTTAGGAGAAAATGTTGGTACTTCCTGGCCCCTGGGCTGTGTCTTATAAGTGTTTATAGAGCTGCAGACCTACAGAGGAGGAAGCCATTTATGGGATAAGACCAGGGCAGTTCACAGTGTTTCCTTCGTCACAGTGAGTTCTCTCAAGGGCAGGAAAAGTATTTTTTATTTATTTCTGTATCTCCTTAATGGAGTGGCTCACACATGGTAGGGACCCAGGTAATGACAACTGAATGAATTAAAGATCACTCTCAGTTTGACTTTTGATAACTTGCTTCATGGTTGCTCTACCCCAGAAAAGGACAGGACAACCACCTGAACACACTGACCACTTCACCAAGAGCAGGACAATCGGTGCTGTTGCCTCCTGATGTGGTCCAATGTGAAGCACACAGCACCACCTCAAAGAATCAGTGCCAAAATCCTGAAGTCCATCAAATGTTTAATGCCAACTTCTAGTTTACAGGAATTATGGGGGAGAGAGAGCTAGTTAAATTTCATCACAAGGAAACAGACTAATCTAGAATGGGGGATGTTCTTAGGACAATGGATCTAGTTCCCCCAATGCATTGGCATCAAAAGCAAGCAATGGGCTTAGGAAAGGGAAACTCCCTCTCTTAAAAAGTTTTAAGGGACAGAACAACCAAATGCAATGTGTAGGTCTGGCATTGTGAGTCAAACACCAAATATTAAAAAAAAAAAAAAAAAAGAGGGCTTCCCTGGTGGCACAGTGGTCGAGAGTCCGCCTGCCGATGCAGGGGACACGGGTTCGTGCCCCGGTCCGGGAAGATCCCACATGCCGCGGAGCCGCTGGGCCCGTGAGCCATGGCCGCTGAGCCTGCGCGTCCGCAACGGGAGAGGCCACAACAGTGAGAGGCCTGTGTACCGCAAAAAAAAAAAAAAAAAAAAAAAATTGTCTTAAACTAGGTCCAGCCCAGTCCAGAGATAAGCTCAATCCTTGTCCACCCTCCACCCTCCTCCATCTTGACTCACTACTTTTTTCATAAACCCTCCTACATTTGTTGACTTCTAGCCTTGGTGGCAGGGATGCTTAGCAATGAAGGAAGGACTCAGAGCTGTGGAATAGAAGAGGATAATGGAGATTTTAATGCAGCTGAGAGTTCAAGGGCCCATAAATTTCTTTCCTTTTTCCCACGCATGTAGTATACCATTTGAGAGATAGGAGTCAAGCAGATGGAAATCAACATCTCTATATGACTGATAAAATCTAGGCTGGAGTATATCGTGGATGCTACATTGTGCTGCCCAAATCCTGTTTCAGGAATGAAGGACTCATTCCCCTGCTGCAGGGAGTGCTTCCAGATCACCCTCAGCTGACAGACAGCCCTCTTTGGGGATTGTCAGGGCTAAAGAAAACTGTCTCACCCAAGGTCACACCTTCCAGAGGCAGCCTGCATCCAATGACTGATGCAACTTGGGAGCATGAAGGCCTGGCCCACTCATTGCTATCTGACAGGTCTGTGGGGTTGCTGGGGCCCCTGCTGGAACTGCATTGCTGCTCAACATCTCCCTCTATCCAGTCTTTTTTCTTCTCCCCCCTTCCACAAGTTATCATCCCCAGGATTTCCTCCATGCTAATCTCAGAATTTGCCTCCTGAGGAATCTAGCATGGAATGCACCCATTCAGGGAAAGCATCCCTAAAGGAGGTTCCATTTGGCTGAGTTTTGGAGATTAAAGTGAGACAGGCAAACAGAGAGAGTATGTGTGATTCATTCCAGGGATCAACATAAGTGAAAGCCCAGAGAACTTAAAGACTTAAAGAACTTAGAGACCTTCCCTAATCTGTCCAGGACCTGGCATAGGGCCTGATGCAGTCTTGGTTGAATGAATTAATAATGATAAGTGAAATTTTTCTATTTATTTCAGATTGTGGGTTATATTTGTTTGTTTTTACAATAGAAGCACAGGAACAAACCATACTTAACAGGAATAATAATGGCTATCATTTACTGAGCTCTTACTATGTGCCAAGCACTGTGCTAAGCACTTTGTAGATGTTCTTTTATTTAGTTTGCATAATGATTCTATGAGGCAGAAGCTATTGTTATTCCAATTTTATAGATAAGAAAACTGAGGCTTAGACAAGTTAAGAAAGTTTCCTGTGGTCAAATATTCTGTGAGACTCTTGGCCCCATGTACTACAGACTCCCTCAGACAAAGAACAGTGAGAGAGTATAGACGAGAGTTTCCAGAATGTACAGGAGGTTGTGACCTCTCTCAGATGTCCACCGGGGGTTGGCCTCGCTATGGGGCCCTCCTCAGGCAGCTTGAGTGTGGGAGGCCCAAGCCTGGACTGTGGCATGGCTTCTGCCTCTCCCCTTCCTGCCTCAGGGGAGTGGTGCTAAGCTGAAAGGGCTCAGCTGCTCCTGGGAGAATCACGGTTCTGAAGCTGGAGACGGTTGCTTCTGCTCAGTCTAAGGGAAAGTTGATAGACGAGTTTTTCTTGCCTTTGGGAAAGAGGGTGCCAGCATAAGGCCAGTGCTTAGAGATCAGTCAGAGATGTTTTATTTCAGGAGACAGTATGTGTTGAAGAAGGGAGAGGGGCCGGCAAGGTCTAAGGGGAGGCCTTTAGGAAAAGGTCTGTGCATACATTTCCCTTGCAGATGGGGTTCTGTGCACACAAGATGCAGCATGCCTCTTGGTTCTTTTGCTCATCCAAACAATCATTTGTTCAACAATATCTATTCAACAATACCTACTATATGCCAGGTACAGTTCAAGACAGTGGGGCACAGCAGTAAATAAGACATTCAAAGTCCCGGCTCCCATGGAGTTCTTACACTAGTGGGAGAGGATAGACCTACCTGGGTCTCAGCTGTCTCTGGCCCTGTCAACTCCTGCTAAGCCTGGTTGGATAACATGGATGACCCCATTGCTTGCTCAAGGGATCATACCTGGGGCTCTGCATGATCATGGTCAAGGACAGGCAGGGTGTGGAAGTGTCACTTGTCACCCCCATCACAACCTCCTTGTTTGGGGAAGACTGAATTCCGTATTGCCCTTTTAATGGAAAGGGCTAATGCTGAAGCCGCTTGCCTGGATTTTGTGGGTGAGAGGACCCGGCCAAGCCAGCCTTATCCCCCTCTATCCCAGCCCTGGCAGGAGTAGTGAAATGAGCCCAGATTGCCCTTCTACATGCATCAGAAACTACTAATACAGCCAGAGAACTGGGAACCTGCTGGACTGGTGCCCTATCACAGGATGGGGTCTCCAGGCCCTGCTCCATGAAGCTGGGTCCTTACCTCTCCACATAAGGACGTCCTCTTGATTGGGTAAGTCTGCTGACCTTAGGCAGACCTTCTTTAAGGCAAGAACCAGCAGTGGAGAAGCAGCTGTGGTGTAGAAAATAGCACTGTACTCTGAAGTAGGAAGAGTACATGTTCTAATTCCAGGATCACCACCTTCTAGCTGAGTGAGTGGACAAGTCACCTGACTTCTCTGAATCAGTGTTTTCTCTTCTTTAAAGCTGAGAATATCCTATAGTCTGTAATTCACAAGGTTGTTTTGAAGACTAAATTACAGAATGTATAAGAAAGGCTCAGGCCTATTGCAAACACTTAGTAAACACTGGTTAGATATCAAATATTAATTGAATGTGAATTCAAATCAAAATGGTACCTTTTTTGCTTGGCACTGAGGGAAATGAAGGAGGTAGAGTTGGTCCTCCTTATCCTTGTCTGTGGAACCTCAGATATGGAGGGCCACTGTACTAAGCCATTTTATATAACAACTTGAGCATCCTTGGATTTGGGTATCTTCAGGGGGTCCTGGAACTAATCCCCATGGATGCAGACGAATGACTGTATAAATCAACATCCCTGTGCTTAAGGAATTTTCCATAGAGTTGGATTGTACTCTTGTAGAGTTTTCTAATGACAATATTGAGTGCTCAGAATTGCTAAAAATAAGTACGTGGATATGTGTGCAAGTGTAAGAATGGGTTTCATCTGTCTATGCAGAGAGACTTACAGAACTAAGCAGAAAAAAAGCACTTAGGGAGCAAGTGGCTACATCCAGCAGGACACTCAGTAGTGGCGCATAGTTAGTATTCAGAGTAAAAACTTGGGAATAATGGGATGGGGGAACAGAGGCACCTAGCCTGGGAGTTGTCCTTTCCCGTCAGGAGTTAAAAAGAGGGCCGTGTTCAGCACTGATAAGTGGACATTCACTGTCCTTTGGCAATAGGTACTTGACCAAGTGGGCTTTCACTGGAGGAGAACCACAGTTTACACATGAATTTATTGTGCAAATAGAAACAAAAACAGGAACGGCTAGAGTTACGGAAGATGAAGACTTTGCAGATGGAATGGCCCAAAGCTCAGTATTATTTCAGTCCTGAAAGGATGGGCCGGGATCATGATGGAATGTGGCTCAGCACAGCATACACAAGGAAACCTGTGAAAGAATAACAAGGATAACTAAAGGGAGTAAGACAGAAAAAAATAGGGAAGAGATGGTCACAGTTCCTGTGGCTTGCCTAGTGGGGAGGAGGTAGTGAACACCAGACCCATGTTGTTTTAATCATGTTATTTTTTTCCTACTGTTGATGAAAAAATTAATCGGTCGATCTAAGAAAGAAATGGGAAATTTTATTCAAGCCAAGTTGAGGATTATAACCCAGGAACAGCCTCTCAGAAAGCTCTGAGAAATATTTTGCTATTAGAGGTCAAAGCACAGTTTTATAAGTTTTATAAGTTTTTGAGACAGAAGGCTGTATATTAAATGACATATTAATGACAGTTTACACAATCCAGTTCTACAAAGTAGTACAAAGTAGTGGATGGTGGGTCATTATGGCCCCTTACAAGATTAAGAAGGAATGTTATCTTTTAAGTGGTCTTGTTGACACTAGGAGCATGTTGCTCTTTATGGTTAAGTGGGTATTTCTGCCGATGGAGAAGTTTGGTCGATGCATAATGCATATACATGATGCATGGTAGAGGGGAGAGAGGAGGCCAAAGTGCAGAGAAAATGTTTTATGTGTAACTTTTCCTTGACTTGCCTTAGAATACGAATTTTTATTTCATCACTACTCTAACTACATTCATGTGTAAGTTAACAGTTTTGTAACCTATGTGTGGTTCATCATATATTGTGGGCTTGGTCATTTTAAACAAATGGTTTTGCTGACATAACCCCTACTGGTATTGCCAAGGGAGGGAAGTGAATGGACAGGTCTCATGTCCTTGGAAGTCACCTGGTGCCCACCTTGGGCAGACTAGCTACTCCTTAGAGCGTGGGTCTGACTGAGGGTTGAGTGTGGGCACCTCTCTCCAAAGTGGAGAACAGAATACTTGGTGGAGGAGTCCACATCCTGGTTCACTCCTTGAACTTCCTCCTGTATTTTCTGCATTCATGAAAGCTGCAGTCAGCCCTGTTTGGGGGGGCTTCCGTAATGTGACCCATCCAACCCTGCAACAACTGAATGCTTGGTTTTTTAAACGTTGCTGAGATTTTTGACAAGTGATTTCATGGTTCCCTTATTCCTGTGTGTCAGAAGCAGAATATTAACTTCACACTATAACTTGGATGCACAGAGAAAAATCTGCTTTGTTTTTCCTATACCTAATACAGCCTTCCTCCCAAGCCCACAGCCAATCGGTTAGCAAAGAAAAAATGTAAATGTTCAAATGAAAGCCTAACTCAATATTAAACCCAATATTAAAGTTTTAAATTAACCTCTCTTGGATAAAATTGCTCGGTTTCACAGATAAAATTCTTTGTCTCTTTTTAGTTCCCAAAGATGTGTCCAGATGTGTGTTTGGGGGTGATGGCAGCTTATGCAACCCCATGGCTATGGCTATGGGGAAGATTCAGGGTCTTTGTGCAGATGCTCCCTGCTTCCTCTGGTCTCTGTGGAAGTGTGACTTGTGGTCTGGTCTTGCTCAGCTTGTTCAGGGCCTTCTAGCTCCCTCTGGCTTACTCACCCTGACCCTTGGTGCTCTCAGGCATCAGAAGCTCCTCTGAGACTCCTGTCTGGCCTTGACTTGAGTGTCTCCCTCAGTAGCCCTTGCTACTTAAATCCCTCATCCTCACCTTGTTGATCCTTCTTGCAAACTCCTCTGGGCCGTCAGGTATTTCTGGAGCCTGTCTCTACCACACTGGAACCAAAGATGACCCAGGACACTTGACCCATAGACTGGCCTCTGCCTGACTGTGCTAAGCCACCAGGGTGAGGAGGTGGTCCCCCAGCTCAGTGTGGATGGCCTGGGAATTAGCCTCCTCCCAGTCTTCCAGAGGTTGCACAACAGAGCCCCCAGCCTTCTTGGCTCCCCTAGACTTAACTAACACATCCCTTGCTGGGTCTGCCAGGAGGTAGCCAACAAGACCGACAGCTTTGCTCTCTGGCCTCCAGGTGCTCCTTCTGTCTCCTGCTGTTCCCGGGGCTACAAAGTGGAGAGCTTGTCTTTTGCTTCTGCTCCATTTCCTCTCACATACAGTGTACCTGGCTTGCATGAGGGCTAGGGTATCTTCTCCACACCACAGAAGCACTCTCTGAGCCAGGTCTTCCAGGCTTGGACCCTGATACCTAAGGAGGGATACAAAAGAATTTGGAAAACCACCTCTCAAGATAGTAGCCTTGGGTGCAAACTACTACCCTGCTGCCTAAATCGTGATTGCCAAAGCTAATTAATACTTTGGTAATTCTTTTTACATTCTTTCTGTCACAAAATCTAATCTTCCTAAGGCATTCTATGATAAAGGTTATGTACTTGGGAAGGTTAAAAAAAAAAGGAACAATTTTAAAGAATCCAAAATATTAATTACTCTTCTAAACCTGCTTCTCTGGAAAGGTCCTTCCACTCCGGCACACTGCAGCACTGTGCAATGAGAATTCTCCCAACTGGGATACATCTTTGTCCCTGTCAGCCTGGTAAATCTTGGTCCCAGCTGAGGATGGGATGACAGTGGCTGTAACTGATGACAGAGGAGACATAAGAGCCCCTGAGTGGAAAAAAACAGGAGGGAAAGGTACATCACTCAAAGGGCATCTTGAAGGGGAAAAAAGGAAGCTGCAGGAAGCATAGCCCATAAAGAGCTTTAATGGGCTTTCTTCAAATAAGAACTACTCACTTCTCCCTACTCAAGAAATAACCAGCTGATCAGCAGTCACCCTTCATTTAATAGGTATATTTCAATAACATCTTAATTAGAACTTTCTTCTCCACTTCCCCCAATCGCAACCTTCTCTAAATAGTTATTTTTATGTATTTGGACTGTTTCCACCACTCTACCTTCCAGACTGTCACCTGAATGAATGAGGCATCCTCTCTTCTCTAGGTGGAATATTTATGGAATTGCATGTTGCCTCTTGTTATTTATTAAGCTTTCTGGCATGATCCCAGGAACTCAGTGAGGAACCTAGGTTTCTGGAAGGTCCTAATGGCAGGAAAGCTCACAATTCAGGAGAATAATAGAGGCCTTTCCCACTTTCCATATTGGGTAGTGGATTTACAACTGGCCCCTGGAAGAAGCCTCTGTCTGCTCTCTTTCCTGGGAATATCTGGGGAGTCAACTTCAAGCATCTTTAACTGGGGCTTACTCTCTTCCTCTTCTCCATTTCTTCAGCAAGCTATTGTCTTGACTGGGTTAGTGCAATACCATATCTCCTGGAAACAGGGACACCTAAGACTTCAGAACTCTAAGGAGGGGGCTTCCCTGGTGGCGCAGTGGTTGAGAGTCCGCCTGCTGACGCAGGGGACACGGGTTCGTGCCCCGGTCTGGGAAGATCCCTCCCACATGCCGCGGAGAGGCTAGGCCCGTGAGCCATGGCTGCTGAGCCTGCTCGTCCGGAGCCTGTGCTCCGCAACGGGAGAGGCCACAACAGTGAGAGGCCCACATACCACACACACACACACAAAAAACTCTAAGGAGGGATAAAACCTAATAGCTCCATAAAAGTTTTCTGAGATCACTGATTTTATATATATGTACTGTGTACCTGTTACGTGCTAGGTACCGTGCTCAGCATTGGAGATACCTAGTGTGTGAGACAGACACAGCCTCTGCTCTCATGGAGCTGATAGGCTGTGGAGGAGACAGTCATTGCTCAGACAGTCTGTAATTACAAGTAGTGGTAAATGCTGTGAAAGAGTACAAGGTGCTGTGAGTGAGAAGAGCTGACCTAGCTTGGGGGAAGAGCGGAATAGAAAATCTGCCTAAGGAGAATGAACTTTACACTGAGATTGAGAGGATGAAGGGCTTGGACAAGAAACTGGGACGTTGTGGACAGTATATGAAGAAGACCTGAAGCAAGATGAGTGTGGCTTGTTTCAGGGATTGAACATATGCCAGTGTTATGGGTTACTTTGTGTCCTCCTCAGAAAAAGTTATGTTGGGGGAAAAAAAAAAGATTCGTTGTAGTTCTAATCCCTAGTACCTCAGAATATTACCTTGTTTAGAAATAGGGTTGTTGAAGATACAGTTAGTTAAGATGAGGTCAAACTGGGGTACAGTAGGCCTCTGATGCAACATGACTGGTATCCTTACAAGAACACAGTCATGTGAAAACAGAGACACAGTGAGAATACCATGTGATGATGGAGGATTGGAGGGATGCATCTACAAGTCAAAGAAGGCCAAAGACAGCCAGCAAACCAACAAAAGCTAGGAATAAACGAGGAAGGATTCCCTCACAATTTTTGCAGGAAGCATGGCTGTACTGACATCTTGTTTGTGGACTTCTAACTTTCAGAGCTGTGAGACAATGCATTTCTGTTGTTTAAGCCAGGGGTCCCCTACCCCCAGGATGTGGACCAGTACCGGTCTGCGGCCTGTTAGGAACCGGGCCGCACAGCAGGAGGTGAGCGGCGGGCGAGTGAGCGAAGCTTCATCTGCTGCTCCCCATCGCTTGCATTACCACCTGAACCAATGCCCCACCCCCCACCCCCGCCCCGGTCCGTGGAAAAATTGTCTTCCACGAAGAAACCAGTCCCTGGTGCCAAAAAGGTTGGGGACCACTGGTTTAAACCACCTAGTCTGCGATACTTTGTTACAGCAGCCCCAGGAAACTCATAGAGCCAGTGTGGCTGAGTTGTCAAATGGAGAGCAAGGGAGGAGTGTGAGATGAGAAAGGAAGGGTAGAAGAATCAGATTTCCAGGTCCAGGATTTGGAACTTTGGACTTAAAGCGGTGGGGCAGTATTAAGGCATATAAGGGGGAGAGTGATATTCTACTTACACTGTAAGCAGATCACCGCGGCCACAGTAAACAGAAAGAGTGGAGAGGGGATGAGAGGTGTTGCAGGTTGAGTTCTCCAGGAGGGCGCACAGAGCCTGCCTCAGTGACAACGGCTCAGCCAAGCTATTGGGGACCTCTAGAGTACTGTCAATCAAAGTTGTCCCACATGAGGCTGAAATGGCCAAGCTTTTGTACTTCCCAGTCACCTGTCTGGGATACCCTGGGAAAAGTATGATCCCAGGTGAGGCGGCTGTCTGCAGCTGCAGCCGACTCTGCAAGAGCTAACAGTTGGAAGCCATCTGCTGTCTACACTCCCCATGGCTGGGCAGTAAGTCTTCCTTTGAAAGGGGATCTGGGCTGCACATCTTTTCTACCACAAGAGGTTATAGGGGTCCCAGTTAACTAATTGTCCAGGGGAAAGAAGATGGTGGCTTGAAACGGTGTGGTGGCAGTAGAGACAAAGAAAAGTGGCCTGGTTCAGGGATGGCGTAGTAGTTGAAGAGCTACAGGACTTGATGGATTGTATGTAGATGGGGTGGAGGTATTGAGGGAGAAGGAAGAATCAGGAATAGCTCCTGGGTTTCTGCTGTTGCCCAACTGGATGAATAATTGGTACCGTTCACCAAGTTAAAGAACTTTGGAAAAGACCAAATATGAGAAAGTAGAAGATCATGAGTTTGCTTTTGGACATGAAATGTTGTTGAATGATCTGGATACACTGGGGAGTAAAAACCCTGAGAAAAAACATACATATGTGTATGCGTGCGCACACACACACGCACACACACACACACACACGATTTGGTTCCAGGAAGAGTCCTGTATGTTTACATCTCACTCTTAGAAATGCCATCTCTTGTTGTAGTACTATGGATTTTACCTTCTTTTGCTGTAAGTTGAATCAGTATTTATAACTTACATGGTAAACACATTGAAATACTTTAGTACAGAAAGATATGAAAAGGAACTCAGGGCATCTGAGGAGTGAGAATGGGCCCACACACTGCACAGAAAATAATTAACCTACACCCCAGCCAGCTGTACCACCCCCAGATGGTATCATTCACTAATAAGGGGATTGAAGTAACTCCAGAGGTGATGGTGATAGGTTTGGGAGATGAGAGAGGACGGCGGGACGGAAGACTGAAGATTTATTTAAAACAGGGAAAGAGTTTGCACAAGAAAAAACTTTGCTAAACAGAATCTGCCAACAAGCCCAAGCAGATCTTTTGATCCAATCTAAGTTCATCAGCTGAATTTGGGCTCTTATAATTGTGTTCCATCTTGCACTAGCTGGGACTGCATCCTGTAGCATCCCTTTAAGATGCTGATTTTTCCATGGATATATTCACTGCCTTTGACTCAGTGAGTCCAAACTTGAAAATATTCAACAAAAGGAAGAATCTCTAGGCATAATGATGTTATCAGCACATTTTTATGATATTGATATATTAGAAAACTCCCTTCATGCCAAGAATGTACATCCACTGTGTGAAGAGTATTAACTGTGATCATTATGAAAGCTATGTTGCAACACAGAAAAATGCTAGACTACTCTTTACTGAGCTGCCACCATGTGAAGAAGCACTGTGCTACATTTGAACATAAAACTATGCTATGATGTAGCAAAGAAACCACAGAGATGACAAGTAACCTTTAAAAGGTCATATAGTAAAAGAACAGAGATTTGAATCCAGGTCTGTCTTTCTATAAAGCCCAATCATCCATCCATTCATACATCTGACCAATAAATATTTATTGTGTCTCTATTATGTGCCAGAAATTGTGGAAGGCTATGCTGTTTTGATGATATCACACTCCTTGGAAAGAAAAGTGAAAATGCAGCTTTTTATATTCAGATACAACTTCTTATCAGAGAATTGCAACAAGAAGAGCAAGACTTAGATGTTTTAGAGGTGTCATAGTTTTTAGAAATTTGTGGTCTTCTCTCTCCTTCATCTGTTCATACCCTTTCCGCCTTCAAGACTTCTGTCAAACTCCCCCATTTCCTCTAGCTACAAGTGGTCTGTCCCTTCACTAGCTCCCTTTGCCACACAATTCGTATCTTATTAGATCTTGCTAAATACTGGTTGCCAACACTGAATATTCACTCTTTGGTATATACTGTCTATTAATTGACAATTGTTGAGGCTGGGAGTTCTCTTATTGACAGACTTTGCAATGCTATTGCCTCACCAAAAAGATTCTCATGTTCAAACTAAATAATTTGAAACTTTTTTACATTTTCAACCCAGCAACATCAGGCCCACAAAGACTTAAAAACTGACACAGACGTTTAAAAAACATCTCATTTAGTTATTTCAACAACCTATCAGTTTGATACAACCTGTCAACTTGTATCAGTAACAGTGAGCTCGGTTATGCTATAGTAACAAACAAGTCCCAAATCTTAGTTGCTTTAAACAACAAAATTTACTACTTGAGGTCAGTGGGGGCTCTGTTGCACTTCATACCTACACAGAGACCCAGGTGGTGAAGATTTCACCTCTGGAACATTCCCAATCTTTAGGAGAAGAAACAGTGGCAAATCTTGCACTAGCTTAAACACTTCCATATTTCACTGACTAAAGTCAATCGTATGGCCATGCCTGAAAACAAGGGAGAAGTGAAATACAGTCTTTATCAAGTACCTGAAGAAGAAGAACCAGAAACTTTTGATGAAGAGCATTAATGATTGCCAGAATATTATTATTATTTCTCCCTTTTTACTTTCTTTTTTGTTTGTTTTGTTTTTACATCTTTGTTGGAGTATAATTGCTTTACAGTGGTGTGTTAGTTTCTGCTTTATATCCCTTTTTACTTTTTAAATACAACTAAAGCTTAGATGGATTTAATAATTTATCCCAGGTCACACATTTTCACCATAGAAGAGCTAGAATTTGAACTGAAGCCCATCTATCTGATAGTGGGGTCTGTGCTCCTTTCTCTCTACCACACTGCTTTTCTCAGAGCTGCTTTCCAGAAAGGATGTCCTGCATGTTCTTTGGGTTCTGACTGGCTTCACTTAAATTATTATTCCCAATAAGGAACTTAGCTTGCTAGTCTTCAACCCTGGATCGTTTTAGGTGTATCTTTTCCAGATGTCACGTCAGTTTTCTCCTCCATTGGTCCATTCATTGATTATTTGTTATTTTAAAAAGGTCCTATTACGTTTTATTTGATATAGTAGGTGTTGGTAATACCAAGCTGACTAATACTTAGTCTTAGCTTTTAAGGGTTTCATCCCCTAGTGGGGCAATCAGTAAAAATAGCAAACAATTCCCAAAGAAATGTGATAAGCCCTATAGTGAAGATCTGTCCAGTCTTTGGAAAGAGGGTATCTCTCAAAGTGAAATTAGGAAGATAGGGCAAAAATAAGAGTAACCATCACTAGAAGTAACCCAAGACAAGTGTGCAAATAAAGGATTTTGAAGATTTGGGAACACACAAATTCAGCAAAGATTCCTGAGCCTTTCCCTTTTTTTGCAAATAAGAAAACTAAAAGCTAAACAATTGTCTTATATACCACTGTGTAGGAGAGGACTACCACCAGAAGGTAGATGATTTGAATGGGATTTCAAAAAGAGATGTATTACTGATGTTACTCTATTACATGCAATGCAGTGATTTCAATAGTCATAGAAAAATATACCCTGGGGAAACAGAGCTCAGAAAGAACTACTGATTTGCCCCAGCTCATAGAATAGAGTAAATGGCAACGCTGACATTTCACCCCAAGGCTGTCTTCCCTAAAAGCCTAACACCCACACATGTTCCATGTTACCACTTGTAGCTCAGTGAGCCACCTGAACCACTAGCCCTGCCGCTGCCTGCAGGCAAGAACATTGATGGCTCTATCAGGGGTCCCAGGAAGACTTTAATCTCAGATTCACCAAACACAGCTGTCATCTTAGACTGTTTGAAACTAAGATTACATCTGTATTTAGCGTCTTTTAAGCCACTGCTCTAAACCTCTGAAGATAAACACCACAGATAAATTTATGACGCTCCATTTATCAGTCAGTCTTTTGAAATCTCCAAATTACAGATGAATTCGCTGAGTTGTGTGCCCCTTTCGGGCTCCACCCTTCCCCTCTCTCAGCCCGCAGGCTGCAGGGACAGGTGCTACATCAATTTTTTCAACAGTTCGAATGACAGAGTTGTTAGTCTTGATAGAGTTATTTATTAATATAGCCATGGCTCCATTATAGTCTGAGTTTCTGGAGGTCAGTGGCCAAGTGCTGTACCTTTTAAAAATTCCTCAAGCTGGGCTTCCCTGGTGGTGCAGTGGTTGAGAGTCCGCCTGCCGATGCAGGGGACACAGGTTTGTGCCCCAGTCCGGGAAGATCCCACATGCCGCAGAGCAGCTAGGCCCGTGAGCCATGGCCGCTGAGCCTGAGCGTCCGGAGCCTATGCTCCGCAACGGGAGAGGCCACAGCAGTGAGAGGCCCGTGTACCGCAAAAAAAAAAAAAAAAAAAAAATTCCTCAAGCTTCCAGAAGAGTCAAGAAGTGTTTCTTGTTTATTTGTTTTTTTAAATTAAATGCCGTCATATTTATTAAGGTGATCTGGGCCCATGAAGAGTAACATGATACCTTTGACAATTTATGGATAATTGCTAAGAAACCTTCCTACACAAATCTCATTGTAGAGAAAGGGAGAAAAAATGGAGGGAGACTCCACTTTTGACCAAAATAGAATAATAGGGATTGGATATATTCTCCTGCATGAAACAACTAAGAAAAGGCAAAATATATAAAAGTTTTCAAGATACTGATAGCAGGCAATGAATGACAGTGATCCTTGAGATATGAGAGACAAACTTGGTGAGCCCTATGACTGCCCAAGTTTATTACCTGCCCATAGCTCAGGGAGGGGAAATCCAAGTAAAGCTCAGCATACTTCCTGAGTTGAGAAGATGAAGCTAAGGCAGCAGGGAGACTAAGGCAGCTACAATATGCGGTACAGGGGGAAGTACCAAAGAGGAGAGAGCTGCACAGAGAGAAAACCCTTAAGATCTACATAGAGTCCCTCTCACGTTTTAACAGGATATGATCAGCACATATGTGGGAGAAAACTATCAAAGGTTGGAGAAAGAATCATCCAAAAAGATTAAAGGAAGAGTTCCCAATGCATGCATAGGGCCAGAAATAGTTCTCTTTCCATCAGCCACACAGGAAAAACACATAATTCATGGAGCATTGACTGGAATACTCTAGAAGTTCTTGTCTCAGTAATGGAGAATAACTACCCCTAGACTGAGTCTTGTTCTGAGCCCATCTAATGAATCAAAAAAAGCAAGATTTGAAATGATCAAACTGTTTCCAAATAAGTTAACTCTTTCCTAGAACAAAGCTCAAAAATATATTTATAGGATTATAAAAATATCCTATGCCCAATAAAATAAATTTACAGTGTCTGGCATCCAATAAAAGTTTCCAGGAATATAAAGAAGCAGGAGAACTTGACCCAAATGAGAAGAAAAAGCAACCTAAAACTGACACAAATGTTGGAAATAGCAGACAAAGAAATTGAGTTGTTATAACTGCATTCCATATGTTTGAAAAAATAAGTAGAAAAAGACATAAAAAACACTCAAACTTCTAAAGATAAAAACTACAGAGTAAGATGAAAAATCACTATATGAGATTAACATCAGATTAGAAACCTCAGAAGAAAAGCTTAGTAACTGTGAAGACACAGCAGTTGAAACTATCCAAAATGAAAAACAGAGGGAAAAAAATTAAAAAGTAAGAGAGAGCATCACTGATTTGTAGAACAACCTCAAGAAACCTCGTATACATATGACTCTTATCCTTGAAGGAGAAGCGAAAAAAGAAAGGAGAAAGCTAAAGAAATAATGGCTGAAAAACTTCCAATTTTGATGAAAACTCTAAATCCACAGATTTAGGAAGATTAATGAACTCCAAACACAAGAAACACAAGGAAAACTATACCAAAGCTTTTCACAATCAAATTGCTCAAAATTAGTGATAAAGAGAAAAATTTAAAAACAATTGGGGGGAGCAGGGAAAGGTACATTATACACACACACATACACATACACACACACACACACACACACACAAAACCAAGAGAAGGATGACAGCAGAATTTATCATCAGAGTGACGCAAGTCAAGAGACAGTGGCATAGGCGTTATAACATCTTTAAAGTACTGAAAGAAAAACCTGTCAATCTAGAATTCCATACCCAGTAAAAATACCTTTAAAAAAAGTAGATGAAATAAAGATATTTTCAGACATAAAAAAGATGAAAGAATTTATTGCAGGCAGACCCACACTCCAAGAAGTATTAAAGAAATTCCTTCAGATGGAAGAAAAATGATACTTGATGAAATATGGATCTACAAAGGAATGTAGAGCACAAGAAATGGTAACATGGGTAAACACATCATTTTCTTACTATTGAAATCTCTTTAAAAGATAATTGGCTGTGGGGCTTCCCTGGTGGCGCAGTGGTTAAGAGTCCGCCTGCCGATGCAGGGGACACGGGTTCGTGCCGCGGTCTGGGAAGATCCCACATGCTGCGGAACGACTAGGCCTGTGAGCCATGGCTGCTGAGCCCGCGCCTCCAGAGCCTGTGCTCCGCAACGGGAGAGACCACAACAGGGAGAGGCCCGCGTACCGCAAAAAAAAAAAAAAAAAAAAAAAAGATAATTGGCTGTGTGTAAAATATAACAATGTATTATGGGTTTTATAACATACATAAGTGAATTGTATGACAACGATAGCATAAAAGCCCAGAGGGAAGATTACTACTGTAAAGTTCTTATACTACGTGTTAAGCTGTGTAATATCACTTGAAGGTAGACTATGACAAACTATTGATGCTATATTATAAATCCTACTAAAGAATCCTACTAATCCTAAAGAGGCTACTAAAATAACAAAACAAAGTTATAGTTAGTAAGATAACAAAGGAAACATAATGGAATTATAAGAAAAAATAATAATACAAAAGAAGACAGCAAAAGAGAAAAACAAGTACAAAAAATAGGCAGGACCTAAAAAACAAGTAGCAAGATGATAGACTTAAACCTAACTATCTCAGGAATCACGTTAGATGTAAACAGTCTAGACACCACCAATTTTAACTGGGAAATTGTCCAACTGTATAAAAAAGAAAAGCCTAGATACATTCTAGGTACAAGAAACACATTTCAAATATAAAAACACAAATAACTTAAAAGTAAAAGGATAGAAAAATATATACCATGTTAACCCTAACCAAAAGAAAGTTGGAACAGCTATGTTAAATCAGACAAAATAGATTTCAAAGCAAAGAGTGTTAACAGGAGTTAAAAAAGGTCATTTTATAATGATGAAAGGATCAACACATAAAAAGGAAACATTAACATTACATGTTTCTGTACCTAATAACAGCTTCAAAATATATGAGACAAAACTGATAGAAATGGCAAAGAGAAACACACAAATCCACTGGTAGAGTTAGAAATTTCACTACGTCTGTCTCAATAATTGGTAGAAAAAGGAGAGAGAAAGAGTGACAAATAAAAGATCAATTTTCAAAAATAAGTTGTATTTTTAAGTTGCAACAAATGATTTGAAATTTAAATTTAAAATGAAGACAATTTGAACAATGCTATCAACTGATTTGACTTAATTGACATTTGTAGAATACTCCACCCAACTACCAGTGGCATATGCATTTTTTTTCAAGTGTGAACATAACATTCACCAAGATATAGCATATTCTGGGCAATAAAACAAGTTTCAATATACTTAAAAGTATTCAGTCATAAAAAGCATGTTCTCTGATCACAATGAAATTAAATTAGAAGTCAATAACAAAAAAGATAACTGAAAACATTCCCAAATATTTGAAAACTTAATAACACACTTCTAAATAACCCATGGGAAAAGGAGAAATCAAAAGGGAAATTAGAAAGTATTTTGAATTAAATAAAAATAAAATCACAACATATCAAAATTCATAGGATTCCACCAAAGCAGTACTTAAGGGGAAATTTATTGCACAAAATGCCTGCACTAGAAGATAAAATGTCTCAAATCAGTGACTTAAGTTTCCACCTAAAGAAATCAGAAAAAGAAAAGCAAATTAAACTCAAAGTAAGTGAAAGAAAAGAAATAATAAAGATTAATTTGGAAAACAGGGACTTCCCTTGTGGCACAGCGGTTGAGAATCCGCCTGCCACTGCAGGGGACACGGGTTCAAGCCCTGGTCCAGGAAGATCCCAAGTGCTGCCAAGCAGCAAAGCCCGTGTGCCACAACTATTGAGCCTGCGCTCTAGAGACCATGCTCCACAACAAGAAGCCACCGCAATGAGAAGCCCGCGCACCTCAGCGAAGAGTAGTCCCTGCTCACCACAACTAGAGAAAGACTCTCACAGCAATGAAGACCCAATGCAGCCAAAAATTTAAAAAATAATAATAATAAATTTTTTTAAAATTAAAAAATAAAGTGGAAAACAATAAACTATTGTTTCTTTGTTTATTTCCTAGAGAAAATCAATAAAACCAAAAGCTGTTTCTTTAAAAAGAGCAATAAAATTGATAAAACTCTAGCTAGACTGATCAGGAAAAAAAATATCCATAAACATCCACAAATATTAATAGGTTAATAAAGGAATATCATGAAAAACTTTGTGTTCATAAGTTTGAAATTTTAGATGAAATGGACAAATTCCTTAAAATACACAGACTAAAACAGCTCATCCAACAAGAAATAAGTAATGTAAATAGCCCTATAGCTATTAGAGAAAATTGAATTTGTAGTTTAAAATTTTTCCTACAAAGATATCTCCAATTCCAGATGGTTTCGCTGGTGAATCCTACCAACTATTCAAGGAAGAAATAATACCAGTTCTACATAAACTCTACTAGAAAGCTAAAGAAGAGAAAATACTTTCAAACTTGTTTTATTTTACCTCATTACCTCTTACAAAGACATTACAAGAAAAGAAAACTACAGACCAATATATCTCATAAACATAGATGCAAAAATTCTAGCTAAGATTTTAGCAAATAAAATTGAATAATGTATAAAAAGAATATGCATCATAATTATGTGGAGTTTATTGCAGTAATGCAAGGTTGTTTTAATGTTTGAGTATTAATTAGTATAATTCACTCTAGTAACAAATTAAAAAAGAAAAATTATGTGATCATTCAATAGATGCAAAAAAAAAAACATTTCTAAAAATACATCATTCCTGATTTTAAAAACTCAGCAAAGTAGGAAAAGAAGGGAACTTCCTCAACCCGATTAAAGGCAGCTACAAAAAAAGTATAGCTAACCATATGCTTAATGGTTAAATGCCATTGTACAGCAACATTGTACTAGAGGTCCTAGCCAGTGCATTGTGGCAAGAAAAAGAAATAAAAGGCATCCCAGTTAGAAGTAAAAAAATTTTTATTCACAGATAACATGTTTGTATAGAATCTGAAGGAATCTACAAAAAAATCTACCAGAACTAATAAGTGAGTCTAGCAAGATTACCTGATACACGATGACTATTCAAAAATCAATTGTATTTCTATATACTTGAAACAAGCAATTCAAAATTGAAATTAAAAAACAGTACCATTTACATTTGTCTCAAAAAATATGAAGTACTTAAGGATACATCTGACAAAAGATGTGAAAGACCTATTCATTGAAAACTACAAAATTCTTCCAAGAGAAATTAAAGAACACCTAAAATAAACTGGGAGATATACCTTATTCATAGATTAGATATATCTTGTTCATGGGTTAGAATATTGTTAAGATGTCACTTCCACCCAAATTGATCTATAGCCTCAACATAATCTCAGTCAAAACAGTATATAATTAACACAGATAGAAATGTAAATGGAACAGGATACATAGTATACATATAGATCCACACATGTTTGGACAACCAATTTTTGCCAAAGGTGCAAGGGCAATTCAGAGGAGAAGGGATCATCTTTTCACAAAGTAGTACCAGAAAAATTAAATATCCATATGTAAAAATAATGAACTTTTCCATACTTCACACCATATACAAAAATTGATTCAAACTGAAATACAGACCTAAATGTATCATGTAAAATTGTAAAACTTTTAGAAGAAAACATAGGAGAAAACCTTTTTGACCTTTTGCTAAATTGGACTGATCAAAATTAGAAACTTCTGCTCTTTGACAAACACTATTAAGAGAATGAAAAGACAAGCCAAAAATTGGGAGAAAATATTTGCAAATCATAAATAAATAAATAGATAGATAGATAGTGATCATGATTTCACAGGTATATATTTGTGTCAAAAGTTGCACACTTTAAATATGTGCAGTTTATTGTATGTCAATTATATAATACCTCATAAAGCTGTTACAAAACAATGGAAGAGAAATAAATCCTATTAATGATTTCAGTTGTTCTTGCCCAAAGGATTTTCAGCCTAACTGTGCAGGCTACTATTAGGTGGTTGGTGGGAACAAAGAAAGAAGACGCCTATTTCATCCAAATGCTTGCAGTCCATTGGCCAGAGGTAGAATGGATAGATGAGGATGTACATACACAAAACAATGTGTAACTACCTAAAGTAATGTACTGATGACATGTAAGATGTCATGACAATGATTTATTTTTACATTTAAAATTTTAAATTATTTTCTTATGGAATTGTGAAATAGCTGCTATTGCCTGATAGCCAACAATTGTCTGTTCTAGCTTGCCTTTGAAAGGAGGCATCATTCTTAGCTAACTGGCTGTGGGACTTTTGGCTTTCATTCATTCATTTAACCAATTTCTTGAACATCTATTGTGTGCCAGGCAGAGTGCTAGACATCAGGGACATGATGGTGAGTAGAATGAGCCAGGGTTCTTCTCCTTGGATTTTGCAGAGTCAAAACTCTTAAGTTTATTGTGAGGTCAGCAAGTCACAACTTACCTGGGGTCCTGTAGTATGCCTGGGCTGAAGGTATGGTACAAGGAGGCATTTAGACTAGATCAGTGTCTTTCATGCTATAGCAACCCATTGGTGGGTTGTGAAATCAATTTAGTGGGTTGAGATCAGCTCTCAAAAAAATAAATAAATGGAATAGAATATATCAGAATGCAGCACATTCATCAAGGATAAGTGAGACTTGTTTCAATTAGGTGTCTGTGTGTGCATGTGTGCGCGCATGTGTGTGTGTGTATGTATTGAACTGTGACGTAAAATATATTTCTTATTGTAGGTCATGGTCGGAAAGTGTGAGCAATTGTGGCTAAATGAATTCTTAGGTCCCTCACCTCTATCATTTTAAAGATTTCTTATAATGACTGACTCAAGTATCTGAGGATTGTATTTGGAACCATTATTTCATTCACTGATCTGGTCCCAAATTTCCCTAACTTGGTTGGATTCAATTTTGTTCTTTGAGTGTACATTTTCTACTCGGATTTATGAATGTAAACTTCTTAAGGGTAATTCTTATGTCTTTGCCTTTTTTTAATCCCCATTGCACCTAACTCAGAACTTTGGATACAGTAAGTTTTGAATAAATAATAGATTTTATTTCTTTGAAAATAATTTTTTGGTTTAATTTCCAGTATATATCAAGTGCCTGCTACATGAAGGATAAGTAACTTCTTTTATGCTAGACATGAGAGTACTATGAATATAAATAACTTGGCTAATCTTTATTTATAGCTCTTCAATTATACTTTCCAAATATTCAGAGCTTCCATTCAGAGTGTGAGAGTCCAGGCAGCCTCTTGGGCCACAGCACAGCTGACATAGCAATGCTACCAACTTATGGTATACTATACAATAGCCAATACTATGAAACTGAGCAACTGGCTAATGTCTACTGTCCGGGAAGAGGACTCCTGCCTTCCCCCAAACTCCCCATCATCCGTGGCCTGAGGGAGAAGTAACACTGCCTGTTTCCCTGAGGCCCTTGACCTTCCTGACTCTGACCTTTAGAGCTCTTACCTGGATTCCCACCCTGAGTTCTCTCCAGTCCTCTGCAAACTTAAGAATGCCCTCCCCTGGCCTCTCCAGCTGCCGTCAGCAGAAATCAAGGGAGTGCCCTACAGGCATCCTTGTTCTCTGTGAGATGCCCTCCTCCAACCTCCATACCTCCATCATCAGGAGTCCAGGCAGCTCTGTGCACTCCTGACACAGCCCCTCCCTATCCCTGTGGGATAGTTGATTTTGTATGTCAACTGGACTGGATCATGAGATGCCCAGATAGCTGGTTAAACGTTATTTCTGGGTGTGGTTGTGAGGGTGTTTCTGGAAGGGTTTAGCATTTCAATCTGTGTACCGAGTAAGGTAGATGGCCCTCCCCAATGTGAGTGGGCATGATTCAATATGCTGAGGGTCTGAATAGAACAAAAAAGTGGAGGAAAGTTGACTTTGCTATTTGCCTGACTGCATGAGCTGGAACAGAGATCTTTCTAGTTTTCGGGCCTTCAGACTTGGATTGGAATCTACATCATTGGGTCTCTATGTCTCAGGCCTTCAAACTACTATCACCAGCTTTCCTGGCTCTCCAGCTTGCAAATAGCAGATCCTGGGACCTCTCAGCCTCCATCACTGCATGAAGTATATATTATAATAAATCTCTGTGTGTGTGTAAATATATATAATATATATTTCCTATTGGTTTTGTTTCTCTTGAAAACTCTAATTAATACACTCTGTCGACTCTTGATATTCAAGCTTTACCGCTCTTCTCTTCCTTGAAACCATCAGAACTTATCATATTAGTCCTCTTTATATCAGTCACCACAAAAGGCCCAAGGCTCCCGGGTTATTCTTTATCCCCCAGACTCTCATCCCCATGTGGCTCAGGTGTCACTTTACAGGTGAGGCCTTCGGAACTACGATAATTAAAATTGCGACTCCACCACTCCACACCACCTGATATCTTCCTCTACTTTATTTTTCTCCATAGCACTTATCACTATTGAACACACTATATACTACTTATGGTCTTGCTCACTAGAAAATAAGCTCCGTAAGGGCAGGATGGATGCTGTATGCCCAGTATTTAGAACAGTGTCAGGCACATAGTAAGCAGTCAGAAATTATTTGTGGAATGAGGAATGCACACTGTGTCTGCCTTTAACTGCTGAAAGTTGTGTCTATGATTTCCTCCTTCAAAAAAGGTGGGAGGCCCAGTTTTGGAACATAATCTGGCAGTCAGTCCATGGGGCTGCCTCTGAATTGCTCACAAGGTGCTATTTGGGGAAACATCTTACAACATCTCAGGGATGATGTGTCAGCTGCCTCTAAGCACTTAGTCAGATCTACCCCACCACCCCTTATCCCTCTGTCAAAGTCTTCTAGAAGACCAAGGAACTAGAATGTCCCTGTGGCCAAGGATGTTCTCCCAGATCTGCCTCTCCTTCAGTTCCGCCACCTCAGTAAATGGCACCACTCTTCACCCCGGTGCTCAGGCTAAACACTAGGAATCATCTGTGGTCTCTCTCTCTGATCACTCACAGTGAATCCATCTCCAAGACCTGTCTCCTCTTCCTTCCCAATACATTCTGAACCTGAATGCTTTCCTCCATTCCCACAGAGCAGACATCTTTCTATTTGTTTACTACTCATGTTTTCAAGAATATTTTAGTGACTTAGGAAATTGATGAAAAGAGCAAGATATAAAATGGAATAAACAGTACTATCCAGATATGAAAATACATACATGGAAAAAAGGCTAGAAAGAAACACACGGGTATTTTAAGAGTAATTATCTCTGAGTGGTGGAATTATGATTTCAATTTCCTACTTTATACTATTTAGTATCTTACTAATAGTCTACAACGAGTATGCATAGTCATTAAAAAAACAATAAGAAAAATGCTGAGTGGTCAGTGAAGCAGCACTAACGATGGTCAAATTTATTTAATAGATTTAGAATTTTTAATTTAGAATTTAATTAAAATCAGACTCAGCTCAGTTTTACAGGTCTCTTCTTGCATCCCAGTCACTGTGCTAGGTGCTTTTCTCATCCTTTATTTCCGAGAAAGGATTTATTCTGGTTTTACAGATGAGAGAATGAGTTCAGAGAGGTTAAATGGTTTGTCCAAAGTCACTCAGCTGATAAGGGACATGGCAGGTGCTAAAGCCAGGTCTCTAGACCAGGCTCTTTTCACTGCCTCCCTCACCCATTCTCTTCCCTTACCCAAAGGCTGGGGTCGAGGCAGACATCACTGGAGAATTGTTGGGGGAGCTGAACGAAGATGACAGGAGTGAAGTTATTAGCAGAATTAAGGGGAGGTTATAGTTTGGTGAAAACATTGACAGTCAATATAAATCAAGTAACTAAAGCATCATTTCACAGACATATTTGAACTTGAAACTTACTGGCAACATGGATTTAACTGTCACCTGTAAAAGCAGCATAAAGTTAAACCTTTACTGGTTCTGCCTCCTTGCCCTATAAAAACAGAGCCCACACTCTTGGAGTTGATGAGACTGGAAGGAGGGACAAGGGCCTCTGGCATATCCCTGACCATGTGAGGACAGAGGGGAGGCAGGGGGGGAAATGAGAGGAGCAGTTGTGTTCTGTGGTGCTCCTGAGAGACTAATCTTTTTTTTTTTTTTTTTTTTTTTTGCGGTGCGCGGGCCTCTAACTGCTGTGGCCTCTCCCGTTGAGGAGCACAGGCTCCTGACACGCAGACTCAGTGGCCATGGCTCATGGGCCCAGCCGCTCCGCGGCATGTGGGATCTTCCCGGACTGGGGCACGAACCCGTGTTCCCTGCATCGGCAGGCGGACTCTCAACCACTGCACCACCAGGGAAGCCCGAGACTAATCTTTAAAAAACAAAACCCACCTCCCATTACACTTGGAATAATATCCACATGCCATGAGCCCAGTGTCCCAAGGTCCATGCACCCAAGATCCATGTGCCGGGTCCATCCTCCCTACTCAGCCCACCTCCTCCTTCCCTTTCTCACTCTCGGTCACAGGGCTCCAGTCTTTCCAGCATCTGCTGCTTCTGGAACTCCCAAGTCATTCCCTGCGGGGCCTTCACCCTCCCTGTCCTGCTGTGAGGATCGCTCCTCCTCAGACCTGTGCACTGTGGGCTCCCTCTCATCCTTCTGATTTCAGCTTAAATATACATCTGGGGAGAAATCTTGTCTGATGACTTCATCTAAAACACCCCCATGCCCCATCACAATCTCTCTCCGTCCTCTTACCCCAATCTTTTCATAAACACAACTTTTTTATTCTATAATACTGAATTAGAAGAATATATTTACAAATGTTTATCAACTATACTCCAATATAAAAATATATATACAAAGAAAACATGGAAAGAAGAGGTATGTTATAAAGCATGATAATGTAATGAATACTTACGAACCCACCAACCAATTTAAGGTCTAGAATATTAACAACACTTGCTTTTTTTTGCATAGCATTTATTAACTATCTAAAATTATATTATGTCCTTACGTATTTATTTTCTGTCATACCTACTGGAAGGTAAAGTCTGATGCCTGCCTTTTTCATTGCTGTGTCCCAGAGCTTAGAACAGTACCTAGGAAACAAATACTCGTAAATGAATGAATGGCTAACTGAGGGCGAGGCAGAAAGGCCAGTGGAGTGGGGTTGTTATTGGGGGCAGTCGTGCATGGCCTGCACTGTCTCCAAGCAGAGATCCGCAAGCCCACAAGACATGACTGCTCTCTCCCCATATTTCTCTGAAATCTAGTTAATGTGTAGTTATGTAACACGAGGTACAATGTCTAGCTAGCTGTGTAGACAAAAGCACACAGGGCGGGTGATTTTGCCATTTTGAGAGTCAGTTTCTGTCTCTGGTAAAATAGGCAGTAATAGCTACTTGTACAATGCCTGGGTTAGAGGTACAAGCATTCTCACATCCTCCACCCTGGTAATACCTGAGAAGGGTAGGGCCATCAGGGAAAGGGCTGCTGCTGGCAGCACATAGCATCAGTCCTGGGGAGAGACAGGCAGACTCTGGGTGGGCAAAATTGTGGCAGACAGACATTCAGCCCATCCTGGAAGCGGTGGAGAACAGCTCCTGTCCCCAAATGGCCCACTGCCTGTGCTTTAAGCCTCACAGTGATTCCCAAGGCCAGGATCAGGCCCGTAGAACAATGGGATGGCCAGGCCTGGGCACTGCCTGCCTGGCAGAGGTGGGGAGTCCCTCAGAGAACATATAGGGTCTTGATGCATGAGTGGAGGATACACAGTCACTGAAAAGAAACATGAAACATATTTTCTCTTCAGTGAATCAGGGAAAAACTAAAGTAGAGCCTGTTTTTTTTTTCCCCCATCCAATACAAGTGCCCTGTTTAAGCCAGTTTATTCTAAAATTTTATCCAAAGGAACCAGGCCCTGGAACATTCTTCAGTGCGTCCCTTTGCCTGGCAGGTTAATTAATTATTTAGTTTAACCAACATTCACCAAGCAACTGGGCGAGGATGAGGAGGGGGCAAATGAACATGTGCAGAGTAGAGCTCTCAGTGCTACACCGGAGGAAGGAGCGGCCAGCTCTGTGGAGGGCCAAGAGGAGTGGGTACACGCTGCTCCATGCAGGAGGGAGCCTTTGCATTGTGCCTGGAGGAAGATGGAGGGACAGTACAGGCCAAGCCATGGATGGTGGGTGGAAGGCAGGAAAGGTGAGGGTATGGCGCAGCAATGGGGAGTCGTTTCAGAGATGTGGGCTGGGGCCACACCTTGAAGGCCTTGCTCACCATATCCTGAAAGCAGTGGAGCAGCATGATCAGATTTGTGCTTCAGACAATCATGGCAGTGAACGACACTTCCTTTTGCCCTTGCAACCCTCACTCGCCCTTCAGCTAATCATAATGTCTCTGTTTCGCTTTGGGGAGTCACCCCTCCATCACTGTCAGTTCATATGGTTCCTTCTGGTTCCTGAGTGGGCCTATGATTCAGGCCTGGCCAATCAGTGTAAGTTGTCCCTCAGTACCCACGGGGGACTGGTCCTCCCACCCCCACCCTGCAGATACCAAAATCCTCAGGTGCTCAAGTCCCTTATATAAAATGGCATCATATTTGCATATAACCTACGTACATCCTCCCATATACTTTAGATCATCTCTAGATTACTTATAATACCTAATACAATGTAAATGCTATGTAAGTAGCTGTAAATACAATGTAAATGCTATGTTAAATAGTTGCTGGTGTGTGGCACATTCAAGTTTTGCTTTTTGGAACTTTCTGGAATTTTTTTTCTGAATATTTCTGATCCACAGTTGGTTGAATCTGCGAAGGTAGAACCTGCAGGCTGTATTTCGTTATTTGATTCTAAGGGATTGATTCAGAAGTGGGCATACACTGCTGGTGGTCCAAGGAGACCCAGCTCTTAAGCTACCATTGGCTCTGTTGGGAAGCAATCCTGTTTCTCGAAGCAGGAAGCCTGCTGACCTGTGGCTGTGGGGCCACCAGAGGGAGATGGCCAGCTTGAGAGTGAGGCCAACACAAAGGGAAACAGAGCCAAGACAGAGAGATCAAGTCCTGATGCCGCTGCTAGCGTACCTGAATCCACCTCGGCCTGACATGAGATCTACCAGGCGCAGGACGTGTTAGAGGCTTCAGCCAGGGAGACCAGTTAGTTGGGAGACTGCACAGTAGAACTGGGGAAGCTTGTGAGGGGCTGGCTTAGAGCAAAGGCAATAGGGCTGGAGAGAAGAATTCAAGACCTGCTCAGGTGATGGAAGCGGCAGGTCTCGGAGACCTATCAGATGTGGGTGTGAGCAGATGGTGGATTCATTCTCAAGAGCACTGGGCCTTGTTTTTCTCTAGTTTAGGATGTTTCCAGCTTGAATATTGCTCCTACCATTTTAACACAACTCAGTTCTTCTACATGAAACATCTCTGCCTCTTGATTGCATTGTGTCCCCTTGATAATTCTGATTCCTACTTCAAGACTCATGGGAAGAGTTACCTCTTCCAGGAGTCCTTCCCAGGCTACCCTCACGAAAAAAGGAATCACTTTCTTCTCCGTCCCTTCTTTAAGGCTCCATCGGGGCACTCATGGCTGCCTCATAATTATCTATTGACAATTTGTCTCGCCCCTAGATTGTGAACGCCTTGAAAAGAGGGACCACAGCATGTTTATCCAGGTGTCCTGTCCTCTTATCCAGTACCACACCTGATTCATATTGCATGCTCAGAAGTTGTTTGTGGAAGCAAATGGAATGTTTGAGCTAAAAAAAAGTCCCTCACATTTTACAAAATAAGGTGTAACTGGTAAAGGCAAATGTTGCAATCTTACGAGGTGTATTTGTCAGGATGAGATTTTGGCTGAGGATTTCCAGAAAACAAAGTTATTTTCTCAGACAAGTTCCCTTGCAGGTGAACTGCTTTCCCGTGGTGCACTCTTTACCTCCTGCATCTGCAAGTTCAGCTTTCCCAGGAGCAAGCACTCAGCTGCCAGCCGCCCCTGAAATGCTGACCTCATGAGCTGTTAACACTCCTCATGCTGCCTCCACGTCCTCCCTGCCCAGCCTGAGGGTGCTGTCAGTTACCATGACAGGGTAGTCCTGTACTACGGAAGCCGTCTTGCAGACAGAAAGGGTGCTTGTTGCTGCTCTGTCTACTGGGGAGTGATCGTTTTATATTACTCTGGTTGCATGAGGACCCTGAAAACAAACCCCTCGGAAAACAAATGGGTCATTCTGGAGGGATTTTCCAGTTTCTGTGATCATTCATTCATTCATTCATTCCACAAATATTTACTGAGCATCTACTTTACGTCAAGTTTTGTGATAAGCCTGCAATTGTGAGCAAAACAAACACAAACTCTGTGCTCATGGAGGTTGCAGCCTATTGAAAAAGAGAGATGATGAACTAGTTAAAGGTATATTCAGACATTGTGAAAAGTCTCATGAAGGGAAAGGACAGTACCTGTGAAAATGCATTCAGAGGTACTTGATCTTGTTGGCAGTGGGAGTGGGTGGAGGTCAGGGAAGTTTTTCCCTAGGAAGTAACAAATGAAATATGAGCGAAAATAGGTGTGGTAGTTGGCTGGGGGATGGACTGGGGGTGGGGGACATTCCAGACAGAGGGAACAGCATGTTCAAAGACCCTGGTGTCCTGTCAAACCTTATGAAGCGCTCGATCATCCCCCCAGTCCTTCCCAGATGGTAAGTGGGGAGGGGAGGGTGAGAAAGGTGGCCTTGGAATCCAGTCTTGGCCTTGCTTGGCCCTTGGATGCAGATGCAGGACACATAACAGGCTGCTTCATTCCTAAACATCTCAGTCCCAGTACATTTTTCCACACTCTTCTCTCTTATCGTAAGCCCCACCCCACCCCCACAAGTATTTTGCATTGGTGATGGTGAGAGAAATGGGGTTTTAGCCCACCTTAAATGCCATTCGGCCAGTTTGAAAACTCCATTCTTTCCCCATTTCTTCTATAACAAGGATTCAGTCAGGTTTATTCCATTATTGTAACTTGTTCAAGACCATAGTGATGATCCATTGCTTTTTCCTAATTTGGATTTAATGCTAGATATTTAATATCAAATTTTTATTCAAATAATAGACTCGTGTTTTAAAAGGCAGAGCCCACTTAAGAAACAGACCTTATATCACACCAAAAGCATTAGAGACAAAAGAAAAAATAAATTGACTTCATCAAAATGTAAAACTTTTGTGTTGTAAACAATATCATCAAGAAAATGGAAAGACAACTCACAGAATGGGGAAAAATATTTGTAAATTATATATTTGATAAGGGGCTTGTATCCAAAATATGGAAAGAACTCTCACAATTCATAATAAAAAGACAAATGATACAAATTTAAAATGAGCAAAGGATTTGAATAGACATTTCTCCAAATAAGATATACAAATGGCCAATAAGCACATGAAAAGATGTGCAACATCATTAGTCATTAGGAAAATGCAAATCAAAACCACAAGGAGATATCACTTCACATCTACTAGGATGACTGTAATCAAAACAACAATAACGAGTGTTGGTGAGAGTGTGGAGAAATTGGAACACTAGAATACTGCTGGTGGGAATGTAAAATGGTGTAGCTGCTTTGAAAAATGGTCTGGCAGTTCCTCAAAATGTTAAACTTAGAGCTACCATATGACCCAGCAATTCAACTCTAAAGTATATACACAAGAAAAATGAAAACATACGTCTACATAGAAACTTATACACAAATATCCATAGCAGCATTTTTCATAATAGCTGAAAAATGGAAAAAACCCATGTCTGTTACTGATGATTGGATAAATAAAATATGTTTTATCTATGAAATGGGATGTTATTCATCAATAAAAACGTGAAATACTGATACATATTACAACATGGACGAACCCTGAAAGCATTATGCTAAGTGAAAGAAGCCAGTCACAAAGGCCCACATATTGTACAATTCCATTTATGTGTAATATCCTGAATAGGCCAATCTATAGACACAAAAAGACTACTGGTTGCTTATAGTGGGGGGAGGGGATTGATAGGAGGGAATGAGAGTGACTGCTAAGGGGCATACAATTTCTTTTAGGAGCGAGGAGAATGTTCTAAAATTAGATTTGGTGATGGTCCTACAACCCTGTTAAAATAGTGAAAAACATTGAATTGTACACTTTAAATGGGTGGATTGTGTAGAAAGTGAATTTATGTCTCAAAAAAAGTAGGCTAATGATCCAGAGTAGCTCAACCAATATTGTCTGAGCCTGCCGTGCAAAGAAAATTTTACTCAAATTCCGGCACAATACACACATCAGGCAGAGAAAACTTCCTGAATGGAAAAGTGTAGCAATAGTAATAATAATAGTCACATTATTAACAGTAAATAACTAAAGTCGATATGATCTTTATGGTTAGGAAAGCACTTTCACGTTTATTTGAGTAAATTCTTCCACTCATTGAATCCTATGAGGGTGGCATCAGTGCACACATCTGACACCTGAGGGAACTGAGGTTCAGAGAGTTTAGAAAGGGTGAGATCATCCGAATGGTAAATGCTGGGGCTGGGATTAGAGCCCTGGTCCATCTGCCCTACATCTCATGTCACTCCACTAAGCCTGAGAGGGCAGGGGCCTTGAGCTGTCTCGTTACAGTGGTAATCCCCAGTGCCAGTCAGGGTGAATGAATGAATGAGTAGTAAACTGCTTCTCTTTGGACTCTGCCACCAGGTAATACAAAGTGTGTCTCTAGCTTCTCCTAGAAAAAGGAGACCAAGAAGCACAAGTCAGAAAGTTCACCCTGAAATGCAACGATGCAGAGTGCTGGCCAGCAAGCTGGTCTCCAGAAGTCACCCTGACTTGATCCCTTTACAGGCATAGGAAACAGGCAGGAATATCTCAGAACTGCAGGCTTCACATTTCTGTGGGCCTTGTTCATGGTCCTCAGCCAGCCAATGTCCTACTGGGATCTCCCTCAGGAGCACATGGATTACCTCAGCCCCACTCTCCAGACTGCCACCATCTTGAATTCCTGGTCAGCATTTGCACTCCAGAAAGAGGCTGTATCCCCCAAGGCTGAGGCATTCCCATAGCCAGTCTGTGCTGTCCAGAAGATGGGATGGGATCCCACAAATAAGGTACAATCCCCCACCACCTGGGTTGTCTCTTACTGATGGAACTTGAATGGGACAGAGAGCTTTGCCCTTCTGCCTAACTTGTTGAGTTGGCTGATGGTTGAATTTGGGTGGTTGTATTTCAGATGGTAGTAGGAGAAGTAGCAAAGATACTCTGTTTGCTGAGCTTTTCCTTTCTCCATGGACCAGATGTTTTTTTGGAAAGAGCCTTGGATTTGGAATCACACAGATCTAGCTACAAAACATTTTTTGCTATTTACCCTGGTGCCCTCTCTGAGCCCAAATTTCTCACTTCCCCAGTGAAAATCTCACAGGGCTGTAGTGAGAGAAATAACTTAGCCAAAGCCCAGAGCCAGTAAATGGCAGAGTTTTGATTTGATCCCAGGACTGTTGACTCTACCTCCACATGTGGTGGAATGAGATCATGGATGGGAAAGAGATGTCTAAAGTGCACGCACAAGTGCTGGCTGTGATAACCGCCGACACTTTCTCCCAGGGCTGGAACCTAGGAGGGATGGAAGGGAGCAGATGAGGTGTGCGTTTCCCATTGGTCAGGGTGGAACATGTGCTCTGTGCCCTTAAGAGGATTTACGACTTGGAATTCTCCTGCTTGGCAGCCTGGCTGTAGTAAAGGCTGGGCTAGGGTTCTGGGTGTAATGGAGATGCTGCCCAGATAAGTGTCTGCCCAGGCACATCCTCCGCCTGGTTCCATTAATAGCTCTTCCACTTCACAACCATCGCTGTGTCCAGGCCACACCAGGAAGGGATGGGATGCAAACACTGACCCTGTTCCCCACACACAACCAGTCTGGATTATTTAGGTCTAAAACACTCTCTGTTCCTTTGGCAATTCCATCCGGAAGGCCACACAAAAGTGAATGACTTACTTTCCTTCTGTGGGCTGTTCATCAAAGGGATGGCCGCTCCTCTCAACCCAGGGATGGGAGGTTTTATGTGATTGTGGGTTTAGAAGTAAGGGCCCAGACTTTGGAATTAGACAGTGCCCCATTTAATTCTGGCCTCCTGGTTGTTTCTGTGTGAAACTTCAATCATGCTACTTGACCTCTCTCTCTATCTCATTTTACATTTTCTGTAAAGTGAGGGCAATGATACCTCCTTCTAGGGCTATGAGGACTCTGCCAGGCAGTGTAATTATGTGGCTGGAGCTCAGCAGGCCTCAGGGACCAGAAGGTCTTTTCTCCTTCCTGATTCTGACTCCACTAAGTTCTCTGATGTATATCAGGGAATATTTAACTGTGTCTCAGACAAATCTTTGAGGGAGAAGGACTGGGAAGTGTTGGAGGTATTAAAAGCAAAGAGAGGGCTTCTCTGGTGGCACAGTGGTTGAGAGTCCGCCTGCCGATGCAGGGGACACAGGTTCGTACCCCGGGTCCGGGAAGATCCCAAATGCTGCGGAGTGGCTAGGCCCGTGAGCCATGGCCGCTGAGCCTGCGCGTCCGGAGCCTGTGCTCCGCAACGGGAGAGGCCACAACAGTGAGAGGCCCGCGTACCGCAAAAAAAAAAAAAAAAAAAAAGCAAAGAGAGAAAAGAGACAGAGGGGGGTGTGATAGTTAAGTGTAATAATAAGTAGTAATAGTGATAGTCATAGTGCCTCTTTTAAATGAACACTTACTATGTGCCAACACTCTGCTTGGAGTTTTACATATATTTCTTAACTTATTCTTCCTCTTATCATTTCCTTTAATAGATGAAGCAACAAGTTGACAAATGTCTTGATAAAGTAGTAACTGCAGTTTAAAACCTCATATCACCGCAGAGCTCTGGGGAAGCACATGAGTAGTAGAGAGGGTGGCGTCTTGGGCTGGGCTGGCCTGGAGGTTCTCCCTTCACCGCCCCCAGGAGGGAAGCTCAGGTTTTCCCTGGTTCTTGACCAAACCTGGGTGAGGCAAGAAGTACGAGGCCTCCTTGGCCAGAGGACCTGCCTCCTCAGATCAGAGGTGAGCACCTCAAAGGCAGGGCCGCATCTGCCTGCTCCCTCCAAGCAGGGGCCCACTCTGTGTGTTTAAAGGAAGCGGCAAACGCTGCAACCTGCCCTTTTCCTTTACACATTATGGAGTCTACCCAAGGTGAAACAACACCTTTGAAAGGTGTGGAACCTGTCACTGTGGACAAAGCACAGTGTTGTCCTGGAGACCTCGTGCTACCCGAGACTCCACACCTCCCCGCTGCTGACACCAAGTCCAGCCAATTCCTCCTTTAAAGTCAGACTCGTCTGGTCCCTCTGCTCCTTCCCCGTGGCCGCTGCCCAGCTTCGGGTGTCTGTACCTGCCCTCCTCACTTCCCATCTCACCCTGCACTGAGCCCCGTTTCCCACCCAGGAGCCAGAGAGAACTTTCTTTTTTTTTTTTTTGGTACGCGGGCCTCTCACTGCTGCGGCCTCTCCTGTTGCGGAGCACAGGCTCCGGACGCGCAGGCCCAGCGGCCACGGCTCACGGGCCCAGCTGCTCTGCGGCACGCGGGATCCCCCCGGACCGGGGCACGAACCCACGTCCCCTGCATCGGCAGGCGGACTCCCAACCACCGCGCCACCAGGGAAGCCCCAGAGAGAACTTTCTTAAATAAAACTCTGCTCAGGTCTCTCCTCACTGCCCTCAGGACTGAGTCACCCCCTGCACAGGGCATGAGCCCTCCACAGTCCCGTCCTCGTCTCCTCAGACCCACTTCTCTTTTTCTCGCCAGGCCTCAGCCCCACCTGGCTGGTCACAGTGCCAGGAGCGACCCATGATGCCACATTCCAGAGTCACCAGGGCAGGGGAGACGGACCTGGAAGCACTTTTCATTACTCCCTCCGTCATCCCCTTGCCCGTACAGACACGTCCGTCTCACCTGGTGATGTTGCAGGCCTGGCTGCATGGGCAGTAGTTTGCACCAAGGCTCCAAGGCAGGGGGTGAGGTGGAGAGCGATGAATCCCCATCGCTCTGAGAGAGAAGGTTATGGCCTGAAGGAACAAGACTGGCAGGAGGCACAGTGGGGTTCGTCCTCAGGCCTCTTGTTTTCTAGCTGCCATGTGGCCCCCCAAAGCCTCCCAAGTAAGAAATGAACACGCAACCACTGATAAGTAGTCACTAATAGCTAATATAATATTTGTTAAATAAAGTACTTGTATGGTACTTTCTTCATGCCAGGCACATTGTAAGCAGCCTGTGTGAATTTATGTTTGATGATTTATCCTCATGACAAGCCATTTACAGAAAACTGAGGCATAGAGAAATTAAGTAACTTTCTCAAAGCAACACAGCTAGTAAGTAGGAGAGCCAAGGTTTGGCTCTTGGCTGTGTGCTATTAACCTCTATGCTGTTTTGCCAGCTCGCTAGAGTCAAGCCTGCCACCTGCCTATGGGAACGTCGTCCTCCTGTGGCCCCTCACTCACTGGTGCTTGAGAAGTGTCTGTAGGATATCTAGCCCCAGATGTGCCCTCTTGGACTTATCTCACTGTGCTGTCATTTAATATTTCATCACTGTGAGGTCTCATCTTACTTCTCAGGTGGGTTTTATTACTCCCATGCTGTGGGTGAGCAAACTAAACTCAGAAGATTACTGCAAGGCAACACATCCACAGGATTGCCAGGATTTGAAATTGAGCCTGTCTATCCATAGTCTGTCTTCTCCCACTCCTCTAAAACAAGCCTGGAACGTATGTATATGTATAACTGATTCACTTTGTTATAAAGCGGAAACTAGCACACCATTGTAAAGCAATTATACTCCAATAAAGATGTAAAAACAAAAACAAGCCTGGGGCAAGCAGACATCCTACCCATGCCACGTGGGGCATGTTGATCTGAAGTGCCGCTGAGACACGCAGGCTACAAAGCCTGGCTTGTGGCTCCGGAGAGAGCGTAGGGCTGGAGATGTGTTTGTAGTCGACAGAAGAGGAAGTAAAGGAGAGGTCAGGAACTGAAAGGAACAAAAGACAAGCCTTGGGGAAGGTCTGTTTAAAGAGGATAAAGGGGATGAGATACAGTATAGAAGAGCAAGCAGGGAGGAGAGAGAAAAGTGACAGTAAGAGCAAAAGAACCAAAATACTCCTATTTGTGTGTCTTTTTTTTTTTTTTTTTTTTTTTTTCGGTACGCAGGCCTCTCACTGTTATGGCCTCTCCTGTTGCGGAGCACAGGCTCTGGATGCGCAGGCTCAGCGGCCATGGCTCACGGGCCCAGCCGCTCCGCGGCATGTGGGATCTTCCCGGACCAGGGCACAAACCTGCGTCCCCTGCACCGGCAGGCGGACTCTCAACCACTGCGCCACCAGGGAAGCCCTGTGTATCATTTTATAGTTCACAGTGAGTCTTTGTGTTCCTTATCTCTTATCATATAAACACACACGTGCACACACCTACACACACATCCAAAAACCACTACAGAGTCCAGTGTTGGAAGCAAGCTAAGTACTGTTATTACTGCCAGTTTACAGATATGAAAACTCAAAGAGGGTAAGGGACGTGCCCAAGATATAACAGCTAATAAACAACAGAACTGGTATGGAAACCTCTGTATCCCATAGACCCAGCTTCCACTTTCTCGGATGCCACAGAAGTAGAGGAATCAGGGAGGGAGCTGCAGTGTCAATCTGGCCCATAGAAGTCTTGTAGGAGCAGCGTAGGAGTGGGCATCCAAACTGAGGCATGGTGAGGGGTGGGTAAGGAGGTGAGGGGTGGGTAGTGTGGAAGTAGAAGAGTCTGGACTAGACCCTTGTTGGAGAAATTGGTGAGTAGGGAAAGGAGAACCAGGAAGCCTTGGGAGGGGTTGTGCCCTCTGCCCGTTTCTTCCTTCCTGCCCTCTCTCTACCTGGTGTCTTTCTCTGCCCTGCCCCCCATCCCTGCTGTCTGCCTGCCCAGGCCTCTTTCCCTGCCTGCTGCCTCTCCCTCTCTTTTCCCCTCAGTTCATCTCTCTGTCTCCATCTCTCTCCCCTATTTTCCATGGGTTCTCGTCTGTTGCCAGGGCCCATCCTGTGTCCTTGTGTCTCCATTCCTTTCCTCTCTTTTTCCTCTTCCCCTGCTCAACTACCTACATCTGGAAATCTAAGACATGTTTAGTATTACGTTTACATATTGAATCAGGTTTAATGCTACTTGTTGTTAATTTAAAGAGCAGGAGATCTGAAATGTTTTTCCCTTTCTTTCTAAAAAAGAAAAACTCTCTCCAAAAGGGAGGCACCTTTAAAATATCCTCCTCAATGAAACTTTTATGGGCAAACCAGTGCTCTCAAGACAAAAAAAAGCAGGGTCCTCACTTCTCTGTGAAGGTGCCAGGGAAAGAAGAGAATTTCTGGATGAGCAGGAGAGGGAGGCTCCTTTCCCACTTTTGCTCTGAGCGATGCAGGCACTCATGGGCTCTTGCCTGTGATGAGATCACCCAGCATGCCTAGCAAGGTGCTAAAAAATAATTGTCCTCAATGAAGACATACAAATAAATCATTCTGCCTGGCAGAGAGAATTTGAGTGTGTCTGCAAAACGTGCAGGCAAAGGATCCCTCCAGCTCCTGTGCTCTGAGGACAACCATGCTTGACCCACCCCATGTAGATGGGGCCAGGAGCCCTGCTGCACACACAGTGGGGGGTAGCAGACACCACCTGCTCCATGGGGAATTGTTCAGGGCAGTGCTGTCATGGGGGTACCTCAACCTTTCCTTTGTCCTGTACCCTGAGGGCTACGATGCCATACAGTCAGTAATAGTGGCTTTTTCAATGGCTGTGATTTTGCTGCCCTTTGGGCCACCTACACCCCAGTTAGAGGGCATCTTAGAACCCCAGTGGGGTTTTGCCATGAACTCATGCATCCAAGTGACGGAGCAGCCTCGTGGGCTTCTGAACCCTTGGAGGGAGGAATGAGCACCACCCTCTCGCCTGCAATCACTGCTCTAGCGTGCCTTTTTACCGGCTTCTATCTGAAGTCCTTAAATCATCTTTACTGATATTAAGTAATGAGTTAGTCACTTTCTTGACACAGCTGACAGAGAGATAAGAGGTTTCCCATCATCTAATAGGAAAACAAATGCCTAGGTTTGACTTTGAATTTATTTCCTAAGACCAGATTCTTTCATCAGTGAATCATTTTGCTGACTTCCTTCCAAAAGACCTGAGACAATGGTTGGCTCTTTGGGGTGTGCTCACAGAAGGTGGCATGCTGGTTGCTCTCCAGGCCACTCACAGGACAGAGAAGGGAGACAGGCGCCCATACCCAGCTCAGCTCAAGGCTGCGAGCTCTAAAAGGAGAAAGGAATGGCTGAGTTACAGAGCCAGGGGTCATACTCTAAATGTGAGAGGCCATGGAGAAAGAGGAGAAGGAGGTGAAAGAAGAAAGGAGAAAGAAGAGGAGCAGAGAGAGGAATAAAATTCTCACCCTTTCCTGGATGTCTGCTTCTAGGTGTGCTCTCTTAAAGATGTCCTGGCTATATATAGCCTTACATTGAAAGATGCAACACAGATGTGGCATGCACCTGGGAAGACTTGCTTAGTCCTGGGTCTGAGTCTACTGGCCCTGCCAATCTGTCCCCAATATTTTCATTTCTGTCTCAGAATTGTTCTTAGTTGGGATTCCCCTAGAAGGGTACCCTGAGACAGCGTCCTGAAGCTGAGAGTTTAACAAGGAAGGGAAGGCAGCCAATAAAGGTATGGCAACTGGAGCTTCATCCCTCTGGGGGAAGCAACTCTGGGAGCCAGTGTAGAATATGCACTTTGGAGTTATCCCACCAAAGGAGCAAGGGAAATGAGTTCTTTAGTCACTGACTCCTGTCAGTCATTGACTGGGTGCTGCTCCTGGGGGAAAGGGAGGGTGTTAATTCCTAGCACCTGACCTGCTCCAGGTGTGCTCAGCAGCTGGAAAAAGCCCCCAGGCATGGGGCCAGGAGTCGCAGTTGGAAGTAGGCTGGCATGCACAGAGATGGAAAGGGTAGAGGCATATAGGTGGGACATCAACAGCCTTTGCCAATGTGACTGCAGCATATAAATGGCCCAAAGCTGGGCATAGGGTCCCCAGTCCAGCCAGAAGGACTGAGACCACAGAGCATTTTGGATCCATTAGATGCAACCATTTTGAGCTTTTAATCAGGGCTCACAAATGTCTTTGGTCTTGAGGGTCTGCTCAAGCATAACTGAGGCACAAGTAGGAAAAATGAAGAAAAAGTAGAAAAAGAGACTAGAAGAAGAGAATAGGGAGGACAAAGAGAGAGAGAAAAGCAAAAAGTATGTAACCCACAGAAAAGTAAGCATGATATATATATATATATATATATATATATATATATCAGCAAAACTCCCAAGAGACATGGAGTGGGCCACACAGGAGAGGCAGCTGGTAGATATTTGGGAAGGTGACTCAAGAAACAACCGTGAAGAGAGAGATTTCTGAAGAGATGGTAAAAGGATTCTAGGCAGCCTTCAGCCCAGAACATTTCTCTTTCTTTTTCTGGCTAAATCCAAGAAGATCTCTTAAGGTCTTTTTTAAAGTGAGAGCTACACCTCCAATATATCCATGGTGAGACATTTAGCAATTAAGAACAGAAATTGTTAGAGAATCACAATAGTCCGTGTGGCTGAGAAGTCTGGGCAGCAGCATTTCAGCTCAGAACGCCCAGTGTGACTCAGACTAGCAGTGGCTTCCAGGGACACAGATCATTGTGGGTCCCTGATGTGTATCAATAGCGTATAATCACAAAGGGGGGTCTGGGTGGGTCAGCATTGTTACTACCAACAGGTTTTCCTTATTTGAGGACCCTGGGGAGTTGGATTTGGTAGCATAAAATGATATAAAATGGAACTCTTCCTGTTGATTCAAGATTTTGGCATGGTGAGAAGTATCCACATACTCTAGAGAGAGGTGCTAAACATATCTGTTCAGGACTTCTCAAGGGTTAACAAAAATAGGTCAGCAACCATTAACCCAACTGGGCTTATATAGAAAACAAGAGATTTGAAAGGAGCTCTCTGGAGAGTCACTGAGGTAAGGAGTTGTCAGCTTAGCTGGGAGAGCTGTGATGTTTCTCTTCTCTTTCCCATCACTCCCAAACCAAGTGAAGGGAAACTGATGAAATGGAGATTGCAAAAAAGAGGGCTGGTATCTCACAGTCCTGATGAGCTGCAGAAATTGTGGGTCTCTCTTGAGAGGGTCATTGGGAGAAAGTGACGTTTGTTCCCTTGGAGTTTGGAGGTATATTTGAACATGGACACTGGTACCCCCTCCTAACCTTACCTCCTACTAAATTTGGAAGGCAAGAGGGTGGCTGAAGTCATCCACTAAGGCAGGATAAAAAGAGTGAGCAAAAAGACCAGCTTTAGTGTGAAAAGAAAACATGATTTTCCTTTGGGATAAACATGCACTGGGGAAGATAATTAGGCTTGAGATCAATTGGGACTCTGTCAGAGAGGATCGCCTACCAGTTAAGAGGTGACAGGAAAAAGCTGCACAGTGGGTTGTGGGGGGAAGTTGCTAAGAGTGTTGCAGAATGTTGACCAGACAGTGCACCCCCCCAGTTGGAGAACCTGCAGTGGAATCAGTCTTTGAACACTTACGGTTCCCAGAAGCTGTCAACACTCAAGAGAAAAGCACCTGCAGGACAGGTAAGACACCAGACACTGTCTTCCCCAACCCTGGAGGAATCTACAGCAGGAAGTGGGAAGGAAATGAAGAAAGAGTGAAGGAACACAGCAGTCCTCACCTCCCCGTTGATGATCCCCAAGCCACACGTCCAGCCTGGGCTTAGAGGAAGGAAAGTAGGAGTGAGACACCTAGAATTGGGAGTGTTTCAAGCTTTTTTTGTTTTTGTTTTAACCAATCATTTTGGTTTTTATTATTTATTTTGTTTTTTTCTTTAAATTCTTTCTCTATCCATTGCATTTCCCCCCCAGTCTTCACTTCCTCTTTATTCAGAATAAGTTCCCATCTGTGTTCTGGAAGAACCTTCTTCACCCTTGTTTACTTATTTATAAAAACTGAGGTATAGTTGATGTACAATATTATATGTTTCAGGTGTACAACATAGTGGTTCACAGTTTTTAAAGGTTGTATTCCTTTATAGTTATTATAAACTATTGGCTATATTCCCTGTGCTGTATAATCTATATTTGTAGCTTCTTTATTTTATACATGGTAGTTTGTACCTCTTAACCCCCCACCCCTATATTGCTCCTGCCCCCTCCCTCTCCCCACTGGTAATCACTAACTTGCTCTCTGTATCTGTGAATCTGTGTCTTTTCTGTGATATTCACTAGTTTATTTTTTAGATTCCACATATAAGTGATATCATACAGTATTTGTCTTTCTCTGACTTTTTTCACTCAGCATAATACCCTCCAAGTCCATCCATGTGGTTGCAAATTTCAAAATTACATTCTTTATGACTGAGTAGTATTCCATTATACACACACACACACACACACACACACACACACACACACATCGTCTTTATCCATTCATCTGTTGATAGACACTTAGGTAGCTTCCATATCTTGGCAATTATAAATAATGCTGCTATGAACATTGGGGTGCATGTATCTTTTCAAATGATTGTTTTAATTTTTTTTTTCAAATACCCAAGAGTGGAATTGCTGGGTCATATGGTAGTTCTGTTTTAAGTTTTTTGATTTTTAAAAAAAATTTTTTTAATTAACAAATTTAATCAGTTATACATATACATATGTTCCCATATCCCCTCCCTTTTGCGTCTCCCTCCCGCCCTCCCTATCCCACCCCTCCAGGCGGTCACAGAGCACCGAGCTGATCTCCCTGTGCTATGCGGCTGCTTCCCACTAGCTATCTACCTTATGTTTGGTAGTGTATATATGGCCATGCCGCTCTTTCGCTTTGTCACAGCTTACCCTTCCCCCTCCCCATATCCTCAAGTCCATTCTCTAGTAGATCTGTGTCTTTATTCCTGTCTTACCCCTATGTTCTTCATGACATTTTTTTCCCTTAAATTCCATATATATGTGTCAGCATACAGTATTTGTCTTTCTCTTTCTGACTTACTTCACTCTGTATGACAGACTCTAGGTTAGGTTTTAAGTTAGGTTTTAAGTTTTTTGAGAAACCATCACAATGTTTTCCTAGTGGCTACACCAATTTACATTCCCACCAACAGTGTATGAGGGTTCCCTTTTCTCCACCTTCTCCCCAACATTTGTTATTTATGGTCTTTTTGATAATAGCCATTCGGACAGGTGTGAGGTAATATCTCATTGTGGTTTTAATTTGTATTTCTCTGATGATTAATGAGGTATAGCCTCTTTTCATGTGCCTGTTGCTCATCTGTATGTCTTCTTTGGAAAAATGTCTATTCAGGTTTTCTGCTCATTTTTTAATCAGGTTGTTTTTTTGATATTGAGTTGTATGTTTATATATTTTGGATATTAACCCCTTATCAGTTATAACATTTGAATGCTTCAAGTTTTAAATTGGACTGAACCCTTTAAATACACAAAAGTGACCAGAAAGCCATGAAAGGAAGGCAGTGCAGCTGAAGGTAGTGATAAGAGAAAAACTAACCTGTTTTCTGTTTGTACAACCATTGAATTCATCCCATTCAATAACCTGGCTTACAGAAGTTAACACCAGATGTATACCATTGTTACACTTTATTTATCATTGGTGTGTGCACACGCATATCTGTGTGCGTGTCTAGGGGTGTGCGTGTGTTTATAAACACCGCGCATAGCTCATCCCATAGTGTGGGTTTATTTGTTAGCAACAAATAGTTTTGCTGTCTTTAATTTCTGGGTCTCGGTGAAGAATCCCTCGAGGCATCATTAAGGAGGCAGACCTCAGCCAGGTGAACCCAATCAATATCACAGTCCCTGTCTGGGAGCCTCAAGTGGGCAGGGTAGGTTCAGAGTGGTCCTGAATGAGCTGCTGGGTAGGTGTGGGGGAAAGTTATGTCTTTTTGGTGTCCATGCGAGGAGAGGCAAAAGGGGCCTCCTGCAGCAGCTTTGGTTGACTTAGGTTCCTACTGGGGAAGAAAAAGCCCTTATCTTTACTTTGACTCCTTGATTAATCAAACTCAAAGAATTTGGATTTTGCAGGAATCCAAGTGAACTTGTTCCCCCTGAATACTGACCCCGTCTGGTCTCCCTATCCCATTCCCATTTTGTCCTTGGGGAACCATCCTTTCTTCTGTCTGGAGCAGTAATTCTCATATTAGAATCATTTATTTTTCATTGGTATTTAAAAAAATATACCAATGCCATAGTCTTACCCCCAACCAAGTCTAGAGGTAGGGTCTGGGCACTAGTATTGAATATTATTTTAGAAGCTCCTCTGGTGATTCTTGTGTACAGTTAAGGTCTAGAAGATTGAGGAGGATATTCAGCTGAGGCTGAGTGTGTCCAGTTATTGTAGACAGGGGAGGCGAAGTTCTGTGGAGAGCATGGCTCCGGGCTGACACTGGTGGGCCTGGCCATGTGAAGTGGAGAAGTTCATGCATTCATTCATCAGATATTAAATGACTGTCTACTGTGTACCCCGTGCTGTGGATACAGCATGGAACAAAACAGACAAATCTGGCTCCCTCATGGAGCTTACATTCTACTAGAGAGAGCTTTCCTGATTGGGAAACAGGTGAGACCCAGGGAAGTCCCTCTCTGGCTCTCAGGTGAGTGATGTTGGGAAGCAGCATCAGAGTACTAACAGGCTGCCTGGTTTTATACACACTTTCACAGCTGATTGTACCCTCACACAGCTGATCACATCAGGCTGGTGATTGTCTTGTGTCCAGGCTGATGTGGTCTCAAAGGCTCTGAGTGGTAAGAGAGTCTGTGACATGGCATTCAAACTCAGTATGTTCTCTTCCGGCTTCAGCCCACTGACCCAGAGCAGCAAAGGGAAGACATGTGTGGAGCAGGTACTAACAGCCATGTGCATTGGCATGATCCCACTGTTGTGGGATGATGTTCCCGATGGTGATGTTGAGTGTCTCCATTTTTAGTTTAATTTAGTATCTCACATGAGGAGTCTGAGGCAGAGACAGCCTTTGAACTTGAATCTTCCATTCCCTAGTCTAGGCAGGGTCCTCTCCTGACTCTCACTATGGCAATAGTTAAGCTGACCTTCTTGACACCAGAGGAAAGAGATTCTAGGAACCTGCTTTGTGTCCTTCGTTGCCCCAGGCTTAATGCCTTGACAAATCCCTTATACTTGTCTTCCTCAGAATGAGTGGCTAACGCTGTGTTTTGAGAGGCTAGCATCAGAGGCAACTCTGACCCACAGGCCAAGGCTAATTGCTCTCATCACCACCCCAGCTGTGAAATGTGCCTCTGCTGGGAAGCATAATTAGAGCCTCTTGAAGACTTGGAGGACTGATGAAAGCTGGGCTAAGTGCCGAGCAGATAGCATCAGTGTGGAGCAGCAGCGTCTTCACAGCTCAGCCCTGCCTGTGAGTCTAGAAAGTGTGGACGGAGAAAATGGAGGAGCGGCCTGGCTTTGGTGTGCTGTCATGGCCACTTGGTCCTAGCACGGAAGAGCCTTTAGGTTTGCTTCTGCCCTGTTTGCAGGGAGGCCCATTGCTGGGTGATCCCATTCTCATTTCCTGAGTCCTTTCTACCCAGCCACTTCCCCCACTCCATCGTCTTTCCCTCCTTTCTCCTTTTCCCTGGGTTCAGCTCATACCTAGAGCCTGGGCAGCATCTGCACCTTTGGTGACCAAGAGGTGGCTGAACCCCCAGACCACTCTGCCCAGCACCTGGGAGCACAGACTCTACCCACCTCAAACCCTTTCAAACTCTCCCTTGGGTCCCGAATACTAGTTGGGGACAGGAAGGGCTGTGTGGGAAAAGGAGCATCATTACAGTTTTCAAGGATCAATGAGAAATATGTAAACACAAAACTGTACCAAAAACTGAACAGATGTCTTTTTATACCATTGCTTTAAGCTCTTTGATGGTTGTCTTTTATTGATTACTTACTGTGTGCCAGGCAATGTGCTAGGTGCTGCCCGTGTATTATCTCATTGAATCCTCACAACGGGCCTATAAGATAGGTCTTATTTTCCCATTTACACTTGAGAAAACTGGGGCATAGAAATTTTAACTTTCGCAAGATCATACCACTGGCAGGTGCTGGATTCTCCAAAGCCTGAGTGTCTGGACTAAGTGGCCTGGGGGCTGGAGAAACTGTCTTGATGGAGAGACTCAGGAATCCAAACCCAAGTGGTTTAATCAGCCCCAAGGATAACAGAAGGAATATGGTGGCAAACAGACAGTTTCCAAATCCAACCTGAGCAGTGAGTAGGGACAGATCTAACCATGTGAGCCAGGGGTATGCAAATGGAGCAGTTGGCAGGGAGGTGGGAAAGAGAGTTCAGCCTGGAGGAGGAGGATTCAGAATCTAGGTCAGGAACTGGGGCCTTGGCCACTGGCTGAGATGCAGAGCAGGGCCTCTGGACTATGGAGGAGGAGTGGCCCTACGTGGAAATGAAGGAGAGGAAATGCAGGCAGAGGCACAGCCTTGGAAGTAGGCGCACACAGGAAGGGGAGTGGGTGGGTGTGGTGTGTTAGGGTATGGGGGACCCACAGATGCCCAGAATGCTCTCTAGTACGCTGGTTCCTGCATCTAGCTGACAGAAAAGGAGACCTGGAACAGGGGGCATGAGAGTTGCTCTTACCTGGCAGACCTCCATCCAAAGCTGAGTTAGCAACTGTATCCTAAGCCCTGTATGTTGGAGGGGCTGAGGCCACTGATAAACGTCCTGCTTCACTTTGGATAAGCTCACGACCTGGGGTAGCATGAGGCTGCCCAGCTTGAGAAGCTGGGGAGGGCACGTCTGGGACAATGAGCAGGCTTTTGCCACTAAGATACCCAAAGAAGGTACTCGGAAATTCTACCTCATTCCTCTCTAAATGATGAAGTCCCTCTGTTCCTGGCAGATCAGAAAGCAAGATGAGAAACAACCTAAATACAGCCCAGACTATCTTAGTTGACACAGAGATTTTTAAATTCATATTGTTTTATTGCCTGAAAATTATAATTTCTTTATTTTATGGGAGGAGTGGCTGGTAACCCAAGTGGGATCAGCATAAAATAAAATAATAACTAATAGATATCAAGCAGTTACTATATGTCAAGCATAATAAAACTCCACAAATTAGGTACTATCATTTTTCTTTTCTACTCAGGAGGAAATTGAGGCTCAGAAAATTAATAATTAGGTCAAAATCATATAGCTCATGAGTACGAATTCCAGAACTTGAACCCAGGCGTTAGTCTACACTCATAACCACTGTGTAATGCTATCATTCTGTGGAAGCTGCAAGCCCCAGGGTAGGGTCTCATATATAGTAGGTCACAGGAATTATATACTGAATGAATGAATCAATGAATAGATGGATGAATGTACCCTCAAAATATATTATCCCGGGCTTCCCTGGTGGCGCAGTGGTTGAGAGTCTGCCTGCCGATGCAGGGGACACGGGTTCGTGCCCCGGTCCGGGAAGATCCCACATGCCGCGGAGCGGCTGGGCCCGTGAGCCATGGCTGCTGAGCTTGTGCGTCCAGAGCCTGTGCTCCGCAATGGGAGAGGCCACAACAGTGAGAGGCCCGCGTACCGCAAAAAAAAAAAAAAAATATATATATATATATATATATATATTTATTTATTTATTTATCTATCTATCTATCTATCCAGACCCTGAGACCCAGGCAGGTCCAGAGGGGGATAGAGTTAAAATGAAAACTGGGTGTAGGGTCCCCTCATTACATCAGAATTCACTGGGAGGATGTCCCAAGATGAGGCCAAAGTTCACACATCTATCAGCTCCCAGTGAAATGAGGACCCCCGGCCACTCTATGTCTTTTATATTTCTTGCATATGATTCTCCTTGGAGAACATGGGCCTGGTCATTCTCAGAAACAGCAGTGTTATCTTCGTGATGTTTCAAGTCTTGTTTTCAACGTTGTATGTTGTCAAATATGAATGCTAAAACTGAAAGCCTCTACCTGAGTCTTAGAAGCAAGTTTCTGGTTCCAGAATAGGCAAAGCAGAGGAACAACCGCCTGGATAAACTTGAGCCTGAGGGATCCTTTCTCTTCCTGGAAGTGAGATTCTGTGCTCAGACACAGCATTGCAAGAATGGTCAGCATCTGGGCCATGGGAGATAAAGAGCAATGGGGATTCAGGTAGTGGCTGAACCCTAGAGAGGCAGGAAATCAGGACCCAGTCATCAGAAGGGGGTGGGTAAGTACATGCGGGGTCTGGTATTTAGGGTGGGGGTGGAGTACCAGGTAGTGTAATTGATCTAAGGCTTTGGGAGGGAAGCAGATGAAGCTCAGTCTTGTGAACTGCTACCACATGGCAGCCAAAGGAGAGAGAAGTGCTTTGAGGCAGTGTGGTATCGTGATTAAGTATATTTGGTTTTTGCCCCATTCCTTGCACAGAGCTCCTAAAACCCTTGGAATTTCCTAAGTCTGAGAGCAATCAAGGTGTCTTTGTTATGTTAATAAGGCAACTTTTGGAAAGCACCTAAGGACGGGGCTGGTTGCCAAGAGAACCAACCAAGTGATGGAAGAGTTGGATCTTCCACCCCCTGATGTCCTGGTAGTAAAGAGGGGCTGGAAGTTGAATCAATCACCAATGGTCAATAATTTAATCAGTCATGCCTATGTAATGAAGCATCTGTAAAAACCCAAAAGGACTGAGTTGGGAGAGCTTCCAGGTTGGCGAACACACGTTCATTTCTGGAGAGTGGTGCACTCAGAGAGCGTGGAAGCTTTATACCACTTTACCCACATACCTTGCCCTAAGCATCTCTTCCATCTGGCTGTTCCTGAGTTATATCCTTTTATAATAAACTGGTAGTTCTGTGATCCATGCTAGAAAATTAATGGAACCCAAGAAGGATGTCGTTGGAACCTCCAATATATAGCTGGTTGGTCAGAAGCACAGGTGAAACCTGGACTCATGACTGGAATCTGAAGTGGCAAGGGAGGCTGGTAGTCTTGTAGGACTGAGCCCTTAACCTGTAGAATCTGATGCTATCTCTAGGTAGTGTCAGAATTGAGTTAATTGCTTGGTGGTATGGGAAAAAAAACCACACATCGGAATTGGTGTCAGAATTGGAGGCAGGTATGCGTGATGTCAGGAAGAGAAGAGAGGTACTCAGGATGGGGTCAAAGTATCACCAAGTCACAGGATCTTGGACAAGGAGGCCAAGGCCAGTAACCCATGTCTTGTCTGGGTTAGGATTCTACATGACTTGGACCTGCAGGAGGAAGATGAGGGGACCCAGCTGCCTATTGCTGGGGTACCCTGAGGCTGCATGGGAGGAGGAGGGTTCGCCCTCTCTTATGTTCCCCTCACCACTCTTGACTCCCTCACTTTGGAGCACGTGCTCGGCCAGCTCATGCTTCAGAAACGTAGTATTCTTCATTGTTGCTTGTGCCAGGACAGCTGTGGGATATTGCCTCTTGCTAGCTCTCTGCTGGCCTTGAGTCTCTTCTCTCTGTGGACTGAGAGACACATAATATTCTCTCTGTGGACTGTGGGACACATAATGGCACTGGAAAGGAGGTTTACTCCTCTTTAATTGGGAAGGGTCACTTCCTTTTGGGAGTTGGAGCCAAAGATGGCTTCCACCATTATACAGAACATGGCCCCTAATCCTTCCTCTGCAGGCTCCAGAGAGCCCTCAATGCCCAGAGCTGGCAACCCAGCTCCTTTGTTTTTAATAACTTTCTGGGAATTCCCTGGCGGTCCAGTGGTAAGGACTCGGCACTTTCACTGCGGTGGCCTGGGTTCAATCCCTGGTAGGGGAACTAAGATCCCGCAAGCCACACTGTGCAGCCAAAACACACACACACACACCTTCCCATCTAGCACTGTGTGGGGCACACCTGCCTTGCCCACTTGCTTTAGTCCAGGCTGCGTCAGAGGGAAGGGAAGGTCACTTTTTTGGCTGTGCTCTTTACCGTAAAATCTCCGCCCAGTCTGGGTCTACTCCCTTCCCCTCCTCCCCTGTTGTCAAGGACCCAGAATGCTTCAAGTTCAGTGCAGAATGGTAAGTATCAGAGAAAATCACAAGCCCCTCCAAGTGTCTCAGAGGCAGACCTTTCGGGATCCTCCTTCCTTCCCTTCTTTCACTTTTATGCTCAATGGAGGCTCTTGGTTTCTTTGCAGCTTACGCAGCACTGGATTATTTGTTTGGAAACATAACATCTGGTCACACCTTTTCTTCCCACTCTCTCTTCCACCTCCCTTTCCTCTTTCTCCTCTTGGTGTCCAGGTCACCCACACAAGTCTCCTCTGTAGGTTGGGCAAGGCAAAATGCAGGCCAGACAACTGTGAGAGTAAAAACTACAAGGAGCTAAAGAATTTGCAAGTCTGGGATTCTTTGTTTTGTTTTGTTCTACAGCTAATCACCCTGACTTAATTAGCTGATTTGCTAATGCCCCGTACAATCAGCATGGTTAATTATAGACGGTGCTGTTCGGGTCAGAACACATGCAAGTAAGCAAGGTACTGGGGCAGTTGCTCTACCTGGGATCTGTTCCTGATTCCAAATCCTAGGATTAGTTTCTTAGGATTGCTATTGGGCACTAATTCCTGGCACAGTTTTGGCAAGGGGTGGTCCTTTCCTCTTTCTGAGTCACTTTCTAAACTCAGAGGTGTCCAGTGGCACTGATGGGATCCAGAGTGCTTAGAAGAAGGTGTAATACATTCTGTGACTCTAAGGAGTCTTGACCCCATTGGCTTCATAACTCAATAGCAAATGCCTCTGTAGTGGGAGAGTGGGGACCTTGTAAATCCTTCCTATTTCTGGCTTGGACTTTCATCAGGTGGATGTGGTTAAAGAACATATACAGCTTGGGCCACAATGCCTAGACACAGACCTTGCATTGGGGCCCTCAGTGGCCTGGGCAGGACAAATGCCTGACTTGTCTCAGTACAAAGTGACTCCTGGCTACCTGCTAGTCAGCCTGTTTCTGGCTTGACCCACTTTTAAGACTGTGTCCCTGTCTCTGTCTGTCTCTGTCTCTGTCTCTGTCTGTCTCTGTCTCTGTCTCTCTGTCTCTGTCTGTCTCACACAAACACACATACCCTAGGTTACTTGTTCACATCACCAGAACCACACTCCTCACAAATATTTTCTTTCTTCACAGCCGATAAAGAAGATTGAGAAAAAACTTCTAAATATTTTTCTCTTCTCACATTTCCTCCTCCCCGCCCCCTGCACCCTTACACTCTTTTTTCCTCTCCCTCTCCCTCCCCCTCCCTGCCTAGTTCGAAAGCAGTAGCAGAGAGATGAAATTGTATCTTGTGTCCGGAAGGAGAGCCAAAATGTTTGTGGACAGTCCGTGCTCCGTCTAGAATTCCTCCCCCTTCTACAGCTATGCAACTCCACCCAGCCCTCAAGAGCCCCTGGAGTCCCTTCCAGACAGCGCCTCCCATCTCCAATTCCCTTCCACCCCAGGCTGCTATGATAGCACTGTGCACATGTACCTATGGAAAAAATTGATCACTTTAGGTTACAATTATTTACAAGTGTTATGAGAGCTCCTCAAGGGAGTGTCATTGAATTTGTAGGTCAGAGTGGAAATCTGCTAGGATAACAGATAGATTGGGAGTGGGTGGGGAGGGAATTAGGGCAAGGGAGGAAGGAAGGCTATCAGAGTGCAATGACTAGACAGTTGGGGTTGGGGAGTGTGCTTCTGGCCTGGGGGCTCAACCCCACTCCCTCTTGGGAAGGATGGGTGTAAAGAGTTCCTACTGCTTCAGGGATTCCCAGGGACTGCTGGATTTGCCCACTAAGTTCTGAGCCCCAGGAGTGGCCACCCTTGATCTGGGCTTTCTTACATGCTCCTGCAATCCTCAGGTGTCCCTGGTCTGGGGGCCACCTCCTCTGCCACCAGCTCTCTGTCAAGACCCGCTTCCCCTCACCAAGGCTGACTGCTCAGGATCAAAGGGTTTTCTCTTTGTCTAGCAGGTACCAAGCACAGGGCGAAGGTAAGGTCTTACCCCTTCTAGGTACACATCTGCCTTGTGATAGAAGCTCCATGGAAACATAATGCCCTAATGTAAAGGCTTAGCTCAGTGGGAAAATTCCAGATTTGGAATCCACAAACATTTACAGAATACCTACCCTAATCTGAGGCTTGGACTGAGAACTGCCCCAAGCATTATTCTGTTTGATACAGCAAACCATGGTAAGTCTAATTGTCCCCATTTAAAGATGGAGAAGCTAAAACTCAAACACAAATTAAATGAATCACCCAAGGATACAAAACTGGCAAGTGGGAGAGACAGGATTAAAGCTCGTCTCTGTCAGACTCCAAGTCAGAAGTTCTGATTGCTTCCCCTACCCACATAGCAGCCGTGGCTCTCTCCCCAAGCCTGCACCATGTCCCAGCTTCCTGCCACCATCTGCCCATGACTGGGGCACCCTCAAGTGATGGGACCTAGGGCTTTTGATTTAACTTCAGCAAAAGTAGATGGACCACCCACTACATTCTGGTCTCCTTTCTCTCTCATGCTTTGCCTTATGTGATGCTATGGCATCCCTGTGATAGATGCATTCTACCTGGGATTTCCAAATCGGATATGCGGTGATGGCCAGAGGGCACGTAATGCCACAGAAGAGCCATCTTATGTTTTCCTAGCCAGTCAATTTTATTTAAATATTGTTTTATACAAATTATATACATATATATTGTTATATACATATTTTATAGATACATTAATATTTGTATTATAAATATATGTTTATAATATATAACAATATATTATGTTATTTTGATATAATATATCATATATTATTATATAACTATACATAATATATAATTCTATACTATACTATATAGTATATTATAATAAACAATCTATATTATAAATATATATGCTATAAATTTACATACAAATTTAAATAAACATTTATCAAAACAAATATACAATGAAATAGGCAAATAAATTTGACTGTGGTAGGCAAAATTCTAAGATGTCTCCGAGATTTCCTGACCTTGGTGTATGTGTTCTGAATAATCCCCAAAACTGTGAATATGAAAAATTTTCCTCCTTGGTTTGGGTTATATTATATGACCAGTTGACCTTAAGGAGATTAGCTCGGTGGGCCTGATATAATCACTTGAACCCTTTAAAAGCAAAGCATTTTCTCTGACTGGGTGCAGAAGGGGAAGTCAGAGAGATTCAAAGCATGAGAGGGATTCAATGTGTGGGGAGGGTCTTCATTGCTGAGGTGGAGGGGGCCACATGGCAAGGAGCCAAGAGTGGTCTCTAGCAGCTAAAAGCAGTCACTGTTCTATAGCTAGCAAGACAGCAGGGACTTCAGTCTTAAAACCGCAAGGAACTGAATTCTGTTGTCAACAGGGGGAGCTGGGGAATATATCTTTCCCCAGTTAAGTCTCTGAGTGAGGACACAGCCAGCTGGCACCCTCATTTCATTATGAGACTGAGCAGAGAAGCTGCTAAAACACACAAGCTTCCTGACCAGCAGAAACTATGAGATAAAAAATCTGTGTTGTTTTAAGCCACTGAATTTCTGGTCATTTGTTATACAACAACAGAAAACTAAATACACTGACCTTTTAGAATAAAAAATATTTCGTATTAATTTTTGGCTTGCTGACCCTTGCTGGGTCAGCTGTTTGGGCCTATGTTTCATGGCCCTGCTGGGCTTGCTGTTTATGCCCTCTACAGAAAGAAACTTTAGAAGGAAAGCTTGAAACAGCCTGGCTTATTGGTATGCATTTTTAAACAAATGTTTATTGAATGTCTGCTCTCTGTCTGGTATTAGACTAAAGCTATAGTGATATATAAGACAGGTAAAATTCCCTGCTCTCATACAAGTTCTAGTATAAAAGAAGGGAGTCTGATAATAAATAAGGGAACAAATAAATGAACAAGATACTTTCAGGAGTGGTAAGTGCTGTGAAGACCGTAACAGAGGGAGAAGAAGGCACGACTGGGGTGGCTCTGGGGTCGCAGGTTGTGGCATTAGCTAGGTGCTCAGCGAAGGCTGTCAGAGAATGGTTTTGAGCTGAGACCTATGTAGTCAGGAGCCAGCCATGTGAAGAGTAAGAAGTGTCAGATCCAGGGATTTGTGAGCCTTCCTGATGGTGGTACTGCCAGTGTGCGTCAGTGCCCAGGATGGAGGCAGTCAGAACCCCCAGCCTGGGCCTTTCTAGCACCTCAGGGCTGCCCCCTTGAGGCTTTCCTTGGACCATGGGTGAGCTCAGTACCCAGCACTTCTAAGGCTCCAAGGAGGTTGCCTGTACAGCCCTGGACTCTGGGCTTGTGGTCCCACCTCCAACCCCCTTTGGGATAATAGGTAAAGCTTGAAGGACTGGAGACAAGAGTTTCCAGATAATGTGCACCTGTCAGGGCCTGGAGAGTAGATCCTTGCCAAACTGAAAAGTGCTCTGTCCTCACCTGTGAGAGTTTTTCTTGGAAAATGTTTTTTCCCTTGGGGCTTGCTGGTCAAGGGCCTGCAGGCTCTTCTGAGTTATCTCAGTCACCCCATGCATTCAGGCCAAGTTCCTGTCAATCTTCCCAAACCATTACAGGGTCTGGTTTTCCCATTGTTTGGGGAGTCCCCCCTGCCTTTTTGAATGAGGAACAGGAGGCGGTGGCGGTGCCAGGTCTATGCAGGCAGGCTCCTCTCGGCTTCCTATCCCTCGTCACACTCCCACCATAGCAGGACCTGGGGAAAGAGCACAAATGGAAGTCCGCGTACCATATGTCTAAATACTTGAAAGTTATGCATCAGGCTGGCAAACTGTATATAAAATGCATTTTATCATCTGACTTAGACAACTCGAACTTCATAATGACCTACAAGGCCAGATCTGAGTTTGGACCTCTCAGACTCGTTGGAGTTCCACCCTGAGCAGGTGGTGTGGGGAGAGGGGGCCTCTGGCTCCCACCCTGCAGCCTGCTCCCTTCTCTTCCCACTCCTGGCTCCATCCTGCACTGCAAGGGGTGCCCCCTGAACGCATATGGCTACCCTGCCCACACATCCTAGCTTCATGCAGTGCCCCCTGCAAACATCTGTCGTTCAGGGATGTACACCGCAACAGCATGGTCCATTCTTAGGAAGATGGACCCAGGCAACAGGCACACACAAGTCTGGAAGTGGGCTCTGCATTATTTGGCAGGGAATTCCAAGTTCTGGGTACTTGGAGAATGCTCTAGAATGGGATTGATGGGCCCTGGGAGGGTACATCCCTTTGGCCCTGCAGCCTTCTTGTCCTTTTGGGAGGGGCGCAGCCAGAGAGGGGTAGGATATGGCCCTCTAAACTGCAAGGTGCAGGGCAGGGGCCCCTCTTACCTGGATCTTCTAAGGGTGCTACTATTTAAAAATGAGAATTAGCTGGCACTTTCTACACTGCTGCCTCTCATATACTTTTCAAAAAATTTATACTTAAAATTTTTTTTAACATTCTCTCAAAATAGTTTCAAATTTATGGAAAAGATGCGAAAAGAGTTCAATGAATTCCTTTTTGCTTTCTCTATATATACACATACATAAATATATACCTACAATAACTTTTGCTGAAACATTTGAGAATAAGTTACAGACACTGTGATCCTTTACTTCTAAATACTTTTCAGTGTACATTTTCTATGAACAAGGACACTCTCTTAACCACAGCACAATGATCAAACTCAGGAAATGTAACATGGAGACGATATGATTTTATGTCCATATTCAGATTTTGCCAAATGTCCCAGTAACGTCCTTTAGAGCATTTTTGAAAATGTGGCATTTGATTGTTAAATTCCTTTGATCTAGGATCCTTTCTCAGCTTTTCTTTGTCTTTTATTACGTTGATATATTTGGAGAGTACAGTCTAGACTGTCCCTCAGTTTGAGTTTGTCTGGTGTTTCCTCCTGATTAGATTCAGACCATATATTTTAGGCAGGAATACTTCCTGAGTGATGTTGTGTTCTTTTTGGTACATCTCATCAGGAGGCCCATGATGTCAGTTTGCCCCATTACAAGTTTGCAAGTTGGTTTGCACATAATATTAAACCATAAAAACATCCTGTCACATGATATTGCTTGAAACCTACTTTTCCCCATCTTGTAACTTTTTTTTTTTTTTGCGGTACGCGGGCCTCTCACTGTTGTGGACTCTCCCGTTGTGGAGCACAGGTTCCAGACGCGCAGGCTCAGCGGCCATGGCTCACGGGCCCAGCCGCTCCACAGCATGTGGGATCTTCCCGGACCGGGGCACGAACCCGTGTCCCCCGCATCGGCAGGCGGACTCTCAACCATTGCGCCACCAGGGGAGCCCCCATCTTGTAACTTTTATCAAGACTAGTGTTGTCCGATAGATATATACTGTAAGCTATATATTAATTTCAAATATTCTAATAGCTATGCTAAAAAAGAAAAATCAGGTCAGATTATTAATATACTTTATTTAACCCAACATGTTCAAAATGTTATCATTTCAACATATAACCAACATAAAAAATTGCCTAGGGGATATTTTAAGTTCTTTTTTTAATTCCAAGTCTTCAAAACTCCAATTTTTTTCATATCTATACCTCATCTCAGTTCAGACTAGCCACATGTCAAGTGTTCAATAGTCACATGTGGCTAGCAGCTACCATACTGAATGGCACAGATCTAGAACATGTTTTCAAAGTATGATACATGTATCATAATTTATTTAACCACCCCCCATAAATAGAAGTTACAATTATTCTTTAAAATTTGCCATTATAAATGATGATGCAATGAAAATTTTTGTACATAAATCTCTCTGTGCATCTGATTATTTTCTTAGAATATCTTCTTTGGCATGGAATTGATATATCAAGGTTATCAAAGTTATGACAGTTCAGTTTTTCTCCTGTGGATTGTTGCAATAGAAATGATTCTTGCCTCCAACCTTTCCTTCACAAAGCCATCATCTACTCTGCAACCAGAGTGACCTTTCTTAAATTCAAATATCACCCTGTTGCTCTCCTCCTTACAAACTTTCAATGGTTCTCTTCAGCTTTAGGATGAGGCTTGGTATCTTTGGTTTAGCTCACAAGACTCTTCTTTGTCTTGCCAAGACCAGTTCCTGCACCCTTTGCTCCTTCTTGATGGAGCTCCTTGCAATTTCCTGGACATATCACGCTGTTTCATGCCTTTGTGCATTTGCTAACATTGCTTTCTCTTCCCAGTAAGCTCATTCTCCTATTTCATCCAGCTAATCACTCCTTGCCCTTCAAAACTCAGCTCATACAGACTCTCTGCTTTGAAGATTTCCTTGCTTTTATCCTTGCCCTATGCAAAACCCACAGTCTCCATCTGCCTGTGAAGGGAATTTGGGCAAAACAGCAAAACCTTATTCAGTGCCTACTATGTGCCAAGAATTGTGCTAGAGACAGAGTTTACATAGCTTCTCTTAAAAACTTACGGTTTGGTAGGTGAGCCAGACGGCAAAACAGATCATTTCATCAACATGGGATTGTTGAGATATATATTTGGTGCTTGCTTTTGGAATACAGAGGTGGAAGCCTGAATAAATTAGAAAAGGTGTGACAGGGAAGGTTAGGGTTGAACTGACCTTGAAGGAGGTTTTGGTAAATTTGGAGCAGGAGGGTCCTGGAGAGGTTGGCAGGAGCCATACAGCAGGGAAGTTAAGGCTGTACTCTGGGCAATCACGGTGAATACCTGTATTTGTGACACCACTTCTCCCTTCCCCATTCATACAGACCTCTCAAATCTGTGACACTCAGCTCAAACACAGACTCAGGACTCATCTGCCTACAAATGCTCCAGACATCAACGGTTGATTGATCCTAGTGCATGCACCAACATCCCTCATCAGATTTGCATTTGAGAATAGATCCCTCTAGCAGCCATGGGGAAGGTGGATTCCTTATAAGCCAAGGGACCGTGGTTGGCCTCAGTCTTAAAACACTACCTTAGGCATCGGGAATGTAGGTTGTGAGCAGCTGCCATGATAGTTACTGCGGACAGTTGGTCTCTGCAGAAAAAACCTGAGCCATGGAGCTCTGGAAGTGGATTGCCCCATTCTCATATTATGCCTCATCGCTGAGTCAGGGTCAACCAGAGATTGTCATGAGAATTTGGGGTCATCTTTGTCCTGAGATGGATTTATTTTTCTTACTTAGGATCAAGGAAGATCCGCACTATTCATTTGCCAGTTTACTTGGGCTGATCTTTCACTGTCAAGGTAACTCAAAGGAGTAAAATGATCTGTTTGTACAGAGAGATTGTTATAAGGAATCTCAGCTAAATACCAGTGGCCACTGGGCCTTGTACAGAAGCTCAGGGGACACATTCCCCAGGATCCTGTGGTCTCTTTTTCAGCTACCACCACACATTTTTTCAGATACAATGAGAACTAGTTCCTTTCGGTGTAACTTACAAGGCAGTGTTACCTTTCCCTTTCATTGCAGGGTGAGGACAGAGAAGGGAGATTACTTCACACAGCCTGCTCACCTTAATGCTTTCCTTTTAAAGAGCCTAAGAAGGGATTTATGAAACCTGAAGAGATTTCTCCTCTGTGCTAATGAGCAGAAAATGATGAAAAAATAATAGGGTTAGAGGATTAAACTATTGCCCTTCAGGCATCAAGGCTGGTGCCCAGCAGGGCCTGGAAACTGTCTAAAAATGTATTTGTTCCAGTGAGTTCCATTCTAACTTAGGTTTTGTTTTCTTTTTTTAACATCTGTCCTTTTTTGTGGGCTGTGTACATTAAGACAACTTGCCTTCTTCATGATGACCGTCATTCCTCAAGGGTTACTGGCTGCCTACATAATGCTGGATCTTTCTTTTTTCTTACTTACTAGTTGCCTCCCAACAGCTATCCTTTTCCCCTCTCCCTTAGATTAGGGGCCCACAGACTTTTTCTGTAAAGGGCAAGATGATAAACATTTTTAACTTTGAGGCCGTATAGTCTGTTGCACCTACTCAATTCTACTGTTGTAGCAAAAGCAGCCATAGACAATATATAAATGAATGAGTGTGGCTGTGTTCTAATAAACTCCATTTACAGAAACAGGCATCAGGCCTGTGGTCCATCCTTTGCCAGTGCTTTTTTAGTATGTTCCATGCAACAATGTACCCGTTCAGAAATTGTCACCTTCTCAGACTCCCTTGCACTGAGGGGTAGTTATGACCAATAAGACATCACCAGACTATTATGATGGAGTTCTGGAAAAGCTTCTGTTTTCCTAGTAAAGGTTTTACCAGTTACTCCTTCCTTTTCCTTTTTCTTTTTTCCTTGAACATGAGCATGAACCCTAGAGGAACAACAGCCATCTTGTGATGATGAGGTTACAGTCATGAGGATGAAAGCCTACATCTAAAACAGAAAGTGTGTCTCTGACAGCATCGTGACACTGGCTCAGCCCAAGGACTTCTTTTTTTTTTTTTTTAATAAGTGTATTTATTTATTTATTTTTGGCTGCATTGGGTCTTTGTTGCTGCACGCGGGCTTTCTCTAGTTGTGGTGAGTGGGGTCTACTCTTCGTTGCGGTGCATGGGCTTCTCATTGTGGTAGCTTCTCTTATTGCGGAGCATGGGCTCTAGGCACATGGGCTTCAGTAGTTGTGGCACGCAGGCTCGGTAGTTGTGACTCGCAGGCTCTAGAGCACGGGCTCAGTAGTTCTGGCGCACAAGTTTAGCTGTGGCATGTGGGATCTTCCCGGACCAGGGCTTGAACCCATGTCACCTGCATTGACAGGTGGATGCCTAACCACTGCACCACCAGGGAAGTCCTGACTTCTTATTTTTGAGACAAATAAATCCCTATTTTTTTAAACCACTGTTAGTCAAATTTTCTATTTTTGCAGCTGAACATATTCCTAATAGATACATAAACAAAAGCGACATGTGTACTATAGAAAATTTAGAAAATTCAGAAGAGCTGAAAGGAGAGGGGAAATCATATACAGTTTCACCACCCATCAACATATCATGTCACAGAATTAGGAGGACATCTTCCCTTACCCTCAGTCTCAACTTGCTTGGACCATCGTGAGGTAACTGTGATTATATTCCCGAGTACAAAGCACAGAAAGGTTGAGTTTGACTTGCTCCCATCACTTCCTTGCAAGAAATCTGGATGTTGCAAACCAAGATTTTTATGGCATTGGAGCTACAGCATTCCTGAAATTCCTGCAGTTTATGGGGTATGCCTGTTGCTTTGCTCCCCAGTTCTTGGCACATGTGGCCCTTATCATAGGTCTTCTTAAAAAGTGGGCAGCCTTCTGATAGCCAAGAAAACTTTTCAGACCTGAGACTCTATCCTGGGATCAAACCCCACACATCTCTATCAGACACACACACACACACACACACACACACACGTGTGTGCATGCACAGCCTTCCATTTTATTGGGCAAGTTGCCTCTAGAAGCAGGAAGAGACCAATAGATTGGAAGAACAGACTAGAAAACCTGGAAACGAAAACACAAATGACAGGAAACCTAGTATAATACAGCAGAGGAGATATAACAACCAAGTGTGGGGACTTCCCTGGCAGTCCACTGGTTAAGACTCTGTGCTTCCACTGCAGGGGGCACAGGTTCAATCCCTGGTGAGGGAACTAAGATCCCACATGCTGCAAGGTGCAGCCAAAAGAAATTAATTAATTAATTAATTAATTAATTTTTAAAAACCCAAGTGCAGAAAGGAAGAATAGTCTCTAAATGGTTTTGAGGCAATTGGATTTCTAAGTGGAAAAAAATGAAATCAGACTCCTACTTCACCCTTTATCCAAAGTAATTCCTAGGAGGATTAAAGACACAAATGTAAAACACAAACCTTTAAACCTATTAACAGAAAATAACATATTATGCCCTTATATTAATCTTTATGTCCTTGGGGTAGGGAAGAATTTTTTGACAAGACCTACCATGAGGAAAAGAGTTATAAACATGACTATATTAAAATGAAAAGCTTTGGTACATCAAAAGACACATTTTTAAAATATGAAAAGATAACCACATGATGGGAGAAATGTTTGCACATGTTACAAAGTATCTGTATCCCAAACATAAAGAAAGCCTACAAATTAAAAAGGAAAAGACTGCAACCCAATAGAGAAATGGGAAAAGGTATAAACAAGTAAGGCACAGAAAGAGAAAAATTGAATGGAGAGTAACATATGAGAGATACCCTCACTATTCAGTCAGGGCAAAGCAGATGTAAATAAGTTACAAGTTTTCATCATTTGTGTGCAAAGATTTTAGAAATGATAGTGATGGCAAGGGTATGGGAAAATGGGAACTCTACAGGTGGGAATGTACGCTGGGTAGTAAATCTGTAGTGAAACCTTTATTGAATAAGCTGAACTCAATAGGGTACAGGCAGAGATCAACTTTTATTCTTCCCCATGTCTCCTCTTTTTTTTTTAAATTTATTTTATTTTTGGCTGCATTGGGTCTTTGTTGCTGCACGCAGGCTTTTCTCCAGTTGTGGGGAGCGGGGGCTACTCTTCATTGCAGTGCACAGGCTTCTCATTGCGGTGGCTGTGGAGCACGGGCTCTAGGTGCGTGGGCTTCAGTAGTTGTGGCACACGGGCTCAGCAGTTGTGGCTCGCAGGCTCTAGAGCGCAGGCTCAGTAGTTGTGGTGCACGGGCTTAGCTGCTCTGAGGCATGTGTGATCTTCCTGGACCAGGGCTTGAACCCGTGTCCCCTGCACTGGCAGTCGGATTCTTAACCCACTACGCCACCAGGGAAGCCCCGCCATGTCTCCTCTTGACTCTGCTCTGCTGAACAGTTCTTTCTCTGTTCATACTATCTTCAGACACTGTGAAATCCCAATAACAAGCCTAATGCTACGGACTGAACTGTGCCCCTTGCACCCCTCACAATTTATATGTGGAAGCCCTAACCCCCAGTGTGACTCTATCTAGAAACAGGGCCTTTAGAAGGTAATTAAGGTTAAATGAAGTCATAAGGGTGGTGGCCTAATCCAATAGGATGTGACCTTATAAGAAGAGGAAGATTTCTCTCTCTCCACACCCAATCACGTGAGGACAAAGCAAAAAGGCAGCCAGGAAGAGAATTCTCACAGAGACCAAATCATCCAGCACCTTCGGAACTGTGAGAAATAAATTTCTGTTGTTTAAGCCACCCAGTCTGTGGTATTTTGTTTTGGCAGCCTGAACAGACTAACATACCCAGTAACAAATGTGTATGGCTTAATATGAAGAAAACAATAAATCTCTCTGAGAGCTATAAAAAATGACCCAAATAATCCTAGATTGGGAGGTTCAGTATTGTGAAGATGGTGATTCTTTTCCTAAACAATAGGTATTTAATGCAATCCTATTCAAAACTACAGAAGGTTATACTTTTACCCTTACAAGCTGATTCAGTAATGTCCAAGAAGTCATCTGAAAATAACAAAAATTTTCGGAAAACGCAAAATCAGAAGTGGGTGGGGCTGTCTTCCCACATAGCAAAACACAACAGAGTTGATGACTTTGGTGTAGAAATAAACATATATAAACCCAGAAGAGAAGCAAGTCCAGAGACCCACACGTGTGTGTCCGTGTGTATATGTGCACGTGTGTTAAAAGCGGCATTTTTTTTTTTTTTTTTTTTTTTTTTTGCGGTACATGGGCCTCTCACTGTTGTGGCCTCTCCCATTGCGGAGCACAGGCTCCGGACGCGCAGGCTCAGCAGCCATGGCTCACGGGCCCAGCCGCTCCGCGGCATGCGGGATCTTCCCAGACCGGGGCACGAACCCGTGTCCCCTGCATCGGCAGGCGGACTCTTAACCACTGCGCCACCAGGGAAGCCCAAAAGCGGCATTTTTAATAACAAAACCATAACTTAGTAACTGGTATTAAAATAATTAGATATTTATTAAACAAATAATTAGATATTCATTAAGGGGGTAGTCTTTTTTTTTTTTTTTTTTAAGGGGGTAGTCTTTACCTAGCACCACGTGCAAAGTAATTTCAGGTAAAGAGCCAGACATGAAAAATTTCACAAAGAGTTCGTGGTGATCATTGTGCTCGACCACCCCCACCAGCTGTGCACCCCAAAGGATTAATCTAAGGTATTCACGGTCACCACGTTTCCCTGGGCCAAGACATGAGGGGAAGTATTTTGAAACTTTGGGAAAAGATTTTCATGTTTCTAAGGAAGAGAAACATGGGAATTCCCTGGCGGTCCAGTGGTTAAGACTCTGTGCTTTCACTGCCGAGGGCCCAGGTTCAATCCCTGGTTGGGGAACTAAGATCCTACAAGCTACACGGCCAAAAAAAAAGGAAAAAAAAAAAAAAAGGGAAGAGAAACAGGAAAACAAAATCCCTTTTGTTCCTCTGGATTTGCTGTGAACTCTGCATATGAAATCTGCACCTGCTCTAGCCATCTTGTTGGCAGCCTGAAATAGAGCCAGTATCAACAATGGAATGAAAAGAAGTCAAGTTCAGGAGAATGTCATTGAGCCACTGACCATACCAGCCTAAATCCACCTTACTTCTGGACATCTTAAGTGAAATAATACATTTCTTTATTGGGAGAACATATGGGAGAAGACTTTAAATGATTTGGAATTAAGTGTTTTTTAATCAGGATACAAACCCTAAAATCTGTGAAGGAAAAGATTGACATAATTGATTATATATATTTGATATTCCAAATAACAGATTTCATCATAATAAAGTAAAAATAGCAGCACAGGGGGAGAAAATATTTGCAGTGTACATAATGGATCGACAAACTATTATCCTCAACACTAAGGAAATCCACAAATCAAGAAGAAAAAAACACTCCAATGGAAAAATGAGCAAAGGATATAAAAAGGCAATTCACAGAAGAAATGTGATGAGCAATAAACATGATAAGTTAATCAGCCTCTCTGGTAATCAAGAAAGTGGAGATGAAAACAACTTACCAAATCAGCAAAAATGTATATAATGATAACAATATCCATTTTGATGAGGAAGCAAGTATTAATGGGACAGGAAACTAGTATGGTCTTGGTGGAGGACAATCTGCTAGTTCTACCAAAGTTTTAAAGGTGCTTATACTTGAGAGAGCACGTTATCTATTCTAGAAAAACGGGCACACAGATGCTCCATGAGAATGTGTAAAGTGATCATTGCAGCATTTTGTCATTGCAAAAAATAATGGAAATAACCTAAATATTAAGTTTGACATTTAAAGAAAAGAACTAATAAATGATGATACATGCAAGTTATGAAACACCATGTAGCATTTTTATTGGGGTAGATAGATAGATATGATGTGAAATAGAACAATCTACCACGTCATATCATTAGGAAAAGAAATAAAATGACAGAAGTTAACATGATAGATAGATAGACAAATAAGAAAAACCTTATATAAAGTAAGTCAATTCTTATAAAAATACATTAGAAATAAATCCATTGTTAAGATTCAAGTATTTTTTAATATCTAAAATTGGGATGCATCTCACAGTTGCTAGCATGTCATAATTTAACTCATAGTGTTTTCCTTTCTTAGATGTACAGGAAATAATGGTACTTTAAAAACTAGATACATCTTAGAGTCAATATAACATAGACGATAGATAGATAATCAATAGATGATAGAAGACTAAAAGGATAAGCAGCAAAATGTTAGCAGTTCTTACCTTTACCTCTATTTAATTCTATATTGTTTGGACTTTTTACAATGAGAATGTAACTAGGTGTCTAAACATTTAAAAAATTCTAATTATCCTGTTTAGTCTTTGTTACGTTAAATTCTTTTTGTTTTCTTTTTGTTTATGTCTGCATGACATGTCCATACCCCATCCTTTTATTTTCAATCTTTGAGTATCATTTTAAGTCATCTTTGGTAAGCAGTCATTGAATCGCTTTGTTGTTTTTGCTCCAACCTGAATCTTTGCCTATTTTTAAAGGGGTTTAAAAGTGTTCATGTTTGTTGGCATAACTGTTATGCCTGGTGTTACTTCTGTCATCTTGCTTTATGCCTTACGTTTTCTGTTTACTTTCTATTTTGTCTTTTGCTATATGGAGAGGATTTTGTTTGCTTTTATCTTCTGCAATGATTTGGAAATTAGATTTCCTGCTTTAAATTTGAGTGGTGACTAAATTATGAAGTAATTCTTAAAGTCAAATGTATCACTAGGCTTCAGTCAGGAAAACCACTGTCTAGGTATTCCAGGAATGAGAAGTTTAAAACAGGAACTAGGGCTGGCACAACTTTGGAAGGGCAGGGCTGGGAAGGTCAGTGAATCCATACCAAGATCTGAGCCTGAAGGTCTAAAGCAGGTGATTCTTGGGACTCACTGGGAAGCCACTGTGAAGTCACAGGACTACCCACTTTTGTGGTCACAAAGACCTCTCCTTCCAGACTTCTCAAGAGCATCTCTCCTGGGCAAAATCTAACCCAGAACCATTCAGGGAAGGTGATTCTAGGAAAGGTAGTTCCTGGCTTCTCTGCAGCCATGCAGAATGACAGCAAGTTGATAACAGACAACCAGAAGGGCATATTTATTATTTTATTTAAAAGTAAACATTTAACTTTTTTACTCCTCTTTACATGGAATGAGGAACCAAGTGTTCTTTCTTTCTCATCTATTTTTCCACATTTCCAATAATTTTAACTGAATAATTGTTTTTAATATTTACTTATTTATTTGGCTGCACCAGGTCTTAGTTGCGGCATGTGGGATCTTTAGTTGCGGCATGCGGGCTCTTAGTTGTGGCATGCGGGATCTAGTTCCCTGACCAGGGATTGAACCCGGGCCCCCTGAATTGGGAGTGCATAGTCTTAACCACTGGACCACAGGGGAAGCCCCTTAACTGAACAATTAAAAATATAATTATCCATTCAGTTTACTTTCTATATTCAAGCTCCCATAAGCACATTGATAATAATTATGTGTGTGGAAAAACAAAACAAAACAAAAAAACAATCATCCTTTCCTCTGGGAGTTCCACGGTGGCTTAGTGATTAAGATTCCAGGCTTTCCCTGCCTTGGTCTGGATTCAGTCCCTGGTCGGGGAACTGAGATCCCACAAGTCATGTGGTGTGGCCAGAAAAAAAAAAAAAAAACAGGGTAATTGTGTGTGTGTGTGCACGTGTAACTGGTTTCAGTACTTATTTCCAGTTCTTTCCTCCTACTTGTCCTAAGATCTTACTTTGGACTCCCCTCATGATTTTCTGGTGGACATTCTCAGGAACCTTCAGGAGGAGTGATGAGATGTACATTTTCATAGTTCTTGCATTTCTGAGAACATCTTTCTGTTGTTGTCACAGATAACAGTTTTTTCTGAATTTGTAGGTAATAACCTCCTCTCTACATATCTCTGTAGACATTTCTTCATCACCTTTTGACATTCATTGTGATGGGAAGACCTAGGAGGGTCATTCTTTTGTTTTCTTCTGTCAATAGCCTCTTTCTTTTTTTAAGATAGTTCCTTCTGTTTTAAATTTTTTAAATTGCCAGTATTTTTGTACCTGTTGATTATTTTGGATAAAACTCACTGAATACACACTCAGGTTGATTTTGTTTGTAAAGTCAAGAATATTTTCACTTATTATTGCTTCAGCTTTCCTTTCTCAGTAGTATTACTAAGATAGATCCTGGGATCTGTTTTCTATACTAGCTATTCTTTATCTCTCATTTACATATCTTTTTTTTTTTTCTGTTCTCTAGTATAGTTTCTTCAGTTTATCCTTTCATTAATGTAGTTTTCTACAGTGTCGTATTTATTATTTTTCTATGCCCAATATAGATGCCGAATGGTATTGCACTTTAAATTCCACAAAGTCTCTTCTTATTTGGCTGATTGTATTTTCAATTAGTCCTGTTCCTGTTTAGTAGGAGAATTTCAGTAGTAGCTACTAAAAACACAAGGTGAAGAGTTTCTAAGAATATTTTGATATCATACAAAAAAATCTACATCAGAGGGCAAGAAATGTACATTTGATTCCAGAATATTGGGCCATTTTTCTCCTTCTCTTGTATAAAATAATAGATTTTCACAGGTCTGTGTTAATTTTTGTCTCTTTGATCATCTCTTTAGAGTGAGATCTATTCAGGAAAAGGCTGGAGACAAATATAATGCGTCCAGTTCCAGGCTGGAAAGAGAGAGGATAGTAAGTTTTCTGTTCAGTGAATAAGCAGGCACCAAATAGGAACCATATTTGTACATTTTGCCTACTTTGAAGACCTCTTAGTGTTACAAATGGATGCTTAGGGGAAAGGAAATGGATTATGAAGCACATAATCCATTAAATGCTGACAAGTCAAAGGGTGGTTTCTGTCCTAGAGTACAAATGAAAATATCTGGAGTGACTGGAGCTGGAAATCTGTGATACATGGCAGGCAGTGGGGCATTGCGAAAGAACTTGCTGTTGACTGCTGAGAGAGGCTGAATGTCAATCCTGACCCATTGTTAAGGCGATTACTTCATTTTCTCCAGAATCTGGAGAATGCATATCTCTTGCTCATATACAGCATAAACAGGCTGGGGTAGTAAGTGTCTAAATTTTGGGGGGTCAAATGCGAAAAAGATGTGATTACCCTGGGAGAAATGGATGGCCATTTATTGGCGCTCCTAGAAATATGAAAGAAAAACAAATAGGATTAAAAACAAAGTGGAATCATTTCCAGGCAGAGACTGAGCCAAGAAAGGGGCCCAGGTCCTTCCTTTTACCCAGAGCACCCTTCGGCCTTGGCATCTGGTCCCTTGAATCGGAGTCATTGTCTGACTCTAGTGCAAACCCTGGCTCCATTGTGATTCTGCAGAGAGGCTGCCCCACATGCACTGATTTCCACCCACCTGGGGCTTCTTTGGGCTTATCCCACTGAGCTGTGACTCCGGCTGCCAGCCAGGAGGGCCTCTATCCAGGGTGGTGTCTTGAGATTTGTGCTTATTTATTGCACAAGAGCTACCAGGTAAATCCCTTTGCCATCCCATGGGAAATGTCAAGTCAGGGTCAAAGTTTGGGTGCTCCCTGTTTGAATCCAGGGTTTGGGGTCAGAGTGGATGGTGGCCAGGACCTGCATGCTTATTTATATCTGCCTTTGAGGATACTTGGATGGACCTTAGACTACCTGGAAAGTTCTAGAAAAAAAATGTAGGTTCTCCATATCAGGTGTTCTAAGGGATTTTCATGAAATCTAATGGAACAGAATAGTCTGAAATAGATGAAGTTCATAGGGTAGCTTAGTGCAATGCTTCTCAAACTCACTGTGCATTAGACTTATCTACGGAGCTTGTAAACATGCAGATTCTTTTTTTTTTTTTTTTTTTCTTTTCGATACGTGGGCCTCTCACTGTTGTGGCCTCTCCCATTGTGGAGCACAGGCTCTGGACGCACAGGCTCAGCGGCCATGGCTCACGGGTCCAGCCGCTCCGCGGCATGTGGGATCTTCCTGGACCGGGGCACGAACCCGTGTCCCCTGCATCGGCAGGCAGACTCTCAACCACTGCGCCACCAGGGAAGCCCAACATGCAGATTCTTGACCACATTCCCTGGGCTTCTCACTCATAGGTCTGCAGTTGGGACTAGGAATTTGCATTTTTCGTGAGCATTCCCAGTTGATTCTAGTGCAACAGGGTGACACAACAAATTCCACTTAGAAAAACACTGATTTCTGGTGATGCTGGCAAAGCAAGCACTTAGATCAATCTGTTGTGATGAGTACTGACCAAGAATGGGTTTGTCAAGAACTGCAGAAGGAAGACTATCTGTATCCCCTCCCACTGGTTGAGCACTGCCTCGCACCTAACCAGACTTCCTCGGCAAGCAGGGTTCCTGCAGTCTCCAATTATATGCATTGTTTTTAAGAGAGTCTATCCCAAAGGAAAAGGAAGTAGCAAGTAAAGGGAAGAAACTTTCCTTCTGTCAGGGTCAGACTGATGCGCTCAACTGGAAAATCCCAGTGACAGAGAGAGAGAAACAGTGTATTGTGATATCATTCAGTGCCTGTCTGCCCACATCTCCTCTGAGGGAAACTTACCCACTCACAGCCCCTGATTTCCCGGTGGCCACATTGAGTACTATAAGAAGGTGTATCCCTCCCCACAGCTGAATAGGCCAAGGATGGGCACCTGAACCCAAGGCAGGCATTCCTCAGGTAAGATAAGACATGAACTGGCATGAAAAGATGAACCAGGCCAATCAGATTACCTCTCTTGGGAATTTGTTGGGAAACATGGAAAACCCAAACCAGTTATCAGTCGGTGATAGTTTATCAAAAGATCATGTCATAGCAAGAAAGGCTGGGGAAGCTATGATGAACTATGAGTAGACAAAAGAAGCTGGTCAGTGAGGAGAAGAAAACAGAGCAGATATGCAGAGAGAAAAGAAATTTCAAGAGAAGTTGAGAAATGAGAAAAACAAGAAACCTGGTTAAGAGCACCAGATAAAAGCAGATAATAAATGCTCTCCAGTTCAAGGAAGATGTAGCCTTACTTGAGCAAGCTTGAGAGGGTCTCCATTCCTGGCAATGAAATACCCATAAACAATGAAGAGGGACCAAAATTAGACTGAATGTTTATGTCCCCTAAAATTCGTGTGTTGAAACCTAATCTCCAATGTAATGGTATTAGGAGGTGGGGCCTTTGGGAGGTGATTAGGTCACGGGGTTGGGGGTTGGGGGTCTCATGAATGGGATTAATTCCCACATGGAAGAGACCCCAGAGAGCAGCCTCACCTCCTTCCACCATGTGAGGACACAGCAAAAGACAGCCATCTGTGAACCAGAAAGTGGGCCCTCACCAGACACTGAATCTGCCAGTGCAGATCTCGGACTTCCCAGCTTCCAGAACTGAGAGAAATAAACTGTTGTTTAAAAGCCCCCCAGTCTATGGTACATTTTTTATAACAGCCCAAAATTCTCAGACAAACATTTAATGAGCTCTTATTGCATGCAAGATACTTGCTGAGTGTGTAATGTATTCTTTCTCATTTTGCACTCACAATAGCACTGAAAAAATATGCATTATAGTGCTTGCCTATTCTATTTTATCACCCTTATTTTATTTTTTAATTTAATTTAATTTTTTTTACATTTATTTAGCCCCATTGTGCAGCATGCAGGATCTTAGTTCCCTGACCAAAGATTGAACCTGTGCCCCTTGCAGTGGAAGCATGGGCTCCCAACCACTGGACCACCAGGGAAGTCCCTATCACTCTTATTTTAGATATAAGGAAAATTAATAAATTATTTTGCTCTGTGGTAGCCACCATATGTGGCTCTTAGGCACTTAAAATTTGGCTAGTCCAAACTGAGATGTGCTGTAAGTGTAAAATCCACATCAAGTTTTGAAATTCAGGAAAAAAATTTTAAAAAGAATGTAAACTATCTCATTATTCATTTTTGATTGAGAACATGCTGAAATGATATATTTTAGATATATTAGATTAAATAAAATATAATATTAAAATTAATTTCACCCATTTCTTTTTACTTCTTAAATGGAGTTATTAGAAAATTAAAAATTGCATATGTGGCTTATATTTGTGAGTCACATTATATTTCTTTTGGATAGCACTGGTCTAACCTGTTGGCTTATGAGACAAAAAATAGTGATGCATGAAAAGGAGAAAAATATAAGCTTCCCTTCATGATGTCACACTCACCAGTCCTCACATTGGAAAGCAAATTCAACAAATACTGACCAAGTGCCTTGTGGGAATCTCCAGAGGTAGCCATCACAGTTTTTCCTAGATAAGCATGTCCCTCCCACATCAAGAAGCAGAACTTAATTCCCCTCCCTTGAATCTGGGCTGGCCTTATAACTTGCTTTGACCAACAGAGCGTGATGGAAGTGACATTATGTCTGTTTTGAGTGTAGCCGTTAAGAGGCCTGGCAGCTTCCATTTCCATTTTTATTCTTGGAAGCCACCACCATGGTATAAAGAAGCTGTGGTTATACTACTGAATGGACAGATAGTGGCCAGGTGGAGGAGCACCTAAGAGCCAGACATGTGAGCAAGGCCTTCTAGGACCTTCCAGCACAGCCAAAGTGACCAGCAGAATGCAGCCTAACTAGTGACCCTGACAATGCCACGTAGCATGAACTGCTCCACCAAACACAGCCCAAATGGCAGACCCATGAGAAATAATAAATCACTCTTGTTCCAAGCTGCTAAGTTTTGGGGTGGTTTGTTATATAGCAATAGGTAATTAAAGTGTGCCTTCTGCAGGCAACACCCTGTGATAGACAGACCCTGGCAGTGACAGCATAACTAAGGATGTCTCCCACCCTCCGTGAGCTTAGAGTCTAAGGGGGACATCATACACTTGTATACAAAAACAAGTTTAATATGGGATATAGGAATCAAGGGGATAGGCATTTTAAGTCGAATATTGCAATGGTTGTTGAAGCAACTCACCCAGAACTTCATACTGCTTGGAACTAGGGTCTTCTCGCAGGTCCCAGGGTTCTTAAGGCCCTTTTCTTCCCCATTCAAGCCTGATGAGGAGGGAAGCAGCCACTCCAGCTACCTCTCTTGGCTCCCCTTAAAGCCAAGTCCCCACATCTAACCGCCGTTCCCAGCAGCACAGCCAGAGAGAAAACAAGATGCAAATATGGGAAAATAACACAGATATTGAACTCTTACAAAGTTTTTTTTTTTTTTTTTTTTTTTTTTTTTTTTTTTTTTGTGGTACGTGGGCCTCTCACTGTTGTGGTCTCTCCCATTGCAGAGCACAGGCTCCGGACGCGCAGGCTCAGTGGCCATGGCTCACGGGCCCAGCTGCTCCGCGGCATGTGGGATCTTCCCGGACCGGGGCACGAACCCGTATCCCCTGCATTGGCAGGCGGACTCTCAACCACTGCGCCACCAGGGAAGCCCTGAACTCTTACAAAGTTTTTATTCTCCACTGGTCTAGGCTTCCTCACAGCTCCCAAAATGTAGTAAACAAGAGCATGTTGGGGGCTTATAACCTCCACTTTCATTTCCAAGGACAGGGCTCACCTCCTCTCTTCTCCTTTTGACTCTGTACCAAGGGTCCTCTGGGCCATTTTCCCCATTGAAGTCTCTGCCTGAAGGTGACATCCAGGCACAAATAGGTGCTCTTTGTCTCAAGTTGGCCATTTGCATCTCTGTGGTCTTCATGCCTGGGTGGCACCCACTTGACTAAGCATTTGCCCCTTGTGGGCTCAGAGTCCCTCATTTACATTTCCCCACAATAGTGAATGGCTTACAAGCTGTTGAAATACAGTTGCTAAACAGCTAGTAATTCAGCCAGAAGACAGCCCTTGAAGGGTTGGAATCAGAGCGATTCTGAGCACTGGCACTGGCACTATGGACAACCAGTGAAAGTAAAGGCAGAGTGAGAAAACTAAGAGCGCCTCAGCCATGCCTAGGGCAAACGTTTTGCTGACCACTTTCCCCCAGGGCTTCCTCAATAGACCCCAGGAGAAGATTTAGCAGTCAAAACCAAACGCACAAAGTAGAGTCACTGTTTAGATTCTACGTGGAATCGGTGCATGAGACAAAAATCACATATAGTCACAATTATCCTTCAACGTCCTTTAGTGCTTGTGAATAGAGCAGACATTGTTTTGTGTTTACAGCCCTGGACAGTAAATCTTATAACCATTGGATGTTCAAGACCACTGAGATACAAATGAAAGGGGAGAACAGAAGTAAATTTTACGTGTAAATGTCTGTTTTCAAAGCACTTTACCTTGAAGATAACTGCTAAATTTTCATTCACCATTGTTATTCTTCTTCACACGTTCCTAGTAGGGAATGGGGGAACGGGTAGAGAATAATAATAAAAAACCATCAATGCTCGTGATAGGCACTGTTCTGACTGCCCTATGTGTATTAGCTCACGCAATCTTTACTGTGTTAGGAATTATTATCCCTAGTTTACAGAAGAGGAAACCCAAGGATACAGAGGTTGTGGAAATTATCTGAGAATTTCTGCTAGAACGTGACAGCGCTTTCAGGAGTAGGTGGTATAAAGCTACTTGTGAAGGAAATACAGGATTTCAATAAATGGAACTGAGGGACAGGGAAGGGTATTAGGGGTGGAAGGCACTGCATGAGCAAAGGAATAGAACTTGGAAAATACAGGGCAGGTATGGGGAATATTCTTTTGTAGCTGGAGCAAAAGATGAGTGAGATCTGTAATCTTAGGCTGGATAACCAGGTGTAATGGCTAATTTTATGTGTCAACTTGGCTGGGCCATGGATGACACCATGCACTTCAGATTGGGACTTGAACCCACATGCCAGGCCTCAAACCCAGCCAAAACCCAGATTGGGACTCGAACCCACACTGCCGGGACTCGAACCTGGCCAAAACCCTGATTGGGACTCGAACCTACATGGCCAGGACTCAAACCCAGCCAAAACCCACAGTCTTCCAACTGAGATCACACACCTGGTTTCAGGACTTAATGAAGCTCAGGTTCTTGATGTCTCATTGCAGAAAGAATTCACTGAGAGACAAAGTGATAGGTAAGAAGTGGATTTATTTAGAGAGAAACACACTCCACAGACAGTGTGGGCCATCTCAGAAGGCCAGAGTGGCCTTGGGAGAAACACACTCCACAGACAGAGTGTGGGCCATCTCAGAAGGTGAGAAAGGCACCAGGGTATGGGGTTGTCAGTTTTTATAGGGGTGGGTAATTTCATAGGCTAATGAGTGGGAGAAGTATTCCAGCTATTTCAGGAAGGGGTGGGGATTTCTAGGAATTGGGCCACCGCCCACTTTTTGATCCTTACTGTCAGTCTTGGCACTGTCATGGCGCCTGTGGGTGTGTCATTTAGCTTGCTGATGTGTTACAGTGAGCATATACTGAGGCTCAAGGTCTAGTGGAAGTTGACTTGTCTGCCATCTTGGAGCCATTTGGTTCTAATCAGTTTATGTCATGTCCTTGGGCTATGTCATTCTTTCAAAGGTTGTGCCCTGCCCCCTCCCTCCTGTTTCATGGGTACCCAGATATTTGGTCAAATATTATTCTGGGTCTTGCTGTGAGAGTGTTTTGGGATTCAGTGGACCTTTATTAAGACAGGTTGCCCTCCCTAATGTGGGTGAGCCTCATTCAGTCAGTTGAAGGACTGATTAGACTAAAAGGACTGACTTCCCCCATGTGACAGAGAATTCTCCAGGCACCTACCTTTGCACTTCAAGAGTAACCTCAGTTCTTCCTGGGTCTACAACAGACAGCCTTCAAATATTGCAGCATCAACTCCCCTGGATCTCCAGCCTGCTGGCTCACCCTGCCGATACTGGACTGACCAGGCTCCATAACCACCAATTCCCTGTAATATGTCTGTTTCTATATATACACATTCCTATCGGTTCTGTTTCTTAGAGGAAATTGTGGGAGACTCATAGAACTTGAGATCTGGAAGGCACCCTTAACCCCCCTCCCTCATTAGAAAAGCAGAAAAGAAAGAACACCACGTCTTAGAGAGTTTCAATGGCCAGTGAAGCCCACAGAGCCGGTAAATAGCAGAGATGTGGACTAGGAAGCTCCTAGCTCAGAACTCCCTTCCCCATCTCTCTTTCACTGCAGTGTGCCATCTCCTTTAAGTCACACACAGGATGCAGGTGGGATTGTTGAGGGGACAGAGCTCTCCTGTGTGCTCCCCTCTACATTTCCTGCTTTCCTTCTCCAAACATGGCGTAATATTGGTGCTGGCTCCAAACATGTCATGACACAGGCCCATCTGTCATTATCCTGTGCTGACCAGCACTGACTGCTTTCTCTCCTGACACGATTTTGGGATTTCCCATTCCCCTCCGTACTGCATTTCCTGCTTCCAGCAACTTTTTTTTCTAGGTCAACTCAGCTGCTCTCTGATTCAGGCAAAACTAGAAAGGCAAGGGAAAATGAAAACTGGTCAGAGCTCTTTTGCTCTACTGTTCACACTACAGAAACACCAAGTAATCCTGCACTTTACCCACTCTGCCCCTATCTCACAATACTGAGTATTTGAGTGTTTTGCATATACATTGTTCAAAGATCCCCTTAATCAAATTCAAATTTACACCTCCTTGATGGAAAAGACAGGTGCAGGCGGCATTGGGGCCCTTGTATACTGACCACTTTGGGCAATAGTATGAGATATCTCTGCATCGTCCATGGCTTGCCTCACCCACACTTCCAACCTACTTGTCCTCCCGGATGCAAATCCTTTCCTCCAGTCAAACTGTCCTTTTGATTGTTCCCTGAACTTGCCGTGTGTTTTTCCACCTTTAAACCTTTGCTCCCACCTCCTGCCCCCATGGAATGTCCTCCCCATTTCTTTCCACCTAGCCAAATCAGATTCGTTTCACCCTGATTCAATACCAACGGCAGGTGGGCATTGGGCCAGCACTTACACATGTGTTATCTCATCCTGCAAGGCCCAGCATAAAATTCTTTTTATCTGTGAAGCCCTCTGGGGCTCTCCCAACTGGAAGTGACCACTTCCTCCTTTCTTCTACACTTATTGTCTGTACTACTCATTTGGCACTTAATACATCCTAGTACTCTGTAATGAATCATTCACTCATTCATTTATTTAAACAAGTATTTACTGAGTGGTTATTATTTTCCGGTAGGTGCTAGAGATTTGGAGATGAGGAAGACACCTTTGTTGTCCCCATGAAATTCAGTCTAGCAGTGAAAACCGACACATAAGGAGAGGATTATCATACAATGTGAGTGCAGGTTTGAGGAGACTTCCTGTGTGATCTCTGCCCAAGTTAAGTCTTGATGAATGAGTAGAAGTCGGCCAGGTGAAGGTGGGGAGAGAGTACACTTTCAACAAAGACAAAAGAACGGGACCCAGAGCCGAAGAGCAGCCAAGTGTGTAGGAGACTGCAAGCAGCCCCTTCTTGCTGGAGCAGAGAACGTTGCTAAAGCATAGAATGTACAAGATATAGCGGGAGGTCCTGGAACACCAGGCTTAGGTGCTCTGATTCACCCTGATGGTCGTGGTATGCCGTTGAGGGTCTTAAGCGAGGGATAGACTCAAGATCTGTGGTCCGAGATCACTGTGACTACAGTGTGAAGAATGGATCAAACCAGGGAGAGACTTGAAACCAGGAGCTGTAAGGAAGTTGTGGCAAGAACCCAAGGCAAGAGATAGGAGGACGGTGACCTGCCCCAGAAGTGAGGAGACTAAATATGAGCAATGTACACGATGTGAAATTATACCACACTCACGGCTCTGGAAGGCCTCACAACTGATGATGTAGAAAATAAGTACAGTGCAAAGCAGGGAACCTATAATGGAGATAGAGAAAGTGCTATCAGGGGAGATGATGGCTGACACAGTCTAAAAGATAGGGAATAGGCCATCAATTTGTCAGTCATATAACCTGAATATTTATGCATACGTGTGATATCTCTTCTCCTAGACTGCGAGCTCACTGAGGGCAGGGGCTCTGCAAATACTAAAGCACATCAGTTCTTGTGACAAACCAAGGCCTCTGCTCTCACTGTTAGAGGGGGTAGATTATGTCCCGGGGGTAGATTATGTCCCAGAAACCATGTTCTGCAGCAGGCAGGCCAGGAGTTTCTGCAGCAGGGGGGCGGTGGGGCAAGGCAGGGAAGAAGCATTGAGACATGTTGCCCACAGGCCATGAGGGTAATGCCCAGAGTATGGAGTTGGAGCCAGGCAAGGCTGAATTCACATCTCCACCCTGCCATTAGCCAGTTGTGATCCTGGACAAATAACTTAAAATCTTAGTCTCATCTCCTTTATCTATAAAACGAGAATATTATTACCTGCTTCACTGTATTGACCTCAGTATCATGCTAAATAGTGAATGGATATCTCTAGGCACATACTTAGTACCCGGAGAGCACTCATTGTTATTGACGTAGGTGTCACTGATGTTGGTGTCTTTTCTGGTCTGTTCCCCTTACTAACCCATGAGATACCTGAAGGCAGGGACTGCGTCTTACTTGTATATATTTTTTATAAATTTATTTATTTATTTATTTTATATTTGGCTGCGTTGGGTCTTTGTTGCTATGAGCGGGCTTTCTCTAGTTGTGACGAGCAGGGGCTACTCTTCTTTGTGGTGTGCGGGCTTATTGCGGTGGCTTCTCTTGTTGCGGTGCACAGGCTCTAGGCGTGTGGGCTTCAGTAGTTGCAGCACATGGGCTCAGTAGTTGTGGCTCACGGGCTCTAGAGTGCAGGCTCAGTAGTTGTGACACACAGGCTTAGTTGCTCTGCAGCATGTGGGATCTTTCCGGACCAGGGCTCGAACCTGTGTTCCCTGAATTGGCAGGCAGATTCTTAACCGCTGAGACACCAGGGAAGCCCCCAGCAAAATTCTTTAGTTTCAGATTCACTGTGACTCTTTAACGGCCCTCTCCCCACCCCCATTCCAACGCACAGCTCCCACATTCTGTTACCCTCCTGCGGCACCTCTAGGGCTGACCTCAGAGCTTGGTGCACAGAAACAGTAGATATTTGTTGAATGATTGTGGTAAAGGCTGTGAGAAAGAGAAAAACGAGGACCTAGGAGAGTTCAAAGGAGGAGAGATGACCTGTGAGTGACAATGATAAAACATTTGATGGAAGCTTTGAAAAATGGATGGAATGGAACCAGCTGAGGTACGTGAGACTGTAGGAGTGGGTGGAAGAGGAGCTCTCCAGGTGGATGGACGACCTGTTTGGAGAAACCAGGTGGTGTCTGCGAAATGATGAGTAACCAGGATGTCTGGAATATAGGGCTAGGGAAGGGGAGAAGGACTAGAAAGGGTATGGCAAGAGCTGGCTTCGGGACCCATTCTTGTATCTCCAGGAGGTGCTCATGGTAGCTAAGATGCTTCCCCAGCACAAAAGGGTCCTTCTTTTTCTGGAGTGCAGGTGCCTGGGTTAGTTCACAAAAATTTGCTTCTCCTTAATTAGCTGTCACTCAGGAGTTGGGGGCAAGAGGGCCTAACACCTTTCAGCCCCCGAGGCTTCCCACCCCACCTGAGCTCCAGGCACCTGGCTGGCTGGTAGGCTTCAGCCAATTCCTCTTTGCAGTGGAAACGGAATATTGCTTATTCTGTGATGTTAATTGTTTAATCTAATTCCACATTAGGAAACTTTGGACTTTGGACAATTTATAGGGAAAAAAATTGGGACAAAATTCAAACAGTTCTTCCATAGGCACTTGACTCATGTTTGAATCACATCCATGTGTGGATCGTCTCCACTCACCATGGGGGCCACTGAAAAAATTCAGCTACACAGGACTTTCTGAGCTTATTACCCACTATTGAAAACACATGCATGGCTCCTCTATTCAATAGATTATGGTTTTAAAGGGACATTTTGTGCTTTATCATCTATCCTGTTAGGTGCTTTCCATGATTTACCTCACTTAGTCCTCACACTCAATCCCTCAGGGAAGCACTAAGATTTCTCTTCTAGATAAGGAAACCATGCTCAGAAGGATTAAGTAACTTGCCCAAAGTCACACAGCTTGTAGGCGTAAAGCCTGCATTGGCACTGAGATCTGTCTGGCCTAAACCCTGTGCTCTCAGCTACTAGACTCTGCACCTTTTTCAAAGGCAAGGTACATTGACTAGGCTTTGGGGACCCATCAAGATTACTTTTGAAAGAACTTTTTTACTTTCAAATAATTACAGGTTCACAGAAAGTTGCAAAAAATTGCACCCTTGCCTAACTGTAGTGTAATATCAAAACCAAGGAATCGACATTAGTACAATCCAGAGTTTATTCAGATTTCACTAATTTCACCCTTGGGCTTATTTTTAAATTTAACAAAATTTAGGGGAAAACAAACAAAACCAAAAACAACAACTATCTAAAAGGCCCTTTGGCACCCCTTCCTCCCTGGATACTTAAATGCTCAGTCACCTCTGGGGCTTCCTGAGACAGCAGGATCAGAAGAGGGGACAAATCAACACACATGGAGAGATCCGTTTCCGCCATTATGGGCCCGAGGGAAATGGGCATTATATAGCTTGAATACCAAGTGAACTCACTGAATCCCTGCTGCTTTAACTGGGAAAGGACCCCTCGCCTAGAACCTAGAGGGACCTGGTGAGACTGCCGGAGTCTGGTTATTTGGAGGCCTCTAAAACCCTTGGGGCCACCTAAGACCTGGCCCAGCCAACATGCCTCTTTGCCCCTATTGTCTGTGTCCTGGAAGCTGATGATGAGTGATAAGCATGAGAGATAAAACAGGTGTGGGGCTGTGAACCTGCCTGAATCACTGGCAGCCAACCAGGCCATTTTTTGTCTGGAAAAACTCCCCCCAGGACAGCCCAAACCAGTGTTTGGGAACAGGACTGAGGGAACAATGGAGGGAAATGGAGGCCCAAGCTTGGGCGTTAGGGCCCTGACACCCACACTCCTTTGCACTGTTATTCCTGGCGAAAGCAGGCATTTGCTTTCGTTCACAGACTCTGTGGGAGGAGGCACAAATGAGGCTTGGAAATTAAAAGGAAGTCGTATGATGACAAAGGAAGTGATAGGAGATTGTTTTCCAGGCTTTAGAGATTTCATTATAAATGATTCTGAGAACTGCCTCCCTGGATTTATAATATGACTGCTATCCTAGTAACTATGATAGCTTATTGCCCACCAGGCCAAATGTTGAAGCCAGTTGGGGGATAACTTTCTCGCTGAACTGTTTTACTTCTGAGTTTTAGAGACCTTGGAACAAATGAGAGGTCAGTTACGTTATATAGGCAAATGTCCGTCCTCCTTTTGTGTGGCCAAAGGGGCGTTTGGGCTCTGGCCCCTGCCGATCCCTGCAGGTAAATCTGGTTACTTGTGTTTAACCCTATGACAATAGGAAATGGTTAGACTGACATGGCTTGTTCTTAGTGGACTTACATTGATTTCTAGAGATGACTGATTATTTTACCAAATGCTCAAAGGCTCTCTCTCTCCCCCAAAATTCATATGTTGAAGTCCTAACCCCAGTGACTTAGAATGTGACCTTATTCGGAAATAGGATCATTGCAGATGTAATTACTTAAGATGAGGTCCTACTAGAGTAGGCTTCTAATCCAATATGACTGGGTTCCCTATAAAAAGGAGAAGTCTGGACTCAGGCATGTGCACAGGAGAATATCATGTGATGATCAAGGCAGAGATAGGAGTGATATTTCTCACAGAACACCGCAGATCAACAGCAAACCAGCAGAAGCTAGGAGGGAGGCATGGAGCAGATTCTCTCCTATGAGGACCAACTCTGCTGACACCTTGATCTCAGACTTTGAGCCTCCAGAACCGGGAGACAATACGTTTCTGTTGTGGTACTTCCTGTTTGTGGTACTTTGTTACAGCAAAACTTTTGTACCCATTTCAGGGGCTATTTCCTGCTGGTTCTTAGTCCAAATGGCTGTGGAAACTGGTGGCGGCAAAGGGCTACTGTGTTCTCAGCTGGCACATTACACTTGCATTAGGAACAAAGCCCACCTTTTCCTTGGATCTCAGATGCAAACAAAAGGGAGAGTCACATCAGAAACCCTGATGAGCAATTAGCGCTGGCAGAAAGATGAACTAGGAAAACAAAAGAAGCTGCATAATATGATCCCCAACCCTGCTGGACAGGGGTGGGGAGTGATGGGTCCTTTCACTGCATCCAACCCAGTGGTGCCCTTCAGACAGGGACAACCAGACATCTGGGCTCCAGCAGGCCCAACAGAAATCCCCATGACCCATGGACCACTGGGATTTGGTTCACGTGCCTCCTGGCCATGGGATCCTGGCACTTCTGCTCCAGCTCCAAACCCTACTTCCTCTGGAGTGCTGGCTACTGTAGATGGAGGTCAGTTAATCCTGAGGACACAGCTTAGACCCCCTAGTACTTCCTCTCCTTCCTGAAATGTTCTCAGGGCCTCCCCTCGGAGTGTAGGTCAGGCTTGGGCATTTGGCTGCAAGGGTCAGCAGAAGGGAGGGAAAACCATTCCCCTTCCTCCCGTTTCCCGTCATTTTCTCATGTCTGACACACAGGCTTGCTTGGTCTTTGCAAGATCCTCTGCTTTGCCTAAATGTGAGTGGTTTGGTTACATGTGGAAGGAGAGAGAGGCACAAGGGGGTGGAGATTGGGGGTAGGGGCTTTGCCAGGATGCTGGGCCTGAACATTCCTCCAAGTGGTACTGGGTTTAGAAGATCAAGGCTGGAAGCTTTGAGGAACCAGCCAGAACTCTCTTTCCCTTAACTGGGCAAACTCTAGTCCTCACTGCAGCTGCCCTGACTCAGCTTGTCCCCAGCCTGACCCTCAGCTGACCCATTCTCTAAAGGGTGCCCGAGGCAGAAGATGAGGAGGAGGAAGGGGATGGGGAGGGCCTAGGGAGCTGCCTGAAAAGCCAGGATGCCAGGTGCTCACCCAAGTGACCTCCATAAATGGTACCATCCCTTTGGTCCCTTCATTCAGTCATTGATCCAATAGGGTCCACCTTGGAGGCATCCAGAATCCCTTCTCTGACTGGCTTCCCTCTCTTTTCACCTCCCCCATAGTCACCCCAGTCTCCTTCTAACCTCTCTTCTTCTGCGTGGCCCAGCTCCGTCCCAGGAAGGTGTAGATCTCATCCACAGACCCCTAGGCACCGCAGGAAGAGGTTCAGATCGTTCAGATTGTTCAGAAAAGAACATTGACAAAACAAGCCTTTCTGTTAATATTGACTGCCTTTCCTAGCTCAGCTCAGATGACTTGTTAAGCCAACAAAGTCTGTTTGTTTAAACTGTCTTACAAGAAAACCCAGGAAGAGGTGAGAAGGGAAGAAAACCCTGTTCTGCCACAGAAGCAGAGCAGAAAAGAAAATCCCCCAGCCCAGGAAAGCAGGGTGGGGGTGGGGTGGGGGGGATGAACTGGGAGATTGGGACTGACATATATACACTAATATGTATGAAATAGATAACTAATAAGAACCTGCTGTATAAAGAAATAAAGGAAAATAAAATTAAAAGAAAAGAAAATTCCCCAGCCCAGCTGCACACTCTGAGGCAGAGAACAGTGCTGTAGAGCTGGGCTGGACACACTCACGGTGCCCTGGCGGCTGCAGCTGGGCCTTCCTGGCAGGGGACATAAAGAGTTAAGGAACTGCGCTTGGACAAGCAGTGTATCCTGAAACTCAAGCTCCAGAGGTCTCTTTCAGAGTCCAGGGCCAGGGAAGTATCTATTGTCAACAAATACCACCACTGAACCAATAGCAAGCCCGAGTGTGGTTCTGAGATAGGGGCCTCTGGATGTCACCAGGCAACAGGCACAAAGAAGGCTGGATCAAGCGCCCAGCAGACAATTACACCACCCACAGCTCCCGCCCCCTGCAGTTCCCACTCCAGCGTGGCCAGGCCAGAGAGTGACTCTGCCCCAGATTCCCCCAAGATCAAATTACCATCAGTCTTGGGATTTGGAGGGAAAGGGAATGGTGTAGGAAAGTCTTTATTTAGAAACTTCAGTACAATTTAGTTTATTGAAAAGCTGGGCTGATGGCAAAGGTGAAGACTTTCAGGTAAAAGGAGATCTTGCTGCAGACTGCAACAAGACTTGTGTACCTTTCCTCCAGTTCATGTTCCTACAAGTCAAGAGATGGGCACAACCCTAGGATCCCTCACCCTTGACCTCATGGCTTTCCCTGGGAGATGTAGGGTGGGAAGCTTTTGACAAATTTACTAAATTAGAGCCAAGGAGAATATAAGGTAAAACCTAAGGACACTTGTTTCTCATTCCTACAAAGTATACTCCCTCCATGTCACAGAGCCAGAGGGCGGCGCGCCGTCACCCATGCAAAGCCTTCTTGTTTCAAACTAATGGCGAGCTTAAGAAACGTTTTCATTTCATCAGGCACTTATTCATTCAACATTTAGAGCAATGGCAGGGGCTGAGCTAAGTGCTGGGGTTTCAAAGATGAATTGTTCATTTTCCCCAGGTGGTCTGACCCTCCTCAGAGATTCACCATCTTATCTACCCTATATGCTGAAGACTCTCAGATGTATATTCCCAGCCCAGGCCATACCTCTCTTCTAAGTACCAAACCAGTGTATCAGAGAGTTTTCTAGACATCTCTTCATTGGTTTCCCACAGGGCCACTGAATGCAGCAACCCCCAAGCTCAAGGCTTCATCTTTCTATCACTAAACCTGTTTTATCACATGAGTTCTTTGTCTTAGTGAACGATGCTACCCCCACGCCCTGCAACATAGGTTGAATTCCCCTCCCCCCAAATTCATTTAATGAAGTCCTCATCCCCTATACCTATACATAATAATAATACATTATATCTATACATCCCCTATACATAATGGGACCTTATTAGGAAATAGAGTTGCTACAGATATAATTAATCAGGATAAGGTCATATAGGAGTAGAGTGGGCCTACTCCAACATGACGGGTGTTCTTAGGAAAAGGGGAAATTTGGACACAGACATGAGTACTGTAAGAAAGCCATGTGAAGAGACACAGGGAGCAGACAGCCATCTACAAAGCCAAGGAACACTTGAGGCTACCAGAAGCTTCAAGAGAGGCCTGGAGCAGATCCATCCCTAGAGCCTTCAGAAGGTACATGGCACTGCCAACACTTTGATGGTAGACTTCTGACCTCCGGAACCCTGAGACAATAATTGTCTGTTGTTCTAAGCCACCCAGTTTGTGGTACTTTGCAAAGGCAGCCCTAGGAGGTTAATACACCTCCATTAAACATGTCCAAGAAAAAAGCCTAGAAGGCTCCACTGAGTCTTCCCCTCCATTACCATCTCTACCCTCCATCTGTAGCCATATCTAATAAGCCACAAGCTTTGTCCATTCCACCTGTGAGACACCGCTGTCAACAACCCACTTGTCTTTATTCCTGCTGCTACCATCTTGGGGCGGGCCACCGTTATTTCACCAAAATCCTTCCTCACTGCTGGCCCTGCCTCCATAACAAGTCCTGCCTATCTGTTCCTCAAATTGCAGCCAGAATCATCTTTCAAAGGGCTAATCTGAGATGCTACTTCCCTGCTTAAAACTCTTCAGATGTTCTTCTTTGCTCTTAGGATAAAGTTTAATCTTCCTAAAGGGCTCAAAAGGCACAGGGTAACGTGGCCCCTGCTCTCCCCTCTGTCCTCATCTCTTGCCAGTATTATTCTCCAGCAATACTGAGCTTCTTTCTCTTCCTTAAATGTGCCAGGTTCTATCTGGCCACCACCATTTACATATGCCTTTCCCTCCATCTGGAACACGTATCCCCACCCTCTTCTTCTACAGGACTCTTACTTATCAAATTCATTGTAATGCCCTCTTTATCTGTTAGAGTCCTACCCAGGTCGTAAGCTCCTATGGGGGAGTAATCCTGTCTGTTTCATTCATGGATGTATCTACTGTGCCTGACACAGTGCTTGTGACATAGTAGGTGCCCAACCATCATTTGTTGTACTGACTGACCGACGGATAGACTGAAACACGACTCCTGTCCCCAGTGAGCTCAGTCCAGAGGGGAGGCAATAGTGTGGACCAAGTCATTCAGCAGTGCAGGGGCAGGACTCAGTTTGCTTCAGTTTGAGGGAGGGTAGGGCAACATTTCACAAAGGTGATGACATCTAAGCTGGGCCTTCACTGATGGGTAGGAATGGGCCAGAATAGAGAGAGCACAGGGAAGAGAAGCTCATTTCCAGCAAAGAAGGTGCTATGGGTGAAGGAGCAGGGCGTGTTTGGAGATGGTGAGCATGTTTGTTGTGCCCGGAGCTCGATGTGCAGAAATTCAGCTGATGTGGACTGTGGGTCAGAGTGTGAATCCTCTAAGGAACTTATTTTGCATCTAAACCTCAGTGACTTTTCCTAGACATGATAGAACAAAAGAAAGTCTGTAATCCCTTTTTACAGGCAGAGAGGTGGAGGCACACCTAGAGGTGTTTGTTTAGTCTAGAGGTGCTGCTCTGCTGCTCAGGATACCCCTGAGAACCCAGTTCCCTTTGCTCCTGGGCTTGAGACTTATAATCTCTTCAGGCCCACCCGCTAAACACTGTACACATCTGCTGAGGCTGAACACCTGGATAAAAACCACTGGGGCCACACCTGCATCCTTCCCCCTTCCTCCACACCCCCTCTCCCCAAAAAACCTGAAAATTCTCAGGAAAACATAAAGCTAAGTGAATGGTTGTCTGATTTCCTTCATATGTCCCCCAGGGTAGGGAGGCTTTCTCCGATCACCCTTTATCATTCTGAAATCTCTCCAGCTCTAATTTAATTTCGTTCCCTCTTGTTAGTCTTTTCAGACATAAAGAATAATTTTTCTATATTCCTTGCATTAAATTATTGCCTATACTTGAAGGCAAGAATTAAGCCATCCATTTACCTTCTCTTCTCCAAAGAAAACAAATTTGATTCCTTAACTGTTTTCTTACTGAATCCATTCTCTCTCCCCCAACCTTAATTCCTTAAGGTCATTTTGATCTCTCTTTCCCTGAACCCTCTGGATCAAATGCATGGACTAGAACTGAAGATGAATCATAAAACCAAGAAAGTTTTTCCTAAGATAGGTGAGGGGTCCATGGCAGAGAAAGAAAAATAGTCTCTTCTGTACAGGAACTTCTGCGCGGTCCAACACAGTTCCAGGGGAGCACATGTCACCACGTTGGCTAGAGAGGACATCATCAATCAGAAGATCCATTGATCTTTCAGAGTGGCAGTTGCTCTCAAAAGCCCCAGAGGAGATAAGCATAACCACCTGGGAATACTGCTGATTCACATGGTGTGAAGCCTGAGGAGGCTTGTGTAGGATGTGCTATCATCCCACCATATTTGAGTCTGTAGCCTGAAGCCAGTACTGTGGTCAGAACATGGACAAGTATACCTAAGTACACACACACACATGCGGCTCAACGCTGAGGGTCAACAGTGGACATCAGTAGCCCAAGGCCAGGAACTCATTCTTAGTGGTACATTTGTGAGAGTAGCAAAGTCAGCATGTCAGTACTGTTTGGGCAGCTACATCTCATGCAAAAGAAATGCCATGCCAGCCAGCAGAAGCAATCGGATTGCCAGGCTGCTGTCCTGAAAAGGAAAAAGGGGACATCTGGTTGACCCCATGCATGGGGTGGAGGGTCAGAGAGAGCTTCCAAGGGGAGAAACAAGGTCAGGGCTCATGCAAGTCCCATCTGGGATCAGGGCACCCACCTGGACAGCACTGCCAGCTCTGCCTGGTCCTAAGCACCAGAGAGGCACTTAGAAAGTTTTAAGAAAGTCACTCGATAGTGTTTGTGTATATGTACGTGTGTGTTTGGGAGGGGGTAGGATCCTTAGTACGTGTGGGTCCTGGCAGGAGCCCCTTTTACCTGGGTGTAAGAGAAATACTGGTTTGAATTCAGGTTGGCTTGACCTCAAACCCCTAATCCTGACCACTAAACAATATTGGGAATAACACAAACCTTTTTTAATGACAAAGTTAAAATTTTTTGTTGTTTTTTTTAAAGATTTTCTTTTTTGGATGTGGACCATTTTTAAAGTCTTTATTGAATTTGTTACAATGTTGCTTTCTGTTGTGGCTTTTTGGCCTTGAGGCATGTGGGATCTTAGCTCCCTGACCAGAGATCGAAACCGCACCCCCTGCGTTGGAAGGTGAAGTCTTAACCACTGGACCACCAGGGAAGTCCCAAAATTTTAAGTTTTAGATAATGAAGATACAGATGTGAACAGACCCACTGCCTTGCCCCCTTCCTCCTTGTCCTGTCAAATGTTCTATTCCTGCCCCGCAGCTGGTCTTGACAGCCTTGTCTTCTCACTAGGTCCTGCCTCCTTCATTCTTCTGACCCTCCTTTCTTCTTTACCCTGCTGTGTGTGAGACCATCTCATGACTTAGGAGCTGGGCGCAAGGCACTAACACTTCCTGGTAACGTGGGGCTGGAATGGGGAGTGTATAGGGCTGGATTTATTGAGCAAGCCACAGTCAGGCAGAGACTAATTGGGGCAGGGCTGGGCTTCCAGAACAAATTGAAGATTAGAGTTATTTATGTGTCCATTTCTAGCCCTAGGCAGTGAGCTACACTGAGGGAGGGGCCATGCCTTTTATAGTCTCTTATCCCTTCATTCCTTGAACAATGCCTATCACCACGCGTATGCTGAATAAATGAAAGGAAAAAAAGATGAATGACTGGGCTTCCCTGGTGGCGTAGTGGTTGAGAGTCTGCCTGCCGATGCAGGGGACACGGGTTCGTGCCCCGGTCCAGGAGGATCCCACATGCCGTGGAGCGGCTGGGCCTGTGGGCCATGGCCGCTGAGCCTGCGTGTCCGGAGCCTGTGCTCCACAACGGGAGAGGCCACAACAGTGGGAGGCCCGCGTACCGCAAAAAAAAAAAAAAAAAAAAAAAAAAAAAAAAGATGAATGACTGAAAGGCCCTGCCTTTGCCTGTTGAGATTGGTTCGGAATTTGGGACAGGCTTGACCCTGAGTTAAAACCATCAGCAGATCCAGCTGCCAAGGAGTAGAGAAAGCAGTAAGAGAGGTGGATCTGAGATTAAATGTCCCCTTCTCCCATACCTCAGAAGAATTTCATTAATTCAATATTTTAAGAATTCAATTTGTGACTCAGTGTTGCTCTCATGCCACCATGTTATTGAGGGGTACCTCAATAACAACAGTGTTGCCCAGGGGCAACTCTGCCCCCCATCAGGGACACAGAAATCCCTAGGATTCCCTTTGAACCCCATCACTGTCATAGTGTGCCACTTTTGAATTATGAAATAATCTAATGGGTCACTCTTAACTTTTTTAAACAGTTCCCAAGTAAGTCCCCCACTAGCAACTATAAAATCATGCCCTATCTTAGCCACTCCTGGGATTTATTCATTGCTGTTTGCAGTCACCCAAGCACCCTAGTTTCAAATAATTAACAGCTCCCTCGGAATGCTTACCTTTGCAAAAATACTGCATGCTCATTTGAGCATAAAGAGGCTCCTGATAGGAATATCAAAATCACCTTTGAGTACTGGATAATTTATGGATATGTTCATACCCTTCACTAAGCTCTAGGTGACAGCTTGGCATGCAATTAACAAAGCAAAACAAAACCTGGCCTCCGATCTGTAAAAAAGCATATTGAATAGGCCTATCTCACAGATGGTGACTCTTGGTGCCTTTCAGCTGAGAATGGTTGTGTGGAAGGGAGTGTCATTGGAGAAGAGGCCCAGGAAATACTAAGGCAACTGCTGCCAGCTGTGTTGGGAAAACAAGATGTAAAACAAGATGTAAAGAGACTTCCCTGGTGGCACAGTGGTTGAGAATCCGCCTGCCAATGCAGGGGACATGGGTTCGATCCCCGGTCCAGGAACATCCCACACACCGTGGAGAAACTAAGCCTGTGCACCACAGCTACTGAGCCTGCACTCTAGAGTCCGCAAGCCACAACTACTGAGCCCGTGTGCAGCAACTACCTGAAGCCCACACACCTAGAGCCTGTGCTGCACAATGAGAAGCCACCACAATGAGAAGCCCACGCGCTGCAACGAAGAGTAACCCCCGCTCGCCGCAACTAGAGAAAGCCCATGTGCAGCAGCGAAGACCCAACACAGGCAAAAATAAAATAAATAAATAAATAAAACAAGATGTAGAGGGAGATCAGACCCCATAGCTGGTGTAGGGGTGGAGGTGGGGCCAGGGGGGTGGCTAACACCTCTCTCCATGAAGGCAGTTTCTCCTGCTTATAGAATACCCCTACCCCAGCTCAGTGCTGCCAGCAAGCAGACCTGGACAAACTGGCCATAGTGTATTTCCCCATAGCAGGACTTTGGCCAATGATCAGTACTACTTTTGTATCAAAATTCCAAACAGAATTCTCATGCTTATAGTCCCTTCCATGTCCCTCCAGAATTCCTTTCATGTAGAAACTTCTGTATGCTATCTCCCTCACCCCAAGATAATAAGACTCCATTAAAATAATATTAATAGTAACAGCCAGTATTAATCCTGCCCTTAATAAGTGTCAGAAACTATAGTAAGTTGAAACTATACTAAGAAACTACACTCAGTATTTCTATAATTATAACTGACTCAGTATGTGCCTAGTTCTGTTGTGAGTACTTTACACACATTATCACTCATTCAATCTTCACAATAAATCTGTAAATTAGAAAGAAAGCATTCAGTCTTTTACTGTTAAGTATGATGTTAGCTGTGAGTTTTTCATAGATACCTTTTAGTAGGTGAGGAAGATCTCTTCTATTCCTAGGCTAAGTGTTTTTATTATGGAGAGGCGCTGAATTCATCAGATACTTTTTCTGCATTTATTGAGATGATCATGTGCTTTTTGTCCTTTATTCTATTGATATTGTATTAAACAAATTGATTTTCAGATGTTAAATCAACTTTGCATTCCTGGAATAAATCCCACTTGGTCATGGTATATGGTCCTTTGTATATGCTGCTAGATTTGGTTTGCTAGTATTTTGTTGATGTTTGGTTCTTTTGTTCTTGTTTTTGCTTCTTCTGTCTGGCCTGTCTACTCTTCCTTGTCTGATATGTCCTCATCATCAGAATGGTAGGAATCCAAGGACTGACATCATAGCTGGATTAAGAAGCCAACTAGCTTGGCCATTGTCTGGAGCACCACCTATAGCAGGACTGGCGTACCAAATACAATAACAGTTAACTTGTATTTCTACAGCCTACTGCTTACATCATCGATTCTCAAATTTTAATATGCAGAAGAATCACCTACAGTGCTTAATAAAACAGAGTCTTGGGTCCAACTCAGTTTCTGATTTAGTAGGTCTGGGATGAGGCTCAAGATCTGCAGTTCTAACAAACACACAGGTGATGCTGATGTTGATGGTTCATGAATCACACTTTTAGTAGAACTCTTTTACATGACTGGCTAACTGTAAATTTCTCAATCTCCCTCTGAATACACAGAAACTTACAAGGAAAACAAAAAATACCCCCCATGCCTAAAAACAGTAACACCACTACCAAGGAGCACATACATTATTCAGATATTTATTTCTAAATACTATTGCCTCCAATTCAAGGAAGCAGGGATCCTTGGGGAAATAGCTAACTCTAGGGCTGGGATAGAGAAAATACAAGATGGGCGTGGAGTATTTTGTAGTGCACAGAAAATAAGGAAGTACAAAAAAAGGGGGATGGGAACATGTTAAAAAACCACAAATATCCATGAGTTTATACTGATATAAATGAGTGAGTAAATAACAGGGAAAAGGGATAACTTCTTTACAGAAAAATCTGAATAATATACATAGATATTCTCCCTTCCAGGAGGTGGAACTTAATTCCCCTCTAGTTGAGTGCAGGATAGACTTAACCAACTTTCAAAGAATATAGAAAGTGGATAAAAAGAAACTTCACAGTGGAGAAACCTGGCAAGTACCACCATAACCAGTTGATCCGTATCAACATCACCAGTGATAAGTCATTTTGCTAGCATGCACCCCAATATAATGCTATGAGAAGAGCACCTCACCTCTGTGATATTCCTCCCCAAATCCCATAACCCCAGTTTGATCATGAGAAAATGTCAGACAAACCCAAACTAAAGGCAGAGACTGGGAGAAAACACTCGCAAATTGTATAATTGCTGAAGAACTTTTTTTTCCACCATGTATAAGAACTCTCAAAACTCGATAAGATGAAGACAACCTGGAGAGTTAAAGAAAGCATATTAGTGGTTTCCTGGGAGCAGGAGAATGAGGATAGTGGAGAGGGGCAGAGGGAGCAATTACTAAGGGGCACAAGAAAACTTAGGGCATGATGGGTATTCACTATCTTGACCGTAGTGACGACTTCACAGGAGTATATGGTACACTTTCAATAGGTACAGCCTGAATAACTCCGGATGATTCTTCCCTACCTTCTCCTAATTTTCCAGAAGACTGAGGGCATGAGGGATGTTGTCTCACTGGCTATACCCGATTGCCAGTAACCGCACTTCTAGATACCACATGACTGGGAAAGCAAGGCAACCAGCATCTATTGAGCAGTTATTATGTCCCTGGAACTTCCACACAATAAACTTCGTTCATCCTCACAGCAACTCTGAGAGGAAGATAATAATACTGTTGCCTTCCAGATCAGAAAAATGTTCCTTAGGTAGTTTAATAACATGCCTTGTCATACAGCTAGTCAATAATGAAGAAGGGATTGATTCAAAGCAGTTTGTTCAAAACCCAGGGGTAGGAGGTAGATGGGTAAAAACTTGTGTAACTGTTGAGTTAACCAAAAAGTTTGTTCGGGTTTTTCTATAAGATCTTATGGAAACAACCCGAACGAACTTTTTGGCCAACCCATATATTATTGTAAGTTACTTTAATCTCTGGTGAGTAACCTAATGTTATCTAGTTATAAGTAAGAAAAAAACAGTCAATGAAACACAAAAGTTAAAATAAAATTTTAAATAAAAAATTTTAGTATATTGTTTAATATTTAACAATGCTTTGTTTGAAAATAAAGGCCTTTTTTTCATAGTGTTTGCATTGCATTTTTATTGAAAATAGGTTCTCTCTTTCCAACTCTGTTGAATGAATATAGAATAAATATTAAAGCAAATTAGACCTGACTGGGGCAGCCACAGGACTCTATCTGGCCCCAACTCTGATTCAGATGTTGGTTTAGAAGAAAAAGCGGGGAAAGTAAGCCTTTGAGAGGCTTTTGCTGCATCTGATAGCCCTGCTCTGGCTTAGGCCTCTGCCTGCCTGGTTTTCTGAAATCAACTTTCTGGATCCTCCAGCCTGGTGTCCTATCTGTTGGGATAGCCATACTTTCAGAATCACTGATGCCCACCATTTTCCTAAACCATACCTGGGGATTGCTGCACCCAGACATATTGTGCTTGACCATTGGCTAGGTCTCTCCAGGCAGCACTCTATTGAGTGGGTCAAGGTCAAGCCCATCTTCCCTGGATTTCTCTGAGTGACCACCCATGTGCTGCTGACAAGTACTGAGATTCACAACTCCCACATCACAGACTTGTTTCATACTTTCACTATATCTTCCCTAGTTTTCACAGTCTTAACTGGCCTCCCAGCCTCCACTCAGAGTGATCTTTCCAAAGTGCAAATCTTGTCATGCTGTTTTCCCACTCCCAGCCCTTGACTGATGCTTCAGCACCCATGGGCTAATGCCCAACCTTTTCACGATGTGCCTCAGAGTATCATTCTAGCTTTACTTCCTGTCAATCTCCCCACCCCACATAGCCTCTGGTCTAGCCACACCAATCACCCACCATTCCAGGAACAAGCGTCATCCTGTCAGGCCCCTTTCCTCTTCCTCTGCCAAGAAAGCCCTTTTTCTCCCTCTCTCTACTCAACTTCCAACATGTAACTCAGAGGTCATCTTTTCCATAGTGACCTTCCAGACTCTTCCAGTTTTCTATGTTCACCTACACATAGCCCTAAGCAAAGCTCTATTTCTGTATCTTGCTCTTTCTATAGACTGTGAACTCCTCAAGACAGAAACTGTTGGATCCATCTTTGTGTAACCAGGGCGCTGGCTGTCTCCTTGTCTTATAGCTCTATAATCCACATGTGCTGTCTGTGTTCACCCCGAGCCCACCCGGGTGCCCCATTTGGTAGCTCCTGAGGACTTCTGATCCACCTCAGAGCAATGCAGACTGTGTGGGAATGGTGGAGGGGGACTCACAGGGCACACCCCACTGCAAACAACTGAAAACTGCTCATCAGAAGTCTTCCCATGAAATTCCTTCCTTGGCCATACTACAACCAGAGGCTTTTCTCTCTTCCCCTCCCCCAAAGGGTACCTGTTGTGTTGGCTCTTTTCTCCTCTATTTTTGTGTATGTATACATGAATGTTGCTATTTATAAGAATTGATTTTAAGAATGCAAACAGAACATAAGAGTGCAAAATAAGGGACTTCCATGGTGGCACAGTGGTTAAGAATCCACCTGCCAATGTAGGGGACACGGGTTTGAGCCCTAGTCCGGGAAGATCCCACATGCTGCGGAGCACTTAAGCCCGTGCACCACAACTACTGAGCCTGTGCTCTGGAGCCCGTGAGCCACAACTACTGAGCCCACGTGCCACAACTACTGAAGCCCGTGTGCCTAGAGCCCGCACTCGGCAACAAGAGAAGCCACCACAATCAGACGCCCACGCACCGCAATGAAGAGTAGACCCTGAGAAAGCCCGTGTATAGCAATGAAGACCCAATGCAGCCATAAATAAATAAATAATAAATAAATAAATAAGTAAGTAAATAAGTAAATAAAAGAGATGATCAGCTTAAAAAAAAGTGCAAAATAAAATTAAAGTACTGTATCTCTTTTACACCCAGAAATGACTGCTTTTACCCACTTCTATTTTGAGTTTTTCTGGTGGTTACCACCATGACTTTAACTTCTGATACTTAGATCTTTATTTCATAATTTATCCATCTAAGACAGTGTCTGTTGACTCCTCAATATGAAATATGGTGAAATTAGCACATTTACTCCACCTCCCACTTCCTTTTTCTATTCCCTCTCCCTTTTCTTGGTTTTTGTGTTAGTCCTAATTTGAGTTCTTCTGATGATTATCATTAAGTAATATACCTAAACCTCTATATCTTTTTTTTTTTTTTTTTTTTTTTGCGGTACGCGGGCTTCTCACTGCTGTGGCCTCTCCCGTTGCGGAGCACAGGCTCCGGATGCGCAGGCTCAGCGGCCATGGCTCACGGGCCCAGCCGCTCCGCGGCATGTGGGATCTTCCCAGACCGGGGCACGAACCCACATCCCCTGCATCGGCAGGCGGACTCGCAACCACTGCGCCACCAGGGAAGCCCGAACCTCTATATCTTGATCCATCAAAGTTGTACATACTTACACACTTGCTTTTTATTAGATGCGCCTACTCTCCCATCTACTTCTCCCCTTATTAGCCTCCCCTTTTTAGTCAAGGAACCATATTTTCGATATTCATAACATTTGGATGTTATAGTACAGTTATAATTGAGTTTGCTTCGTCTGTGAGCTGATTTTTCTGCTTCTATTAAAATAGAAAACCAATAAAGAGAATTCAGGTATTGTGACTATGTAACTGTTATTCACTGTAGAACCAAGTGGTGTGGCTGAATTAAAAGAGAGGGAAATGGAACAAACAGTGCTTTGTTGCTAACCTGGGAAGCCATCTGGTCCTAGAAACTCTTGATATTGTACATCTTTAATCACCTTTCAAAGTAATGGGAATTGGTCTGTTTAGGTTTCCCTCTTTCTCTTAGGTCAGTGTTAGTAGTACGTACTGTGCCAGGAAGTCATCTTCTGTCTCTAAATTCTTGAATTTGTTGCCATAGGGTTGAATCTCCCTTTTTTGTTTCTCTTTTTTACTTATTCAGGTTTCTTAAGGGTTTAGCTATTTTAAGGAACCAGCTTTTAGGTTTATTTAAACTTCTTTTTTTTTTTGCGGTACGCGGGCCTCTCACTGTTGTGGCCTCTCCCGTTGCGGAGCACAGGCTCCGGACGCGCAGGCTCAGCGGCCATGGCTCACGGGCCCAGCCGCTCCGCAGCATGTGGGATCTTCCCGGGCCGGGGCACGAACCCATGTCCCCTGCATCGGCAGGCGGGCTCTCAACCACTGCGCCACCTGGGAAGCCCTATTTAAACTTTTAAATAAATGTTACATTTAATTAAATTTTAATATATCAATAAATTAAAATTTAATTAACTCATATTTAATTAAATTTTGCTTTTATTTTTATAAATCTCCTCTTCCTAGTTTCCTTTGGTTTATTGTTATTTCGCTAGTTCTTTAAGACAAGTCCTTAGTTCTTTTACTTTTTAGTCTTCTTTCTCCAATTATAAGAGAATTGTAATAGACCATAAATATTTCTCTCAGGACAGCTTTGCTGGGTCATTTGTTTTAGTTTTGTGTTTCTCCTTTTTATTGCTTTTTAGCAGTAAGAATTTCCCTTTTGATTTCCTCATTAAGCCAAAGACTGTCTAGGTGCACACTTCTTAAGTAAAGATTTTTCTTCACCTTTTAATAATTTATGTTTAAAGTTATTAGATAATAATCAGAAACTCTGCCTGGTTATATGTCGATTATATCTCAATTTAAAAAAAAGAAAAGAAATTTTGCCTGTAAAATTGCTATTTTAAAAAAATCTGTTTAAAGTTTTCTTTTTTGGCTGACAAGTGACTGGTTTGTTTGCTAGAGGTAAATATAATCTTCAGTGAATAAAGTTGAAAGACAGCTTTCATTGGTCCCAGTATCGGGCTTAAGAACTAGTAAGCGACAATGTTAGGGCTCAGTCAGGCAAGCAAGGTGGATAGAGCCAATTCTCTACTCAGGGAACGTGATGGTGGCTCCATCCCGGTTGGTTCTCAGCCGAGGACGTTGGCGTTATCCCTCACTCTGCTCTTTCTCTTGCATTGCAATTAGGCAATCCTATTAGTTCTACCTTTAAAATACATCCAGAATCAGACCACATGTCACCACCTCCACTGCCACCACCCTGGTCCAAGCCTCCTCATCTCTCACCTGCGCATCAGTAGGCTCTAAACAGGTCTCCCTGCTGGCGCTCTCGCCCCCTACAGTTTGTTTCTAGCATAGCAACATCGTGAACCTGTTAGAGATAAGAAGAGCATGTGCTTCTCTGATCAGGACCCTCCAGTAGTTTCCTGGCCATTCCGTGGAGGAGCCCCCGTAATAAGGTCATTGGCATCTGCTTGACAGGTTGGAACAGCAAGGAAGCATCTGGTTGAGTGGACAGCCAACCAGGAGAGGAGGGTGAAGGCCCCACCCAAGGAGTCTGTGCTGAGAGGCTAGACTGGGGCGCCCTTTGGGAGCTTTCTGAGATAACTAAGGGACACTTTGATGGGAGCTATTAATTAACAACCCAGTTGCTGGGGTTAATGCCATCATCATTTTGGTACTAAAAGGAAGTGTGACTTTCTTGGTTACAAGCTTTTATTGCAGGAATTGTTTACGTTACAGTAAGTTTTGCAAAATGTTCTTGCCCAATTTTGTCTTTAGGAACGAATGATTTGTTTTCAATGCTTCAAGTTGAGCTTTCTTTTGTAGGTTGTTACTTTGAGAGAAGATAATGAAATTACATTTTCTTTTTTGCCAGAAGCATCTGTGACTGTGCTTACGATAACACCATCTGATTAATGCAAATGTGCAGGTATCCCTTGGCTGTGTACTCTGTAAGCCAACCAATGACAAAGCCTTTGTTCCAGCTGACCACATGAAATGGGGGGAGGCTTTCTCTCTCCCTCTGCTGAGTTGGAGGATGGCTACTCTTTATTTTCCTTGGAAGAGCAGGTCACCTGATATTGCACACACCAGGATGAACACAAGAGGCCTTTATCTAAGTTACCTGATCACAGTCCAATGCAACTTTCATTACTTGATTGGCTGTAAGAGACAGGAACGGTTTTCCAAGGAAACCTCAGATATAACAGTACT